>NC_072828.1:15063692-15674884 GCF_027744805.1 Dunckerocampus dactyliophorus
TAAATCTGTAAGCATCTTTTCATCTAAGTAGTTGTCAATTATCCCTTATTCTCCTTTAGATTCCCACACTGCAATGCAATGCTCAACTTCTAAAGCAATGGGTAGTAAATATGCAGAGAGACAGGTGGATTCCTGCAGCCAGATCGCAACTGTTGAAGTCATTTCACCGAGGAGAACTTCGACAGGACCGGCCAGACTGTTAGATTGCGACAAAATGCAGTTCCAACAATATTTGACTTTCCCGATCATCTTCTAAAGGTATGCGTGCATTTAACTTTGATACTACGTAGATCCTTATAACAAATACCTTGTGAACACTGAAATTGAGTTGTTATGCATTGTAATTTCACACCATGGAGGTAGGAAAAACCTTAAACTGGAGGGAAATTTTTAGATTTGGGTCTAGTAAATGTACTCTCTCTTACTTCAAATTTTTGTTGATTCTTGTTAATTTTTATACCGAACCATAATAAATGTAGTGAATGAAGATACATGTACATACAGTATGTGTATGCGTGTATGCTTTTTTGGGTGAAGCAAGATGGCCGACCAATGGCTTCATGCGGTCAGCCGTGACACCCCTTCCAGTAGTGTAGAGTTCAGTGGCAGTGACACGGCGAGTGCCCCTGGCGAGTGACATTTATTTGCGACACCTGCCGTAAAACCCGCCAGAAGATTGAATTAAACTTTATTGACACCCAGCTTTTAAACAAATACAGTGTCCTTCACTCTGTACTTTTGCTGCGTTAGAGCTTCGAATCGGCGTTGGTTTGACAGGAAAGCGCTCATTGTGGACCATGGCGGCAAAGATGTTCCCTCTGATCAAGTAAGTGTTTCGTATTTTACCCGTTGTAGATGATTTAGGCGTAAACTAAAGCGAGACGCAAAAGCTAGCTAGCTAAGCTAGCTCGGTCTACTTGTAATAGTATGGTGTCAAAATTAGCAGTGCCGTTGTTTCAACAGCTTTTTATGGCGCATACATAAAAACATTATTGTCTAGAATCCTTCTTTATTGTTATTTTGGATTGCCTTCGTATCAATGTCGCTCGTCAACCAGCTAATCCACAGTGTAAGACAATGCTTAGGGCATACACAGGTACTGTTACAATCCTGTATTCTTGTTATAAATGAATGTGACATGTCTTTGCTCCATCACAATTCTTATCAATTTCCAGACTGGCCACAAAGGTGACAATTGCAGGGGGGGCTGTTTACGTCGCCTATGATTCTGGGCTCCTGGGCAGCGGTGAGCAGGGCTCTGAGGCCCTGGGACGAGCCAGAGCAGCCATACCACCCGCTGTGGAGGAGTGGATGAAGTACTTTGGCTTGGAGGTACTGACACCTTGAGGTTGATACTCGCCTGTATTAAAAAAAACACTACATTTACATTACTTGCATTCTTTAGGCTCAACTCCCAACAGTACCCAAGGTTGAATTCTCTCCTGTCCAAGCTTGGAACTCTGGTGAGCTGTTTTCATTTAAAAAAACATCACTTCAAACTTCCTCTAAGTTATAATTTTGAAGTGCCTTCCCCACTGCAAACAATGGTCCCTGCCATAAAAACCTGTATTAACTGCACAGGCAATGTTTCACATAATATTTTAGCATTATTAATAGTTTATATAAGTCTAAAAATAAACCAGCCACTGTTAACAATGAGACACTGAAACAGGGATATGTGTCTGTCTATTGCAGGAGTGCGGTGGTCCATTTCAACTCTGTCAGATGCTCCAAGGAAAGCAGCTGAATATTCTAGTCAGGGCTTGCAATATTTTAAAGACCTCACCAAGTGAACAAAGCAGATTAGTAGTTTATTATTCATCTTTAAGATGTTGCACTCAACTGACATGTCCTCAATGCCTATGGAAGAAACATCCAACATGACCTTATTATATTCAGGTTTGTTCTACTAAAGAGATTCTGGTTCTGTCAAAGAATGGAAGTGTGGATTACTTTGTACATAATGCTATAAAGCTAAATTATGTTTAAAAAAAAAAACAATGGCCTAAATCGTGTCTATTCAACAAATGCTTTTTACAATTGTTTATATTTGCACTTGCATCATTCTCAATATGTTCTTTTACATAAACAGACACATTGGGTACACCTGTACAGTCTAATGATATACAAGAGCTGTTCTGTGTGAACGGCATAATGATTAACTCAAACTGTCTATTTCTAGCTTTTGAGTTGGTATGAAAACTGTACTAAAACCGTGGCAGGCTGGCACCTTTGTAGCCACTTCACTTTGCCCTTTGATAGACAGCTCTTTGTCCTTGTCACTGAATGTGGGTTTGAAGTTGAACCAGGATTTTTTTTGTTTTCTGAGGTACTAGTGTTAAAAGTTGTAACAGGTGGGAAATGGTTGTGTTGTGTAGGTACTATCGTAGACAGGACAGTGCGTGTGTGAAAACAAATCGCATGATGCCAGGACCGTAGCGTGCACCCAAGACTCAGTTGTAAAAGCAGTTGTCACTGCTTTTACAATACAAAAGTATTTCGTATGAATAAATGTTATATGAATGCACACATTTATGGCAATATCTGTTTGCTGGGTCCTGCGTGAAATGCACAGAAGAATAAATGCAGAATCTACTGTTAGAACTCTTAAACAGCAACTTCACGGGAGGTCTGTGTGAAAGAGGCTAACATTTGTTCTTGTCAATGATTTCATTAAGGTTATTTTGCCACTTATAGGAAAATACTTGTATCTCACCCCGAGACAATTACATGAGTAAAAACAGTACTTTTTAACAATGTAAATGTAGCCTTATCTTTATAAAGGAAGAATATTCTCTCAAACGTTTTGTTTACGGATTGTGTAGTTGTGCCTAATTTGGATTGTGAGTGTTTGGGTTTTTACTGAGGGATAAAATCCTTCAAATAAAAGGTTAACGTTGGATGGCCAGTTAGGTTATCTAATGGGATGAGCTGTACACGAGCAAGCGTAGAAATGACACAAGTAGAACCAGAGTTGGTGTGGGCTACACAGCCTGTTTATTATTTGGATGACATATTCACATGAGAATAATCACAACAGGCGGCTTAAAATAATTTACACAATTTGTAGGGATCAAATACTGAAAGTGCTACAGTATGGGTTTTTTTTGTTTTTTTTACCATCATGCCTATATAATGAAGCATATTTGGGCACATCATTTTGAAGAGGGGATATCTACGAATCTAAACATGTAAACGTTGTACAATAAAGTGCTCCTGGTTATAACAACGGAAATTACACAACCATTGTATTGGTTTAAAGAACATACTGCATTTAGAGGCAAAACCACAACACGAGGGCACACCGACCATTACAAATTTGTCTGCAGCCTATTATTAAGAAGACACTTGAACGCAACACAAATAGAAGCCTCCATATGCCATAATGATTATTTTAAAGATATGTACAATATTGCAAAAAATGACAGGCCTGAAGGCACTTTGATTTTTTTGTGTGTGGCGTCTAGTGTCATTGGGACGCAAGCATGTGGCAACTTGATCAGCAAACCAATTCATCCATCTCCCATACCGCTTATCCTCACTAGGGTCACAGGGTTATGCTGGAGCCTATCCCAGCTGAGTTTGGGCGAGAGGCGGGGTGCACCCTGGACTGGTAGTTAGCCAATTGCAGGGCTCATACAGACACTCAACCACTCATACCTATGGACAATTTAGAATCTCCAATTAACCTAACATGCATATTTTTGGAATGTGGGAGGGAAGCGGAGTACCCGGAGAAAACCCACACATGGGCAGAACATGCACACTCCACACAGATATGCCAAAATGGAGATTCGAACCCAGGTCTGTGTGGCCAACATGTTAACCACTAGGCCACATGTGCTGTTCTTCCTAGGAGCTTGTGTTAAAAGGTTAAAGGAGCAGATGCCCTCTGACAATGGCACTTTACTTTTTAATGTCTTGTAAAGCACTTGTCTGGAATTCCACTTTAATAATTAGATGTTATTCTGTAAATAATGGGTTTAACTTGGTATTAAACCACTCAATGGAGGGTTATCTGTGTCTATTGTGACTTGCCATGCTTGTTAGCTAGGTAACCTGTCTGTGCAATTCTTTTGGTCGTCACTTAAAACCTGGACTATGCTCCTGCATAGTCAGTACCCTTTTGAGGCCGTCTTTATCCAGGCTTTCCGGGGAAGGCTGTTTGGTGAGCTTCCAATCTGCAGCAACAATACAGCAAGTATGCGCTCCACCAATGCCGTACATAGAATACAGCGAACGCTACAGTTGTGCTGTGCAAACATACAAAGAAAAAGCAAACAAAGATTGCACGCAAGCATGAATTACTTATGGCTTTAAATAACAAAAAGGATGGGGCGGGGGGGTCTCTCCTCTAGGTGGTTTTGACCAGGTCATAGACATGGATGTGAAAGTCATCATCGTATTTGATGTAGTAGACCGAGGGCTTGGCCGGGACTTGGTAGATGACCAGGCCTGTCCTCTTCACGCCTTTGTCGGTGACATACTCCACCTGTTTGCCTACTAGGCTCTCCGTCTCTTCTCCCGGCTTCCTGTCAGCAGGCAACAGATGCTTGTTTTCTGTGGGCAAGAGGTGGCAGAGGAAGGTTCTGGTTTACATGACATCATCACTCTTAACAGCAAACGCACCTTTCTAATGACTGATCTCCCTTGGGAGACACAATAGCTTGAGAAAAACAAAGAAATCATCTTTCTTTTTCAAACCTGCTAAGCTGACTTCAGTTATGTTGAAAGTAGAGCTGCTTCGTGTTGACTTTCTTACTGATATCCAATATTGTCCAGCACTTCATTACCAATACTGATATCAATCGATACCGATATAGGCAGCAGCTCTTCCCTCAGACTAATGTTGCGTCTTGAACAGATTATGATTCTTCTATCGGATGCATTTAATAAACAAACAGTTTACGCAAAATAAGACATGCAATACAATTTACACAAAAAGTGCCAAAACACTGCTTGTGAGTCAGATTGATTCGTTCTGAGGTGTGATATTAGATGAAGGAAGACTGCTTCTCGGCAATAGCAATATTGTCCAATATCTCATTTCTATGCCAATATCAGTTGGCTGGTATTATTGAACATTCATAGTTTAAAGGCAAAATTAATTTTTACTTGCTACAGCAAGACAGTAAATAGAGTCTGGCGTGAGCAGAAAAGTCCACAAACTATGTGCCATAAAATCAGTTTTGCTCCAATCATATCATATCATATCATATTCTTGAGGGAAGGCTCACTGTGCCACACTTTGAAAACACTTGTATCGACCCCCAAATTACCCCTGGTTTGTTACAATGTAGAATCAAAATTTCCTATAAATATAAAAAGAAAAATCGAGGGTCACATGTTAACTGTGTTAAAAGTGGACTCATGTTAATAGTAAACAAAAAACAATACATGGTGCAGTCATCCTTTAATGTGGAGTGACCTGCTGAACACAGTTGACTATGTAGTGGCGATTGTTTTTCTTTATCGACTTATTGCTCTGAGCACCCGTGACAACAACAGTGCATATCACTTTCCGATGTTGCAATAACTTCTGTCTATTGCTACGACAGGTCTGCCAAGCTTGAATATATTTTGAATACATTTTTATTTATGCTCGCCAAGGAGGTTAGGTTTTTGCCGGCGTTTATCTGTTTGTTTGTCTGTTTGTTTATGTTCAAAATAACAAAGTTTGTAATGGATTTGGATGAAATGCGACAGGAATTGTCGGAAATAGGATATGGAAGAACTGGGGGTGATCCGGATCACCGTCTGGATCCAGGGATTTTTTTTTAAAGGATTCTGTAACATAGAACCATTTTCGCCATTTGTGCATATAACTCCACACAAAATGGTCAGAGCTTGGGTTGGGGGGAATACAGGACAAGCTCCCAAAAGGTTCTACAACATATCAAAGACTGATCCAGATAATGGAATAATTCCGGATACTATGATCCAGAATAAAAAATAGGGGACCTTTTGGAATTTTCATCATAGGAAGACAACAAATGAAGCTATAAACATGCAACAAACACCATCATATACTGTACACCCAAGACACGTGTGCCAACAGATTTGGTGTATCTTCAAAAGCAGTGGAGCTACCTCCAGAAGAAAACCGCCATTACAGAAAATGCAATTTTTGTAACTAACTACAGAACTAATATTGATATCATTATGAATCCAGTTGTTAATGGTATGCTTTCATGGTCAAGGAATCTAAATATGTAGATAAAATAAATGCAGGACTAATATTTATGGTGTAAATCACAAAATGGGGAAACTATGGCGCTTGGCAGAGGTCTGCGCTCTCCGAGTGCTTTTCTAGTTTTTTAATATTATGGTGAACAGTAGTGATCAATAAAGCCATCAGATAACTGTCTAGCTAGCAGCTAAGAAATATGCCTTTTTAAAAAGAGGAGTTGTCTTAATTTCAGGGTCAATATAATACTTTCCAGTGTTTTTCTGTGTCCCATTACTTTTTCCCATAGGATAGAGATGCTAATACAGTTGAGCCATATGGCATGCTTGTCAGAATGATTGTGCAAGTTGGTTAAATAATTTCACGACTTAGTCCTTCCACATTTTCAATTGAGAGCCTTTTGGCGCAATTAATAAGTCCACGCCACTTTTAGAGATGCCACGTTACGCACACTTTGCTAGTACCTGCTTCAGGCAAAATTCTGAGGTCTCCATCAGCATAGTCGTCCCACAGTTGGTACATATAAAGTACTGGGTCCTTTTCATAGGTGATGTAATACCAGTTGGTCATGACGGGAGCTCTGGAGAGGACCATGCCCCTCCACTCATTCTTCTCTCCATCCTCCTTTTCAAAAAGATGCTCCACAGCTTTTCCCACCAGCTCCTCAGCCCCAGGAGGTATCTTGATCCTGTTGTTTACTACGGGGAAAGATATAATTATGACGTTATTCATGATTACCGCACCTCTTAAACATGCATTATCTTACCAACGCTTTCAGAGAGGACCTGCAGGTTGGACACTCGCTCGTCCTTGAAGAGCTCGATGCCGTAGACGCAGTCAAATCCGTCGTACTTGACCATGAAGAGCGACGGGTTCACGCTGAGCCTGTCCAGCACGGTGCCCTTCCATTTGCTCTGGTTACCCTTTTCACGCCAGTTGTGCTGAATGCGAAGTCCCAGGATGCAGTTGGGGTCGGGGGTTAGTGTGTCACTCAGTTCCCCGCTGCTTCGCTTTCTGCAAAATAAGTCTTATTGGCCTTGAGGGGGGACTTTGAGACATTTCATTTGGTACACTTACTGTATATATACCATCAGCCTAAACAAGGACAATAATGCTCATGCTCAGTTTTGATTAACAGGTATAACTTTATTATGTCTAGTATCATTTTGCTTGTAGAAGTGACATTTTGACATTTTTTTCTGTATTATGTTTTAGTTTTTTTTTAAAATATATTTGTATATACAGTATATTAATACATTAATAATCAGGCACAGCTCTCAATATGATGCAGCACATAGTTATTCACCACTGCAAATCGCAATAACAGACAAATAACTGGCAAGTAAAATAGCATGTATTTTACATAAATTTGTAAAATAAATGACAAATGCCACTGAATCATGTCACTACATGATTACAATGGTCATGAAATATATATATAAGTGTGTGTGAACATACCTGCCTCTTTTCTTTGACATGCCTCCAGAAATGTAAACGCTACTGGATAAAACCAAAGGAAAGACAGAATATTATCAGTCAAATTTATCATAATAACAAGAGTGTGTCGCTAGCTAGTGACGTCCTCACAATCAACCGAAAATGACAGCCCCAGCAGCCAATGGCATCACGTCGCAGTGAAACACTTCCTGTGTACTTACGTCGCCTAAAACGCAGCCCCAATGGCTGTCATATGTATGTGTGGGAGTACGGTACGGCTAATGCTCTAGTTAGCAGAGTTTGGAGCTAATAATACTGTTGAAATACACAACTTCCGTCCAACTACGGTGTTAGCAAGTACTAGCGACATGACATGTTAGCAAATGTGACGAGACGAGGCTAGAAGGCGGCCACAGCCACTCAGCTGTGCTGGATGTCGTCCAACATATAAGTCAACATGTCGTGTCGTGTTAACAATTCACCTCTCTTGTCTTTAGCTTTACCTTAATGCAGACGTTCCAGAAGCAAGAGGGGGCGGCTAAAAAAGGCTACACCCGCCCCTCAAAAGTTCCACAGCTAAAAAATACTGACAGGAATGGACGCTAACGACCATACATCCCCGCTGTGTGGACTTCATGTCTGTCTCACCTCTACGTAGATTTCATATCAGTATGCTTCGGTTCTTCTGTCACACTAATGTTGCTACACACCTCAACCACACAGCAAATCTCGCGAAACCTTTGTGGAGCTGGAGATGGAGGGACAGTACTCTGTTTCCCAAAATGCCCAGCGTCACACAAAGCGACAGAAGACGTTAGTAGGCGCGCAATGGACACTGGGAAATGGCGGCAAAACCTGTGCTCTTTGGTTCAGCTCAGTAGGCAGAGTAAGTAGAGGTATTTTGCATATTTTGTTTTTACTTACTTCGCAATTTAAGTTAAGTTAATGTAATATAATGTATTTTATCAAAATTAGAAATGTTATATTTATTATACAGATTTCCTATTACCCATTCTATGCTGCTTATCCTCACTATGGTTACGGGTATGCTGGAGCCTATACCAGCTAATTTTGGGCGAGTGGCGGGGTACACCCTGAACTGGTCGCCAGTCAATCGCAGGACACATATAGACAATCAACCATTTACATTCAACCTATGGACAATTTAGAGGCGGCCATTAACCTAACATGCATGTTTTTGGAATGCGGGAGGAAACCGGAGTACGCAGAGAAAACCCACGCACGCACGGACAGAACATTCAAACTCCACGCAGAGATGCCCAACGGAGATTCCCCAATTCTTCCCGATCTCCTGACTGTGTGGCCAATATGCTAACCAATAGACCACCATGCAGGCCGTTTTCCCATTATCTTTAATGGTAATTTTTTAATCATTTATATCTTATTAAATAATATTACATTTATGTGTTGATGGGCTGGTGGTGAGACGGTTACCAAATTCAATATAAACATTTCTTATACATTTTGTATGACATATTTATTATTCAGAATCAGGTGTATTGCCGGGTATAGTTCACACAATATGAGGAATTTGTTCCGGTGTGTTGGTGCAGAAATAAAAAAGTAAATAAAAAAGATATGAGATAGAAATATAAAACATATAAAAATGACAGTGGAGCAGTGCAAACAGCAGCAGAGGAACTGTTAATGGAGTTAAATATTACCATAGAATTATTATGATCAAATCAGGAATATTGACAGTGCAAATATATTTGGATATTTACAATTATACATGTTTCGAGCAGAGTGCAATGTAAGTGATGATGTGCATTACAATATATGTTAAAATAACATATATAGTTTATGCAGAGGTGGGTGGTCAGTGGGGGTTTTGGGCCTTGTTCATGAGGCATGTCGTGGACGGAAAGAAGCTGTTCTTGTGGCATGAGGTCCTGGTCCTGATAAACCAAAGCCTCCAGCCGGAGGGGAGTAGTTGGCAAATTTTGTGAACAGAGTGGGAGGAGTCAGCCACAATCGTACCTGCAAGCTTCAGGGTTCTGGAGGCGTAGAGGTCCTGGATAGAAGGCAGATAGCAGCCTATCACCTTCTCTGCGGAGCAGATGATATACTGCAGTCAGCCCTTGTCTTTGGCAGTAGCTGCGGCGAACCAGGTGGTGATAGAGGAGGTGAGGATGGCCTCAATGATAGACGTGTAAAAGTGCATCATCATCTTCGTTGGCAGGCTGAACTTTCAGCTGCTGCAGGAAGTGCATCCTCCGCTGGGCTTTTTTGATAAGGGAGCTGATGTTCAGCTCCCAGGTCCTGGGTGATAATGGTTCCTAGTAAGTAGAATGACTCTACAGTGACCTTATATTATTATTATTATTATTTAGATTATTATAACATAGGCTGGCAAAAAGCTTACCAGATATAGTACATTGGCCCTATAAAGTGTTAAAATGTAAATAATTTAATCATAATTTAAATAATTGATTTATTATTGGTAGAATTGAAAATATTCATTAGAGGCAATTGGCAAACTGACATTAGTTGGAAGAAAAATAGGCAATCCTGCAGTGTAATAATAGACAACAAACATTTACAACATTGCATAATTAAAATGTTCCTTTAATTTAGTGGTTCAGACTTGCTTATGTTGCCTATAAGTCTCCTGCGTGGTTACACATAAAAACATTTTTATAGCTCAGTGTGCCTTTGGAAAGTTAAAATATGTCAAATACTTAGTGTGACCCAAGAGCATGCATGCCTAATGAATCCCACCAAAGCAAAATCACTCATAATGCAGCAAAAACAAGCAGACAACACACAGTCAACATAATTGATTATCATTCTTTTACACAACCTCACCGCTAACAAATTGTTTAGCATCATCTTCAATCATATGAGGACTCATTTGTCGAATTGCTGTTCAACACACTGGAAATCCAGTCTGTGAAGGACGATATGCGCGTGTAGACATCAGGGGTCCTGGGGTTGCCGCATCGTCGCCCAGAGAACGAAACCACGCCTGCTGCCTCGCCATCGCAGACCAGGGGGCCACCCGAATCACCCTAGAGATGTAGTAGACGCACAAGAACAATTTGACCAAAACCTGTTTGTATTTTGGCTGATAATTAGGTTAGTTTACCCATAAACAGTAGCCAGGGAGTTTATTTACCGGTACTTAGCTGCAGAGAGTAACAGACACTTACTTTAGATGGACGATTGTTACATGGGATGTTCCTATTCATAAAGTCACATATTATAAATGCTTCGTTCTAAAGAGTGCAGACAAGTCAAGTTACATCTGTTTGCACTTGCTGCACGGCCGTAAAACTGTGCTAATTTATATTTGACGTTTTAAAGGTTTCACATCAGGTCCCACCAGTCCAGGGTGTACCCCGCCTCTCGTCCAAAGTCCACTGGGATAGGCTCCAGCATACCCCTGCGACACTAGTGAGGATAAGTGGCATAGCAAATGGACGGATGGATGGATAACAGGTTCCCATCATACAAAATTTACTTTGACATGCTGTTCTAACATTTAGTTTATGAGCACCAAACATGAGAAAATCTATCATCCCCTTTCAGTTTTTAGCTCACCTTTGAGAGAAGAGGTGCTAAAATGGTAAAAGGTCGTCCACTTGTATAGCGCTTTTCTACCTCCAAGGCACTCAAAGCGCTTCAACGGTCACCTTTGAAGTGGTGGCTTTTCACGGGGTCATGATGGAAAAACCTCCTTCCTCATGGGCATGATACCCCTGACCCACCCCAGCTAGATGAGCCTGCCCCATGTATATGCCTGCCATTTATCTGATGACAGCTTTTAAAAGGCTTCACTACACATCTTAAAATGAAGGAGTGGTGAATTAACGTTACCGAACAGAAGCCTTGAGGGACTCGCGAGCCCGTGCCGCACACCATCGTCCTGATGATGGGAACCCCCCTCCATCGTCTGCGACACGTTCGCTGAGATAGCAGGGTGACGTTGACCTCCTGCAGCGTGTTGGGCAAGGTCCTGTTGTCACCGATGTCCCCCCAGCCGGCTGTGATGCAAGAGCCTCTTCTTCCCAGTCGGTCTCTTTTGAGAGCGATCAGCTGCACCTCTTCTGTCAGTTGGGCGCTGGCGTTAAGCTGAAAAAAATAATAAAACTGAGTGCTGTTGAGAAGCACAAATGTCAAAGAAAGACATGAAGTGGAGACTTGAAGAATATTCATTAAATATGTACAGTAGATCACAGCATAGTACAGTGGAATCTCTATCGAATTAAGTTATAAACCTTCACAAAACATCAGACTTCACCTCATTCCTATTAACATCAAACAGCTGACTTTGGGGTTGCGATTTACTTTCTCTTTGGTGTTGTTGTCACATTTGATCCAGAAAATGGACCGTCCCAGTGCATGACATCACACGAGACATCAGCGTACCTTACTAAGATCAGCAATCACATATGTTTGGTTATTTTTTGCGCCTTTTCCGCAAAACACAAAGATGGTGATTAAGGATAAGAAGAACGCAATAAGTGAGGAAGCGGGCTAGTTATGTGAAATAAGTGCGCTGACTTTTAAGAAGCAATGCTGTCCCAATACTTTTGGCCAGCTCCACCATGCATGCCATCACTTATGTACTTGAACTTCTTTTTACCCTTGTGTAATCGTTAAAACTGCTTTAAAATGCTGTTTCGGCTTGCGACTGCCCACACCTTCAGGAGCATGATGTCGTTTCCATGCCCGTCGTAGTTAGGATGCGGAATATTCCTGGCGGCAGTAAACACCTGCTGGGTGGGCTCATCGCCCGTCAGGGAGTCTACTCCTAGAACCACTGTGTACGCCCTGGAAAAGAAAAATGACTGGAGATTTAATACAGTCAAGGCTGACACTGAGGCCTTACTGGAAATTAGAGAGAAACGACAATAAATTACAATAAAAACACTAAATAAATGCTGTTCATTCTGATGTTAAACAAATAACAAATAAAAATAAAATGAAATATACAACTCCCGCTAAGGGTTGCATATAGAAACATTGGAAACTGCACTTAACCAATGTAGGTCAAGATATGCCAACGAGTTAAATACAAGTATACTTTGGGGAAAAAAACATCTTAGCTTGGACAATATAAATATTTTTTTTCCTGTAACCTTTTGCTTTCATATGTTGTGTCACCCTAATCCTTTTTTTGTAATGTTATGGTACGACCCATGTGTAGGTTCATTTTTAGAATATGCTGCATGCGAGCCAATGAAAACAAGCTGTGGGTTGCCAATGGCCCCCACACCTGACTTTGGACACCCCTAATTTAAAGCATAAGCACATATAATACATATGGATATGGAAAATGTTTCTATATTTTCAGCTCTAAGTGCCACCGTGCAGCCTATACATATACATATGTGCAGTACATATGTATATTTGTATATACTGTATATATACACACACATATATATGTATATGCGTATATATATACTGTATGTATGTATATATATATATATATGTGTGTGTGTATATATTCATACTATGGCTGCAATGAGCAAAATGGCACACAAAACCACACAAAAGTGTCCTTAGCGCTTGCAAAAGACAAAGTGCGGCATTGCGTTCAATGAACCTTATGTGCAATACCACTATTTTTTGAACACGTGTTCTATGCATTTGAAACTCCAAAGTGGGACACAATCATCCTGGTTGACCTGCAAGTTGTTGTAATCTCAAACTGTTGCCATCATAAAACCGTTTTTTTTTTTTTTTTTTTTTTACCATTGCGGCCAATGTTTTACGTAACATTTTCCTGCCATACAAGTATAAAAAAAATAAGTTAAACACTGTAAAATGTTAGGTTAATTGGCGACTCTAAATTGTCCATGGGTATGAATGTGAGTGTGAATGGTTGTTTGTCTATATGTGCCCTGTGATTGGCTGGCGACCAGTACAGGGTGTAACTCGCCTGTGGCATAGAAAGTGGATGTGTGTGTATAAAATAATGTTCCCTGCAAACAGAATGAGCTAAAAAACCAAAATATGTCTATTGTGTGACACACTGACAGTAAGCTTATAGAGGATGTGTAATTGGTGGAATTCTTACTGGCGTAGCCTGCAGTGCGCTGCAGTGAGGACAAAGTCTTCTCTGATCAGCAACCCTCCACAGATGTGCTGACCTCGCAATTGCAACGAGGCCATGTAGGGTCGCGAGTGCGGAGCAGCGTCTCTGCCCCCCACAATGTGAGTGCCATCAACTCCTTAAGCAAGCAAACAAGAAAAATTCTTCCTTTGTTTTCTAACCCATTACTGGATGCTTCTAAGGTAACAGTGCTGATGTTTTATAGACTGAAACTTACCGTTTAGAATGAAGAAGAGCAGGAGGATGATCGCCATGGTCAAATGCACACCTTTCTGTCACTCGGGTTCCTATTATTTTTTCGGTGGGTGGGTGGGGGTAGTGCAGTAACTTTGTGGTTGTTGCTTCATTGCATTTACCAACATGCTGTTGAAGGTTTTGCAAAGTTGGTGAAATGACAAAACAGAGCAGGCTGACACAATTAATCAGCTACAGCGAACTGGAACCTCCTTAAGTCTTCTTTGTGTTCTTTCTAATGGCACTGAAGAAGGCTACCAGTGATGGTAAAGAGGAAATGTAAAACAATGTAACATCTAGGAAAGGGTCTTGCAGCTCAGGACAACATGAGAAATGTCATTTATTAAATACAGTATGTCAATTCCGTACACCACACCACATACCAAGCAGCTACTCTCCATTATCTGTCTTCAAAAGATGTGTACTTTTGCTTTATTTTAGTCTCATTATTCAGTCCATCCATCCATTTTCTATGCTTATCCTCACTAAGGTCGTGGGGGTATGCTGGAGCTTATCCCAGCTGACTTTGGGCAAGAGGCGGTATACACCCGGGACTGGTCGTCAACCAATCGCAGGGCACATATAGACAAACCATTCACACTCACATTCATATTGGAGTCGCCGATTAACCTAACATTTAACAGTGTTTATTTTTTTATTCTTGTATGGCAGTAAAATGTTACTATGGTGGCAACAGTATGAAATTTCATCAAATTGGAAGTAAACCACGATGATTGTGTCCCACTTTGGAGGTTCTGCTCTAACTTCATATTGATGTCTGCATTAGAAAGCTTCTATGAATGTGAGCAAATAAGTCAAATGCATAGAACACGTGTTCAAAAAATAGTGGTATTGCACATAAGGTTCATTGAACGCAATGCCGCACTTTGTCTTTTGCAAGCGCTAACGACACTTTTGTGTGGTTTTTGTGTGCCATTTTGCTCATTGCAGCCGTGGAATGAATGCACCTTGATAGAATAATATTCACTTACTATGATGACTCCATCAAACGGAAGCGTTGTTTTTCTGAATCTTTGTAAATGTAGAATTTTTTTGGTACAACTCTTGTATTGGATCTTTTTGCTGTAGATTGTACTTAATGTTGCGGTCTGTAAGTGGAGGTAAGCCGAAAAGGATTGTGTCAGCGTTTCCTCTTGCAGGACATGCATGGGCCAACCGCTTTCAAGTGGTCGGCTCAACTGAAGGCACTTGCCTTTGTTGTGAAAGATGCATGTAGTAACAGTGTACTCTGATTATATACTTTACCTTTTTGTAAATATGAATGCTAACAAGGGCAAATTTAAACAACAAACGTCTGCTTTTATTGCTGATTGTTAGTTTGCAGGGGTATGTAAAAACTACTGAATGCCAAGTGGGTGGCTGGGCCATGGGCCAAAGAATAACACATCAAATGTGTACAATTCAGCATAAAGTTGCAATTATTTTTGGTTAAAATTGGAAAAAGGTCATACTGTATTTCGTTTTCCATATATCTCCAGCAAAATATATGTAGCATATGTAGGGGATGGTATCTCTGAAGGTGTACAGGTCTTTTGGCCTTGGCGCAGGTCTGTCTTGTACCATTCTAATATCTTAAAAACTTGCTGGAGTGAGTAATTTAACATTAGACGTCACATTTTTGTCTTTAAACGTGTTTGCGTGCACTGTCACTACTCTTATTGCCCAGCAGAGGAAGACAGAGCCAACAAGACGCGGTATAACGGCATTCCACTGGATACCGGTAGAGGGCGCCGTTTTTAAATTTAAAAAACTTGGCTAACCAACGTTTAAAAACTAAATCGTATGAATATCTATTCTGTACCGAAAATTACATATTATCTGACCAATGGTGCTTCACATTTTGATTTTTTTGGGGGAAAAATAGCTGTCATTATTAATGAAAAGAATGAATACTAATAATTTAAAAGCATCCATAGATGGACACAATCAGTTTAATGTAAAATACAAGAAAAATATACCTTTATTTTTAAATATAATTTCACTGAGACCAATAACAAACCTGATTATTACATGTGTGGTCTTTTGTGCTGTTTCCCTATGGTTCCCAAAATGAAACCGTTATTGGGATCCAAATTCAGAATCTGCTCTGTTCTGGATAACCTGTGGTAGCGGATTGGAGTGCATGTTGAATTAATGCAACCCATTCTCCAATTTAATCCAGTAAGGGTCAGGAAATAGAAAGCAGCCTTGTGCATTTAAAAAATTAGCTTTATGTCAGAGAATGTTAGTGCAGAAAAGAGTGCAATGCTGAGAACTGTCAGCATGCGATGCAGTGACAAAAGGCAGAGTGATGTCTGCTTTTGCTGGCATACTCACCGGTGGACAGCATTTGGTAGACATCAAACTGTTTGCTCTGACTTTTGCCAGTGACTAATAATGTGGACTCCAACAGTGAACAACAGACAACAGTTTGGGCCTCAGCATGCCTCTTCTAACTGCAGTTACAGTATTAGCTTTGTTAGGATTCTTATACTGTACAGTGCAAACTCGCCATTCGGAACTGTTTGAGTAAAATACACCTCTAAACTTTGGCATTCAAACATCATGCCAGTCCTCAGTTCCGCGAGAATCAAACAAATTCTTTGCATGCATTTTGCTTTTGCAGTGGCTTAAGCATCACTGTTATAAATGTGAACTTAGTGGTTTGTTGTTTTATTACACATTTTATTATAAACAGGGGTTAACTTATTTTTACACTTGTGTGAGCTCCAAGACACAACTTTGTGTTACGTCATTACAGTTAAGATACAGTCTTCGCTCATTTATTGTGGGGCATAGGTTCCCAAAATAGCTCGCAATAAATGAAACCCACAAAGTAGTCAACTTTGCTTGTTTATAATTACTATATATGTTTTAAGGCTGTAAAACCCATCATAATACACTTTATACACTTTTGTCAGACAGGCATTAACATTTTCTCACATTTCTTTCTTGTTTAAACGCTCTCAAAGTTCAAATTTCCTCCTCCTCATCCTACACCTTGAATCAAAGATTCATTTAGCCAGTTAGCTTCTTCTTCATCTTCTATTGTTTATTGGCGGTTAGCGAGCAGCTTGCACCGTTAGCGAGTTTAGTGACTTTTGACCACAACAGGAAAAGGCACGAATGAGATTGATTGACAATGGTCTACAGCCAATCAGGATGCAGAAGACAATGGGCGGATTCTCCCTTAGCGAATAACAACTGTTATGGTTCTATATTTAGCCTGCTGTTGTGTACTGTGGGTTCCTAATATGCTTATGCATGCACAGAAACACATATTAAGACGAGGTGGAGCTGCACACGTCTTCAACCCTCACACAAGCATACAACACCCTCTACTCGTGGCAGTAGTAAATACAATAACAGACACATACACCAGAGCACCGATAGATCGCTCCAATACACCAGAAGAATGCAGAACACAATAATATCTTAGCTAATGACTAGCATGAAAATGACCAGAGATAGCTTACCACCATTATTACTGTCCCGTACGCTCCATTATCTGTTTGAGAGTAAGTCATTTTACTGTGTATTAGTTTTATTATACAGTGGTTAACTTCTTTTTACACTTGTATGGCTTGAATCTTATCACCTTTTTTCGATAAGAAAATTGTAGCTTGTTAAATATAGGAAGTGAACAAACTGCCAGTATTTGCTGAGTCACCGAGAAGGTGTAGGATTAAATAAACTCTGCTTCTTCCTACTCCTTTACGGACTTGCTGAATTATCATCCCTTTACTCATTAGAATAAAAAAGAAATACACTTTATTTCAGGAAAAAAAGTAATGTGTTTTTTTTCTGTTTTTTCAGTTTTTTCTGTTTACTGTTCTAATAGTATTTCCTGCCTTTGTTTTCTTCTCATCCCTTCCGATTCATACAGTCCTCCTCACCTAGCCCACCCCCTCCCAAACCTGGTGTCTGGCAAGGCAACAGGCATCCGGGGAATGCCCTATGTGGGGTGTCTGCACCGTGCACAATCCCTCTGCAGAGCATGGCAACGCTTCAGGGGGTAGAAATACTGGTGAGTGTGGCGGCTTCGTAGCTCCTTCTAATGTCCGCCGAGGGCCTTCAGGAGCTACGGCTGATCCGCTCGGTGAGAAGAAAGCGCCTCAGCGAAGCAGCGGCGGCATTGCCAACACGGTCCGAGCGCAAGGGTTCAGACAGAGAGGATTTAAGCGTTGGTGAAATTTCCTCTGCAGGTGTTTGACTGTGCTAAATCCATTCGTTCAAGTTTTTCCTGTGCTTTATGAAATTTCACTTTCAAAGGAAGATCAGGACAGGGACGTCTGACCCTTGCGTCTTTTGTCTACTTGTTGAAATATGTATGAAAATTAGAAGGCCCAAGATGACCTTTCATTCTATGTTGCTGTTCACACAGAATACCAACACAGGAAAAATGCCAGGAAAAGCTGGCTTTAGAAAGCTGTGTGGAAAAGGGCTAGCGTCACGGGCCTTAAACTCTATACCCCTGTCTCGGGATTGCATCATACCTTTTCACACAGACAGCGCCCTGCCTCTGTACACCTCTGATACTACCTCCGAGGGTGGCAAACCCATTCTGTGTCAGCGCTGTTCATATAGAAGAGAATAAGACAGTTTTATGAGGCAGTGTGAAAGGGGCTTGAGGTGCATTACACACAAATACCTAACAGCCACTTTCACACAGAGATGCCACAAAATAATAAATCAGAGGCAAAACCTTAGATCCAGCATTTAAAGGTGACGAGGGAAGTTGCTGTGTTCACACAGTGCCATGATCGTTAAACCTCACATTCTGGTCCCGTCACAGACAGTGCCCTGCCTCTGTTATGCCTCTGGGTATGCCACTTCAGAAGGCGTCAAATTTGCGGGTCAAATTTGACCACCCATTTCTTACACAAGCCAGATGAAAGCAGTCTTCTAAGGTCTGTGTGAAAGCAGATAGCATCTCGAGAGTCATCCCTGTTTTAGCATTGCTTGATAACCTTTCACACAGGCAGTGTCTTGCTTTGTTGCGCTTCCGATGCTACTTCTGAAGCCAGCAAAGTCGCAGGTTGATGAAAAAGGCAGACAAATCCCATCTTTAATAGGCTGTGTGAAAGGGGATTTAGATAGTACAGCAAATGTGATATTACGTAATTGTTGCTGTGTTGTGAAAGCAAAGAAGACACTGAACATCTGTTCATAATGGCACGATGAGCGCAGGCACATATGTAAGGCCACCTCGCGTACACGCCGCTCCGTCGGCCGCTCTTTACCCGGCCCATTCAGCGGCGCACTAAAAGTTGGGCTGTTTTTGTAACAAAACAAGGCCTAATCCTAAATTCGGGGAGTCGTGAATGTGCCTCGGCAAACGGCAGACAAATGAGACGGATTAGCCCGGGCACCGTGAAAGAGTGAAAGGTTTGCCATTGATCTACGGTGGTCCTTTTTTCTTTCAGGGCCACTCAGTCTGAAAACCCCACTGGGTAAGAGCATACAGGGTCCACTCCAGAGCCCCCTAGGCCACCGAGAGACACACAACAGCCACAATTAGTCTCAGGAGCTGTAATGGCAATTCAATAAGCACTTTAAACATCGTGCCTCGGTCCCGTCTGACGACCCCCCCCCCCCCCACTCCCTGCAAAACCCCTCCCCTTCACTTTCCTCTACATACATAAGATTTTTTTTCATTCTTTTTTTCCCACCCACCACAGTTCTTTTCAGAAAATGACCACACAGGGTTTCAAAGGTTCCACTTGTTGTCACTGAGACAGCATGACTTGTGGCCCCTATAGAGATTGTCCACTCTATTACTTTTTGCTTGCTTTTTATGAGGTTGTCAAGAAATGTAGCGCACTTTGCAGATGTTTCCACCGAGCTCCCCGGTGCATTGGCATTCGACACTTTGGCAGCAGCGATCATCGTCTGATCAAGCGGACACCAGACGCTTGTGTTTTTGATATCATTCCCGATGTTCTTTCCATGCTTTCGCTGATCCTTCAGAGACCTTCCATGTTGATTTTGCACCAAAGCGTCTTGTTTTGTCAGCACAATGATAATTACAGCCCCCGTCACCCCTTTGGTGTGTCCAGTTTTGACATAGTTTAGGACATGAGAGGCTCATGATGAGCAGGCCAGTCCACCGCTACTTTATAGTGCCCATGCTTTATGGTTCAGCACCGGCAAATGGACTTTCCTTGCAAACATGACTGTAAATGACATTTGTGGCACCACATATGAGATTGTGGTCAAAATGGTTTGGAAGTCATGCTAGCATACATGTAATACGGATATCCTCAAAGTTTTATAATCATTAGACCAGTGGTCAGCGACTTACTGTATGAGTCATTAGTTGTTAAGTCCTGCATGTGCCTGTGTGCAAAGTTTTTGCTTGTGTTTCAGCCAGTCTTGCTCAAATTTGACAGACATTTGCTCGTCAATCCACTGAATGTGTGTGCCAAATTTCCTGGTTATTCGGCTGAACATGCTTTGAGAGAAATATCAAGTGGATCCAACTTAAGGGGTTTAATAACAGCGCCACCATGCAGGGAAAAAAATTGCACAGGCAACACAGCAGGGGTGCATGTTTTGACAAATTCTCACCCTTTTGTGTGCAGCGGTTCAGGAGTAGAAGCTTGCACAAACAAAGTACACGCAGCCACAAACTGTGTCAAAAGATAAAAGGACGTTAGGGGGAACAGCTGAATAGGACCTCCCATGCTGCTATTTTGAGTTGAACTACAGTGTGATGATGAGGACGATGATGATGATGATCAGGATGCGTCGCCCTCCTGGCCAGACATGTCCCTCCCCGTCCCAGCGTTCTGGCATAAAGACGTGCTGAAAGCTTGGCCTTTATTCACAGCCTCCCAACGGCCGCCATTCATCGCCCGCTCTCCTTTTCTACCGGCTGAAAAGACAGAGTGGCCTCCTGTGCCACTGGAGCGCTCGCCTGTGTCTAAATGACCTTGATGTCCCCCCGCGTAGATCATAAGCGCCGCCCCCGCTGGGATTCTTGTCATGATTATGATGATGATGGCGATGAGAAGAAGCAGGAGGAGGGGGAGATTATTGTCGAAGGCTCCGATGGAGATGTTAGCAACTGTCAGAGACCCTAGGCTTAAACGCTATTGTCATGTTTCACAGTGTCATAATAAACTGGAACCTCCACAGTAACAACATCAAAGTCGTACAATTCAGAATTAGGCGACAATACGCCTGTAAAGTTGCACAAAACTTCATAGTTCAAAGCGTGACGTCATTGAACACCAAAAGCGTTAAATCCGTTTTTCGTGTTTTGCTTTTTCGCTGTCTTTTAAATTCTAAAGAAAGAGAAGAAGAAGAATATACACGGGAAGTTACATGAAGTAAACAGAATTACATTCAAAGCAGTAAAACTCCCTCCGTGTTGTCCCTTGGTAGAGTGGAAGGTATGTGATGGAATGATATGTGACGTGCGGATCGATACTGAAATATTGATACTTTCGACAGCAGCTCTTCAAGCTCCAAAATTGATTCTCAAGTCCAAATTTTGATACTTCGGTCATTTGAGGTAATCTATATCATTAACAGGAACACAGCGGAAAGTAACTAACTGATAGAGATCTTGTCTAAATGATACGCAGTTGGTGGAAACTACTTTTTTTTTTCCACCTGAATAAGTGCGGAATGCGTCGCAGAAGCGCCACACTGCTCCGTCAGTCTGTCTGTTGAAACGCTGGCCGATTGTAAACGGAGCCATGTGTGAATTGTGAATAAAGTTTTCATTCTTTCATTCTTCCTAGTAGTAATAATGTAGATAGTAGTAATAATGAATCATTTATTTCAATAGTTTATTTTAGTTCCTTTTGTTTTTTTATTGTTTAAAATACCATTTTCACATATTTCATATAATTTTGTCCTCTGTTTTTCTGTTTTTTGTTTATTAGCCTGGGTATAAAGTGGAACCTCAGTTAGCATCCGCCTCGGTTAGCGTGTTTTTCGGTTAACGTCAAAATTTACACCACAATTTTGCCTCGGTTTGCGTGCATTCTCCCGTTAGCGTACAATATGGTGCACGTCTTGTTGTGTTATTGACAGACTGTGTTCTTAATGTATTTATTTATTACAAAACGGTACTGGAAGTTACATCACCTGTCTGTGATGTCATCAGCGGCTGACTCTCAAAAATGTTAACACAAAACATGTTTTTATAGTTTTACAATTACAGATTTACATGCATAAAGCAATTCTAAATGCATATAAATGGCAAATAAAAGGGATAAATGAACATTTAAGGTTACTTTTACCTTCATTTAAGACGTTCTCAAAGAAACGATGTGGCAACGGGATCAACCACCACCACCTCCCTGTTTTCAGTCATGCCAAAATCACGTCTTCAGTGAAGGTCAAAGTAACCTTTAATGTTCATTTATCCCTTTCATTCATCATTTATATGTATTTATACGCATTTTGAACTGTTTTGTGAATTTCTCTTGGAGATCTATCTATTGTTTTCTGCATGTAAAATTATAATTGTAAAACTATGAAAGCATGTTTTGTGTTCACGTTTTTAGCTATCGGGAACACATTAATTGGATTTACATTATTTCTTATGGGTAAATTCGTCCATTTCGGTTAGAGTCCGACCATCTGGAAGGAATTAATGACGCTAACCAAGGTTCCACTGTATTGTAAATCACCCCGCTACCTCAATATACTTCAGGGTTTAAAATAAATGAATAAATGACTCTAATGTCTTCTATTCTTAATGCAATGATTTCAAATCAACTATTTACAAAAATGTACCAGACACATCAGGTGTATTTGCACAAAGTATCGGTTCGGTCTCGCCGATACCAGCCTGAATTGTACTCAGTATCGTATCAGAAACAAAATCAGTGGTATCGTACATTGCAAGAAGGTATTTTGTAGGAGTATTTTGTTGCTTTTTACTTATGTTAACTTGTATAACAGTTATAAAAAATATTATTATTATTTCTGTTTCCATGACTTCTTATGAGAACAATTGTTTCGAAACCTAAAGAGCATTTTAGGCTCCCTGTACATCAGGGGTGTAAAACACTGCCCCCAGTGTTTTGCCAGAGAATCACAAGCTCAGTCCCCGCTGAAGAGCTGTAACAGGATCATCGTGTACGGGTAGATACTGTATGCTAAGACAGTATTAAGACATATTCAAAGAAAAAAAGAGCCTGCATGTCAGCTTTGTTTTATAGGTGACATTGCTGCGTTAACATATACACTTTTAAACATTTGAACTTTTTCTCGTTACTCCTTTTTGCTCTTTTTCAACTTTTGTTGCTGGTTTTCCTGTTTAATTGTGTTCAATTCTTTTTTTTTGTCTTGAAAAATACAACGTAAAAAAAAAAACGCAAATGACCCCTAGCCACACTTTGGAGACCCCTGCTCTGTATTACTAGTTAGCTTACCACACCGCTACAAAAACAGTTTTTGACCCTTTCACTATTTATATCAAAGAAAACCCCTCAACATTTCAGCTGTTGTCAAAGTTAAGGTGGGGGTGTCTTGTTGTTTTTTATATTTGAGAGCATTTAATGTATTTTTACACTTGGAAGAATATATTAAAAATGAAATGAGTGATGCAAATCTGCAACGCATGCAGTATCGGAGTGCTTTATTGTTTTTATGTCCTATCAGCGGTTAGCTTTAGTTAAGAAAGGTTTGTTGGAAAAAAAAATGCCTGTTGGAACAGACTATTTCTAGTTGAGTTATTTCCCATGGGAACAATTGTTTCATAACCCAAACAAATCCAGTGTTCAACACCCCTGTACATTGTTCTAGTTCCACGTGTTCTTAATTCAAAAAAGACATTTGAGTCCTTGCATTTCTTGTTATCGCAGTTAAGACAGAGGGTTGTTTTTAGGGTGGGTAACTTCTTTTTACGCTTGCGTGACAATTAAGACTACAAACTAATTTGAATATATTAAATGTTTTATTAGGCTTGTTGTAGAGCGGGAAAATGTTAGCAGGAACCTGTTTATTTAGTGTAGAAAATGCTTGTGACCTGGCTTCTACATCAGCCACATGGAGTGGAGCTACAGTGCAGTACGGCCTCTATGGTGTGGTGGAAAGGTTAGTTTTACTTTACATCCAGACACAATAAGAAGAAGCCATCTTGACAGTTGCATGCATATGCTTTACATACAGCTCATCTAAATAAAACGGCGAGTAATTGTCCATCTATTTCTACCGTGTTCTCGTCACATGAAGACATGAAGTTCTCATGTGTGAAGGTGAGGTGTCTTAAGTAGAAGTCCCGTATCCAAGGCGGCGGTGAAGATAGGGATGATAGAGTCTCATCTCTGCGGGCTTAGATGCTTCCCTTCTTGTTGACTTTGAGCTAAAAGCAGTCCATGTGAAGCTTCTTTAAATGGGAGCTCCTGTTGAGTGTCCACACACGCACACGCACACGCACACACACACACACACAGCCTGAAGATACTACTGTCTTTACAGTCTTTAGGAAATAACTTAAAAGCACAAACTACCTCTACAAATGAATGTCACAGATCTGATCCAATGTACATATATCTGACACGGAGGGAGAAAGGGAGGATAAAAATAAACAAGGCCATCTGAGTCCGAGGAGGCCGAACGCGGCGGAGCTAGGAGGGCAGCATGGGCAGGAAGTGAGTGGATGGGTGTCTCCGCCGAGCCTTGTGGCCTCTCCGCGGCTTCCCCCGCCCATTGAGGGAGACGAACATCTGCCTGCCGCCGTGCTTCCAGCGGAGGGAGGCGTACGTGTTATAGCCGTTCTCCTCGATGCGCTCCTTGAACTTACAGCTTGGGTTGTACTTAACCTGCGTGGAGACAGAACAAGGAGAAACGGTGTTACAAACAAGTTTGGTTTGACGGAAAACTGCGGCTCCCAAAATTGTGATCAAATATTACGTACGTTAGAAGTATCACCGTTTCTTTTTCAGTCATTCCTCGCAGTATTGCGGTTCGATTAGGGCTCCTTTTTTCAGAAATGAATTAATAAATGATTGGTATTTTGTGGGCGACTATGGTAAACTATTAGTCAAAACATATTGAAATACAAGTGATATGTAGTATTCTGGTCACTAGGCAGCAGTAATGAAACAAAACATGGAGAAATTACATAACTTCATACAAGTCAGCGATGGCAGTAAAAAAAGTTATCCTCCCAATCTGTGTGGAAGTGGTACGTTTTTGGCGAGCTTACTAGCTAGCGACTGTCTCGAGTCCCTGCAGCATTAGTATAATAGGAGTGTAAATGTGACTATAGGGGTGTTATTTCATGTCTGCAAGGCTCTAATAATATTAAAAACTGTATTTAGAAAGTCATAAACAGATTTACTATGATCTAACTATGAAAATATTCCATTTATTCACATTAAAGCCTATATAGTGGAAATTCATTTATCGCAGCCGAGTCTGAAACCAATTAACCTCGATAAACGAGGGATGACTGTAACGTACTATAAGACAGCTCTGAATATAAGCCCACCTCTTTTTTTCAAGACCTGTTTTTGAAAAAATAATAGATAAACCATTTAAAAAAAATGTTTTGGAGAAAAAAAATACGGTCTTATATTTGGTTCAGTACAGTAATTGAATACTCTTTGGCACCTCCCCATAATGGTATGGTACTTACAGTACATTTTGAAGCTGCAGTACCAAATTAGTACAGTGGGTTAGTCGAACTCCCTTAAGGTTGTACAATTTGACAAAAACGCTTGTGCCACATGTTTTTTTCTTTGGCTCTTTTGCAGCACTTGTCCCAAAAGAGTGTTTAGAAGTAGAATGCCACCATCCATCCGCTTTTTATACCGCTTGTCCTCATTAGGATCACAAGCGCGCTGATTTCAGGCAAGAGGCGGAGTACACCCTGGACTGGTCGCCAGCCAGGTCACGTACAAACAATTATTCACATTCAAACTTATGAACAATTTTGTATCTCCAATTAATCTAACATGCATATTTTAGGAATGTGGGGAGTACCCGCAGAAAACCCAAGCACCCAAGCACAACATATAAAAACAGCTCAAAAGAGACAGCTCATTACTGCACGTAATGGGATACACCTATGTCGCCTACAGAGACCGCTATTAAAACACCTCCAAAAACCTCCAAGAAGGTTTTATGGTTTTATATCCATGCTGTGAGCACGTAGCAACAGGTACATTCATGATAACACGTAATACTTACAGTATTTTGCTGTATTTTAGTCATTTTAAGCATTACCGGAACTCCCTTCCAGGGCGCATTGATTTCACATCGCAACATAGAAACGAACGCTTACGCCTATGTAGTGTTTACTTTTCCAGACTCAAAAATTAAAAACACAGCAGCGGTGGTGTCAGCTTAAATATGTAGCCTTACCTTTTTGGTAGTGACCTGAGGCACTGTGAGCGCGGCGCTGACGCTCTGCGGGTGAGTGTGTAGTGAAGCTGGTCTCTAGCTGGCTAGCAGCTAGCCGGTGTGTTATGGCTAAGTGTCAATGCGCCGGTAACATGGTACGATCGGCGTAACAATGTCGCTGTAGCTTTGTTAATATGCACGTCACATTATATGTAAATGGAGCATTGTTGCCACTTTTTGGAGTCTTTTTCAGAAGGCTTTGTTTACCATTATGTGCAGTAATGAGCTGTCTTTTTTCAATCGATTTTTATATCTTTAGAACGCACAGAAAAGAGAAAGACGTGTTCACGTCTCACATAAGGATTGTGGATGATGGGCAAAATTTGTCACAATTTGACTTGCATTTGTCACAATTTGAAGTCAACATTTGAAGTCAAAATGTGTTTGACCCGGATTGTTTAGAATGTACGAGCATTGGCGTTAACGGCTTTCTCTCGCTGTTGTCTGGTAGTCACGTAAATGTCCTCAGAGCGTGCACATGCACAACAGCAGTTTCAGAGAAACGAGAGTCAATTTGGAGTCATTGTGTGGTTATGGTGGGCTAAACATTAAATGATAGCTAATGTTTATAGGTACATTTTGCCAAATTGCTATTGTTAGCTGACAACAAACATGGCTAATGCGTGTGCGCATGTGTTGTGTCGGCAGGGTCGGACTTACCACTCTGCAAGCTCAGGCAATTACGTAGGGCCTCGAGTAGGGCCTATTACTGTTTTAGTATTAATTCATGTGCTTAAAACTACATCAACATGCGTAATCTATCATGATCGTTTTGACCCCTCCCCCGTCTCTTCTCAAGCAATGGACTGTTCCATGTTACTGCGCATGTGCAGATTGATTCAGGAAAACGGTAGCAAAACAAACAAGAAAAATGGAGAAAAATTAAGCGAGGTACCGCAGTGGAGCAGAGGGGAGGAGATGGCAAGAGGAAAACACATTTTTTATCAAAACTACCAAAGGTGTGAACCTTTTTCACCGTCACAACAAACGTAGACACACAACGACAGCAAAAGCCAGACGATCTTGACAGCAGCAGCAGCTCTGCCGGGTACTCCGGTTTCTTCCCACGTTCCAAAAACATGCATGTTAGGTTAATTGGAGACTCTAAATTGTCCATAGGTATGAATGTGAGTGTGAATGGTTGTTTGTCTATATGTGCCCTGCGATTGGCTGGCGACCAGCCCAGGGTACCCTGCCTCTCGCCCAATGTCAACTGGGATAGGCTCCAGCATACTCCTGCGACCCTAGTGAGGATAAGCGGCATAGAAATGGAATGGATGGAATAGTATCACCCTGAAAGTGATTATTTCTGTTTCCATTATGCCTACAGAAAAATGTGTTGAAAATTGCTTTTGGATCTTCACATTTTTTGTTCTGTCGGCAGATCAGTTGCTTATTAGATATATATCTTGTATTTGATTACATCTTAGCCTGGAGTTTTTGCAGTGTGAGATCAAGTCCTTAGGGAAATGTGCCTTGTCAACACTGTCAGGCATGATTTTCCACTGATCTTCAAACGCTCCCGAATGTTTGCGTGATATCAAAGCAAGAACCAATTGGTTATTACTGTTTTTGCCGTCAAGAGGGCTGAGGTATTTTAGAAGTTCTGGGGTCAAATTCACCCAGATTAGGTGATGAGTTGATTGTACAATCTGTTAATACATTTTGTATCTTTAAATTTGATAAAATAGTCGCCAGCGACCCAATAAAAAAACT
Organism: Dunckerocampus dactyliophorus; assembly: GCF_027744805.1. Lineage (NCBI taxonomy): Eukaryota > Metazoa > Chordata > Actinopteri > Syngnathiformes > Syngnathidae > Dunckerocampus > Dunckerocampus dactyliophorus. The sequence continues at coordinate 15,091,721 of NC_072828.1, forward strand.
AACCTGCAACCCATTTTAAAACCCCACTAGGCAATAATTTAAAACAAAAACACATGTTGCATCTTTAAGTGTGACCTGACCCTGAGCGTTGTTAGTTTAGCGTGAAGATAAACAGATCTGTAAGGAAGCTAATGCAAGCAAAGCATAGCCACTCTTCCACGGGTGGTTAGCGCTTCTTATCAGATAGACACCCCCCCTTCTGGTAGATTCCACCTTGGTCCCTTTATCCATCAGGATGCGTTACTTTGTCGTAGGTTGATTCTCATCACTGATTGCGTGATGTCTGGTTTTCCGGAGAGGTAGACCGCACACATCAGGTCACAAAGAGTCGGGAATACTTTTGAAATGCGCAGGACAAAAAGAAAGGGGATGGCACGCAAAGACGTTTAAAGGAGCCAGGTGTCTCTTTGTCATTGCTTGTCTCTGCTGTGTATTTTGACAGTAAAACATGCTGCTGTAGCCAGGTGTTAGCGCCATGATGGATAGCAACACTCAGACCCTAAAAATCTTCGAAAATTTAACCTCCTTGTCCTTTTCCCTTTACCTCAGGGGTGTCCAAATGTTTTCCGGCGAGGGCCAAATAGGAAAATGAAAGGATACAGGGGCCACTTTGATATCTTTACCTAATCTTTACCTGTACGCCAAGCAGTTAACTAAAGAAAATTAAAGGAAAAAAACTGCATACTAAACTAAAATAGAGGCCAATACATTTGTTTATATAACATGCAATTTATAAAGCATGTGATGTTCCCTAATGTCTGAAACAATTAATAATTCATGATTTAAGAAATAATTCCCTAATTAATGTCAATGTTTTTGGACAGTTTTAAAATCAGAGCTGCGTGTAGATGTTGGATTTCATTTTTTTTAAAGCATTACTTCTCCATGATTTAAATTAAATTCAATTAATTATTCCTGATTTTCCAAATACTTATATACTGTACATACTTTGAAGGCCAATACATTTTAAATCTACCATTTTCATAAATTAACAAATATTTCCCAATTATGTGACTTTTTTTTTTTAAGAAAGTTGCTTGTTTTACTAATTTATTGAAATTATGCCTGAATATCCTAAAGTGGTTACAATCCTCCTTCTTATTGTTCTTTCTTTTTAGAAAATATGACACAGGCCAATAAAAAAAATAGCTGCAAGCCGCAAATTTGGACATGTCTGCACTTTGTCACATCTTGACCTATAGGGGGAACCAAAAGAACAGTTGCCACGGTTTATACGCACCGATCCGAAGAGCGTGCCTTTCTTGGACATGGCTAAGTACAACCCGGTGCTGACAGATTTGATGGCAACAACTCCCACACTGACAGATCGGATTTCCATCAGACCTGCAAAATAAAAGGGGAGAAAGAAGAACAAGAGTTAACGTCTTCATCAAAAGCAGCTCAATCAATGGGATGCCAGATGCTGTGTGGTTAATGCAAGAGAAAGCACACATACACACAAAGCTTTTTATGCACACGCTGAATTGGATCGCATCGTCGAAAGGATTCCTGTAGAATTGTTTGCGTGGTTCTCTCTTGAGTCCAGGTGGGACGCTCCATCAAGATTATGGTTGTTTACAAAACCAACAACAACAAAAATCTGTCTGCTGGCCTCTCAAGCAATCCAAGAACAAGCTGGCAAGCTTTTGCAGGCTAATTGTTTCCTCAGGCGTCGGTTTGCAAACAAGTGCCATGTGGCTTACACTTCATCTGGCTTTTGTCTGCATGCTTTAAAAAAAAATAATAATAAAATTTGCATTACTTTTGTCACGGCAACAACAATGAGACAGCCAGGAGACGGGTGTCCAAAGTGTGGGACCATTTTCAGGCCACAGCTTGTTTTTTATTGTCCCTTGGCATCTAAAAAGTACATTCATATAGCAGTATTATTAGGTATTAGACTTGTCCTGTCCATGTAGTGGTACATGCTGATGCCTTTCGTGTTGCGGTGCAGGTTCAATACCCGACCGGGCCGCAACAACCAGCCTTTGGGGATGTCCAGTGCCGGTTCCAAGACTGGACAAAAGGGGTGGTTGCGTCAGGAAGGGCATCCGGCTTAAAAGGTAAGCCAAACCATTCATGCACTTGACTCAAGATGTCTGGCAAAAATACCCCTTAAAAGTGGCACAACACAAGACTAGACCATCATGAATACATGTGTTTATTTGGGGGGGGGGGCTTTTTTGTGACACGTTTAGTAAAAGAACACACGGGAAGGTATATGACTCCAGGGTCACAAAGTGCGTCTTCACATGTTGTGTATTTTGTAGGGGTTAACTTCTTTTTACACTTGTAACTAGTAAAAGTGACATATGCAACATTAAAGATAAGACTGATTCCTTGGTTTTACCCCTCAATATTATCAGTGGTTAACTTCTTTTTTACAATTGAATGACAGTTTCGAAGGAACTGATTCTTTTATTTCCATGATTTCCTATTAGAAAATGTGTTAAGTAAATAAAACAAGTGTGTGGGAAGTAAAATTTCTTGTCCTAATGACAGATTATGTTGCTTATTTTAAGTATAGCTTAGATTTTAGTACATATTACTTGAAATAAGCATATTGGTCTAAGATAATATGAAACCTTGATTTTAGGTATTTAATCTTGCTCAGAGCTCAGTTTTTGCAGTGTGGGATCAAATTAATTGGGGAAATGTTCCTTGTCCACAAATAAGTATTAATTATAAAGGTGCACAACTAATAGGCTCCAGCTCACTAGTGACCCTAATGGGTGTTAGCGGTGTAGAAAATGGATGGATGGATGGAGAGAGGTGTGCAACTATTGTCACAACGACAATGGGGAGACTTTACGAGGCTTTATCACTGTCTTCTCAATGAAAAAGAAGTAATCACTGCATGAAAAGATCGCTCTCTTGGTGACTTTTCCACAAAAGCACCCAATCAAAGCATTCGTAAGCAACGAAAAGATGAAATTGTCTCACTTTAAAGGTCAACCAAAAGGCCGTAGGGCCTCGCTGCTGAAAGCTCACTTGGAAATGAAGGAGTTGTAAAAAATCCCCCCCAAAAAATCAGAAACATTTGTGGATAGAACTGCTGTTAAGCATGTATTTACCACCTTAAACACTCTACTGACTTTGAAAATTGTATGTTCCAAGGGGAGAAATGCCCTAATATCATACAAATGCAGCTAACAAATCTTACATACAATACATAGTTAAATACAAATCGCGTTACACATCAATGAATCTAAGCAGAAGGGCATTTTCGGCAATCAGAAGCATGAAGAAAGTCAGCTACGGAAACATGACGATTGTTTTATACATTTAGTACATTTTAATATTAATATTGGTTAACTTACTTTAACGCTTGTACAACGGTTAACAATGTTAACAGTTGCTTAAAAGTACGCAATGAAAGGGGGAAAAAAGTCACATTACGGTGTAAAAAAGCACTTGGAAAGGAGTCATGTTACAAGACTTATATTGCAATATTCGGAGAATAAGTTGGTGATACTAAAAAAAAGAATTGTAATATTACAAGAAAAAAATGACGATCATAAGAAAAAGTCAGAATATTACAAGAAAAAAAATCTTCATGTTATGAGATTAAAGTTTTGAGAATAAACTCAGAAAAAGCAAAGAAAGTGTTATAATATATTGAGCATATGGCGTAATAAACTAATATTAAAAGGGGGAAAAGGTTGGAATGTTCCAAGCATAATGTAATACGACAGAAAGAGTCGTAATATAACACAGACAGGCATGATGCTGTGAGAATAAACTGATATTACCAGAAATGTTTTTTTCATATTCTGCAAAAAAAAGTATTCTAAGACAAATATTATCAGAATAAAGTCATAATGTTGTAATATTACAGGGACTACGTTGTAATGTTACAAACATCATGGATAGTAATATTAAAATAAAATGTTAATTGTTTTATTGACTTTTTTATTACAGTAAAATAAAAAAAATAAAATGTTAATTATATGCATAAAAATAGTTACAAGACAAATTTGTAATGTAACAAGAACAGGCGTAATATTCAAAGCATATTATTAGAATAATTTCTTTTTCATATTACGAGAAAAAATATTGAAATGTTATCAGAATAAAGTTGTACTGTAATGCAAATAATGTATTATTATTAGGAGAAAAAAAGTTAAAACCTTACGAAAATACAGTCATAACATTATGAGACTAAAGGCTTAATGTTAAAATTTCTAGAGAAAGTAATATTACAGGGGGAAAAAATACGAGAAAATGACTTATTACGAGAAAAATGTCTGAACGTTTATGTAAAAAAAACGCATATGTAAAAATATGACATCTTAATTACAAGAAAGAGTTATAGTATACAGTAGCGTGATGCTGTGAGAATAACATGGTTTTACCTGAAGCATTTATTTCATATTCTGCGAAAAAATTAATAGTATTTCTAGACAAATATTATAAGAATGAAGTCATAATGTTGTATTATCACAAGAAAATAAGCTGTAGCACTATGAAAATAAAGCAAAATGTTAATTATGAGGAAAAAAATGATAATGTTACAAGCATTTAACTGTATAGGAGTAAAGCCATAATATTATGAAAATAATGTTCTAACAATACATGAAAAAAAGTTTCTTATGGGAATAACCGCATTAGGAAAATACTTGACTATTAAGAGAAAAAGTCATAATATTATGAAAAATCAACATTGCAAGAAGTGATAATATGATGAGAAAAAGCTTGTAATATTACAAGTAAATAACTGTAATATTGTGATTTTTTTCTAATATTTTCTCTTTTTTTCATGACAATATTTGTACTCTATGAGAATAAACTTGTTATATTGATGGGGGGGAAAGAAAGTTTCAATGTTGTGAGAGTAAAGTCGTAATATTACAAGAATAATGTAGTTATAGTTTTAATGTTATCAACTCATAATATCACAAAAAAAGACAAGTTGTAATACGATAAGAAAAAAGTCACAACGTTTTGAGGATAAAGAAGTAATGCTATGAAAACAAACTGGTAATATAAGAAGAAAAAAGTTGTAAGGTGGCGAGCTAGACCAGTGTGCTGATACGAAGAGGCCATGTGAGCCACTTCCTCCACCACCACAAGCATCTGCTTCTGCCATCACGGCTAACATTGAACCATCATGAATTGTTTTTCAGCCTGGAGAACATCACTTGTCATGCCTGCCAGGTGAGATCATGGCGGAGACACCAAGCTGTACAAAGGGTCAAAAGAAAAGACAAGGTAAACAAACACAAACTCCTGTTGAGTGTCTTTGGTCTCAGCTCTCTCCAGCTGCAGGGGACCAGGGGAATGCCCCTCTTGTCTGTCCAGGTACGTCGCTCGCCACCAGCTGCACCCCCATCATTCCTCCGCTGCCTCTGATCCTCAGAGGAATACTTTGATGGTAGGGCTCCTCTTTTTTTTTTTTTTTTTTTACGAGCTGTGTTTACAAACACCGGGTGTACTGTGGTGGCACCTGGAGCGTGCAAGCGACTCATAAGCAATTAGCCCAGACCCGGCTGGCCATTGGAGCGCTGCAAGGATTTATGGGGGATTAGTCCAGGCCAATGAAAACCGCTGGTGCCTGAAAGTGGTGCCAGCAGTGATGGCCATTAGTTGCTGCTTTGACTTCCAGACACAGTAGGAGTGTTGGAAGCTTGTTTGTCACATACCACATGGAAAGAGGTCACTTTGGACTCAACTTTGAAATTACATTTACTGGACGCCAAAGGCACACTTAATGTTTTATGCAGGTACTGTACTTTTAAGATGTGCTTCACGTAAATGCACAGTCGAAGACAACCGCTACGTATTCCACCAGGTATCCTCCAATTTTTAGTTAAAGTTAAAAACTGGGAACATATGGCAATCTAGAAAAATCCATGCAGATAAACTGGACATGTACTCAATTTCAGCTTTGTCTGTAAGGGGAACTCAGATGTTAATAATGATGCTACTACGATAATAATAATAATACAGTATATTGCATTCATAGAGCACTTTTCAAGGTACTCAAAGAATGTATTAATCTCCAAGAGATATTCAGAAAGATGGTAGACACGATAATAATACATTACATTTACCATGGGCTTGAAATGTAAGATTTTGTATAATGTTGGCTGCTTGGGTTGCATAATTATTATGCTGTCCCTAAGTTTTTATTTCAACATAAAAATAAATACAAGTAAAGACATGTCCAATGGCAGTCATGCAACCGATGAATGAACTGATATTGACACCAAAAAGTCATATTTTGGAATTTGGTTTGAAATATTATTAAAATAATAATACAACATATTTTAATTGTGTACATTTTTATAATGAACAATAAAGTCATGATGTGCATATGATTAAAGTCATAATATAAAAGATTTAAATAGCACACATGAATATTTTCCCAAAAATGTGTTCATATGATTGAAGTAGTCGTAGTAATAGTAGTAAAATAGTATAAAACTTAAATAGTGTATACTAATATTACATTTGACAAGAAGACAACATTCCCAGTTAATTCTGTATATCAGAGTGTATATAGAATTTCCCTCTAGTATAATCCATCCATTTTCTATGCCGCTTCGCTTCATAAGGGTCGCAGGGGTATGCTGGAGCCTATCCCAGCTGACTTCGGGCGACAAGCGGGGTAACTAGTATAATAATAATTGAAATAGTATGAATAGTAGTTCTTAATATTGTTAATTATTTTAGTAATGAATATGATTTTTAATATAATTATTGTAATTAAATACAAAATAATTAATTATTTGAGAAATTATACACAATTGTGCCAAACTAAAGAGTGAATAGTTCCAGTTCTTCACCTAAACTTTTCCCCACAGAATTCTGGCATGTTTTTGTCACGCTTTTGACACTCTTATAACTTATACCGTAATATAAAATGGCAATCAGATTCCAATAGAAGCTCTAGTTCCCCTTTGAATGACGCTTGAAGCATCATGCGAAAAACCTTTCATAACACAGTCAAAATTGAAGGAAGAGACACCATTTTTTGACCATGTAGAGATCTCAACAGACACACAAAATCATGTGATTTAAATAAAACTGACCTGTGTGCTACACACAAATCAAAAACTTAACATACAGTTGTTTTTTGCAGTAAACATTCTGCAGGTCTCCCTCAGTGCTCGTACTGTGTCTTTACGGGCCTGTCTCTTCCCATCATTTTATTAATCCTCTTTTTGAAGTGTGCTATGGGGGTAATTATAACCCCCAAAAACATGTTTAGTGCCTTATTCATTGGTATAAGTAAGAGCAAAGTGGACTTTGCACTGAGCGGCTTATACCATTTCTATTTCTAACAGTCCACAAGCTAAGCGCTCACATAAAGCAAGTCTTTTAAATGATATCAAAAGAAGAAACACTGGAGTCCAATTAGCTGTTTGCTCTTTAGTTGCATGGGGGACTGAAGGGCCCTTCTCCAGCGTGTTCTGCTATGCAAGTATCAACTGATGGCCCCATTGAGCTGATGAAAAAAGGTGCTTCTGGCTTCCCACTTGCAATTGGGGAGATCTCTTAACCTTTGACATGTTTTGGCTGGGACTGTCAATAAGCTCAAGCTGCCATTACAAGCAAATCCTGCACTATACATGTCCAGTCAACTGTGGATTTGCCATTTATTTTCTCCTCTATGGGCACAGAAAAAGGTCCTTTTTAAAAAAAAATTTAATACTCTTTCTTTTCCTTCCATCCCCCATTTTTTGGACGTTAGCCCATCGTCAGATCATTCAAGCCTTTTCTGACCTTGGAGGAAAAAAAGCGAGTGAAACTCTCATGGGGTTCCTTCCCTTTTGTCCCACTCATGCTATGAGGGGTGGAGGGTGGTGCAAAAGAGTACAGGGTGAAGGTGCAGCCCCCCATGATAAGTCTTTGTCACTCACCTGAGAGGCAATTTGCAATAGTGTGGAAGAATAGAAAATAGTTACACACATTTTTCCGCTCCTTTCCTTTCTTTTTTTTTTTAAATTTCTTGTGTCGCCTCCGCTCCTTCCCTTTCTTTTTTTTCTTTAATTTCTTGTGTCGCCCCCTTGAGCGGCCCTCCATGGCTCAGTGCTCGACCAGAGCCGAGCCTGGGAATCTGGGAGTTCCTGCTGTGCGCCTGTGCTTGATTGACACACCTTTTCAATTATTTCACAGTTTGCTTGCTTTTTAAAACCAAGGAGGGCCCTGTCGTTTTTTTTTTCTCCTTCTGCTGCTGCCCTCCTTTTCAAAATACAAGCTTTTCATGTCGGGTCTGACCAGCACGTTTGATCTGCCGTGACCCCTTCCAAGGGTCTAGTAGTAGCGGGCGAAAGCGGTCGCCTGTGTGTATCGTGGCACACAAAGGCGGCACGACTCCGTATTGCTTTAAACACCTTTAGAGATTACCATGGGAACCGGCGCCACCGAGGAGGCCTGCACAGGTGGTGGGTAGAGACGGGAACTTGCACGTTAACCCTTGATTGGACTCTTGTGATTTTCAAGAAAAGTACGCATGGCGCTCTTTGGTGACACAAGCACTATTTGTCAGGGGGTGTCCAAATTGTCACAAAAGTGAGAACACCAATGTTTATACATTGTGGTAAACTTGGATTTACAGGGAAGGGATACTACTTTCCTGCTCTTCAGTTTATGTCAGCAAACCTTTTCCTGACATTTTGTAGATTTTACAAACATCCCATAAGACTTAACCTGATCTTGGTCTCCTCAGTGTCTTGTTCTTGACATGGTCTTGGTTTATGTGTTCTTTGACTCCAGGAAACATTCGCTTATGCAATTATTATTTCTCCCCAGAGTAGCATTAATTTTTCGTCTAAGATCTTATGTCAGAGTGCGGCGTAAAATATTTTCCAGTACTTCCTGTGGTTTCTCTCTTGACGCAGTGCAAGTGTTTTTGACCTCATTTGTTTGAAGCACACTGAGGTCTTCGTTCAAAGGATGACACATTTATTCTTATTCATTTATTAACATTTTTTGGATTTGGTAAAACACAGTGATGACCTTCATGGCTGTGTGATTTTGACACTCAGCTGTGACTCCTGATTAAATCAAGAACACAAGAACGACTGAAGCGGCACCATCAGTGATAAAGAGCCACTATCTCAAGCATACGTTATCTAGAAACCTCAACATTTGCATCTGAGGCTAATTTGGTGAAATGTCACCACCCAGCCTTCATATTGATTGTGAGCGGACAGACGAAGGCAGGTCTCGTGCTCTGGGAGTCTGATGTGTCGACAGTGGGACATGTGATAGCGGGTCTGTTGTGATATTGTTGCTCTGTGATATGAAAACTGATCTCTACTTCCTGCAGAAACACACCAGTGAAAACCATCCCTTTACAGGAAACATGTATGCTTAACCTAAACTTATGTGCCACCAAAAGGAATTGTGATGCTACCTTTTGAATATCACTTCTTTGGTGTTGAATACGGCAAAATCTTAAGTCATACAAATGCGGACGAGGCAAATTAGTCTTTTGCAGGAGAATTGAGTGGGAATCTACAAACACTCATACACTGTAACTAGAAAACAGAGAAAATTATTTACAGTAGAATCTCAATTATCGTTTGTCCCGGTTAGCATGTGCATCACATCCCTTAAAGAAAGTATAAGTGGGCTCATACACCAAAAGTCAACACTTCCAGAATATTTGTAATTGATCAAACATAACCAAACAACTGCAATGACGTTTCAGACCCACTTTTGTCAATTGCAACTGTGTATCAAACAATAATACGCCTGTTAAGATGAATAACAACTGTGAAGTCTGCTTTCAGTGTTTTCTAAACAGTAGCATGTAGCATGTAGCGTCTTAGCGTGTCCCTTTGAGAGCTTACTGTGTGTAATGTAATGAGTGTGCGTAACCGACTCTTTGTTACAGAGCAGCTGTTGGTCTAGACCTCCTTTTATACTGTACCTGTCTTCCTTTCTTCACTCCTGTCTCCCATCTGCCAGACTCACATCTCCTTCCTCTCTCTCTAGGAAACTGTCGTCCCTTCCTTCCCTCCCTCCCATCCGAAGCGGGCCTCTGGACGTGCTTCACACCTATTGACTCGCACCGGGTATGATTTATTAATTCCCTAGCAACAGCTGCCATACAGATCCTACACTCTTCTGCAAGAACCTGAAACCGACACTGCCTGCACTTAGCCTCTGTTCACACTTGACAGGTTCAGTTAACACAAACGAACAGTGCTGACTTATGGACAATTAGTTGCCCCTGTAAAGATGTTATGCTTGATGGTGGCCTTGTTTTGCAACCAATCTTGCTCATATTTTACAGACATGTGCCTGTCAGTCCTCTAAAGGTGTATACACGATTCCCTGGTGACTAGGGATTTTGTAGAGTAGATTGTGCTGTGTGAGAAATGTCAAGTCAATCCAACATATGTGGATCGAACTTTTGGGGTTTAATAACAGCACCACCATGTAGTGTACTGGTCCAAAAAATAATGGAACAAGCAACATAGAAGGAGTGGTATCGATATGCCGAAAAATCACGATATTCTACTGTACGATCGATTATCGATACGCTCTTCCCACCTATCATTATTTTAAAATTATAATTAAAAGACAGCCACTATAAACGTCTGTCATCGGTCTTGCTCAGTGAGTCAAGTCGACATTTTAGATGTCATCCAGAAGGAGCTCTGTGCGAGAGTGTCAGAAGATTGGGGCGAAGTCACAGAAGAAAACAGAAACGACAGTGTCATTGAAATTATAACAACAGACCAAAGTATCTCTTTTTCTTTTGATAAGAGCTGCAAAATAACCCAAAATAGAGGCAAAGAAAGTTGAAAATGCTAGCATGTGATTAAAAAAAAAAAAAGAAACACAACTGAATTCAAGAAATAAGTCATGGCAAAACACGAAGGTGGTGTCCGTGTTGCTCTCGCTGCCACATTGTGTCTTTGTCTTCATCATCACATCTTCAGTGAGGGTACAAGTAACCTTAATTCTTAGTTCATTTATCCCTTTCATTCGTCATATGTATGTATTTAGAATTTCTTTATGCATGTAAAACTATAACAACGTGTTTTGTGTTAACAGTTTTGAGACTTGTGGCGTAACTGTGTTAGTTAGCAAAGAACTACAGAGTCAAATGCTGATGACATCATAGACGGGCGACCAACTCAGTTCCTGTTTCCATGTAAGTGGCAAGCTAATAGGATGGTAACATAGACCTTTTGTGATAAAAAATACATTAAGAACACAGTTGGACTCACACAGTGTATTAATAGCACACAAGACATATTGTACGCTAAACGGAAAATGTACGCATATATGTGGCCAGCGGTGGTTCTGCTCAGTACACTCAGATGTCCAGATACTAGAAATAGTACCTGGCAGTACCTGGTTATGCCAATGGACCAAGCAACCAGTATAATCCGGCGATATCTGTTCCCTTTAAACGGAACTCAGATTGTCTGGAAGTAACTTGACTCGGAAATCCCGGACAGTCAGGGGTCCTTCAGCTATGCGCTCATGTTTGCTTTAATCAAATCAAATCAGGCAAAGGAAAGGCAAGGAAACAAGGACCAGGATTATTTGTGCACCTAATTTTTGCCTTTTTTCTTCTCGGTGCACTTGAGCTTTCACAGACATATAAACAGGCTGTCACTAAGGAAACGGCACTGTGTATGCTCATCTGGCCGTGACTTTATACAATGGCGTCGTTACCCTTGAGGATGTACAGTAGGTGGCCTGCGTGCATCAAGTCACCAAGACATGTGCTCTTTACACATTTACGCTAACATTTCTGGAGGAATCAGAGTGAAAATGCGATTGTATGATTGTAACATAGACAGATACTGTAATTTCCACAAGAAATTCACAATGTGCTGTAGATGGAATACTTTCAAATCAAGTGCAGCTCTGTTGGTGCTGAATGATTAAACAAAACTTATGCTGATGGAAGGTACAGACAAACGTTATAAATCCCATGGGGTTAATTAAGGCAGATGCGAGTTGTTCTCAGCACGGGACCAACCAGGGGTGGGGTGGAGGTGAGGGGTGGTTTGGGTGCAGTGCTTTGAGGATGTGACAATCTGCTGGACAAATCCAAGGTCTTTAGAGCCTGTGAACACGACACATGGCGGGGATCTGCTGAAAGATGATTCCCGTCCCCTTGCGCCGTCCGCAAGAGGTGACATTCTCCCACACATACAACCTAGGAGACCCGTCCTCCTCTTTCAGGACTCAGCCCCCCCCCGCCACCCTGTTAGTCCCCCACCACTACCACCAGCCTTTTCTGCTTGGGAGAAATACTCCAGGGATTAGCTCGGGCCAGGTTCTTTCAAAGGCCATTAGAGCAAATTACAGGTATCCTGTTACCAGAGTGCTGGGACAGGCCAGGTGAGGGGCGCAGAGGCCACGCAGGAGAGCAGGGGTCAGCTTGGGACAAAAAGACAAGGCCACCCTGGGCCCCACTCGATCGGAGTGTCTGCCCGGCTTCACAAACTGCTCGGCCCGCATCCATGAATGGCTCACTTGATGGGACCTCAGAGACATTGTCTCACCACTGTAACTTTAGCCCTTTTTTCTCTTAGTAGCCCCCCGACACACACATACACACACCTCCCGCTCACTCACAACCCTTTTTTCTTGTCTCCTGATTGATGTGGGCATGACTTTGCCAGGAAAACAGCGTGTGAACAGCACCGACATGGAATGGTGCGGGACAATGTCAACCAGTAATTTTTCTGGTTTTGGTACAGTAGTATCAGAGCCATGAAAGAGGCAGGGTGGCGCCTTTTTGACAAATTTACCACCTGACACTCACTTCTCCCGCCCTGTTGTGTTGAAAGCAATTGTCGCTGTCCGACGTATATTATATACGTACAGTAGAGGCCAAAAATTTGGACACACACAACGCAACTGATGGGATTAACTGCTTGACTGCCAGTCATGTTCAGAGCAGAGAGCTCCATACTGCCAGAGTTTTTGGTCATTTTTGCTGAAAGACCCACAGAATATTGAGTTTAGACTCTCTTCTTTCATCAGAAAAAAAGTTTGTTTCTAGCCTTTTTTTGTGTCTTTAGATATTGGTGGTAGAACAGAGGGTAGCTTCAACAAAAACACCTGATTTTTACCAAAAAACAGAGAAAAAGAGCTTTTTCTGCAGAGAAGCAAATTCAAGCAGAGTGACTTTGGGGTCTGCTGGATGTGGGGGTCAATCCCTGCTGCTGACCGATCCAGATGGCAGACATTCGTCAGAAGAATCAGGGTCGGGTTCTGAGTCACCCGACTCTGAACTGCTTCCGGTGTCAGGCTCCGGTGTCGCACAACATGGCTCAGCAAAGCTCACCACTAGCTTGTTGCTTCGGCTGCCATTGTCAACTGCCTTTGTGTCTTCGTCACCTACATCACCCATGTCACCTCTATCTTTCGTGATCGCATCACTACATCAGGCAGATCCACTGCCAGACAAGCTCTGTGACGGTGTTAGCTGCCTGTATTTTTTGTCTCTGCTCGATTTCTGCATGTGTTTCGTCATTTTCCTCTCTCAACCCACAATTTGTCTTCTTCATAGACAATCTGTCGCTGACGGTTGGAGGAAAACAGAACTGTTGCCCCCTACTGGGACAGAAATACATTGCCTACAGGTCAGAAATTCACACACAAGATGAATAAGACTTTGACTCTGTAGCTTCCGTGGAAAAAAGCAAAAGACGGCAAAAGACGTCAATAGACGTCAATAGACGTCTTTGACAGTCAACGTTACTTTTTGAAAAGACGTTAGTAGACGTCTTTGGCAGTGAAAGAGTTAAGTAGGCAAGATATTCCACTAAGTAACCCTGACAAGGCACACCTGTGAAGTGAAAACCATTTCACGTGATAATCCCTTATGAAGCTCATTGAAAAATGAAAAATCCCCAAAAAATGATAAGACATAAAATATATGTCTAAAATATAACACATATTTAGAGTTATTTCATAGTTATTTCAAGTACATAATTCCACATGTGTTCATTCATAGTTTTGAGAATCTACAATGTAGATAGTCATGAAAATAAAGAAAACACGGTATGTCCAAACGTTTGGCCTGTACTGTACATCACACCATATGCTGACATGCATCTCATTGTCTGATAGTGTGATGACATGTCACTCCGTGAAAGAGCAATGCCTTGCTTCCTGAGATCTGTGTGAAATGCACAGACGATTAAAGCAGCAACTTTACAGGAAGTCTGTGTAAAAGGGGCTTACGATTCAAGCATTTTTCTCTGAGAAATTAGTGAAAATACACACATACTCACACAACATTCACAAAAATATGTTTTTCCTTGTCTTATGCTTCCCAAAGCATATCCTGTTAAGGCTCGTAAACACAAATTTTGCGTGATCTCTCTTGAAAGGGGATTAACATTTGTAGGAGCCATTTATGCTTTGTTTGGGTTTAGTTCATCTGGTTTGTTTTGGGGGTAATTGTGGAGGGCTATAATCGGTTGACCACTGGTGGCAGTATGGAGGTATATAGGTGCGGAAGTGACAGGGCATGAATTAGGGTGACAGCAGGTCACACGGTTTTTACCACTCACATACTCATTTATTCAACGTGCCATAGCATTTGCCATTCTGGATATAGAATTTATTTTTTCATTTCATTTTTTCAATAAACATAACATTAACTCCAATGCAATCATCTGTGTGGACATTGCATTATTGGAGCGCGTTATTACCTGGATTCCCCGAACCCAGAAGCAACTAGAGTGAGACGTGACAGTCGCTACAACATTCATGCATTATTATGGGCCTGCAAGCAACACTCAGCAGCCCATCCTATTATTGGTCAAACCTATTATTACCTCTGTCAAGTGCAGCGCAACACAGAGGTTATGTTTTTGCCGGTGTTTATCTGTGTTTGTGTTCTTGTTTGTGTTGAAAATAACTTGAAGAGGTCTGAATGGATATGGATGAAATTTTCAGGAATTGTCGGAAATGGGATATGCAACACCTTATTAAATTTTGGGGGTGATGAGGATCACCATCTGGATGCAACATTGCGAGATAGGACCATTTTGCCATTTGTGCATATAACTTCACAGAAAATGACCAGAGAACTTGGAAAAAAATACAGGACAAGTTTCCAACAGGTTCTACAAAATATCAAAGACTGATCCAAAAAATGTAGGATTATTATTTTGGTGTGAATCACAATATGGGCGGAACGATGGCGCTTGGCGGAGGTCTGCACTCTCCGAGTGCTTCTGTAGTTTGTTATTCTATCTTATTCTGTTGCAGGTAATGCAAGGTAAAGATTTACCATACGACACATGGGCGGCACAACAAAGCCCCCCTGTTCGCCACCGCGCTCACGGAGAAAACTGTCCCTAGTCGGAGAATCTTATGTTACTCAATCAAGAGACGTGTGTTTACTTTACGTATTTTATTGTCAACATTGTCGTGTTACACTAAATATTAAAATTTGTTTTGCTTCCATTTAATAGATTTGATCTACTTGAGAGGCATGAGATGCAAAATATTCACTTAATTTTTTATACAACTTTTCATCATTAGTGTCACCGCTAAGCTGGAGCCTATCCCACCTGAAGGCTGTGAAATTTAAACCTTGAAATATATATTTTTTTAACTTTATCTCACCCGAGTACCTTATCACGATATCATCGTTATCGAGATTCATGTATCGCATATCGTATCATGAGGTATCCTGAGATTCCCAACCCTAATGTCATCGCTCAATTCGGAATTACATTAACCATCCGTGCTCCAGAGCCCCGATGTAAGACCTAATGGCAAACACACGTGTGCTGTCAATGTATCGCTATGCTGCAGCCGTCATGAGACTGATGATGTTGATAAAAGTGGTAGAGATGGCCACAGGGAGTTCCGTATCCTGCCATTTTCTGTCTTTTTTTTTTTTTTTAACAATCACACACACGCATTGGCCACACACACCCGCTTCATGCCTCACCCTATCCCAACTGGTGGATGACAATCTTAGCGGAGGAGCTGCGGAAGTGTTTCATTAGCCAATTACCGCTATAGTAGATAAGGCCCGCGTTCCCACAGTCCGCAGGGCTGGGGGTCAAATGTGACCAATTACCTAACCCCCCCTCTCTTCCATTTCAACCCCACCCCCAATCCCCCACCTCTACTTGCAGGACAGATTATTCTGTCTGATTTACCCCAAGTCAGACTGACTGACCCAGTGGTCCACAATCCACATCTGGAGAGGTCTGAGTGAGGTATTTTGGGGGGTTGTCTGTGTGGAGGCTTACTTTTTCACTCCTCAGCCAGCATTAATTAGTGTCTGCACACATGCCGCATGCGTATTATCCCTTACCCCAATGGTTCTCAAACGTTTTACAGTACTACCTCAAAATATTTTGATTTTGCAAGTACCATCATTTTTGCTACCTTAGCTTACAATCACTGTTTAGCCTAAAATAATATCATTTTTGTGGTAGGTTGATTCATTGAAGAAATATAATGATTTGATCCCAAAGCAAAATGTGGCTTAGTAGTTGGTGGAGAAACCTTCCTTTCTTGTAGTCAGTCACCAGAGGAGGGATTTTGGTTCGCTCCTACTTTCCAGGTACACTCCAAATTCGGAAGGTTTCGGGGCTGTTGTTTGATAACTCGAAGTTTCAGCTCCCTCCACAGATTTCCAATGGGATTAAGTTCAGGAAACTGGCAACTCCAGGATCTTAATGTGCTTCTTTTTGAGCCACTTCTTTGTGGCCTTGGACATGACCCATGCATGACCCATATTCAGCGTTCAGGCTGAGGCCAGGAGGTTCTCATTCTTGATTCTTCAGTGCTTGACGGGCACATTACTGGTATGTGCGGGTCAGAATGCTTGCTGGTTGGTAGGGGATCAAATATTTATTTTGTCTGCCTCTCTCTGTTAAAACAAACCAACCATGGACGGTTCATATCTTTGTAAGCGGGTAAACTTACAAATTCAGCAGGGGATCAAATATTTGTTTTCCCCAGTCCTATATGTCTTTAATATAACTTCTCTGGTGTTCCTCGGTACTACTAAATGGAGCCCACGTACCACCAGTGGAACTATTGCTACAGTTTGAGAACCAATCCCTTAGCCCAAGATGTGATTGTATTTAACCTCCAGGTTGCTGGCCCTCTGATGATCAAAACCTAAATTTACAAGCATGTAGGGGGCTCCACCAGCCAGGAAAGGTAAAACTAGCAGCCAACCTGAGGGGGAAGGGGGCACAGGGGGGCAATGAAACTGATGGATAGCGGAGGTGAAAAAGGTTAACCAAGAGTGTGTGCCTGTGTGGTACCAATCTTCCTGACTAAAGAGGCCTTTTCTTTAATCAAGGCATAGGGGGACAGCAAGAGCAAAGTGCCCTCCAAATCATGCATCACATCCATAACAAGCCAACGGCCCGCCTATCAAAGGCTTTTACAGATAGTTACTAGCAGAGCGCCTTTGTGACTCACAACTTCTGCAGTTTCCTGCACTTTGCTACCCTGGGAATAGTGGCCGGGATGGTGGAATCCACATTAGTCTGAGGTCATTCCCTCCCCGTGCCACTAAATTGCAGAAAGCTGGCTCACTGCTGCTGCATCTGTGGCTGGTTTAAGCTGGACGTCCAAAGCCAAACCCAAGCATGGAAGGCAATCAGGCAACGACAAAAAAACTTGTTTATGCTTTCCAATCCTGGTGTTCGTGGGATTGTAAACTGCACCGACTTGATGTCATTAACTACTGCAATGCTTCTCAAACTCTTTACACCAAGTACCACCTCAAAAATATTTTACATCGCAAGTACCATCGTTTTTGCTACCGCTTTGCCGTCACAGTTTCGCTCTGAATATGTCGCTTGGACTCCCTAGACATCACAATTTACACAACAGCTTTTGGAAATACTGTATTATATGTATTTTTTTGATAATAAGACTTGACTTTTGTATTGTATTTATCGGAGATGTTAGACGGCGCTTGGGTCAACAATCCAGTGGAGTGCAGGCTGACATCTGTCCCACCTGCCTATACCACTCACAATTTTGAATCAATCATCTTATTAACATGCAAGGATTCTTGTTCTCTGTTAGCGCAAGAACACAATTGATTTTGGACAATGCCGTCACCTAAATTATATGTTGCAAGAACCCAAGTGTTTTTGAGGTGTGTTTGTTGCTGCTTAAGGTTAAATGCATAAGGTAGCAGGTAGGGGTGTCACGAGACACCCGGCTCATGAGACGACACGACACAAGGTTGGGTCCACGAGAATGAGATAAGACGAGGCAATATTTTCACATTAATTTTAACAAAAGTACAATAAAAATATGACTGAAAAAAATATATTTTTTTAGCAGGTGTGTTTTGAAATGTTAATTGTCCCACAAATTGATGCTAAACGATATTATTGTCAGCAGTTTTGGAAACAAACAAACCCGTAATGCTATTATAATAATAATATATAATAATATACTTTACTATTTCATTTTTCACTCTGTAAAGGTGTGGAATAGGCATTTGTGACATGCATTTTCTCACAGGCAATTCGTACTGTCTGTCAAACGTTTGCAGCATTTTCTGAAATGTTGGCTTTTCAACTGTATTTTTGAGCAGCATTTCTTTTGCAACGTAGCAAAGTACACTTTCTGTAAACGCGCACCATTTGATCCGCTTGTATTTACTTTGTTGATCGAACGTCTCAGTGAGTGTTGAGGGACGAAGGCTCTGCATCTCGATGTGTAGTTATTTTCCCAGATAAGAAAACTGGATAGCGTGGATGTTTGGTGAGGTAAGTCTGTCAGTCCATCTGTGTTGATGGGTTCACCTTGCTCATTCGGTTTGAAGTCGGTGGCTGACATTTTGCGTTGCAATAATTTTTTTTACCCTCCTAATTTGTACTACGCCTGTATGTTACCTTGCATTGCATCCGCACAAGGCCTACTTGCAGCACTCTCTGTGTGTATGCAAGCGGCCCCGCCTCCCCCACAGAGACGAAGTGACTCTATGGCCCTGTCCACACCGGAACGTTCCTGGGATTTTTTTTGGGAAGGTTAAAAAAAAATTGCATCCACAATGTGCCAGATTAGTAAATAGTTGCATCCAGACAGGAACGAGTCACTCGGTGAAAACGATGTAACACACAAGGCACACCTACGTGTGGCGCTGGAAACAGACACGCATTCGGAACCACATGACACCAAACTATAGAAGAAGACAACGCATGCGCATAAGTTAATCGTCTTCCGGTTTCCAAGGCTCATCTAGACTTATGACGAAGGGGAATTACTTTGATGAGTCATTTTGGAGAAAGAGACAGCAAAAAGACAATGTTCAGATATTATTTTGACTTTTTGTCCAAGCTCACTTCTGGTCACGTGATGGTGACGGGGTGGTGGTGGGTTGGTCATCATCATTTCTGTAAAACAGCAGTTCGGCTGTCTGTACGAAAACGACAAGCTGGCGTTTTCAGATTTTCCCACTCTGGAAGTCGTTTTCAAAGAATCCCGTTTTAGGGCACCCAGAATGCCATTTCCGTGTGGATGAGAGGCTGAAACGATAAAGTACTTTGCCGTTTTGACCTGAAAAAGTTTCTGTGTGGATAGCCCCTATGACACGAGGTCTCACTCCGTTCGAATGCCATTCTTTTATGAAACGGCATTGTCCTATGAAGCGGTACTGTACCAATGCACAGAGTGAACTCTCTTCCTGCCTGCTTGGCAGCAAGAGACGATGAAAACAGACACATTTTGATCTCGCGAGAACAATCTCCTTTAAACGTTGTAATTTTGTTATGTAGAGGCAACTTTTTAACTTTATTTCATATTAAATAATTTAGTTAGCATGTGAGCTTTGTGGCCTCTTTACTACGTTTCCTTGCTTAGTTTTTATGCCAGTGCTACAACACTGTTGATTTGGAACCACATTTGCACCGAGAACCCTATTGAAATTTGGTGCAAGAATTGATTTGAACCAAGATTTTAGATAATTGGAGTCAGAGATATTCAGGTCACATTTCCACTTACCACAATTTTCAGCAAATCTTATTTAAACTTTCAGAGATGAATGTGTCATCTTAAAGCAAGAATTCTATTAATTTTGCACTTTCTTTAATTCTTTAATTATAAAATACATATCAAAGATCCAGTCATTACATGGGCCTTGTCCTCTCTCTCTCTCTCTCTCTCCAGTATAAATGATCCACTTTTTTTGTCATGTTTAGTGGTAAGTTTACTATTTTTGTGTCATTCATGTCAGCTCCTATTTATTGTATTTACATCCTCCTGCAACTTTAATACCCCAGCCAGCTTCAAGCGTCGGTGTGTGACGCTCAGGTGTGTTCCAGTGAGCGAGCACAGACGTGACTGACACTGCGGCCTCGGCTTGGCCCGCATTTCCATTATTATTCAAATGAGACGGGCACACAGGGAAGTGACAGAGGGCGCCAGAACAAAGTCAGGACTCTTGTCAGAACTGTCTCTTGCTCCACTGGCCAAACAGTGGCCTTGACCCCAATACGATCCACTACCCAGGAGTGGAGGGGGCAGTTGGGGGAAAAACATAGTCGCGATTGTTCGGAAAGCGCTGACCGACACAAAGAAAAAGACACCGGTCACTCCATTAGGTACACTATCCAATGGTATCCAATACAATACAGCAGCACAAATGCTCAGTTTTTGACACCATGAATACTTGAAATGCACCAAAACTGGTATATCCTCATCCATTTTGATTAGGACATTTTAGTCCTCATTGAATAGTTTCATTTGAGCTGAACTGATTATTGGAAGTTGTTTTGTTGAACGTTTCTAGTATTTATCTAAGATATACTGTATATACATAATACACATACATACATATACATATACTGTACATACATAATAATTGAAGGAGGCCCAGTGGGATACATTGTGGTTGTCTCTCATAATGTAGTTTATTATTATTTCTTATTATCTTTACAGTAGTGTTCTTCTTATTCTTATCATCATGATTATTAGTATTACCAGTACCATTGTTAATATTATTAAAAGTGAAAGGGTTTTTCTTGTATGCTGTCTTCTTGTATACTTGTGTACTGTCTCATGTAACCAATAGGGTAGCCATAATATTAGAAACAGCAGTCCTACATATCCACATAAATTAAGAAATGATCAAATGTATTGTTACCCTGTGATTGGCTGGCGACCAGTCCAGGGTGTAAACCGCCTTTCGCCCAAAGTCAGCTGTGATAGACTCCAGCATACACCCGCAACACTAATAAGGTTAAGCGGCATAGAAAATGGATATGTTGTTAATATTATTTACTTATAAATTCAAGAAATGTAAGCAAATTAAAAAAAATCACAAAAAACAGCTGGATCAACACCAAAATGTATTAGTTTGCCCCCTCCTCTCCAAAGTTTTTGAACATTCATACTTTTTGTGTAATTTTTAATAAAAAAAAATCCAAACGCCTCAAGAGAAAAAAATAATATAAATTTAATAAAAACAATTTTTTTTAATGCACAAAAAACCCTGTAAATATTATATAAATATTGTCACAGTCCTGTTGGACGCTGACAATCCCAGTGCAGTATTTAGTACTACACCATCCATCCATCCATCCATCCATCCATCCATCCATTCTCTTCCGCAGCAGTCTCAGTAGGGAAGCCCAGACTTCCTGGTCTCCGGCCACATCTTCCAGCTCCACCGAGGGGATACCGAGACGTTCCCAGGCCAGCTGTGAGACAAAATCCCTCCAGTATGTCCTACGTCTGCCCTGGAGTCTGCCTGGAACATCTCACCAGGGAGGCATCCAGACTTGATGCCAGAGCCACCTCAAGTGGCTCCTCTCGATGTGAAGGAGCAGTCGCTCTCCTCTGAGCTCCTCCTGTATGTAGCTCCTCACCTTATCTCTTAGGTTGAGTCCAGCCACCTTGCAGAGGAAATTCTGCAGCTTGTCCAAGCTCTTGCTCTTTCGATCACTACCCAAAGCTCATTTGTGAGGGCAGGAACGTAGAATCTAGAGCTTTGCCTTCCTTTTCTTTTCACCATCACCATACAGTACAGAAACCACATGACTGCAGACACTAGGCTGACTTGCCTGTCGATCTCAACCAGATCCTGAGATACTTAAACTCCTCGATCTGGGGCAAGACCTCCCTCAAGGGTGCAATCCACCCTTTTCCGGTTGAGAACGATGGCCTCAGATTTGGTGGTGCTGAGTCTCAACCGAGAATCTTCACACTCAGCTGCGAACCACCCCAGTAAAAGCTGAAGGTCACATAGCCATGATGAGGCCATCAATAGCAAATCATCTGCAACTACAGCAGATATGAGATCCTAAGGTCCCCAAACTGGACACCCTCAATGCTTTGGCTGTGCCTACAAATTCTGTCCATAAAAATTGTGAACTGAATTGGTGATCAAGGGCAGCCTTGGCGGAAGCCATCATTCACCATGAACAGGCTTACTGCAAACTTAATGCGAACCAGGCTCTTGCTCCAGTTGTACAAGGACTAAACACAAACTTGCCGAGTACCCACCACGGAACATAGTCGAATGCCTTTCCAAGTCCACAAATCACATGTGGACTGGTTGGGCACCCTCCTGTATCCTTGCAAGGGTGTAGAGCTGGTTCAGCGTTCCATCACCAGGATGAAAACCACATTGCACCTCCTGTAGCTGAAGTACGATTAACGGCCATACCTTATCTACAGTACAGGAATAGACTTTCCTGAGTGTTTTCTGAGGAGTGTGATCCCCCTGTAGTTGGAATGCACACCCTCCGGTCAGCCTTGTTGGGAAAGGGGTCTACCAATCCAGTGGTACTGTTAGGCCTGTCACGAAAACAAATTTTGCTGGACGAGAATTGTCCTACAAATTATTGCTGAGAAACAGTATTATTTTCAACATTATTTTGAGACCATTTTTTCATTAATGTAATGATAAAATATCTATTTAATATTGTCAGTTAATACAGTTTTTGAGACCATATTTTCATTAATGTAAGGCACGACGAAAATATTCTAGTATTAGCACACGACACACGCCGTTAGCAAGCAGTGCACTCACTGTGCACTCAGTCATCCAGTCATTCAGTCATTCAGTCATGCACCTGTTGCCCTAAAGACGCACAAACCCTCCCATGCCTTGTTTGATTTGGGTCAGACAGAGGGTTCACTCAATCTGTTCATTCTGCTATCGAAGAAACGCGGCCAGTTGTTGAGACAGATGCACAGATGCATGTGAATTCTCTTGTCATCCAGCCTGTTTGGTAGAGAGAGAGGAGGAAAACAAACATTCAAACATCAATATCTTGTTGCCGGCAAAATGATCACGTTTGTTTTTATTTATCAGGCGGTTAATTGATTTATGGATCATCGTTGCGGCCCTAGGTACTGTTCACGACTTCCAAGCAGTGTTCAAGTGTTCAGTGTTCAAGTGTCAACCAAAAGCATCCAGCACCTTGAGGACTTCAGGGCAAAACTCGTCCACCCGCTGCTGAGAAGTTTTTTGACTACCTCAGATACCTCAACCACGGTGGTGGACGTTTTCACCACCACCGCGTTCATGTCCTCATACTTCCTCTACGGAAAGTGAGGAAACACCTTCCATGCTAAACAGTGTCTCCTAATGGGCACCATGCCCCCTCCAAAATGGGAAAAACACCCGCCTTCACTCACATACGCACACACACACACACGCACACACACAAGCTCACAAGCATTACAATGGAGTGTGACTTACAGGCTGGTTCATATTAGTCATTTGGGAGAGGAAGCACAAATCTTTTTTTCTGTTCAGGGTACACTTCATACTGCTGCAATGGCACGAGTATAAACACAGGCGCATGCATTCCAAATGTACACACCTTCAAAGAACACCAAAGCAATGCCAAATTCACATCCCTGCTGCTTGGGAAGCAGAGAAGATAAAAAGCAGGTCCTTGTGGATGTGTGATCATGTGAGGACCCACATGTTTTTAAACCACACACATTTGCATTCATTATCTTCAACGATGACTCATTCCTAGCCTCAGTTTTTATTCTATAAAGAGCTCAAACTTCGACGAGAGGAGGGGTACACCCTGGACTGGTCGCCAATCGCAGGGAACATATAGACATGCTCACATTCATACCTACCTGGACAATTTAGAGTCACCAATTAACCTAACATGCATGTTTTTTTTAGAGGAAAGCAGAGTACCCGGAGAACACGCAAACGAGGGGGGGAACATGCAAACTCCACACAGAGTTTGTGATGATTCAAGAAGAGATTTCAACCCAGGTCTTCTTGATATCCTGACTGTGTGGCCAGCATGCTAACCACTCTTCCACCGTGCGGCCGCCTTTGATCGGCATCGGTTTGTAATTCAGTTCATAGGATTATGCAAAAACTACAAAACTTTACGTAGCGGTGCACACATTCCAAGGAAGAAGTCAGTAAAGTTTGATCTGGATAAAGTTGTGGTTACAAGAATGACAGATTAGATGAAATGAGCTTACTTTGTTTTCTCTATGAACCAGAAAGTAGCCTGCTAAATTGCAAACAGACAATATAGTTTATTGATAAATCGTGATAAAACTTACAGCCTTTATCCTACTGTTTTTAATTGAAATTATTGCAGATCTGTGTTGCCAACTTGGCAACATATTTTCTCAAAAACGACTAGCGACTTTTTTTGGTGCTGTTGGAAAGTTTTCTGGTATTTAGAGACTTAAAAGTGAAAGCACGTATTGTTCTGCAGTTTCTGTTGTCACTGAGCAACAGTGGGTGCTGCAGAGAGGTCCGCCCACCCCAAATCAGTCACAAGTGGTCAGTGCGCAGTCAGCTCCAGCAGCATACAGAGCATAGTGGAGCTCTACACATCCATGAATCAGGCATGCGCAAGGTGTGATGCCACTGTGGGGGATCTCGATCTGTTTCACACAACGTAAATATTTCTTAATCTTCATTAAATTACTACTCATTACACTCAATCCTCATTCAGACTGGGTCACTTACCTGTCAGTGTGTCAGAACGTGTGAAAAATTAAACAAGTAGTCCTGTTCTGCAAGAGCTAATACCTGCTTTTCTTACTAAGGAGTTGGCAACAGTGCTTACGCTGCTACGTCTTTTATTGGGCATAGCGAAACATGGTGGGGCCCGCTATCAAAAAGTTGTGAGCTAACTGCACAACAAAGTAAGTAAGAAGATGCACGTTTTCTACAGTGCGACACCATTTATTGTGCTATAGTGAAACCTGGAGTGAGATATTTCACCTCCTACAAAGTGTAAGGATTTTTCAACAAAAAATTTCTCCATTCGTTATCGTAGTTTCAAAATTGAATTCCAGTCGTCCCTCGCTATATTGCGGTTTGAACATTGCTCCCTTACTCTATCACGGTTTTCAAAAAAAAAAAATCATTAATAAGTGATTGCTGTTTTGTGGTTGGCTATTATTCGTGGTTGGCTATCATTCGTAAAAAAATATTGAAAGACAAGCTATATGTAGTATTCTGGTCACTAGGCATCAGTAATGTTATAATGATGAGACATGACATTACATTATATTACCTTCACAGTGTATGGAGTCAGCCAGAGCATGTCCAACGTGAGTGAAAAAAACTTTCCTCCCATTCCGTGCAGAAGTGGTGCCTTTTTGGCTTCTTACGTCCTTCTTCCCCACTCCGTTTAAAAAAATTCTTAAGTTTAGAATAAGTAAATTGGAGAGGCTAACTATTTAGCTCGATAGTTTGCTATGTTAGTGACGGGCCGTCTCTTATGTCCCTGCAGTGATGTGCAATGTGGTGTAAACCGGTACCGGGCCGTGGATCATTTGGTACCGGGCCGCACAGAAAGAAAAAATAGTTTCCATTATTTTATTTTTTTTATGTTTTATTTTGAAAAGTGGCCAGATTCTCTCTGTTACATCCGTCTGTCTTGACGCATGTCCATTGTGCGTGTGCTAACTTTGTCTCATGCCGCACAGATAGACTACTACTGTATTTTTACCATTTTTCTTTCACCTCATATTTGGTGTCAAATGCTGATACTATGTGGGAATGCATAAAGGTAAGTTTTGATGACTTATTGAGTGCTAATGTGCACATTTGTCTCAAGTTAATTCATGCTAGCGCACTGCCTTTTACCACACACGTCAAACAGCGATGTAATAATCTCTCTGGAAAAACTTGGCTGGAACTTGAACTGGTGGACGGTGGGTCGGAATTCATTTTGGGCTTTTAATTTGATGTTATTCATGTCTTACTTTTACACAATACATGATAAATAAGATCGCAACAACAATGACTTACCGCCCTCAGTTGGTCCTGTGAGTCCAGTTGCGGTCGGAGATCCGTGACGAGGATTGTAGTTCCGCTGATCTGCTGGGGCCATTTAAGTAAAGAGTTTGGCTTCTCCAAAAAATAGGCGTTCAGAAAGCCTCCTCAAAAAAATTCAGACTTCACAAATCGCTCGGTGTTACAGTATATTTGTCACCGGCCGTATCACTGTGCACTGTCGTCTGTGCATTCTTGTGTATGTGATGAAGACGCTGACATCTTCCTCCACTGTGTAAACAAGATGGCTGCGGTGCTCCGTCGCAGTAGAAGATGTGAGCGTAAACGTACATCAGTGTCAAGTTTTTGAAGGGGACCTTTCTAATCCATCTTTGCATTACACTGCGGGTATCTAGCAGCCCACTTATTTCATGTCCAAAGCGCACACACACACGCACACACACACACACACACACACACACACACACACACACACACACAGTTTCCAGTGTTTGTCCTCACCTCACAAAGCTGCTAGTGCAGCTTCAGGCTTGTGTATATATAAAAAAAACCCACCTAATCTTAAAAACATGTAACCGCTACAGTTCATGATGCAGTTATCTGCATGCTGGATCATCTCATGTTTTCTGGTTTGTGTTTACAGACGAGTGTAATCAACTAATTGTGCTAAAATGTCACTTCCATGCATTCTCCTGAGGCGTTGGTGATTTGACAAATTTCAAGTCTATTGCCGTTGTAAAGTCGATTTTTTTATGGCATGATTGCCTGACAGCGAGTCAATATTTGGCCTGCATGTTGTGCTTGCTCTATTTGTGTGTGTGTGTAAGTGGGTTATTTCAGCTAAGAGAGAGTGTTTAAAGTCTATTGGGGCTTTATGGAGCTTCTTCGTGCACCTGTGATAATAATTGGAAAAAAGATCAACCTGCACGTCACGCGTAAGACCGGAGGAAACGCCTGATTTTACTGACTCTTATTACTTCCTGCATGACCAAACCAAACCATGCATTGGAGGGTTTGTCTGTCTTTAGGGCAACAGGTGCATGACATTCCTCTGTAGTGCCAGACTGACATTTAAAGCTATAAAGTGCAGTAAGGACGCCAAGTCCATCCAGCAGGGGTGCTTTAGTCCTGGACCAGTGGTTAAAGGCTTTCCGACACACGTCTGGCTCAGTTCAAGAAGAGTCAAAACAAAGCTCTTAATGCGATCATAGCAGGGGGCATAAATCTGTTTATGGATATCTAGATAGTGAAAAAAAGACATTTTTGAAGGGAACATTGAACGGTTCAGATTAGTCCAGATGATTGGTTGTAGTAACAGCAAATGACAGCAATGAAGCGACATTAATGTGGTAAACAGTAAAACACGGTAACAGCCACCAGGGATCGTCACATCAAAGGCATACAAAGCTTCCATATTTTACACAATTGTTTTCTGGTTGTGTTGGCACAATACACTGCCGACCATGAGGGACAGACATTATAACAAATCCACTAATAAATCAATAAGGCTTAATCAAGTGTGGGAAGGAATTGATTTTTGAGGCAATTGAGACAAAATGGAATCCACTGCTTCGCTGCAACGAGCACAGGTGCTGTCGATTCAGTCTCAACTAGTTTGGTGCCTAAAAAAGGACGTGACATCAGCTATGGCAAACTGAGCTACAGTACATCCACCTGTTCTGTTCAACATATAGCCGTAATACGTATACATTCGTATAAAACATATTCATATTATTAAAAAAAAACATTTAATTGAGCTTCAAGCCCACCAAGTCCAGGTGTCTAGTCCTGAAAAAGGGTAAGGTGGAAGAGATCAGAATCCCATCAGTGACCGGAACACCAGTCAAGAGCCTGGGCAAGATCTTTGACAGCTCCCTGCGGGTGTCAGCTGCCATACAACGAGAGAGCAACCTGACCACCTGGCTCACAGCAATTGACACATCTGGTCTTCTAATTCAAAGCCTGGACCTACCAGCATGGAGTCGTGCCAAGAACACTCTGGCCGCTGTTAATCCACAGTGTCTCATTAACAATGGTAACGGCTCTAAAGAGTCCATCAGCCAGTTTCTCAGGAGATGGCTGGGACTCCCTTGGTCCTTGAACAGTATCGACCTGTATGGCCATTCCACCAAGCCGCACCTTCCTTTCAGTGGCCTAACAGAAAAGTACAAAGTCTCCCACTCCACAGAGATGTCGATGTACAGGGACTCTGCAGATGCTAAAACTGCATCAGTAGGAATCCTTGTAAAGGTTGCGTGGAGGTAGCAAGCATATGAAACCGGAAAGCAGAACCATCTCACATGAAGTTCCAACCTGCACACCTGAGGCCTGGTAGACACTCCTGAGTGTGAGCTCATCCAGAAGAGGGGCACCCTGGAGCACATCTTAAGCAGCCGCTCCAAAGTGGTAGGGAAAAGGCGGTACCCTTGGGGCCACGGCTGAGTGTTAAGAGATCTGGAGGACTCCATCGGCACAGCGATCCGGTGCAGCAAGACCTAGGCAGCCCCCAAACAGTCAATCCCCTTCGTTTTAGGGCGACAGAAGGCACAGCATCACCAGCCAAGCGCTACAGGAGGACTCCTCTCCACCTCTCCGGACTGGCAACGATCCAAAAGGCGCTAAGAAATTCACTGGTAATATTTGGGACTGCTTTAATTTCTTTGCTCATTTTGTTGTCATTTAATAAATCGTTTTCATTGTTATTGGCCAGTTATTTGACCCACATGTGCTTAGCTCCACCCACACCCAAATGTGACCATAAAATCAAAAGATCACTTGACCCAGTGCAGAACTGTACGCTGTGCTGGTGATTAGTAGAAAATTTATGTCATTTTGTGACTCTGGTTAGTGAATGTCATGAAAACAACATTTAGCCCCCACCAAAAACATTGCGCAAATTAGGTCATTTTCATAGAAGCATGTTTGCCATGTTGGTGTTGGAGTTGCAATGAGAAAAATGCTAACTTTTTGTTCTTTGAAAGTTGCATTATGTGATTAATGGTGGCTTGTTTTTACAAGGGCGTCTAATCCTCCTAAATCAATAAGGGAGGAACTTTTGGACTCCTTTGGATAGGTTAGTCATGGGGAATGATGCAAATCGAAGCTCACATAATTCTTCTTTTCCTCTGGCTCGAGGAATATTAGAAGAATCTTTTTATTTGCTCTACAAAGCATTGATGAATTTGTATAAACCTGTCAGAATATCAGTTCTATTGCTTCAAAGTCCAAGTGTCCTGTTGGCAGGCCTTGTGAAGTTGTCTCCTTTGTGAAAGCCTTCACACCCACAGGATGTCACGATAAAGGAATCGGCTGCCGGAGCCAAAGTCAGACTCTATAAACCCGCTGATGAACCCAGTAAATCCCAGAGAGGAGCCAGACTGCCAAAGGTTGTTAGCTACTAATTGCTACATTTCGAGAGTCCATTCACAATACGGCACCGTGGCGGCAGAAAGCGGGGATATTCGGCTAATTAAAGTGAAACCAACACTCTTGTCCCAACAGCGTTCCCAGGACTTAGTGTTCTGGGAGCTTCTTGTATTTGGTGGTCAATAATCTTCTGTACTTTACAAGCAAAAGTTCATCATTCATTGCGTTGGGATGATTGATTTTTTGGAATTCGGAAGATCCACCAATCCCCTTTCACCCTGTACTTAATGCCTAATGAGCAACTGGAAAAGCTCCAGCACACCCCTAGCCTTTAATTTTCACCTCAATACCGAGCAGATCACGCCCCCCCTGCCCTTCGTCTTGCCTCATTAACATGCGGATTCTGTTGATGCCGCGTACCAAAATGCGCTTCCTGAGACCAGGTGCTTCCCTCCTCTGCCCTCTGTGATTCGGTCACGCGTTCCTGTCTGAGCTCTATCCGAATTACTGCTGTGTGGAGAAGTGGATATAATTGCTCTCCACTGTTGACATAACCACAATAACAATAAGCAGTTAGTGTGATTACTGTACATGCTGTGTTCTTTAACAAAATGTCATCGGCAACTCGTGTTCAGGCATGGATATCGTTTTTGTAGGTTCTTTTGTGTGTAACCTCAATATTATGAAGGGAAGTAAAGCACACCAGTTCATTCACATTTACTTGGGCTTTTAGAGAGATACTGTATGTGTTCATTTATTTGGGGTTATATGAGATTGATGTGTTAATGGCTGTATTTTCAAGGCACATGACTAATTTTGACATGACTGTAATGACATTGGTGGCACCCCCTGTGGGTTGTGCTCAAAATGCTTTGGAAGACATGCTAGCATACATCTAATACAGGTATCCTCAAACTTTTATAACCATTAGACAAATCGTCAATGACTCATGGCCAATTAGTAGCTCAGTCGTGCCTGTGCCCCTGCAAAGACCTTGTCATCAAACCTGCTCAAACTTTACAGACGGGTGCTTGTTAGACCCTTAAATGTGTGTACCAAATTTTGTGGTGATTCGGTTAAACAGCCTAAAGTTACAGCGGGTGTTTTTCTAGGGCCCACTGAGCATGGTGAGAACATTTCAAGTCAGTCCGATTTACGGGGTTTAACGACATAGGATTTGTTCGAAAAATAATAGCACAGGCAATACAGTCGGGGTGCATGTTTTGACTAATTTTCACCGTTTTGTGTGCTACGGTTCAGGAGTAGAAGCTTACACAAAATTAGGACACCTCATGATTTTTGACATGACTCTATGTATCATGAGACTTGTTTATTCATATTTTCATTAATATATATATATACAGTGCGCTACACAATTTTTAATCTTCAGAGATATGAACAGTCGCTGTATTAACACACACTCAGTTGTGGGATCAGTGCCATTGGTAGTGTAGTTGTTCACATAGCTGACTTAAATACAGCTTGTGTGGGATATAAATATCCGCTCAGTCTGCTCTTCCTACTCTCCCTGCAAATTGACTAGCGGGCAGTCTGTCGTTTGCCTTTCTCCCCTTAGTCAGCTGGGATAGGCTCCAGCTCCCTTGCTGTGACCCTGGAATGGGCAAGCGCTGACACTCACTGCGCACTCATCCTGGCGTAAAGTGCTTGGCAGCGTGTCCTGAGCATCTAAAACAAGTTTGACTAATTTCCACAACATATTTCATCAGGGTGGAAGATTCCCCCGACACTCCACTCCACCCACCCCCCCTGCACTCACACACTGGGCGCCATCCAACTCAAACACGCTTGTGAACTCAGAAAACCCGAGAAAAAGTCAGTAAACACAACACACGCCCCGGTTAGAAGAGTTCTTTGGCGGATCTGGTTGGACTTGTGCGTTGAGGTGACCTTATTTCTTCAGTGTACCAATTCAAAGTCCTTTAATTGCATACGTGTAACTGCTTTTCCGAATATTTAATGGCTTCTGAGTTTTATAATTTCCTAATAGCATAAATGTGAAGTGGTTTTTGGATGTGGCCTTGCAGCTGTTGACCCAGGACAGCATATGATGCCTATTTGCCTCTGGAACTTTTGTAAACACTTGTGGGTGTGTTTTCCATCCTTTAAAAATAATAATTCAAAAGAAAAAACATATCAAGGCGCCTCCCCTACTCAGCAAATTAATTTTAGCAACTTTTTAGTGAACATGTCTCAAATGGTGGAGCTAGGGTCCCTCTACAGTTGAAAGGTACAATTGAATTTTTAGCCACTGTGGGCAGCGGTAAACCCAAACATTTGTTAGCAAGCAAAAATAGGGCCAGTTAACATACAGTACATGCTAAATGCTAAAACGTGCCTTTAGTAGAACCTGGTCACAACTGGACATACCATTTGTTTTGTCTGTGTGATTTTTGGCGTTCCCCAATTTTTGTTGTTCGTGGAGAATGTAGTTGTGGTGACCATGAAGGAGTAAGATCTCGACACGCGTTCAAAATATCTGAACGTGCGTTGGCCGCACTAATTACGTATGTGGGGTATGTGGCGCCCGACACACATAGGAGTCTGCAAGTGCGACGTACAAAAAAATTGCCCAAACCTGATACCAGCAAAATGTACGAAAGACACAGGTTGGCCATACGGACGACGCACGAAGACAAATGAAGTGCATAAGTTTGTCTTGCAACCTGAAAAAAACGTAAGCACCGGTAAAGTTTGTCTGACATGACAAAGAACCTCTGCGGCCAGTCTACAGCTCGAAAATCAGCATGTCACACGTGCGCCCTCTGGTTCTTGCATTTTTGTGCACGTAGATCGGCCGTAGGAGCCTGTACATCCGGTTGTGACGTAGGCTTAACATCAACTTGTAGAACATGCAACTTAGTATGTTTACTATCTAGCAGTTAGGCTTGTGCTCACACAAATCAAGTGGTGTCCTGGCTGGTCCACCGTTAAAAGAGACCATGAAAAGCAGTGGCAATGTGAGATATGCTATTCTCCTTTTCACAAGCCGGCGTACCATCCAAAACTTTTCTTTATTTCGAGGTCCAATTACTACAAATATCATCATGGGGCTAGGTTAGCTTAGCACTGTGGATGCAGAAACCCAAAGCCTTAATGCTTGTATGTGCTTGAGTGCATATTTGTGTGCATTTGCACATGTGTGCACAGGTAAAGCAGGAACGTCCCACTGCGTGTACTTTGAAGATGTAAGTGATACGTGTTTGGACCGCCCTGGCTCTGATGAGGCATCTGCAAAAGGTGCATCAATCTCAGCCTGACAGCTCATTCGTCATAATCAGTAACTCAAAACACTTGCTGGGGTTCTTTCATTGTTTTCAATCTCTTCTGTCAATCCTGTCCCACTTCTCTCATCCAAAGCCACTTTCCCTCCCAGTGGCCCCCTCCCTCAGCTGCTCCATGCCACCGTTCCACCGGGATTGATACAATATTTTCCAGCCCTCAATTAACGTAGCACTTGTTGACTAATTCCAACTGTTTTTGCACCTGAGAGAGAGGGAGCCTGGAAAAACTGAGTGGGGTGGCGGTGAAGTCGACTGGATCGACCGTACAGGGCAAGGCGAGAGGGGACAGAGAGAGAGGAACGATCAGCCCGACTTTTAAAGCAGCTGTTGTGCCTTTGTAGTCAGTTAGCTTTCGTCTGGTATCCGATTCACCCATGCGGTCATTAAATATGTATGACCTCCCACTCTAATCTATAGCCGCGGTATCAGTATCAAGAATTTCTGTGGGCCAAGAGGCTTTAAGTCTGATTGAAATCCTAAACAAACGATATTGTGGCATTTCATGCAGTGACCGCAAGCGTTTTTGACTGTCGTTTTGGCTCGACTTGTTCTACACGCCCACCCCTCCTTGTGAGAACCGTTCTTTCCACCGAAGGAAATGAGAGGATGATTGCTAAAGTGCACAAGGACGTAAAGGCGGAGTGAAACCGACACCACCTGAAGCTTGAGTGACGTGAGCGAGGCTGGAAATGCTTATAGGCACAGTGGCGATTTTATTGTAACCACTTAGGCAGGCGATTTGCTGGCAACATACAGTAGATTAATACAATTGCTTGGATTCTTTTTCTGTTATCTTCACACGAATGGCCTGCAGCTTGTTGCTAGGCAGACTTTATAGGACTCAATCATAACGTCCCTATATAGTAGTCCAAAACAACATTAGCATTTGCCTGTCATAGACAGCAACAGGACCAAGAAGTTATACATACACATACATAGTATACTATGGATAGAATACAGTCATCCCTCACCACATCGCACTTCCAATTTCTTGGCTTCACTCTATCATGGTTTTTCAAAACATATTAATTAATAAGTTATTGCTGTTTCCTGGTTGACTACGACCTATTATTAGTCAAAAATAGTATTTTTAAGCAAAATGTATCTATTTTAGCCTAAATGAAGCATTTTCAAGCATAAACATGACTAAATGAACTAAAATTCAACTATGAGACATTCAGAAAACGCATTGAAAGACACGATGTGGTTTGTACTGTTTTACACTGATCACTAGATGTCAGTATATTATGTTACATTGATGAGACAATAGCCACCGCAGGAAGTCACGGAAGTAAAAAAAAAAAAAAAAAGAAACCGCAAGGAACTCTCCCAATGCTATCATGTGTGAGTCTTTATTTTGCCTTATTTTCTCTTACCATGTCGACTATATTAGGTAATCCGAGTGTAAAGGTGTTATTTCATGTCTAGAAGGCTCTAATAGTATTAAAAATTCTATTTACAAGGTTGTAGACTGGTTTTCTCTGCTCTAATTAGAAAAATATTCAATTTATAAATAAGGAATCCTACTTCGTGGAAATTCACTTATCACAGTTGAATAAAAACAGATATGCACAGTGCTGGTTTTAATGATTCTAACACTGGTTTATTTAAACATTAAAATAGCTGGGTAGACTTCATAGGGCTCAATCATAACTGCCCCATAGGCCACTAGGCTCTTTGAATAAGGGTTGAGAGTGCTGTTCCCCTGGACAGGAACTGGAACAACATGACAGACATACACATACTGAAATTAGCAGTATAATATGGATAAAATAATTCTTTTACATATTACGCAAAGTAAAACTGCAGCGACGAGTGCTGGATCTGGTGGCACCCTGCCCCTAATATTGCGCTATAACTTAAAATAATAGTAAAACAGCAGCTTACTAGCAATGAATTCCAGCCGTTGACTGCGGATCACCTACACCTTAGCGTTATTTAACAATGTTACAATACAGTCAACCGCTATAGTTTAGTGCCTACATTTATTGTTTTTGGCTTCATTATCAGCTATCAAATGCAATTGACCTGCTCATACTTGATTGCCCTTTGCATGTGCACATGGAAATGTATCCACCGTGTGAGTAATACAAGATTAAGAAGATTAATTATTGTCTTATCTTATCTTATTAACCACAGTGGCATAAAAGTAAATTGGAGTTCAGGACTTTTGGGGAAGCCCTGGACGTAATCTTTTTTATTTTAATTGTGTCATAATTTATGAAATACGGTAGCGCTAGAAAGGACTAAATGTTGAGTTTCACCAACTTTTTTGGCTAAAGACAAATTTGGTTGTTCACCAGTACCCAAACTTACGAAAATAACAATTAATAGTTCACAGCGCTTTCCTCAGTTACTGTTTGGGAAAGATGAAACGGTGTTGAATTATCGGCTTTGTTCCAACATTTGGTCACTTACAAGCTTCTGACACTTTTGAACTGTACATTTATTGTCTGCAACTCCTTTCACTGTGCTGCTTAAATTCTACAAATGCAACATTATAATATTCAATTGCTGTTGTAATACAGTAAATAATAGTAAGGAGACACAATTTATTCAAGAGGAGACTGAAGGCAGCAACTAACTAGGGCACTGCAGCAAAGTGGAGACTGGGGAGTATTAGGCACGGCAGGGGAGGGTATGCTAACATTTTTCACATTCTCAAATGTTACACTGACAGATGTGCTTGACCAAGTACCAAGTACTAGAAATAGTCCATGGAAAAGCGTCAATAGCAAGTAAAGACGAGTAAGTACCATGCATATTTATTAAAAAGCGCTTCAGTGCAATGAATTCGTGACTGAGTGAACATTCGATGTCGTATATCACAATTTAACACCACCATAAGTAGCCTCAACTTCACTTTCTAACAGCATTGGATGGTTGTGAAAGACTTCCAGGTGCCTCGTTTGGAGAGGTTAGCAAATGTCACTCACACATTGGAACAGTGGCAACAGCACCGTGAGTGACTTTAACAAAACAGCTGCTCCTTCCCCATCAACCTCGGTAGCCATGTGGAAAAACTCTGACTCACCCACTCATGTAAACAAAAAAAAGCTATTAACAAATACATAAATATTACAGTCAGAGGCATTACTGTGGGCCTGCCTGTCAGTCAGGGAGTGACGGACATGGAGGCGAGGTCAGCTCATGAGTCAGCTCCTCTGACCTGGTCAAATGTCTGAAAGACATCCATTGATGGACACAATGAGGTGCGGCTGCTGCACTTCTCAGGTGTCCTCTAACCGCATGCACACTACAAACTGTCTGGCTCTAGCAGGGCCTCTTGCATACAAGTTTGTGTAATGCGGGGACATAAAAAAGTCGCAGGTTTGTTTTTTGAGGACATTTACGCATATTAAGATTGATAATGAGGTGCCAAGAGCAGTGAGGGAAAAAATTGATGCCTATAGGAAGTGAGAATGTCACCGTTTAAACAACCAATCTAGTGCTCTAAGACATTTGCACAGCATCAGTAAGACTTCTTTCCTCATCAAAGACAACCCACACATGACATAGCGTGTGTTTCCGTGTCCACCTGCTACTTACAATTGATGCACTTTCTTCACAGTTTGGACAAGTTAATCCCCGGTGTCCCTTTTTATTTTTCCATGCCCGCCTTGCCAACTGATGCTCAATGTCTTTCCTCAAGAAAAAAAAAAAAAGCTGTCCCTTGAGGAGCCTAAATCCGCACCGGGTGTCTTACCTAGCAACGTGTGTCTCACGCTCTAAACACAACACAAGAAGCTGCAGGATATCCCTATGAACGGCTATAAAAGGCAGCAGATAAGAAAGTCCAACCATAAAAATAAAACGTCACAAGTCTGCTCAGGACAACGGCAGCTACTTACTGTCTGCGTAGTTTTTCCGCCGCGTGCCGTCCACCTTGCCTGTTTTGTCAATGCACAGGAAGAACTTGTTGGCCGAGTAAAGCCGCCGCAGCCTCACATCGCCCTCGAGGTGGTTGTAACTGCGAGTGTGTCTCTCCAACGTCCATGAGCAGTTCAAGCTGCCTGCCACCACCTGGAGGGGTTCGTGGCCTAACCCAGGGGGACAGGCCCCAGAGGCAGCGCCGGCGGCCACCAGAAGTAAGACCAGGCATGCCAGGCAGAAGGAGGCCGCGTTGGGCAGCGGTGGGGGAGGTTGGCGTCGCCTGAGAGCAGGTTCAGGAGGATGGAGGTGAGCTTGGGATGGCGTCCATCTGCACATGGTGGGTCACACTCCCGAGGTGCACCTTATTGTGCAGGCTGTAGGCATGCTGATGATCAGGAGACGTCCCAGCGGAAGGATGGATGGCGAGGAGAGGAGAGGAGATGGCGAGGAAAGAGGGGAGCCACTCACAGAAGACCCATTGGATGGTGATGTTTGGGCTTCCTACTGCAACAAGCTTGTCAAAGTTCCTGCAGAGGTCATCTTCTTGCCTTTCACTTCATCTTCAGTGAATGAAAGTTGCTCTCTTGTCCGGTTTCCTCCTCGGAATGAAGTCTGCCTTCCCGTTCCAAAGATAAAAATCCTGGGGTTGAAGGATGATGCTTGTGCGTTTATGTTTATATATATGTATGTAAATGTGTGTGTCTATGCACCTTGCGATGCTCCGCTGTTTCCAGCTGGAGAGGAACAAGGTGCCTGTCTGAGCTGCTGACCCGTGGCTGGGAGGGAGTTGAATGAGGTTGATGACTGACTGACTGTGTGTGTCTGCATGTGTGTGTGCGTGTGTGTGTGTGTTAGCGTGTATTACTGAGAGAGAGGGAGAGAGAGAGAGAGGGAGGGAGAGGGCTGTGTGTGTGTGCATGTGTCAGAGTGAACGGCAGCCGGGCGAGTGTGTGTCAGCTCGCTCACACGGGGCAGTGAAGCAGCAAGCCGACGGCCTCACGCTCTTCTGCTTTGTGTGCAGCCAGCCAGGCACTCTTCTCCTCAGTGGGAGCACCGGTTGACTTGCCCTGCATTTTATTCTGGGAAGGGCTCGTAGCAGCATCCAAGAAGGTAGGGTGGTGGGGTAGGATTGAAAGGAGAGGGCTGGTAAGGGGGGGCTAAGGCGGGGCCTACAAACTCATTCATAACCATTTGGGCCAAATGAGAAAAGTTGATAAATTAGTAATTAGTTCTATAAGGCCTTCATTTGTTGGCTGAAACTGGACTTTTCAGTGACCTGTAAACACATTCTACTGAAATTATACCAGGTGGATTTGTTCCGAAGATGTGAAAATAGAAACTTTTAATAGAAAGTTGGCATAACAAGCCCCGTTCCATGGTCTTGCAAAAATAACACTGTAATACACGTCAGGCCAGTAGTTGCGGATGTCAATGCTTGTCCTTGTAGATCCAGAAGTTTATGTACAGAATCCAGAACTGGATGTACGTTATCCCCCAAAAGTGAGTTAGCCCAAACATTTTTATTACAGTATATCTCCACTAGAGACAATACAATACAAAGTAAGCTCACGTACAACTTGTATGGCAATATAGATTTCCTATGCACTGAAAATAAGTCAACATAGTCATTATTACCTAAACAGTTGGTGAGTAGAAGATAAATGTGTCTTGCTGACAGCCAAGCATGATGGCGGTTGTTGCATTATAGTCTGGGGCTGCATGAGTGCTGCCGGCACTGGGGAGCCGCAGCACATTGAGGGGAAACATTCCAACATGTACTGTTACATTGTGAAGCAGAGCATGATCTTCTCCCCGGGCCACATGGCAGTTTTCCAACATGACAAAGAGTCCAAACACACCTCTATGATGACAAGTGCCTTGCTGAAGAAGGTGAAGGTAATGGAGTGACCAAGTGTGTCTCCTCCAAACCTGAACTCAATTGAGCACCTGTGGGGTATCCTCCAAGCTAAATGAAGGCGGAGGAGCACAAGGTTTCTCACATCCACCAGCTCCACTAGTGATGTCATAATGGAGGAGTGGAAGGGGATTCAACCAGTGCAGCTCTGGTGAATTCCATGCCCAAGAAGATTAAGGCAGTGCTAGGTAACAAGAGTGCTCACTGTAAATATTTACACTTTAGACATATTTTGGACATGCTCATACTCATTGTGTTGCCAGTAATTTAGACAATAATGGCTGCATGTTCATTCATTTTTAGTAAATCTACACTGCTATACAAGCTGCACACTGACTACTCTAAAGTAGTCTACCTGTATATCCAAGTTTACTAGCATTACTAGTATTACTAGTAGAGTTTTTTCCCTGAAGAAGAGATACTAAAATAGTGGCACCACGCTAGCATGCTAGCACCACCTAGCTTTTTTGAGCTATTTTCTGGCTTAACAGGTAAACTGTAGAAATTGCAATACTTATAGGTATTAAGGGCATAGCACCACCGATTGTACTCGACTTACTTAAGTGGCAAATAATTAAATATCTATGTAGGGACAACACTTGTAGTCCACATAAGTGTCTTACATGTGTTTTTTGGTCCACTTTTCATGGCTACAGACACCTGGTATTACTTATCCCCCCACCCCGCACCATCCCAATGCCCTGACCTCTACTGTCTCCCCATGCTGCAAAGGGCCAAACCGTTTAGTAGCACGCTCAAATCAGCTCCATTACTGTCTGCAGAGACGCTTCCGAGACAACTTTTGACACCTTTGCACTCTATTTCATCTTCTTCGGATCAAATCTTTTGTTTTATGACCTGCTGCTTTGCCAGTCATCAAGCGGTCGCTAACTCGGAGCAGCTTGGCGTGTTGAGTGTCAGCGGAGTCAGTCCAGATGAAGCCTGAGAGACGTTCCGATCACCTGCGTTAATATTTCAACGGAACGCTCAGCCCCTCTGATGTTTGGAGTTTTTAATTTAGTCAAACAGGGCGGAAATGAAGAACACCTTTTTTTGTGGCTTCACACAGTCCTGTCTGTTTTTCTTTTACAAGCTGTGTAATGAAACGGCCAAGGACAAGGTATTCAAAAAGGGCCATGTTTGCATGTAGAACTACTTTTATTGACATTTGTTAGAAGCGCAAAAACTACTTAACTGAGCTATATGAAACCTAATCGATGTGTGAACAAAGGGATAAGTAAATCGATCCTATTTATTTGCAATTTTGCTGTGTTGTGGCATGCTTGCACATTTTTTGTAATTGTTCAATAAATAACTATCGTAATTACTGAACTCAGGCAAGGTGCTCTACTAGTCAGAGCCCATCAAACCAAATTTTTCATTGTTTGATTCAGTTCA
Organism: Dunckerocampus dactyliophorus; assembly: GCF_027744805.1. Taxonomy (NCBI): domain Eukaryota; kingdom Metazoa; phylum Chordata; class Actinopteri; order Syngnathiformes; family Syngnathidae; genus Dunckerocampus; species Dunckerocampus dactyliophorus. The sequence goes on from NC_072828.1 coordinate 15,131,757, forward strand.
ATTATATTTATCAAATGTTATCACAACAAGAGTCCAGAATCCGAACAAAAACAAGGACAGACAAGACAAAGCGCTAGCTGAATGATTCAGTTAAATTATATTTATACAATATTATTATAAACCTGAAAAAAACGCAGTGCAACAAGATGTACTATCTGATTTCTCTCACCTACTCACCTCCCTGTCCGTATTCTTGTGTTTTCTTTGACTTTTGTTTATCAGTACCTCATTGACTAACATAAAAACACTATGCTAAAATACTCCTTGAATTTTTTTCAAAGACTGAAGCAAGGTTGAAGACCTACTTACTACCTACTAAGTTTCTGGATATCGCTAACTGGAACAGATGAATTCTCCAATGAATTGTCCAATGTTTCTTCACCAAAAATCCAAACAAAGTGAAGATCCAACAACCTCCAAGATTAGATTACAGTGGAACCTTGGTTAGCGTGATCAGTATATAATAATAATCAGTTTTGGATACATAAAAGACGTTTTTATAGTTTTACAATTTAGTCCCTCGCTACATTGCGGTTCAAACATCACTCCCTCACTCTATCACGGGTTTTCAAACATTAAATGATTGTTAGACGTCCGTTTATTACCATTTAATCCCGTATCGCAAAATTCATTTATCGCGGTCAGGTCTGGAACCAATTAATAAACGAGGTACAACTGTAAGTAATAGATTATCGCTGTTTCGTGGTTGGCTACGGCCTACTATTAGTCGGAAAGTATGTATATTCAAGCAAATTAAGCCTTTTCAATCATAAAAATGCCTAAATGAACTAAAATACAAATGAAGTAAAGTATAAGCCATTAAGACCACCACTTGTGAATGTAGTGTTCTACATAGGTCACTAGGTGTCAGTAATTGTTCGGTGAGACCTCCACCGAAACTCGAGACTCGAAGAGCCGGCTTTTAATGCAAGTTTAAATGATCTCACAACAGGCACAATAATAACATAATAATAATCCTAATCATAATAACACGGGTTACTGTTGCGGCCGTAGCCCACAACAGTAACAGCAACTCTGAATCCCCGACATCACTTGCTGTCCTCTATTGATTCTGCTTCCCTACAAGGTAAACTGCCTTAAATGACTTATTTTCTCAGATTATATCTACTATATTGGGTAATATGAATGTAAAAGTGACTATATGGTTGTTATTTCATGTCTAGATGGCTCTAATAATGTTAAAAAAATGCATTTAGAAGATCATAAACAGGTTTTCCATATGAAAATATTCCATTTATAAAGAAGGAATCCTACTTTGCAGAAATTCACTTTTCATGGTCAGGTCTGGAACCAATTAACCGGGATAAAAGAGGGTTTACTATATAGTTTTACATGCATAAAACAATTTGAAATGCATGTAAATGACACGGGCACCACCATCGTGTTTTGCTATGAGTTATTTCTTGAATTCGGTAGTGTTTCACCTTGTTTATCAAAGTGCTGGCACTTGCAACTTTCTTTGGCTTCATTGTGGGGAATATTGCAGCTGTGATCTATAAGAAAAGCAGAGACTTGTGGTGTAACTGCATTAGTAAGCAAAGAACTACAGAGTCAACTGCTGGTGATGTCATGGCGACGCAGCTAGGGGATAATGACTCCCTTTTTCCAGTTCAAAGCATGTTAGCACAATGCTAACAGGAACATTTTGTGATAAAAATACATTATAGAGTTGTACACAGTGTATTAATAACACGGCTTGACATACATCATATTGTACTCTAACTGGGAAATGTATGTGACCCGATGTAACATTTTTGCATAAGCAGACCAACTGTTTTGGTTCATTTTGGTACACATTTTATTGTGTTTCCATTATAAAGGATCCATAAATACCTAACCCCACTACACCTTTGCTGAGGATTCAGTCGCCCTGGTACACTTCATTACCTGCAGTGGAAAGCAGGCCTCATGATATTATGGCAAACATGGCCTAATTTAATCTCTCGAATGACACTAGTCTTCAGTTTCTCAACAAGCAATTAACCTTTATGTGTGAAGGCAGAGTTGAAAGATGCTCACGTGAGGGCTCTTAGTTAGTGATGCCAATTACCTCCCTTTTAAAAGGAGTCCTTTGAGCAGCACCTTGAGGCCAAACTCTAGTCTGGTGCTGGAAGTGACTTGGAGGCCGCCATTCTCTGAAAAGATGTGACGGTCCCTTCATACGGCTCCTCATGTTAAAACTACCCCCAACACACACATACACCCCTCTCACCCTCTAGACATGTTGTCTGCCTTGTCTCCATTTAAGACGTCATAAAAATAAAACTATGAGAAAAAGACAAGTTACCACCTCTTTTGGCAACCCTCCGAGCCAGTATGACAATATGTGGTTCTCCTCACGTTCCCGCCAGGCTCCTCATCAAAGCTGCTCTCATCACACATTGCTGTCGTCCCTTCGTAAAAACAACAACACCAAAAAGAAAACCAGCCCTTTGCCTCTAATTAAAGCCAGTTGTCAGGTAACATCCCCCGGCACTGTCTAACTCACAGTTCTTCGCTTGACACAAAATGAGGTGCACCTGCACAATCTATGAGCTGTATCACTTTTCAAAGATAACAATTCTCAATCGATTATTGTGGTTGTAGTTTGCACTGCATCATACTAAGAGCTACGTACTGTCATGGGCTCTATGACTGTGAATTCCAACAGAGACGCTACCTTCCTCCAGCTTGTCTCCTTGTAGCTAATAGAGACAAATTGCCTACTCATCAGAATCCCGTGGCTTTATATTCCCAGCGGACTGCGGTTGTCGGTCATAAGATCTCAAAGCCCATTAGCCTTCTTTTGTTTCTTACTTTAGGTTAATAGAGGGACAGACCGTCATTTAGCTCAAATCAATGGCAAATAAGATGAAATGCGATCATGTCTGCATCGCAGGCTAGCCAGTAATCTCTTTTCTAAAGGGACCGGAAGTATAAGTTAAGGATCTTTTGATTTGCTCACACTATTATTAAGATGACATAAGACAACAATCTCGTGTTGTAATTATCCCATTTTAAAGAAACCTACAGTCTACTTGTGCACCTGGCGCTTAGCACAGAGCAGCCGTCGACTTGTATGTCGTTAAGTAAATTTGTAATAGCCAGTCCCGATATCCAGTGTAGGCATAAAGTGGCCTGTTGGCTTGCATGTTGGCCTCACAGTTAGGAGATCGTGGGTTTGTATCTCTATTGGAACATCTTTGTAGAGTTTGCATGTTCTCTCCATGCATGGGTTCTCTCCGGGTTCACCGGAAATATGCATGGTAGGTTAATTGGAGACTCTAAATTGTCTGTCAACAAACCTCTTATTAAGACCTTCGGTTACACATAGGTACAATCCAAAGTCATCACTCACACGGCAATATCATTATCGCAGAATAAAACGTTATGCACCAATATCTAATTTTTATGCCAACATTGCCCGATATTATCGGACATCTGGAGTGCCAACAATATGTGATTAATCAGGTTTGAAGGTATCCACCGTGAAACGTGGCTGAAAATTTATTTGTCTGAAAATCTCATGACCGATGATGCTGTACTCAGAATTGGGAGTTATGCGTGCTTTTTCTTTGGCTTTTTGGCAACACTTTTTTTCAATAGCAGGACCAAGAGAACAACAATATGAGAAGGGAATAGGAATATACAATACATTGAAAGTTACATACTGAGCCCCTTTCACACTGCCCTTTCTTAGCTTTTTGCCGCTGTTCTGTGTGAACAGCACCAACATGGAATGGGGGGACAAAAACAACCTACCAACCAAAAAAAAAAGGTAGCATCAGTTGCCAGATATTGCCTGCATTCACACACAATATGTAATACCACTATCAGATAATTAAGAGACATAATGAGCACCCGGTGTGATTTGTAGGGTTTTATGTTGCCGATTCTAATACCGATCATCCATGAGTGACATCGGCCTATACCGATCACATGGATTAATTGACATTTTTCAATTTATGATTTATGAGTGCTTTTGGCCAGGGCCGCCGTTAGGCAATTCCAAGAGCCCCTGGCAAATAGGTAATTATTAAAAAATAAACTTTTGGGCGTATACCGGTAGTTTTTTTGTTTTGTTTTTTGCCTTTATTTTTGTACTATTTGACACAAACCTGGATTTAATTGGATGCATGTTTTGGAGTAATACATAGGAAATAAATTGGTCAATAATTTATTTTTTTGTTCAAGTTAACAAAAATAATAATATAATACAAACAAAGACCTTTACGAAATAAACATCTGTCCTGCTCAACTTAAAAGAGAATAAATTCAGTGTCCAGGTTGCAGGGGTTTCCAACTTTCATCACTATGAGAGCTGTCAGCTATTTGTGTTTTATTTATGACTGGCAACATTTCAACTGTACACTACTTTATTTACCAAGCAGATCTCCATAGTGTGGCCATCGTAATTATGCTATTTTGTGGTCATTTGTCATTATATAAAGGCATAAAGTCTGAATTGAACAGTTAGAATAAAAAACCAAATTTTCTTTGACCCTTTCTGAGCTATTCAAAATCCCCTGGCGAACTGGGAGACCCCTGTGATATAGGAGTATGTTATAAGACTGGACACACTATGTGTTTATGTCCATTAAACAACCACACACAAATAGTGTTTGGAGGACAAGACATAATTAGTGTCATGACAACAAGAGAGCAAAATTGTTCAGTGACACTTGAAAAAGTTAATACGTACCCCATGAACGTGATATCCACTTCCCCGTGGGACAAAAGCAAGCTCCAAACTAACCGCATTTCTTGTTTGTTTTAAAAACAAAATGTCACTGTTGTAAAAAGTCGCATTTGCTGTCTTAAGACGGGAAGCTAGGCTCGTTAGCTAGCTAGCTGGCTGCTGCCAGTGACAGCTAGGCAACGCGTGTAAAGAAAGATGCAAGAAAAGTTGAACACCAATAGGTTTGACAAGGGAGTGATCAAACACGCTAGCATCGATTGGCGTGGCCTGTGTCAACCTGTCAAACTGAAACCATGGAGGTTTTACAGACAAGTGTTGATTCTTGTGGCAATACAGGACCAAGTGCATCCCTTGTCGGCTCAACATGGGTGTTGGCAACCCTACATGACATAGCACACATGCACATTTATGTCATGTATGTGTCGTCAAGGCATGAATTGTCACAGTGATCGGTAAAATACTTGTCCGACAGCGACAATTGCTTTTAAGACAACAGGGCAGGAGAAGTGACTGTCTGGTGTTGAACTTCACACTCCAGTTCCCTCATTGTGGGAGAGCTTCCTTACTGCTTCCATTACAGCTCTTATACTACCTCAGAAGATGGAAATTCCAACATGAGAAAAAGCTGGGGGAAAAGTGTGAAAAGGGGCTACTGAAAGTCACACTTTGCTGAATTATCCAAAATCACAAGAGTACTTCATCGAACTAAACAAATTGTTCCCTGAGGTCAATTGCAACATTAGAGAAGATGCAGCCATAGTATGTCTTTGTTTAACAACATAGAATGCCTGTCTTGCTGATTTGAAGCATAAATATTTTATGTCATAAATTCTTGTCAAGGGTAAAACACTTGCTTTTAAGTATTAAAAGGCTAGTTACGTTCTTATCATCATTTACAACTCTGCTCCTGACAGAATCTTCTTCTTTTGGACCTTATAAATAGTTTGTCACAATCTGAGCAGCACCCACCCCATCGCCCAAGTAGGATGCTCTCAAGTGGAGCAACCTAATCTTTTCCCAGCAGGGATCCAAGCCGCTCTGTAAGTGTATGAATGGAGATAATATCGCTATAATGAGGCCTGTTTTGTACCATCAAAGTCCTCAAAAAGGGTCTGAAACCTGACCCCCTACCCCGCCTGGTACTGAGAATCCCTCAGTAACGGCGGCCTTTTATTAATTGTTTGTCTGCCTGCATGATTGCTTGCTGGCGTGTTTCGTGTCTTTTCGCTGCTTGACCTAGATTTATTTATTAATGAACATACCTACCACCTTGCACAATAGAAATAAACTCAAAATAAGCCACAAAGTAGTAATACAGCCTTGTATAATGAATGCTGCAGAGCAGTATGAGTGCGGGCCAGCGGGGAAAGACATGGTTCAAAAGGCCGAGTGTGAGTACGCCCTTAAACTACACTACCTGGCCAAAAAACATGTCAAACAATCATTTGGTTGACCGCCTCCAGGCTTGATTACCTCACACATTCACTGTGGCGTCATTTTTCACGACCTTGTATTGGTGATATGTTTAGTCTTCTTAATAGGGTTAATCTCCTTGAACCACTGTTTTACAAACGGAGCTAGTGAATTGTGGCATTGTCATTTTGGAATATGAAAAGGAAGGAAAAAAAAATCCATTGATGGTTAATTGCAGTATGGCGTTCAACTATTTGTGTTCTGTAATTCACGGACCTGTAGCACTCCCTTTGTCCAACTATTCAGCTGTTTTTTTTACACTTAAGGGTCACAGTCGTTTGAAAAAATATGACATATCACATTGGCCATTTACACACACACACACACACACATGCACATAAGTCACAAGAGGAGACAATTATTATAGTCCCAACCTAGCTCCATGACCAACCGAGACTCTTATGGGCTATCCACACGGAAACGTTTTCAGGTCGAAACGGCAAAGTATTTTATTGTTTCAGCCTCTCATCCACATGGGAAAGGCATTGTGGGTGCCCTGAAACTGTATTTGGCTTCCAGAGTGGGAAAATCTAAAAACACCGGCTAGGCGTTTTTGTGTAAACAGCCAACACGACAACGATGACGTCACCAAACCACTGCCACCCCAAAGTGAGCTTTGACGACAAGCCAACTTAATATCAGAATATTTCATTCTTTGACATTCTCCTGATATTTTGATGTCTTAAACCCCATAGTGACTCACAGAAGTAATTCCACTTCACGTAAGTCTAGATGCGCCTTGGAAAGCGGAAGGCCATGGACTTATGCACATGTGTTGCTGCTTCTTCTATGGTTTAGTGTGTCACGTGGTTCCGTCTGCATGTCTGTTCACAGTGCCACATGTAGGTGTGCCTTGGGTATTACATCGTTTTCACTCCGTGATCTGCTCCAATGTGGTATGCGATATTGGCTTTTTTGCCGATAACCAATATGCCGATATTGTCCAACTCTCAATTTCTGAGTCCGATATCAACCGATACCGATGCCAATATGTGTAACATCATATACTTCCTGTCGTGGAAGGATTGGACTGGACAGGACTGGACTTATTACCTTATTATGTATTATTATTGTGATGAATTATTATTATTTATTATGTGTATTGCACTACAAATTTGACCTGATCTGTTCCGTATTTATTTATTTATGTATTTATTCTTACTCTATTTTTTATTTTTCTTATCTCTCATGTCTTGCCTTGGTTGTTTTATTTTGTGATTAAGTTCATTATGACATTTTTGCAGAGCTACTGGAAATTTGAATTTCTCTTGGAGAGTAATAAAATATCTAGCTATGTATCGATCTATCTATGTATGTAAGTCGTGGAATTATCACTGCCGCCGCGAGTGGCTGCTTTTCAAGTAGCTCTGTATGTTTATTCAAGTACATTTTTACGTGCCATGACATGCGACGTCCGGCATCGGTCTGGTTCCCTGTCAACCCATCGATATCAAGGCGGCAGCACCGGGGCTAAGATGAAAGTCGAGCCACTGTTCAATGTTTTCGCCATTTGTGGATAATGGCTCTCGCTGTGGTTCGCTGGAGTCCCAAAGCTTTAGAAATGGCTTTATAACCTTTTCCAGACTGACAGATCTCAATTCATCTGTTATGTTTGAACATGGGGGAAATCACTTTTTCACACAGGGCCATGTAGGTATGGATTTTTTTTTCTCTTAATAATAAAAAAGATTCATTTAGCTGCATTTTTGTTCAGTTGTGTTGTTATTGACAACATTTCTGGGATTTTGAAGCATACATAAATGCAGTAAATTGTACTTCTGTATTAAGAGTTAGAGTGCCATTGAGTGTATCATCATGTGAACAGGGCCTGGCCAGCACGAAGATCACAATACTAGTTCATTGCTGCTCCGACACAAAGAAAGGCGTTTGTTATGGAGGTGTTCATTGTGGCGAGGTATGAGGAAATGTTGTTCCGAGGAAGGTCGGAGAGGCATGTTTACTAGTTGGAATAGGTTGTTGGAATTGCACTGCTGTTGATGTGTTCAGGTCAGAATAGATTCAAAAAGAGAGGCAGAATCTGTGTCACTCGACAATGTGCGTCCGTTTGCCATCGTAACAGAGGTGTGGCTTGACACGATGCACATGTGTTAATCACGTTAAAGATGTTAACGTAATGAATTAAATACATTAGTTACAGCCGTTAACGCGTTATATTTGACAGCCCTAATAAAAATCTACGTGTCTTCATGCCGCCAGTGACACCGCCAGAGTTAACCACTGAAGTGGCAATACGCCTAATGGCTGAACATTGACTCTGACCCGTCATCACTTTGCCTCTGAGTGATATGTGATTGTTTTCAATTAAGAGGCACTTGTATAGACCAGAATTGACTTACGTCTTAAGTCATTTCAAATGAGTCACTTCTTGAAAGTGTGTTGGGAAACCCCACTAAGTGTAGCGTGAGTCACAGCAGTCCAGTAAAAGGCCAAATATTTCTTCAGTCTGGCTGTAATGGACAGTTCCAGACATTAAGTGCGTAATGTGATGACAAATATTTCGCGATTGTTGTTTGTATTGCATTTTGATTCTGGGGAAATTGCCTTATATTAATAATGTATTGAGTAAAAGTACATCAGTAAAGTCAGCAAAATATAATTTAGAAAGTATCAAGTAGATAATATGTAAAAGCTCCTGAAATGTGCAACTGGCAGAATGCTGACAAGGACCACTTATCCCCCAATTTGACCTCTGACCTCAACTATCTCAAACATCTTGGGTGGGACATCAATCACAATCAATAGATTTCTTGCTTTAATGGAGGGCAATTATCCCTTGAAACCAAATGGTTAAAATGCACCAGATTTTGCTTTGATACAATCCAATAATCCCTGAAAATCTGAGGGTGATCGGTTGACAAGGACCAACTGGCCTTTGACCTTTCACCTCAGCTATCTCCAATCTCTGGAGATGTGGCACATGGAGACACAATCCAAAGATACCCACTCGACAATCAGCCAGATCATAGCCTCTTTTACGCAAAGATCCCGCAGAGATGTAAAAACAGAGCTGGCATTTTTTCAGCTATGCCTTTTGTACAGAATCCAGCCAAATGCCATAAATTGTGTACAGTTTCATACATTAGATGCCTGATAATGCCAGCGTCTGGTGTGATGTAAGAAATACTTGTTGGACAGCGACAATTGCTTTCATATGCATTTCTTCTGTGTCAGTGATGTTTATGCAGAACAGTAACACGGAAAAAAGCCTGATTTTACGGGGGTGTGAAAGGAGCTCAATGGCCTCACTGTTGCCAACTCCTCAGTAAGAAAGTAGCTATTTGCTGTCCTAGAAGTCGCTAGATGATGCCATTGGCTAATTTGAAAAAAGCATTACTTTGTAGGAGAGACAAGAAAGTGAGAGAAAACACCTTAATTATGTTTAGAACTACAAATAAACATGATTCTTAGTTTGTTAATTTAAAATTGGCCATCACTTCATCAAAATAAAAACTATTTTAATATCATATCTCGGCCAACGCCTACCACCTTTTATCTTCGGGTTAGGACTACTTGTTTAATATATCACACAACGTTCTTCCATCACACGTTCTGCCACACTGAAAGGTAAGTGACCCAGTCTGAATGAGGCTAGAGTGTAATGAGTAGTAATTTCATGAAGATTAATAAACATTTATGTTTTACATCCCGCTTTGTAAAACATGGCGAGATCCACCCCGGCGGCATCGTGCCTTGCTCCGCCATGAGAGCTCCACTATGCTCCTCGTGTGCCGCAGAAGCTGACTTTGTCCCCGTGTTCGGTGCCAGTGCTAGTTTTACAGAACACCGGCACAGAAAATTTGCTGGCTTTTCCAGGCAGTGTGAAAGGGGCTCATCTCAATCGCCCCAGCTTTATGTGTTATCCAAAAGCCTCAATCACAAAGACATGCTGCAAGATTAGCGCACCTGACATGGTAGCGCATCTAACGGTAAATTGATCCACCTTTGCATTTTACACATAATCCCACAAAAGCAGAATGCTGCAAATGTGTGCACTTTCACGCAGTGCCATAGGACCCTGCAGTCCAATAATTAGTTGGGTAACTATGTTGACGTCAGCGTCTGGTGTGACGTATTAAATACTTGTCGGACAGCAGGAAACTTCACACCGTTACTACCTCAGAGGGTGGAAAATTGCCAGGATGACTTTGTCCCCCAATTCCGTGTCATTGCTGTTTATACAGAGCAGAGACATATAACAAAGCTGGCTTTCACAGGCATGCGTCAGTCAATTTGAGCTTTATTTGTTAGACAAAGTTTACAATTCACCTCTGAACTCAACCCTTCTCTGTCCCGGATATCATCTAAAGTGAAGAATAACAGGGTCGTTAGCGCTTCTGTCCACATGACAAAGGTCAGTGACTCCGTGTAAGTGGTGCCAGCGTCACGCCCGCACACAAACACATAGTGGAGGCCTTTAGCATCTCCCAAATAGGAGTCTCCATCATGTTACTGTGGCCAGGTGACGCTGTTTCAAAGGGAACCCTCTCTCCATCTGTTAAACAAATAAGGAGCCCCTACAAAGGTGTGCACAAGAATCCACATGATCAAAGTGTACCAGAATGGCAGTCTTGTCCCAGCCTGGCCATTATCAGGCCCCATGAATGCTTGTCTTCTCCTCTTTTGTCGACCCGGGCATTGACAGTCACTCACCCGGCAATGACTGTCACACCAGCGCAAAGAGCCAGCCGCGGACAGGGCCCGACCACATCAAACGAGGCTGTCAAAGAGGTGGTGGGTTGGAGGGGGGATTAGAAGTGAGCGGTGCAGGGGGGGTCCTCGCTCGTGAACCGTGGCAACAAACACCTCCCGATTCCTCACCTACGGCTCAGCGGCAGACACCCACCGCTGTGCTCTGAGCCGCTGCCCTCTGCTGAGAAAAGATGTACTGCCAGGACCTCATTTCCCTCTCAGGAACTAAACCCCCATTGCCCTTCTGGCCCCTTTCTCTCTCTGTCAAGTAGTGCTTGTGTTAACCTCCAGCCCTGCGAGACACAAAGGAGCGCTAAAGTGTTTAAGAATGCTTTATGGATGCATGACAAGAGAGAGGGCGACTGGCGGGGGTCAGAGAGTATACAGGACATGAATGAGATGAATTCACTTTTGCTTTACTGTGCTGAGTCACACTTGAGTTGAGCTGTGGGATGTTTCCAACCAATTTCCAATGCAAAAAAAAAAAAAAGATGACAGCGGCACCTTTAGTTGCTGAGCCACTGTAGGTTTTTTTCCCACAGTGATGAAAAAGCTCAAAAGTAAAAAAAAAATATCCTCTTCTGATATATTTGTGTAGCATTTTCTGGGTGTTTTGGGAGTTTATTTACTTGGAAAGGTGGATTGGATTATTAACTCTATTGGGGCTGTGGATGAGTTTCAAATGGTCTGTGAAAAAAAAAAAAACATGATCATTTTCATTATAACGAATGGCCCTAACATTTTGCCTAAAATGGAGTGTTTTGTTTTTTGTTTTACATTATTTGCACATGCAACATACATTGTAGAGTCTGCAGCAGTGAATCACGGTGTTGCATTATAAAGATGGAGGCTTCTCATATTGCATTTATTTATATATGTATCGTGTACAGTTACCATGTACACTCGTTGTTCATAGCCAAGTGTATTTCAGTAAAATATGCATATATATATATGTATATGTTGATATTACAATTTTGTTTCCACTACTAATATTATGACTGGTGACAACTACTCAATTAAATACATGCTATATTTACATACATTTTCAAGCAAAAAATATACACACGGGATAAAATACAATATTGCTACATTTAACAATATTTTGTAACTCTTAACTTGATCTCCAATTTTGCTGTGCTGGCTATGGTGACACTGCCACCTCCAGGCCAAACTCGGTTCAGCAGCTATTGGACGTCCTGAAAAATTAAATATACAGACCCTCTCCAAAAAATTAGAATGTCATGGAAAAGTTGTTTAATTTCCATAATTCCATTCAAAAGGTTAAACTTTCATAGATTATAGATTCAGGGCCCACAATTTAAACGATTTCAAGTGTTTATTTTTACGTAATTTGGGCTTCCAGCTCATAAAACCCACGAAAACAGGAATTCAAAAAATTAGAATACTGTGAAGAAATCACCATTTACTTCTCAGTTTTTGCAGGAAAAAAAGAAAGAAATTAGGATCACATCAAATCAATCAAAATATGGTACTTTCAAAACGATATGTCAATCTTCAATACTTGGTTGGGAATCCCTTTGCCTTAATCACTGCCTCGATGCCACGTGGCATTGAAGCAATCAGCCTGTGGCATTGCCTGAGAGTTATGGAAGCCCAGATTTCCTTGATGCCTGCTGTCAGCTCTTCTTTGTTGTTGGGTCTGGTGCCCCTCTTTTTCGTCTTGAGAATACCCCATAGATTCTCAATGGGGTTTAGGTCCGCTGAGTTGGCTGGCCAGTCAAGCACTGTGATGGCATGGGCATCAAACAAGGTTTTGGTGCTTCTGGCGGTATGGGCAGGGGCCAGGTCCTGCTGGAAGATGAAATCTGCATCTCCATACAGATCCTCAGCAGAAGGAATCATGAAGTCCTCTAAAACATTCTGGTAGACTGTTGCGGTGACCTTGGATTTAAGAAAGCAGAGTTTACCAACACCTGCACCGGACATTGCACCCCAAATCATGACGGACTGGATATTTCACACTGGACCTCAGGCAGCTTGGGTTCTGTTCCTCACCCGTCTTCCTCCAAACCCTTGGACCTTGATTCCCAAATGAAAGGCACACTTTACTTTCATCGGAAAAGAGGACCTTGGACCACTGGCCAACAGTCCAGTCCTTCTTCTCCTTGGCCCAGTGGAGACGCTTCCTACGTTGGCTCAGGTTCAGAAGTGGCTTGACCCGAGGAACCCCACAGTTGTAGCCCACCTCCCGGATGCGTCTGGATGTGGTGGTTTTTGAAGCTGTGACTCCCGCCTCATTCCACTCTTTCTGGATCTCTGCCAGATTCCTGAATCTTCCCTGTTTGATAATCCGCTGAAGCCCACGGTCATCTCTTTTGCTGGTGCTCTTCTCCTGCCACATTTTGCCCTTCCTCTCGACTTTCCATTGATATGCTTGGACACAGCACTCTGTGAACAACCAGCCTCCTTAGCTATGAACTTTTGTGGCTTACCCATCCTATGGAGGGTATCAATGATGGTCTTCTGGCCAGTTGTCATGTCTGCAGTCTTCCCCATATTGAACCGAAATGAGACAATTGAACCAAACTGAAGCAATTTAATGACACCGGGGGAAGCCTGTGCAGGTGATTTGAGTTTAGTAGATGATTAGTGTGTGACACTCAGTTTAAAACATTCAAATTTGGGCTGATTTCTTTACAATATTCAAATTTTTTGAATTCCTGTTTTCGTGGGTTTAATGAGCAGGAAGCCCAAATTATGTAAAAATAAACAAATAAATACTTAAAATCGTTTAAATTGTGGGCCCTGAATCTATAATCTATGAAAGTTTAACTTTTTGAATGGAATTATGGAAATTAAACAACTTTTCCATGACATTCTAATTTTTTGGAAAGGGTCTGTATATATTAATTAAAATGATAGCTTTAAAAATGGATGGAATGCAACGCAAACCACGAAAATTATCTGCTTATTTGGTACAATATTGATATTTAGCTTAGCGTTGATGTAGCATTTTAGCTTGCTAAAAGACAATTTAGCGAACTATCGGCTCGGTGTATCTGCAATCTTCTAGTGATGCCTCCATGTAATGTTATAGGACGAGAGCTCTTCTTAGCGATTGGCTGAGTCTGAATCAAAATGGCGACCTAGTGTTCGGGTTGTAAATGCGGTTCATACAAGTCAACATGTCACTTTTAAGAGTTTGTTTTTTCGTCAAATGTTTTGATCGGCGCAGTTTGCTTGCGGAATGCTGTCAGCGATGTTTGTTGAAGAGAAACGGCGCAATTGGACAACTGTCAGGTGAAACAAAGGATATTGAAGTTTGCCGTTTACTAGCACGTTTGTGGCAAAAAGAATTGTATGTTTATTTTACTTAATGCAACATCCTTCCTTTCCCGTTTTTGTAAGAGTCTGTCCAGGGTTAGCTGCTAATTTAATGTTTGTCCCTGTTCGAAGGACACTTCAAGCATCTCAATGAATGCTAATACTGCATGCAACCAAACTTTAGATTGAGGACATTTTCAAATCAAGTCTGATACTTTTGTTTTTTTTTCCCCTTTTATTTCCAGACGCTCATTTGCATCTTCACCGAAGAAACGTCTCCTTTTCAGTTCAGAAGACAGACGATGCAAAGAAACGTATTGTGAAACAGTCTCAGCTGTTAGATGGTAAGCCATATTATTTATGAATGAGCTATTATGCCTGAATTTAAACCACACACCAAGGGTCCTCTGAAGTGACGCTATATTGGTGACAATAATGCAATTGCTTGTTTTCATTGTGAGTTATTTTGTAAATTTTGTCCCCTCATTCCTCCCTCTAAAGTGCTGGAGGCCAGGATCCAGCAACTTCAATGTGATGGCCTTCTTGATGTCCAAAAAGCAAATGTGGGATTTCTTCAAGACTCCTCCTCCACGAGACGCACTTCCTCTGGTAAAAGTTGTAAGAACACACCTCAGGAAAGGCCTGACATTCCCAAATCAGCACAAAAGGACAACAAAGAATCCTCAAAATCGGAGCCCAGTCGCTGGATGAAGAAATTAACTCTGGAGAAGAACAAACTGAATAGACAGAAGACCCTCAAGCAGAAATTGAAGAATGACGTCAGTGAGAAACCACAAAAGCATTCAAGCTGTCAAGTCAAGCTTAAACTTCCTGGTACAACTTTCAAAACAATATCGACTTCAAAGAGCAAAGTGAATATGATGTCTGATAACATTGGTGCTGTTGTTTCTTCCATCAAAACCTCTGCTGTTGCTGCAGAAGGGAAGGTCATCACAAAATCAAAATCAGCATCACAAAAAGCCCTCAAAGTAAAAAAAAAGGAGTCTAAGAATGAAGTTCCTAGTCCAAAGACCCAGCTGGCAGAGGTGGAGAATCTGGAGAGGAGGCTTAGCCAGCAAGTGGAACATTTGTCCTGCTCAAGTCAACCAGAGCGCCCTCGACAGGGCGCAGAACGAGCTGCAGGGGACATCCGCTCCAGCATCGTGTCTTACCTGGAGACGTGTGTGTTTGCGGGGCACATCGACCGGGCGCAGAATTTCCTGCTCAGCCAGCACAGACTCAGGAGTCGGCGGACGCTTCTAAACACGGACGTCTATAACATCATGATGCGGGCCTGGGCCAAGAAGGTCTGGTGATAAGTCACTGACTACTCTAAAGTATATCTAAGTTTTGTTTCTGTAGTATTATCCTTTGAGAAGACATAATGCCATAACATGGTTTCTGAAATGTGGTGAGTGTACTCTGTTTTGGGAGGTATTGTAGTGTATAATTGTAAAAGTGAAAGATGACTAATAATGAACTAGAAGGGCCCTCAGTAGAGCTCAGACCTCCAGCAAAGAGCATAGTAGGTCAAATTCATTATACAGTAGATACGTTATGTAATTCTAACAGTGACTTTTGATACAACGTTTATTTGTGCTCTTTTTTTTTTTTTTCCTTTTAGGGGACCTTCAATCTGGTTGGTCGTTTGTTTATTCTCCTAGAGGAGGCGGGTCTGCGACCAAATGTTGTGTCTTATAGTGCTGCTCTGGAGTGTATGGGCCGGACTTATAACTATCCTCCTCGACTTATTTCGAGGTACGAACACAGACAGAAACACCACAGGGTCGCAGGGTAGGTCTTCTGCAGTACGGAGGCCTACCAGCAGGTGTCACACTATCCTCATATTGTTGTTGTGCATTTTTGAATAGTGAATTGTTGCATCTTGCTCATAGCGTGACTGTCAAGATGTTATTTTTTGGTGTAAATGATTGTCTATATGTGCCTTGTGATTGACTGTTGACCAGTCCAAAAAACCCAAAGTCAACTGTGATAAGCTCCATGTCAACCATGACCAACCTGCTTACACATCCTGATGTGGAACTAAGCCAGATACTGTATGTACTGTACCACTCCGTGGTTCAACATAACATAGGACACCCCATTGCCTGTTTTACTCTGAGTGACTCTCACATGCCCTCGCTTATCCTTTTCCTTTCCTCCTGAGCTCTTTGCTCCCTCGGGTGCCGCAAGAGCAAGTCACCAGGCTCATTACGCTCCCATCGTTCATCCCCTCTTGTCATATCTTTGTTCCCCTGGACCACACTGACGAGCTGGCACTCTAATCCCGTCTTTGTACAATGCCCGCTCATTTGCCCAAACCAAAACTGCATACTTTGCATGACCATTTCTTTCTTAAGAATTTTCCCAAATGTGTCCCTCTATCTGACATTCTCGGGATAAGTATCTCTTTGCCATATTGTTATACCATATGTACAAGATGTTACTAGTTAGTGCATTCCAGGCTCTCTCTTCATTCACGAAGTGGCTTTAATGTCTGATCTGGAATTCTTGCTTTAATAGAAGTGCTGCAGGTGTTTATTAATTATTATTGACTTGGGTGAATGAGATTGTTTTCTACAGAAGTAAAAAGAAATTCTTGTAACAAAAAATCTGCGAATGTGTGGGGCTGTGAATGCTGAAATGCCGATGTAAAAGAATAAGATAGTTGTTTAAGATGAACATTTGCAAAAAACATCAAAGTTGCATAATGCAGATACTTTAAGCCACTGTGTAGCTTTTCATTGTACACTTTATTTTTTATATGGTGAGCATGAGCTTTAGCTGGTTTTTTTAATGCTACCTTGCATGATACTGAGTTCTGAAATAATTCTCATTCCACCTCTCATTTGTATGCCGGGCACTGGGCACATGTTGGCATTATCCGCATTCTGCAGTCCAGTCATGGAGACCGTGCTCTCTCCAGTAGACCTCCAGGAGATTCTTTTTGAATAAACATTTGGCTGATGTCGTCATCATCCATCTGCCTCCGTCTGACACATAAAGGCCTGTGCCAATTCAAACACAAATCATTGATAGTCTGTAACTTTTGACGAGGGCAAAGAAGTTTGCAGAGGAAGCATGGTACCTAATGTGTTTGTGTGTGTGTGTGCATGCAGGTGCTTGAAGCACATGGAGGAGGATGGCCTCTCTTTGGACGACATCTTCAGCCAGTGTGTGTTCCAGCTTGACGAAAGAGACATGGTACTGAAGGCTGCACGCGTCATTCACCCCGACTACCAGCCTGCCCCTATTGTCCCCACAAAGCAAAGCTATTCTTCATTGGTTCACGACTTCTACACAAAGGTACCAAAGTTGTTGTTTGTGCTGTCTATGCTGTTGTTAACCTCAAGAATATACACTATTTCCTCAAATAGTAGCCTCTTGTTCTTTATGTTCCTTCATGTGTGATGTTTTATCTTTGTCATCTACTGCATCTACATCTACTGCATTTAAAATAAAATATATACAGCTAAAATTGAAACACACCACCTGGCATCTGTAAAGCTCATGTTTCAGGAAAAATCACTGCCGTATGCAGGAAATTGGCAAGAACACAGGCTCTGCTCTGCTCGTTGCTCACTCCTCTTCTTATCAGCGGGAAAGCTGTGAAAGCTCCTTCAAGAAATTTACGACCAAACACTGCTCAGTGTGGAACTGATACTCACAGCTGGTACACTCAGGTAGCAACCCAAGGCCACTGTTGCCAATCTTTCAGTAAGAAAAGTAGCTATTGGCTGTTCTAGAAGTTGCCAGATGACATCATCGTCTAATTTGCATATGATGTTGTAAAATGCTGTCGGAAAAAAGCATAGTCTTGTAGGGGAGACAAAAAAAGTGAGCAATGACACTTTTAGAACTACAAATAAAGTTGATTCTTGGTTTGTTATTTTAAAATTGTCCATTTCATCAAAATATATAAAATAAATAATATTTTACCTCGGCCAGCGCTTCTGAAAGGCCTCCCATCACACGTTGGCAATTGAGAACGTTTTCAAATTAGCACAATTGAACAGCGACTAACAGATTATGCTGCGTTTATTCTGGTGCTAACATTAACATCACACTCTTCTGGTGAATATACTGTATGTAATAGCAACCTATTTGCACTTTCGATGCATAGAGCTCCTCATCATAGCTTGTGACTGCCTTTGGGCAGAGCGGATATGTCAAGAGCACCCGCCGCTGCTCAGTGGGAACACAAAATGCAGAACAATACGTGCTTTCACCATATTAGAAAACGCCCCAACGACGTCAGGCAAAAGTCGCGAGATTTGTCGCTTTTGAGAAAATATGTCGTCAAGGGCGGTTGGAATGTCACCAGATCTAGCAACAAAATCGCCAAGTTGGCAACACTGCCAAAGGCTAATGTTCCAGTGCAAGTAGATTATATCATTGCAGTGCAACTATAAACAAATGAGGCTTCACTACATTTCCTAAAAAAAATAAAAAAGCCTGGAGCTGTTCCAACTATCCATCAGTCAGTTTGATAATGTTTTTTTCAGCGCATAAGCTAACCTAGCATGATGTTGCTGTTAAAATATGACTGTAATGTAGCACTGTATCTTGCATATCTATGCTTGTTTTGCTAACATTTACAGTATGTCCTCCTGTCCCACTCCTTAATGTTATATTGTTGTATGTGATATATGGACTTTATTATGTTGGACAAGTGTAGCGTTGCAGAGTACATGTACAGGTAAAAATGTTGCATACCTCCCCCTCTGTCCAGAGATGGTTTCTCAACCTTAACGTAGTAGATGGCTTCCGTCACTCCTCTTTCAAACCGTGTGCCTTCTCGGTACAGAATTTGTATATTTTTGTCCTCAAAAGCGTGCTGTTTCTCTTTGAGGCGCAGGTAGACGGCTGAGTCTTGACCTGAAGAGTTAGCCCGCTCAGTGACTGCTTGGTTTCCCCAATGTAAAAATTGGTGCATTTCTCACTGCAGTGGACAGCATACACCAGATTGTTTCTGGGTATGGGGTGTTCTGTGTTTGGAGTGTACCAACCTCTGTCTCAGAGTGTTAGCAGGCTTGAAGTGTACTGGTATGTTGCGTTTGTTAAAATTTTTCCCAGATAGACCTGGGACATATGGGATGGCAATGTCTTTTCTTCCTCATCCACCTTTATTTTTGGACGATATGCACTTTTTACAAACGATCAGCTGGGTTTTGAGGGCATACCTTAGGTGCTTATGCTCTTTCTCTTTGGCCTGTGGCATTTTGCATCAAGGCTAGACTTTGTGAAACGCACTTCCTATACACTATTTTTAAACTTCTCTAAATTTTTGAAAAATAGTATAATGGGCCCTTAAAAGAGATTTGATTTTGAATAGGACATTATTAATACGATGGGGTTCATTGTCTTCAAAGTTTTAGGACCGATATACTCTTTGTCAGTGAACGAACTATAGTGATTTTGAATGGTATCCAAGATGCTCGGGTTGCCTCCCCCTTTGTCACCACTTTGCCCTCTTTCCCACCTTACCTCCTCCTTTAACAGCTTTTCATTCCAAGTTTTGTATTTTTAGTCTCTGTCCTTGCACTCTATTTGCCCGTATCTAACTCATTGTGCTTACTATTGACTTACTACAGGTTTTTGTTTCATAATTTAGAACTGACGTGATTGGCGACTTAAAAGCTGCCCAAATAAACTGGCCCACTAGATAGCGGAATAGCAAACAGCTCTCTCTCTCTCTCGTGGGTGCCTTGGGGTCCACGTTGGTGGCAGGGGCACAGAGCTCATTAGAATACTGTTTGCTGGTGTCACATGGAATGTTAAATAGACGCCACGCATTTAAGATGCAGTTTGATATACTGTATATTCAACTCACAGAGAGTTGAGTCTTAAGAGATTGCTGATTTTCTTTTTCCACTGTTTTCATTAAGTGTTGCTCCAGTATGGCATGCAGCTATCAAACTGATTTTACTCTGTGTTATTTCAGAGGGATAACCACCAATACCCAAAGCTGAATTTCACTCGGGAGGAGCTCCAGGAACGTTTCAAATTCCAGCTCAGCATGGAGCAGGCATGCACCGTCACTATTGACTCTGTGGAGGCTGCCAAGCCCATCACAAAAAAAATTGCCAAAATGGTATGCAACATCTCCTTGTTACTATTCTATATGCTAATTTGTCCTCTGTGTTATCTGTCTTCGCAGTCCAGAAATGTAATTCATATTTTGACAAACCTGCTCTGTTTAGCTTACACCACAGGAACCAAAAATACAGGCATATGGTTATAGACACAGTTTCAATTCTTTACACCCTGCCAAATGTGGATTTAAAGTGGTTAAATGGGGAGCTAGAAGTGACACAATAAAGTGAAGTGAAGTTTTGTGAAAACTAAATAGTAATAAAAAAATACTTAATACACATCACATACCGCGCCTTACAGTCTTTTGCCACTTTCATGGAACACTTTCATCTAAAAGATAACCATTCAACCATTTTTGTGCTGTAGAAAGGCGCAAATATATATGTTTATCATAAAGTTAAAAAACAGAACTTTGCAAAGATACTGATGCATATTTTTGACTGACAGTGACATATACAGTGGGTATTCATTTAACAATATGTTCGTTATTGTGGCTGGACTGCATTATCTTTTTAATAATTTGCTCACCTTCTTGTGCTGCATCAGAAGGAGAAAATACAATCACAAATAACACAAAATGTCTGACTGCTTGGAGGAAAAAAACTTTAAGATTCCTTCTTGTATGGCTTTTTTCTTACTAACGGTGGCATTTACAATCCAGGCTGGCTCGTCTGCCTCTGCAGATGGGCGACGTGGGAAGCGAGTAGGCCGAGAGTCCCCGGTGGCCAGGAAGCATTTACAGACAGGCAGGCAGGGCAGAATAATAATGTATTGTAATAGAGGACTCCGGAGAGAAGGCAGTCACACAGTCACCTCTCCGTCTAGATTGTGTCTCTTCCTTCAAGTCTGAGTGCCTGTAACTTTTTGATCGAAGATAAACGCACTCAAATATGCCACAAGCATGAAAAAAAATCATTTTATTGCTGTATTAGTGATGCAAATTTTACATTTAATAGCGGAATTAGTTGTATGGCATAGGCGAGGAAAATTTGGCACATTTTACATGGGCGCAATGCACACACTCTGCTGTGCTGCTCATCATTCAAAAGGGAGAAAAGAGTGTTCCAACTCTGAATTCACATTGTTACAACACAAAAATAATCTATCAAACACATTATAGTTGACATACTGTGAAGACAGTAAGTTGTTTGGAAGCTTAAGCAAACAGTTTATGCTGCATTCAAGTTAACTGGGAAGTCAGAAATCTGCCACCCTTAACTGTAAACTTCCAAAACACCATATTTATCTATATTTATTGGTTAACCTATATATTGATATTTATTACAACCTGTATCCCCTCCAGATTAAGTTATTTGGTAAAAAAATGGAGGATTGTTGTCAGAACATGTACTAGTTTTTGGTATAATGTTTGTAATGTACCTCTAATGCTAAATAAGTACTTTTATCAAGGTTGTCAAATTTGTTTTTTGTTTACTTTTGCTTTGAGTTTGGCTTACTAGCGGTCTTGAATGCAACAGTAGAACGAACTCGACGTAGCTTAGCTTAGTTTATCTCGGAAGTTCTTAAACAATACACCTAGTGCTGTCCATGTAACTTAGCTAGCATCAGCAGCGTGTTTAGCACGTGACTGTTTAGCAAATGCCTCAGATTGCTGAGACTTCATCTTTGCCCATTTCATGATTGACATACAATATGTAATGTTGTTGGCCCTACCACTGCTCAGACTGTGATTTTAGGATGGAGTGGGCATGTGTTAGGTGTAAAAATTACTGTATGTGATGTGTGTAGGATAATATTGTTTTATTAACTTGTTAGCTGAGTGGGTAAATAATTATTACAAGTAGATTTTAGAATAACTGCATTGATGTTTATTGCTTGAATTTTTAACTGAGCGCCTTAATATAAGTACATTATAAATATAACTGTTTTAAGATTAACTGAGTGAGTAATTACAAGTAGTTTATAGAAATAATGCTTTATTAAATAATTAACTGAGTAGATGAACAACTAAGTGTGTCAAAGCATCTGTGTAGGCTCTCAGTCGTACAGGAGTTGTCCATCGAGGGAAAGGCTTCTTGAGACGTCATCTGTACTTCTGATAAGTGTGTCAAAGGTTAAACAGAAATAATGAGTGCTCACACATAGTGAGGGCCAGCCGGGATCAGCAGCCAGATATGGGAACATAAACAAGTCAATAAGCCTTGCGACAGACTGTGGAAGTACAGTCAAACCTGTCTTAGCGGCCACCTTTATAGAACGGCCACCTGCCTATAGCAGCCACTGAAAAATCCCCCGCAGCAAATTTATATGTTATAGACCCTGTGTATAGCAGTCACCTGTCCAACGCGGCCAGCGGCCGCCCATTTTGTCTCCCTTGGTCAATATCTGACTGTATATAGCGGCGTGGACTTTACATCCACGCCAACATTAACACACTTCCCAACTCTCTCGAAACTCACAGCTAGCACTGAGCCTAGCTCTCCTGCTCGGCACGCCCACCGTCACTTCCCGTCACTTCCTGATGAACTAAAGCTGTAATGACACTCTGCCGTATAAAAAGTAAAATATTAAAAACAAGCATAAGACATTACTAGCACAGCTTTGTTCTGTGGGTCGTGGATATATTCTGTCAGTTATTATTAAGCCTCTAGCTTCCTTTTAGTAAGTAAAAACCTTGGCTATGATTGCACTACATTGTCATGTAGACCTACAAAGTACACTTGGAAGAACAAGAGGTGAATAAATGTATTGCAACTGATGTGAAACTGATGAGGGGTAGGATTAAATAAACTTTGCTTCCTTCTACTCCTTCTTGGACATGCAAAATTGTGAATTGTACTATGTGATGTGCTACTGTTTGACTCATATGCATGTTCAGGATTAAAACCATGAACCATGAACCATGATAATAACAAGCCTAGTAGTGCTGTACAACTTTTATCCGCAGTCCGCAGTGCCCTCTACTGGTCAACATTATTATTATTATTATTTTCCTTTTTTTTTTTTCTTTTTTTTCCTCTACTGGTCAACATTCAAACTGGACGCCAACCTGTCTATAGAGGCCACCTGTCTATAGCGGCTGCTTTTGCAGACTCCCTCTAGTGGCCGCTATAAGTTTGACTGTATGTGATGTTTGTGCTGGCGTCACACAACTTCATCAAAGAGTCCGGGAGAAAGTTATTTTTGGAGAGACTGGCGCCAATGGTCAGAGGAAAACAATTATAAAAAGGCAGAGGGGACTATCGATCGGGACCTGTCTCTTCCTTCGGAGAGGAGGCGGAGGGCGTCCATGGGAAGAGACACATTCCGGAGCGTTGAGCTGCAAAATTATTCTGACTTATTTTTCAATACATTTTGTAAATGTAATACCAGTGTGTGAGTCTTCTTTCCTTCTCACAAATGGAGATTAACAAACACGTAAAGGGAGAGGTAAAAAATTGGCTTAATTAATTTTCTAAAATGATATGGCCACATGGTGGCCTAGTGGTTAGCATGTTGGCCACACAGTCAGGAGATTGGGAAGATCTTGGTTTGAATCTTCGTTGGGCATCTCTGTGTGGAGTTTGCATGTTCTCCCCATGCGTGCATGGGTTTTCTCCGGGACCCTAGTGAGGATAAGCGGCATAGTAGATGGATGGGTCCTTTTGACCTTCAGTAGGTTGCGGAGAATTTCAACTCCAACATGTGACACGAGCTACTGTATGTCGCCCTTTCAGAGAGCACTGCTGGTGGAGCAACGGGCTCAGTGGCGCAAGGCCCTCCTGCAGGCCTGGAGAGACAGCAAGATGATCCTGGCCAAGACCAACACCAGGGAGTTCAGACTTAACCTCTATCCCTACCTCTGTGTACTGGAGGACAGTGCATATGTTGATATCATGATACAGGTAATGTAGCCTGCCACTCGATGTTAAAAGGCCAAACAGTGGAGGTTAAACACAGTCCTGTGATTTGTTTGATTAAAGAGTGTTTGCATCTTGTGTTTTTTTTTCCTGCCAGAGTGTTGCCACCATGCCT
Organism: Dunckerocampus dactyliophorus; assembly: GCF_027744805.1. Taxonomy (NCBI): domain Eukaryota; kingdom Metazoa; phylum Chordata; class Actinopteri; order Syngnathiformes; family Syngnathidae; genus Dunckerocampus; species Dunckerocampus dactyliophorus. The sequence goes on from NC_072828.1 coordinate 15,155,995, forward strand.
CCCAGTGGAGAGGCCCTGCTAATTTTAGCCAAAGATCTGGGCAGCCGGGTATACACAAAGTACTCGGTCCAGCAGAAGGACCGCAGTCAGATGTTGGAAAAGTTGGGCAATATTTACAACGCTTACACAGACCTACTGGCCAAAGATACCAAGGTAGTAAAAAAATAACCAACAACTTCATGGTGCGTACACACTATCATGAACAATTGGAAGATGCCAAGTGGGATGCGTTGTGGTTGTCTACAACCATGCATTTGTAGTTCATGTATGTTATGTATTGCTAACACCTGTATGTGTCCTACCTACCAGGAAGTTGTACAAAAAGCTCTAATTATAGTTTATTTACCTATACTGCAAAAAGGATGGAGTGTTTATTGGAGTTATTTTTTAAATTTGAACTCATGAAATGCATCTCTGCATGGAGTTTACATGTTCTCCTCTTGTGTGCGTAGGTTTTCCTCCCACATTCCAAAAACATGCATATTAGCTTAATTGGCGGCTCTAAATTGTCCATAGGTATGAATGTGCGTGTGAATGGTTGTATGTCTTTATGTGCTCTGCGATTGGCTGGCGACCAGTCCAGGGTGTACCCTGTCTGTTGCCCGAAGTCAGCTAGGATAGGCTTTAGCATACCCCCACGACCCTAATGAGGATAAGCGGCATAGAAAATTGATGGATAGATGGAAAACTCATGAAATATTGCGCCTCACGTTTTAACTTTAATAATAATTAGGACTACATGATAAAGTCGAAAGGAAAAAGTAGCTCTCTTTGACCACATGGTCATTTGTTAACAAGTTTATTGCACAACACAGCAGCAACAGAGCCAATGTTGTAATAGCAGTAAGGAGCAAACAGCCCAGCCAGTCTTAACACCGCTGATGAGTTAATTGTAAACAACAGTACAAGTGTAACATATTCCAACAGCCCAGTAGTGTAACCAACTTTTTAAAGTGCATGCGGAGGTATGTGAAGCTGCTGGATGCTGATCACGCATGATACTCATCTTGTGGTGTTAATAAACAAAGCTTCGTCAGGAGGTTGCCTGGAGCCATGCCAGTGTAATTTGACCTGGGGCTAATTAGAGACCCTGGCAGTTCTTTGCTTTTGTAGTCCTGCCATAATTGAATAGTAGTGTTAATTGGAGCATTTACCTTATACAGTATATTCCATTTGAGCTGTACTATTTTGAAGCAATGCAACAACACAACTGAAAACGCACTGTTGTGCCATCATATTGTTTAATCCCAGAGCGTTGCTGATTTCTCCTTCCAGGATTATGACATCCTTCCCAGGGAGCAGTGGTGCAAGCTGGAGACTGAACACCCTTCGGGGCCCACGCTACAAGCGTGCGAATCCAACTGGCCTCACGTGGTTACTCTGGAGTTGGGAACGTACCTGTTGGAGTTGATGGTCAAGAACTTGAAAATCAATAGTGACATCCTGAACCCGGCCTACATCAGAAAGCAAATCCCCATCCTTTACCACATGTACACCTTTCGCAACACCCGCCAGGTATTGTGTGTGCATATCTCAACAGAGAACCTGTTTTCACTAGACGTTAGTAGTATCCATTTTCACAAAAAGTTAGTTTGTTGAAACAGATGAAAACGGACACATTTTCGGATATGTTGCTAAATTAACTGAACCATTTTGAAAAATAATAAAACATGGACTAACTTTTTGTCTGGGTTTCTACTAAATTCATTTGAGAGGTGACTACTACTACTACTACTACTGGGATTAAGAATGCCAATTTGAATTTCCTGGATGAATAAAATGAACGCATGATTAATCACTATTTTAATTGGCATTGGATAATCTCTCAGAATGTTCTGAACTACGTTTTCTTCTAATGTCAGAATAATGCAATAAGGAGTTAGGAATGGATGTCGCTCTACTTCTCATAGCTGGCCTTATGTTGTTTTTTCCTTTGACAGCAAACTAGTTGAGTCCGCACCTCTTTGGTTGGAACCAAGTACTGCACTCTATTTGTCCTCCAATGGACAAAATTTATTATAACGCCTATGCCGTGACTATGAGATTGACATTTTCTCTCAGTAATGACAATTGGAAGCATCTGAAAACACTTACCCTTGCCATCTTCTGTCACCTTGCGCACCCTCCCAACCAGAGTGGCGCTCCCGTGAGGGTGAATTATAAAACCGCTTTCGCTCCCGTGTGATTCGGGCTCAGGGAACAGCGGAGCGCGATGAAAAGAATCCAGGCTAATCCCTTTTTTTAAGTGTCCCTTTTAATCGGCTGGCTGATTGGCTGCCACTGCACTCCGCTGCTGAGACAAGTGACCGTGTCAAGGGAAAGAGGAAAAAGTTTGGGGAGTTGATGCCATTTGACTTGAGTGATAACAGAACTTTCACCTTGAGATTTACTAGAGAGTTCTTGCTATATCCCCGCCTTTGCTATGACTCTTCTTTCTCACCACTTTGCTCTTTCTCTCTTTGGAGGTTAGCTCATCAGGGGAGCGTCCTAATGACTATCACACAGCATGGCAGTCTGACTCGTGCAAAGCAATGCTGGGCTTATTTATTTTTGCTCTCAGGTTGCTATATATCTTCCCAAAGCTCCTCTATAGGTCTCAAGCTATATTTACAACACAATAATTCTCATCCACATCTAAGCCATAGCCTCTAAGAAACTATTTTGTCTTATAGGGTCTAGGGACAATTTTTTTTTATAATAGAGGACCTTTAACTGGGCAGTCACCTAGTTTACCTAGTTTAAATTGTTACTTCTACTGTTACAACATTTCATGAACTTGTCTTTCCTCCCCAAGGTTGGCTTCATTAAGCCCCATCCCATCCTGACTCAGATGCAACAGGAGGCAACCGAGACCAAATTGACCTTTGACTCCTACGTGATGCCGATGCGCTGCCCTCCCGTTCCCTGGACGTCGGCCAAATTCGGCGCTTACCTGCTGACACCCACCAAGCTGATGCGCAGCATTGACGGGGCGACGCAGCATGATGAGTTGTTGGAGCGGTGCCACAACCTCTATGCGGTCCTAGACTCCCTTAACCAGCTGGGTAACTGTGCCTGGATGATCAACAAACCTCTCTTGGACACAATAATCTCCATCTTTAATGATCGGGGTAGCGACAAGCTAGACATACCTCCTCCCTTGTCAGAAGCCCCCAAAGTACCCCACTTCAACTCCAAGGAAACCTCTTACACTGCCAGCGAGAAGGCCCACTTGAAAAGGGAAGTGGTCATTGCCAGAAAGAAATTCAGCGAGATGCACAGCTTGCGCATGGATGCTCTATATAAACTATCTATCGCAAACCACATTCGAGATGAGGTCTTCTGGTTCCCGCATAATATGGATTTCCGAGGACGCACATACCCATGCCCTCCATACTTTAATCACCTGGGAAGCGATGTGACACGGTCCATCCTACTGTTCGCAGAGGGGAAGCCGCTCGGACCAAAAGGCCTGGACTGGCTCAAGATCCACTTAGTCAATCTGACGGGGTTAAAAAAGAGGAGCTCGCTACAAGGAAGGCTGGAGTACGCCAACACTATCATGGAGGACATACTGGATTCTGCTGACAACCCTTTGAATGTTTGTCTATTTTTATTGCCATTTGCTTCACATTGATTGCATAGCATTTGTTGTTTTTTTTAATCTCTTCAATAATGCACTGCTGCTTGGCCTTTTTTCAAAGTCTCTCAAATACAGTGGAACCCATAGGATATAATTGTAATATAATATATAATATTCTAGGGTCTGGCTGCCACCATCAGAAAGCTTTATTAACTTAATTTCAAGCAAACATTTTAAATTTTGAATAGCCACACAAGTCTAAAAATAAGTTATCCTCTTAACATTAAGAATGAGTGAATTACAAAATTATGTCTTAAAACATTGTAAAACATTAACTACATACAGCTGTAAGACTATAGTGTTAATACGTTAAAACAATGAAACACTGTTACCTTTAATGGCAAATGAAAGCAACATTAGAGCAACATTGACTGTCACACAAGTGTAAAAAGAAGTTAACCACTTCAGTATTAGTACAAAATATTGTATTGATGGTCCTTTTATCGCTTAGCTTTTTTCCTGAAAATGTTGCTTCCGAACTGTGTGAACTTTTAAGGCCTTTGATTCTGATATTCCACTGTACATCAAATCAAACACTAAACACATACTGTAAGTAGCATTTCACTTGTTGGATATAGGTATGCAAGGTAACACACTACATGCTTGTGTTTTTCTCCTTAGGGCAAGAAATGGTGGATGAATGCAGATGAGCCATGGCAAGCACTCGCCTGCTGCATGGAGATCGCCAATGCTACGAGATCTCCAGACCCGACGCAGTTCATCTCTCATTTCCCTGTGCACCAGGTACCATTAATGTTTAATAAATACACTTTGCAGGGTCCATTTCATGCTCTTAAGTAGTAAGAACGTCTTATATACTTTGGCTGATAAGTTTGTTGTTAATGCACTTTGTTCCTTTTTGGTGTACTATAATTCATTATCAGCAGTAAGATGAATGGGCAGTGTATGCAGGAATTAGTTTATATGAGAGCATAGTCATGAATCCAATTAATGGCCACCAAATTTACTGTAATTTCTGGGCATCCACTAAATTTAACGGAAAAAACAGATTAGTAATTTTGTCAGATTAGTAATAGCGTTTTCTGAATTACATATTTAAACTATTAGTAGTAGATGTGTAGGAATATAGGAGATGTCACGAGATTATACCATGACCACACCAAGCACCATGGGAAATTTAGTTTTTGGGTGAATAGATATATTGAAACAATTTACGAATTATTTATGAAATGACAAATGTGTATATTTCATTATTTTAAGTTTAGTTTTTAATATTATTCCAATTTGTCTTTGTTTAGTGGATTTCTTTAATGCATTTAAAAACAATATTCACATGCTCTATTTATTTATTTCATGTTGTTTTTAAATTATTTAATGACTTGCATGTTTATTTTATTATAATGATATATATATGTGTATGTGTATATATATATATATATATATATATATATATATATATATATATATATATATATATATATATATTATTATTATTTTTTTTTTTTCATTGATGCTATGGTGGATTGAAAAGCAACATTAAAGCAACCTGAACCTTAATCTGTCAAAGACACCCCTCAAAGAGGTGGAGTGCAGGATCAGTGATCTGAGGGATTGAGTTGCAATGTTTTAGTTGCCTTATATGGGCAAAATATTCAAACGGTTAACATTTTACGAACAAATATACGAATTATTTAGAAAACTGTTAGGACTCTTTTAAATGAAAACATTGTCCAGGTTTTGGCCAGCCTATCTCTGGACATAGAATGAAGTCTTGCCTTGACTGAAACATTGCCACTTTACTCATGTTGATGAATGTGCACCTTCACTGATGATGAAGCATGGTATGGAACATGAAGAGCCTGAGTGAAATGTTGTGTATGATGCAGTTAAGACCACAACATCACCACAAGCATTGGAGCTGTATCTATACTACTGTATATTCATGCAGTCTCATTGAGAATGCTCACTCAATGCTTCATGTTCTATGGCGGATTACTATGAATTCATTAAAGTGATTAGAATAGTAAATGAAAAGCTGCTCCTTGGTTAATTGTGTTGCGGGGTTGTTCTATCATGCTGATTTATGCACCATTGAGATTTGGGCTTAGAATGATGACATAAATTCAAGTCAGATGTTCTATACTCTAATACTTTTTTTTCCAAACAGAGATAACAACCTCGATGATTTCTTGGCTCTTTTGATCATCTGGTTCTTCTTCTCTACACTTCATACATTTTTTTAATTGTCTTCCTCTCCTCCACCCATGTCTCGTCATACCACATTGCTGCTTTTAATCTCCCTCCACCATTCTTCTCTCTTTGTAGGACGGCTCCTGCAATGGTCTGCAGCACTACGCCGCCCTCGGTCGAGACATTATTGGCGGCACGTCAGTCAACCTCGTGCCCTGCGACGTGCCGCAGGACGTGTACAGCGGAGTAGCGCAGCAGGTCGGCACATACATACACTAGCTCAAGTGTAATAATGTACACCCTTTCCATTTCAACAACAATTTTATTACATTACTGTATATCTTCTCAAGGGACAATACTATAGAAATTAAACTTGAATATACTTTAGAGTAGTCAGTGTACAACTTGTAGAGCAGCATAGCTTTACTGGCCAATAAAAATGACACAGTGAACATGTCAGCTGTGTCCAAAGTGTCAATATTTAGCGTGAGCACCATTGTTATCTTGCACTACACATGTTGGGATTTATGTTTCAGCTACCCAGTGCCAGCAACACTCGTGCAGTCCCGGACCGTGGCACTACTACCACCATCCTTTACTCTCGACAATAAACAATTATCTGTACTCATTTGTGTTGCCGGCTATTCAGACGATAATATCTGTGTGTTGAGATAATAAATCTATACTGCTACACAAGCATATCTACAGTATACCCATGTTTAATTTCTATAGTATTATCCCTTGATTAGGTAATAAAATGCTTGCTGCAATGTGAGTTGTGTACTCACTGTTAGATCATTTAAGCAAGTGAGGTGCATTTCAGTGGCAGTGACTGTGTTTTTGCCAAACATCCTTGTGTTCAAGGTGGAGGAGTTCAGAGTCCGGGATGCTGAGAGCGGCCTGAAAATCGCCCAAGTCCTGGAGGGCTTCATCAGCAGGAAGGTGGTCAAACAGACTGTGATGACCGTGGTGTACGGGGTCACGCGTTACGGGGGAAGGCTGCAGATCGAGAAGCGGCTGAAGGAGATTGATGAGTTCCCTAAGGTACAGTACCGAGCGAGCGAGTGAGGGAGGAAGGTGGGGTTTCCCCCTCATGCTGCACTCGTGTTTATTTATAGAATAGGATCTCCTCCGCTGTATGTGGGGCACTGCACATGACATGCATTGTCTCTGGAAGGTATGAAGCACTGTCTTACTTTTTCTTGTGTGTTAGCGCCCTGCCACCTTCTGCATACACTTCCACACATTTATCGCTCAGATGACAGACGCTCAGTGTAATTTCATCATATTCATCATATTTGATCGTGCACCCAATGGCCTAGTGGTTAGCATGTTGGCCACACAGTCAGGAGATTGGGAAGATCTGGGTTCGAATCGAATGCCTGTGTGGAGTTTTGCATGTTCTCCCCGTGGCGACTCTAAATTGTCCATAGGTCTGAATGTGAGTGTTAATGGTTGTTTGTCTGTATGTGCCCTGCAATTGGCTGGCGTCCAGTTCAGGGTGTACTCTGCCTCTGGCCTGAAGTCAGCTGTCATAGCCTCCAGCACACCCGCGACCCTAGTGAGGATAAGCAGCATAGAAGATGGATGGATGGATGGATGGATGGATGGATGATCGTGCACCCAAAGGGAGGCCTCTCACTGACGCCATTGATGCACAAAACATAAGCTTATTGTATTCATAGTCATAGTCACAGACATGTGATACTGTGCTGCTATAGTATTTTTAGATGCAAATGGATGTGGTCTTATTACTGTGGATGATGTGATCATCAATACATCTATAATTATCTGAGTGTTGTTGCAGATGACTTTTGCATCATGTCCCTAATTGCTTCATCAGGGAATTTTTTTGGGACTGATGACAGCAGGCTCAATGGTGGATTAGGACACTGTTACATAGGAAGCATTCTTCATTAGCATAAATTCTGCACTGTTTATTTATTGACACATATATATGATATGATAGTATAATCCTGCGTGTCTCTTTCAGGAGTATGTGTGGGAAGCATCTCATTACCTGGTACGTCAGGTGTTCAGTGGCCTTAAGGAGATGTTTACTGGAACCAGAGAGATTCAGGTGAGTGTTTTTACACTAAAGTAGCTCATGTCCTCACTGCAATTCATTAAAGTCATTGCTCCTTCAAAAAGACGTAAATATTACTGTATTTTCCGGACTATAAGTCACTCTGGAGTGGAAGTCGCATCAGTCAAAAATATGTCGTGAAGAGGAAAAAAACCTGGATATGGATACAATAAATGGCTATGGATACAATAAAAACAAAACTGTTCAATAAATGTCAGAAGGTTCTCGAAGAATACACATTCAATACATGGCATGACACCTGGACACATCCCAATATATCAAAATGGCGTGTTTTAACACCAAAACTTAATTTTTGTATTCAAAAATTAATTGGAATGCAGTCGTCCCTCGCCACATTGTATTTTCAATTTCGCATCTTCACTCCATTGCGGTTTTTAAAAAAGAAATACAGTCTATTAGTAAAAAAGCACCAGACTTGATCACCGGAACAACAGGCTTTTATTTAAGGTTTGAATTATCTCACAACAGGCGCAATAATAATAACGTAATCATCGTAATAATAACAATCATAATAATAACACAGGCTACTGTTGCGGCCGTAACCCATGCCAAGCTAAAACGCAAAACTTAACCCCTGACGTCACTGCCTGTCCTCCACATATCAGGAACACGATTACTGCGACACATACTAGCACGAGTTTTATTTATGTCTTAAATGACTTATTTTCTATTATTATGTTTACTATATCGGGTAGAACAAGTGTAAAGGTGACTATAGGGGTGTTATTTCTATGGGGGTAGTGGGGTAGTTTAATAATGTTAAAACCCATATTTAGAAAAAACTTTTTAAAAAGTTTTTCTATGCCCTAACTATATATGTATATATAGTGGTGTCAAAATGTGTTTGTCCCCTTCCTGATTTCTTAATTTTTTGCATGTTTCTCACACTTAAATGTTTCCGACCATCAAACAAATTGAAATATTAGTCAATGACAATACAACTGAACACAAAATGCAGTTTTTAAATGAAACTTTTTATTAAGGGAGAAAAAAAATCTAAACCTACATGGCCCTGTGTGAAAAAAGTGATTCCCTCCCTCCCCAGAAAGAAAGTAACTGATGTCTATGCAGTGACGACTCATCCAAGAGGTCACAAAAGACCCCACAACAACATCCAAAGAACTGCAGATCTCGCTTGCCTCAGTTAAGGCCAGTGTTCATGACACCACCATAAGAAAGACACTGGGCAAAAACAACCTGCATGGCAGAGTTTCACGACGAAAACCACTGCTGAACAAAAATAACATTAAGGCTCGTCTCAATTTTGCCAGAAAACATCTTGATGATCCCCAAGACCTTTGGGATACTCTGTGAAATACTCTGTGGTCTGACGAGACAAAAGTTGAACATTTTGGAAGGTGTCTATCCAATTACATTTGGCGTGAAAGTAATGCCGCATTTCAGAAAAAGAACATCATACCAACAGTAAAATATGGTGGTGGTAGTGTGATGGTCTGGGGCTGTTTTGCTGCTTCAGGACCTGGAAGACTTTGTGATAAATGGAACCATGAATTCTGTTGTCTACAAATAAATCCTGAAGGAGAATGTCTGGCCATCTGTTGGTGACCTCAACCTGAAACCAACTTGCAGTTTCAATTGCAGTTTTTATGTTTAGGGGCGTAACTTTTTCACACAGGACCATGTAGGTTTTTTTTCTCCCTTATTAATAAAAAGTCTTAATATATTATATAGTAAAAAAAATTTAAAAAATTGCATTTTGTGTTCAGTCGTTTTGTCATTGACTAATATTTAAATTTGTTTGATAATCGGAAACATTTTAAGTGTGACAAACATGCAAAAAAATAAGAAATCAGGAAAGGGGCAAACACTTTTTCACACCACTGTGTGTATACATACAGTATGTAAGTATAAGTAAAATGAAAATAAATAAATAAAACTGTCACAGTGCTTTTATGTTCTAAATGCAGTCCGGAATATAAGAATCTTACGTTTGGCCTTAAATATATGTAAGTCCGAAACACTTTTTCCATTAGAAAACATATAGCGTGAATGCATTGCATTGCGGTTGAGCAATGCATTTATTAGGCCGCTGCATGACGTCACCTTCCCTTGTCACTATTTCCCTGTCTTTTGGTCCTCTGAATTTCTCTGGTGGAGAGCAGCAGCATTGCAGCCATTTGCTACAAGTATGCTCTCCTCCAATGAAATGGTTTTCTCAACCAAAATTCATTAAGGGAACACTTTAAAATGTTGGGGGGGGGGTTCATATACTGTAAAACTTGGATGCATGGATACATGTTGGATACATGTTCCTATATTTCTGAGGTATAACGTTTGAGTGTTACTTGCTGTGTGATTACTTTAATGTTGTTTGTAAGATGAAACCGTGAGTCAGACTATTATATTGAGTAATTTCCAATGGGTTCACAAGCTTGTCGTGAGTTTATTAATAGCTCATGATTGCCTCCTGTGAAATAAGGAGCTGCCTGGTCCTCATGGACTTGTGCGCACCACAAGATGTCACTTTCTGATGTGGACACGTGTGGCTTATACACCGGTGCGGCTTATACGAGAACAAATCTGTTTTTTTTTTTCTCGAAACTGGTCACCAGCCAGTCGCAGGGCACATATAGACAAACAATCATTCACACTCACATTCATACCTATGGACAATTTAGAGTCTCCATTTAACCTAACATGCATGATTTTGGAATGTGGGAGGAAACCGGAGTACCCGGAGAAAACGCACGGGGAGAACATGCAAACTCCACACAGAGATGCGGAGAGTGACGATTTGAACCCAGGTCTTCCCGACCTCCTGACTATGTGGCCGACATGGTAACCACTCGATCTATCCAATGGAGCTTTGTCCACAGTTCAGAAAATATACCATAGCCAACTTTTGATGAGTAACTTGCTGCAGCATAGAGTGATCTTTTCTTATTATTAATGACTAGTCCCTGGCACTATTAGCTGATGAAAAACTGCCTACGGCGCACATTCATCACAGAGGCTCCATTTATAGCACCGGGACGTTCACCTGGCGGGGGCATTGTGTGCATTATCTTCACAAGCAGAGCAGAGCCCAGCACGTTAATAGAACCAGGGCCTTCCGCTTTGGCGCTCCTCCTGCTCTGGGGAACATGCGGGGGACAGCCCTGGTTTGAGATAAAGAATTTACCGCTGCACCACAGTGGCGCCAACGGCCCGACACTTCCTGTATATATACGATCAATCCCGCCACTGACCTCTTTCCTTCCTTGAACACTTCCATTTATTCTCAGCACACCTCTCCTCCTTGGACCGCCTCCTATCAATCCCCTCATTGATCAGTCAGTCTCTAACTATGTAGTTCGTCCATCCGTCACTCCCCTGCTTTCTCGTTGTCACTGTTGCAGGCTCAGACAGAGATGTAAGAAGGGAACAGGACAGATGAGGATTCATCCATCTTTCTTAAATCTGTGTGTGTATGTGTGGAAGGAGGAACGTATGGCATGAGTAGGGCTGGATGTTTTACAAACAGCCCTCTGCAGTATTTGCAACAGTCCCTCACCGGGTTTTCAGAAAGTCAGGAACAGTTGTTAGCACAAAAAAAGGTAATTTAGATGATTTATCTAAAACCCACAAATAGGACAGAGATACTTTTATTTGCTTACTCAGTGAACTCTCTGGTTTAGACCTGGTTCTCTTTTCTACTTTTCTATGACTGACAAAATTATATGATTTATGTTGTTGGATTTTGTATAAAGTAATTTAAGATGCTTATAATTGTTGATAATTATGTCCCAACACATATCTTGAGAGGGCCGCACGGTGGTCTAGTGGTGCATGTTGGCCACACAGGAGATCGGGAAGATCTGGGTTTGAATCTCCGTTGGGCATGTTCTCCCCGTGCGTGGTTTTTCTCCAGTTACTCCGGTTTACTCCCACATTCCAAAAACATGCATGTTAGGTTAATTGCCAGGGTCCAGGGTATACCCCACCTCTCGCCTGAAGTCAGCTGGGATAGGCTCCAGCACCCTAGGGAGGATAAGCGGCATAGAAAATGGATGGATGGACAGATCTTGAGACTGGTGCAGTCGTACAAAGGAGCACTGGACATTCATTAAAATTACAGTAAAAAATTAAATTAAAGTTATTCTTGAACAATTTTTTTTAACTTTTACAGGTTTATTTACATACAAGATATGAGGTTTTCAAATAAAAATACAACTTTAGTCTCATATTACCTGTTTTTTCTGATAAAAATACAGTGGATGCTGTTGGAAGGATAATATAAAATAATGTTAATGTGTGCTAAAGTTGTTGTTTTATTGTGATTAGATTTGACTGTGCTTTCTTTTGTTTTTTTAATGGAATTCTGTAAAGCTTTATACATAAGCTTTATGAATAAATATACTATTTTTATTCTTATTATTAAGGATTTTGACTTTGCGATTTGCTGGCAACGAGTCCAGGGTGTATCCCGCCTCTCGCCCGAACTCAGCTGGGTTAGCCTCCAGCTCACACGAGACACTAATGAGGACAAGTGGTATAGAAAATGAATTGCTACATGGATTTTTAATATGTAAAGAAATATGTAAATCTTTTGTAGGGTGCTGTAATTGGTAGACAATCTTTAAAATTAATTTTACTTGTGTTTGAACCCTGATCTTAATTATTTGAATGTGTGCCTTTATGTGTTGCAGGACTGGCTGACAGAGAGCGCCAGGCTCATCTCCAAGACGGGCCACACTGTGCAGTGGGTGACGCCCCTGGGTTTACCCATCATCCAGCCATACCACCGCGCGCGTAACCATGTGGTAAGCAAACATAACATTGGACTAGAGGTGGTTAAAGGGTAGGACGAGACAAGATTTTAACATTGTTTTTAAGTAAAGTGCAGTGAAAAAATATATGACGATATAGTGCAGTCTACTAATTTAATTTCTACTACGTTCTGCACTCTGGGTGTATGCTGCAGTCCCTGCCTCCACCCACCGTGACAAAGAGACTGTAGGAATGATAAAAGGGCTCACTCCATTCATGCTGTTGTTTTATGGAACAAACGTGCCAAGGTGCTGTAACCAATGCACAGAGTGAACTCTCTTCCTGCCTGTTTGGATGCAAGAGATGAGGGAAACAGACACACATGCACACATGGCAATATATTGAGGCCGACAAAATTATCGAGTTCATTTTCATTTATTTTGTGATGAATACGTTTTTATCAGGCTTAGTGTCCACAAGACTTTTTTTAAAAATCTTGTCATGTTTTAATCTTGCGAGATCTTGTGACACCCCTAGTAAAGTACTTTCTCTAGACAGAAGTGCTCTAATAAAGACATTATTGGCATTTTTCATGAAGAAAGAATAACATAGATTCAAATTTAAACTACTAAAAGCGTCACGTATGCAATCCATGGCCAGCTTCTTGCCTCCCTTGCTGTGCTCTGGCAAACAGTCCATTTAATTGTAGGTACTGCCAACATGTAGAGTCCAAAATCATTTTACATGTGATATTATTAGCCTTTTTTTTATATGTTCAATGTTTTCTCTCATGCTTTCCACTGTACTAAACTCAGCACTTTGTTAACTTAAAAACTTTTATTTTACTGATGTAATCATCTAATTTGCATCATTGACCACAATGTGTTTTGACCTCAAAACTGAGCTCTTCAAAAACTCTGGCTCAGTGCTTGTGTGTGGCCAGGTAATAGAGAGCTTTTTTGGTTTATGTCGTAAGTGGAAAAAAAACATCTACTGTAGGGAGTTGTAACAACAAGCTACACAGACCTTGTCATTATAATGTATTTGTGAACGAGGGTGAACAGGTAGTGCCAAATGTATTTTGTTTATTTGTGGCGGCTTGCCACAAATAAATGGATGTATGTGAAACACTGATCCAACTTTGGAAGGAGTAGTACTTTGTCACCATCTTGGAAATAAGCTTCTTTAGCCATGACAGTGCATGATATGCTGCTTGCTCCTTAGAAAACATTTGCACAAATTTGAGAAAAAATAGAAGTGCCAAGCTTGCATCACTTTATCGGCTTGCTATGCTACCTAATCGGTTAATTGTTTAAAAAGCAGGTTTTAGTTTGTTGATTTTCAGTTATTTTAGCCTCAATGGGTATTTGCTAGCGCTGCTTAAAGCGCTGCATGCTTTGCAAGTTTGCAAGTGTTCCAGCTAGACTGTGCTGATAGTGGCATGCGATTGGTTTGAGTGGACCTAACAATAAGAGCTCAACAACATCATTAAAGTTGTTTGTCACCATGGAGATCCTGACAGCGGCATGTCTGAGAGATAAATGTCAGTTTACCAGCATGTCTGTAGATAGCACACCGAGGTGTGTGTGCGCGCACGCGCGTGTGTTTCTGTTTCTTTTTTTATGTAGTGGGGACACATTGTATTGTTTGTCCTCATTTTGGCAGACTAATTACAAGTTTCCAAGATGGAACGAACATAGATTGTGTTAGTGCTTGTTACATACCGGTAGTTACATAATTTGGAAAAAGCCTGAGGGATTGCGACCTCAGACTTATTAGCTAAGTAAATGAAGGACATATAGCAGATGCCAAACACATGCAGGCAGCAAGGCCATAGACCAGCCCAGTATGCTGTCCTCTCTCTTAAGTATGACATCAAGCAGAGAGTTGCTTTAGAGGGGGAGTGACACCTCCATAAGCAGGTGTGAGAGAGCGGCGCTGACAGATGGTGAGTCCCCCGAGAACGCATCTCTCGTCCTTCACATTCCCCCTGATTGGGTCTGCTTCAGTTAATGTCCAGCATGGACAAGGAGGCTGATTAGCCCTTTGAAGCCTTAGTATTGACACACGCATGGATGAAGTGTGGACTTCATGGACGAGGTAGGTTTTAGCGTCACAGATGACTTCCTTCATCCCCTGCGATAATACTATAATCCAGTTGCATCATTGAGCAACAAAAATGAAACTAACTCCCAGAAAGGTCACTTTCCCCTTCCACAGCGCATAGATGGATTGAATTCAATCTCCCATTCTCCTCTCTGCCTCTTAAATCCAAGGCCACTGTGTTGCCGGGGGGTCATTAGTAATTAGAAGCGGGGTAGCGTTGCAAGATGAGACATCGGGGCACTCTCGGAAAACCAATAAGTGTTGGGACAGTCACTGCATGACATAACCACAAAGGTTTGTGTCTATGTTTGGACAATTCCAAATATAATCACATGGCTGATGGAAGATGGAGTCATTACATGGAGAATGAACATACATGGAGGCTGCCTAACAGGATTGGGAGACACTAATCGGATCAGAGGTCACTCCAGCTCACATTCCTTGTTTATTTTTTACTCTTTCCCTCCAAAGCGATGGTGCAGTGAAATCTCACTCTCGTCTGATGGCGATATTGGGGAGTCATCAGCTGGATATTACTGGATTTCTCCAGTAATAGCATGGCAACTGGTTTGGGATCAAAAGTCCTGGACCAGGCCAGATGCAAGAAGGTTATGCTGGGTTCTTCATCATTTCACTAGACTTTTAATAATTACACATCATTTCTTAATAGATGGGGATTGTAAGGTGACAGGCAAAATTAGTGCCAAAATACTGTAGTGCAATTTTTTAGACAGAGAACCCTCATTCTCACTGTGGACTCCCACTGGGTGTTTCTTGGAACGCTCACCCTATGAATTGGCAGCCTGAGTCAATCACGTCCAGTCATGCATTAAGATGCCTCTTTTGCTTCTCTGGTTCCCCGCAGAAATTATATCATATTGTATTATTATTATATTGCATTATATCATATAAACTGCTCAAAAAATGGAAACACGTAATCAATCACAATGTCAATCACACTTCTGTGAAATCAGATTGTCCCCTTAGGAAGCAACACAGATTGACAATGAATTTCACATGCTTTTGTACAAATGGTATAGACAATAGGTGGACAGCAAGACACCCCCAATAATAATAATACATTTGATTTCTATTGATAATTTTTGTGTGTATTATATATATATATACTGCTAAAAAAAAAACAAAAAAAACACTTCGAAAACACATAAAATCTAAACTGGGTGAAAAATGATCTTGAATATCTTTCCTGATAATAACTGGGTGATGTATTAGTAACAAGGCACTGTTGGAATGCCACTACTCCAGTAACCCTAATGAGTGGGGCTACATGAAGAGATTGTGGAACATATAGATGCTAAGATACCCACAGTCTACATTGACACCAAAACAGCTAGTAGCTCAGTATTCCAACATACGCCAATGGCAACTGCTATCACAGCCAGAGATTGAGGAGGTACTGTACAACACGTTAATGCTACGGCAAGGGGGATCCAGGCTGATAGATCAGAGGGGGAGTTAACTTCAAGACTCCCCCAGAGATTGGGTACCAGACGAGCAAAATGAAAGAGTAACTGACCTGAGAGATAAGATCATGGCTAAGATAAGAGCCTGTCAACCCCGACACAGACTAGCCAGAATAAGTGAAGTACCACCAGAAAGTCTCCTAGCTGAGTGAATGCAACAATAACAATCCCTACTGCGACAATCACTGAAACCAATGAGCTGATAAACAGTACAACAGTAAAAGGTACAAACAGAAAAGGGGTACCCAAGAGGTACAGTCAGATGCCCATACCTGAGGCTCTGGAAACTGCCAACCAAAGACTCCAAGCCTTGGCTGCAAGACTGAGGAGATACACAAGAGAAATAGAAGCCAGGAAAATAAACCGGCTGTTCTCCACTAACCCAGCTAAAGTGTACTCCCAGTGGCAGAGTAATACCACAAGAACTAACCCACTAAGGCTGGATACTGAACAATACTTGAAAAGCATATGGGAGAGGGAAAGATCACATAACAGTGAAGCACAGTGGTTAAAAGATCTAAGAGCAGACCACAGCACTCCCCCTGACCAAGGTCCAGTAACCATCACAGTGGCAGACATCCAACAATGAATCTCAGGTATGAAGAACTGGACAGCACCTGGCCCAGACATGATTCACACCTACTGGTTGAAGAAGCTAACCTCACTCCATGAGCGCCTAGCAGCACAAATGAACCAACTGCTAAAGGATGGAACCCCCCTCGCTAAGGGGCGAACAGTCCTGATTCTGACCAGTCCTGACCAGTCCCATCCAACTATCAGCCGATAACCTGTCTCTCCACAACATGGAAACTCCTGTCGGGCATCATAGCAGCTAAGATAAGTGGGCACATGGATCAATACATGACAGAAACACAGAAAGGCATTGGTAAAAACACCAGAGGAGCCAAACACCAACTACTGGTTGACAGAACAAAACCAGACAAACAAACCTGTGCACTTGCTGGACTGATTACCAGAAAGCCTATGACTCAATGCTGCATACATGGATCCTGGAATGCCTGAAGCTGTACAAGGTCAACACCACTCTAAGAGCCTTCGTTGCAAACTCAATGAGGCTGTGGCAGACCACCCTTGAGGCCAACTTTGAGCCAATTGCGCAAGTCTCCATCAAATGTGGCATATACCAAGGAGATGCTCTGTCCCCGCTGCTGTTCTGCATAGGCCTGAACCCCCTCAGCCAATTCATCAACAAGACTGGCTATGGATACCGACTGAAGAATGGGGCCACTGTCAGTCACCTCCTCTACATGGATGACATCAAGCTGTATGCTAAGAGCGAGCGAGACATTGACTCACTGATCCACACCACCAGGATCTACAGCGGGGACATCGGAATGTCATTCGGACTGGAGAAATATGGCCGAATGGTAACAAAGAGAGGCAAGGTAGTCCATACAGAGGGCGTTGCACTCACAGAGGGCATAATAGTAGATGTTGAGGAAAGCTACAAGTACCTTGGAATACCACAGGCAAATGGTAACCATGAAGAGGGGTGGCTGGGTCGGTTCATTTGGAGCTGGACTATGCAGCTATGGCAGTAGACCAAGCTGTGGGCTCCACCATACACGACGGCTCTCACTGCGCTGCTGATGGAAGACGTGGAGGTTTGGTGCTGCCGACGCAACATTGTTGTGTGACATATCTGCAGGCCAACCACGTCCCGTGGTGCCGGCAAGCTAGAGGCGCCAGGTGTTTGACATGATACAGTACATGTCCTCTCGCACCCAGGTGTTAAGGCTTCTACGTACTACTTCTACTACTGTTGGTGGGAGCCAAATTTGTCTGGCCTGGCCTACCAAGGAACATCCGGGCCTGGGCGGGGTCCTGCATTGCGTGCCAACGTGCAAGATCACACATCAAACCAAGGCACCGTTGTCTTCCCCAGTGCTACATCCCCAAGGACCTACTATCGGCCAAGTATCTGCCATGACAGACATCGGGCCCCGTTACGGCCCCCTTATCATGGGCCTTTTCGTGTGTTGGAGGCCGGGATTAAGGGCTTTGTTGTGGATATGAGAGGTAGGCCGGAGCGAGTGGCTATAGACCGGCTTAAGCCTGTTTATGTGGATGTATGGGGGTGCCGGTTCAGTTGGCCAGGCCCCCTCGGTGTGGTCTCCCTCGTGGCTCAGCCTCAAGCCGGGCCCCTGTGATTCCCCCTGCCTCTGTGCCTGCACAAGAGGACCCTCCTGTGAAGCGCCGCCATTTTGGCCGACAGATCCGCCCACTGCGGCATTGACGGTTGCTGTTTATTGTTACTGTTTTGTATCCAGTGTTGGCCGCTGTTGGCTTTGTTTTTTATTGGTAAATTCTGGGAGGGCTGTATGGTGATCCACCATATTAAGACGTTCACCAAGTGTACTTCCGTTTCCGGGTCATGAGGTTGTCGTAGCTGTTGCTAAAGAGTTATTGTTGCTTGTTGTTGAGTGGAGGGTAAACTGTTTGGTGCCACCTATCCTTGACTCCTGTCTCGTTGTGAATCACATCTCCACAACACGCTATTTTTGGCAGCCCTATAATATGCAATATATTTTGTATCTATACACCCACTCCACAGGCAAAATTTCACCTTCATCCAGTGTAATGAAATGTAATCCTGCATAAACACAATCAATTACAACCTGACCTACAAACAAAGAAAGAGCTTGCAGACATTTAAGCATCTGAATATGTTTTAAGACAGAGGTTTTCATATCGTTAGGCAGGCCTCCCCTGGAAGGCACCAGAAGGACTTGAAGGGCGGTGCACCATCTTGAAAAAAAATACATCATGGCAAAGTACATCTTTTTCACAGTGCCATGTTACGGAGTAGAGGAGGGCCCGACGAGGGCCCGACTGTATTATATTGTCTGAGGGGAGGCTGACCCCTGTTCTAAGAGATTGAGATTGTTAGATTTAAATTGCTGCCAAAAGTGCAGTCTTCAACAGATCTGAGTGAAATTTGGTTTTACGCAACAACTCCTAACCCTGCATAGACATTAGAAATTTTACTTAAATTGTAGAAAGTTTACATTTACGATTGGATTCTCACCTAATTATTCATATTCATCAATTCATCAATACTGCACTGCATGTTTCCAGTAGAAACTACAATGTTCAATAAGTCTGTATTGTTAACAAAAGTGACAAAAACAGAATGCGGATTGGGTTACTTTTGTTTGCTTCTCTTTGTGTGGTGTAACAGCTGAGCGCTGTGCCATTTTTTTAATTCTAGATAGATGGACACATCCCATCTATTATGCTATTAAAGTACCAGTGGGTACTGTTGCCAAAGTGCTATCCTGATTACTGCCAAAATGTAACGAGTCCTTCATTGGCGCAAGTGCCAGCCTTGCACCAAGTTTTGTCAAAATAAGTTATATAGTTTTCGAGTAATCCTGTTAACGGTGATCGAAAGTATACCTTCCACTTCTTTGCTTGGCACAGGTAATAAGCAACAATTTCATGACACATTTCAGGACTGATGGAACATTGTAGTTGTAAATGAGGACACCTATGCATTTGTCCTGTCTCTCCTTTTTGCTTACCATTGCTTACTGTGTCCATTTGACTTTGTATAGAAGCAGCACAGTTGAGTGAGGGAGTTTATAAATTCAAATTACGTGAGGGAAGTGTGACTCTAAATGTCGTGTAGATGCCCTCTCTGCCTCCTTTGGCATCGCAACATGAGCGAGCTGTTCCCAAGGGTAACATAGTGTTCCGTTGATCTTGCAGAATCTTGTGGCATTTTGAGGTGAAATAATAATAAATGCGGCTGGAGTTTCAAGGACAAGCCCTCGAGATATGAAAGTTTGGTCAAAAGAATGTATGGAAAAAGGTCGCAGGGAATGTGGTAGAAGAATGTGTGTAACTACAAGGAGGTGATGTAGTCCAACATCAGGTGACCATTGAGGACTGAAGGGTTAGAGCCGCCCCCACATTTATTATTAACTGAATGTGATAAATGGGGCCTCCTCCTCTTCTTTGTATGTGGTTACTGATGGCTTTTGTACGCATGACCATCTGGGTGGCAGGTTTTGGGTGATTTAGACCACAGGCGGCCGGCATCCCCCGCTGACCCTCTCTTTCAAGTTACCCAAGGTCTCATTCTTCAAACCCTCAGGGCTTCGAGTCAAGTCTCATGCACTGATCATGCACACTTGCATTATAATAAACAGGGTATAATACAACGTACGCTGATGACCTCATTTACCACCTGGTCTTCCATTCATCACACCAAAGGTAGCCTCTATTGCTTTTGCATCAAACTTGCTCTTCTCCTTGATAGGATATAAAATTAGGAACATGACGGACACAATCCTCCTAGAGAGTCGATGTACGAGATAGCAACCATGGCTGAAAGTAATAGGCTTTTTAACCACACTGCGCCTCTATTTTAATACCATTTCTTGATAAATGTCTGATTATGTCATTCATCCCACTGCAACCTTCAAGCTATCGACTAGAGCCATCAAAGTGAGTTGCTTAGCAGCTCACTGAATGTAGCTGTGATCGACTTTAATCCATGTAAACACCCGTCAGCCTAATTCTGTAATGTCTTCGCCTTTCCTTCTAGCAAGTTTGTATTAGTCTGTGTTGGATTTACAACAGGGATGACATGTTGAACCTCTTTGATATTGAAAAAAGTTTTTTTTTTTTTTATTAGATACACTTTGCCACATTAAAAATGCTTTTGATTATACTACTCACAAAAAAGTTAGGGATATGCACAACTGTTATGTTAAAGAATAAATAGCAAGTTGTGCATTAAGTGTGTTAAGTATTGAACATGTTGGACATGTGCATTCAAAATAAGAGAAGCTCAAATTAAGTTCACGTTTAAAGTTTATACAGTAGCACATTTTAGGGTCACCCTGAAATGTATCTGAAATATCCCTAACTTCATGTGAGTAGTATAACTCTGCACTATGTTTACCTAAAAGAAAACCCTTCTTTTCCAAAGCCAATGTTTGGAAAAATATTCCGATATAAAGCTTTGTTTAAATGATATTTTCAATATCAGTGCCGTAACAACTGGTAGATTGTGATAAACAAAGGATAGATGCTCAACAGTTATTTGATGAAACTGCTTCATTGAGCATCATCATCTAAAAATTAGCATCATAACGCCTCCTTAGTTGTATGCTAACAACCTAGGTTGGTTACACATTTTTTCCAGTTAGCTTCCTGTATTGCAACTGCATCTCTCCAGATCACTGCTGTATGTGAGTGACAAAAGAAAAGCTCAAGGAGAAGGAATTTGTATATTAAGTATTAACCATAGAAAGAAAAAAAGCACTGTCTTATATTTGGGTCAATACAGCAATATAGCAGTACGGCAGTTTGACAAAAAATGTGGAAATTTAGACTGGATGACTGATGTGCCCTTAAGCAAAGTACAGAGAGAGAACTAGGGTCTTGCTTTTTTATGTTCCTTGAAAACCCCTGTGATGTGTGATTAAATAATTACATGTTTAATCATTTCATCATTTAACATTTATTGTAACTACTGACAAAGGCAACATTTCGAATCAATTAATCATTACGTTTTCAAAGGTTGGTGGTTTGGACCTTCCCAATCTGAAATGTCATAGTTTTTCTATAAGACTGTTCTTGGAATGCATTTATTGAAGCCAGATATTTATGCCTCAAAATTAATCAAAACACAGATTAATTAAGCACTCACTGTCAATATGTCAGCGGATCCATTTCTGCACGTGCTACCTGCTTCGTTCTAACCAAAGGTCTTTATGGCCCGATTTCAAGTCTGGCGCTTTTTGTCTATGCTGATTTAAATAACATCAATAAGCATAATAATTGAAACTGCACAAAGGAAGTCTGCTGTGGGGTGGTTTAAGTAACTTATTTCCCTCCTGAAACCATCCACGGCAATGAGCATAACGTTCTTCATTACTGCAGATGTTGGGTGTCTAAGCTCTGGAAGAGCTCACTGGAGACACTGGAGGGTTGTGCACTTTTAGAGCTTTAGCGTTCATTCCATAAAGGAAGCTAAGAGGCCTAATAAAAGGAGCTTTACATCAACATTATGAAAATGAATGCAAATATAGTTGTATTTGATCACATCATTCTTTGCCAAACAGATTTCAGGTGCACAGTAAACTATGTAAACAGGAAAACATTTTTCCATAAAAGCCTCATTCCATCGGTACCAAAAGCTCCATCTTTCTTTGGGGACACAAGTCAGGGTAAACAAAGCAGAGAAGGCGCCTTCACATTTACCTCTCATATCTCCATGCTGATAGTCGCCTGTCGTACTCACCCTGGCAAGGTTCCAAAGGGTCGGGGACACTGCAAAGCCACAGATGGCTCGGCACCACGGACCGTATGGACTCTCAAGACTTGGGAGATTAGCTCAGCACGTTGTATCGTCCACGAGGAACAACTGTCTGTAAAAGGTTGCTGTTGTGATCGTTGAAATGAGAAGGTAAATAAACTGGCAGTTATTGAGCCAGAGGTAATTTATTAATTGACATTTATCGGTTTTGTTTGTTATCATTACGCAAACACTGCACAAGCACTTTCCATGAAACTTCGTGGAGGGTCGGTGTGTGCCAAAGCAAGAACCACTTAGTTTGGAGCCATTTGTGAATAGTTTTATATTTCCCAGACGATAAGACCAATAATACATCTGAAAAATATATTGTCTTACATTCGGGGTCTAGAAGCCAACAGGTGACGCCAAACGACTTCTCCACAAGCAAGTCAGAGCTTTTCTTCCTGTCACTCACAAACACCAGTGACCTGGATGCAGCTGTGACACAGAGACGCACAAGAAAAAAGGTCTCAAAGGTTATAAGCAAGTTAGTAAACAGACGAGATATGATGCTAATTTAAGATAATGGTGATCAACGAAGCATAGTCATCAATCAACTGTCGAGCAGCTAAGAAATATAAATCTTATTCATACTGAAAATCTGATTTCTGATTTGATCATTCTCCTAATCCTTCTAACATCTTTCGTTATTCTCCATGATATTAGAATATAGTGAGCTAACAAAAACAACTTTTGACAGGAGTTTGTCACTTTTTCCATTTAAGTCACGATAGACCAAAAAGTTTAAAAAAAATGGTATGGTCTGGTCATCCTTTTGAGTTAAGTGTTTTTTGTTTTTTTATTGACTTCCGTTGTCTTTCAATTCTAACATTTTGACTGTTAGCAGGACCATACATAGCCAGCTACTGCCCTGTTCTTGCCAGGGCGTATCCTGCCAATTGCAGAAACTGGCAGCAGAAACATTGTTAGCTATTTTTTTTTCCCCATTTTTGTTCACAGTTTAATCTTTGTCAAGGTCTATGCTCTACTGAGTGCTATTCTGATTTTATTAATGGATCAATTTGTTTGTATTTTATAGGGGAAAAACATCCCTAACTTGTAATAAACTGTCTTCTGCCTTTGATCCTTCAGAGCATCAGTCTCACACCATTGAGTAAGATGTTAGGTGAAAATAACCAATTAAGTCCATGACAATGAACAGATTACAGGTTTTGAGGTCAAAAGTCATGGTGATTTTGACGTCATAAAACAGGGTTAATGACCATGACCCCAGACGTCATATATTTAATAGTTTAATATCGATGGTTCATGGTTCTTAGGTCTAATATTGCCATGAGCAGCATGATGGATCAGTCCTAAGACTATGTCTTTATCTTCCTCCAGCTGAAGAGCACCATACAACAGCTCAACGTCCAGATCAGCCATGACACCAAAGAGTAAGTGTCACCTTCTAGCAAATTTCGTCTCTACTTCATGCATTGTGAATTGAAATGTCCCCTAGTTAAAACCTCAGCGCCCTGTCGTTCATTGATTTCACTGACATTTTACAAACTATTTTTGATTATCCCACTAACACGGGACAGAGTGTGTCCCTTTTCAGCTCAATGCAGGACTCGTACTTTTGTTTGTAAATATAGTATAGTTTAGTATAGTTTCTTCTTTCAAGGGACAGTTAGCAACCCTATATGGCACCCATCAACCAGGAGTGGTAGCAAGTCAGCCAACATGGTCGCGTTGGTCACTTTAGCACAAATACCTACATTTCTACAACAGAGAAATAATCCAACAAACACAAAATGTATAAATTAGCGGTGCTCCGGTCAGGGTTTTGTGCTACCAATTCTGATACCGGTCATCCACGAGTGAGATCGGCTGATACTGATACTGATTACATGGATTAACTGTAAATTTTTCTATTTATTTATGATGAGTGCCAGAGACACCGTATAGGGTGGAAAAAGTTAGAAAACTTCCAAGGGCCCGTGACTGCCAGGGAGCCCAAAAAAATAGATAATTATTAGGAATGCTCCGATCGATCGGCCACCGATCAGTATTGGACGATTTCCGTGAAAAATCATGTGATCAACATATCCCGATAAATGCCTTTCAACGGCGATCACAGAAGCGGTTCATGTGTGGCTAACACTATTGCAGCCCGCTGCGATCCCTGCGTGCGTGTAGTGTCTTGCCCTAACTCACATCTTGGCAGGTGTCCTCCTCCCACTTTCCTTAACACTACACAGGCGTCCCAAAACAAAACAATCATGTCTGCTGTGTGGAACTTAACTGCCAACACATGCCATGAAAACAATATTGCGGGGGTAGCACGTTAAAAAGCTTTAATACGGCTTTTGAAGAACAAACACTTGACTGAGTATGGTGAGTTTTTGATGCTCACGGTGTTCTCATCAGTCAAACGGCAACTAACGCATCCATGTGGACAACACTCGCCCATGTGTGTGACAGTCAGAAGGCTAGGCTAATAACCCAAAAAATAACGGAATTCATCGGATGAGATGACCTGCCATTCTCAGCGGCGGAAGACAGTGGGTTCGCCGATTGCTGTCTCGCTTGCCTGGAAGTCCCGCTACAGTAGAGCTCCACCGATGTACTCTCACATCCAGTCTACTTAAAAAAGGCATCCTTTGTAAGTTTCATGGGTGATATATATGCTCTTTTCAAAAAGTAAGTAAAATATGTTTTTGTCTAAATTGAGGTGATTTTATGGTTCCTTTTTTCATATCATATAGCCAGTAGCAGGGGTGCAGCCAGGAATTCTCGATCCCATGGAAAAAAATCACTGGACTTCCAGGTAGCAGTCGCTGTCTTCCACCGCTGAGAAAAGCTGGTCATCTAGGCCAATGAATTCAATTATTTTTCAGGTTATTTGCTTAGCCTTCATACTGTCATGCTGTGTTGCCCAGCAGTGACTATGTTAGCTACCGTTTGACTGACTGCTGCTGCACTGTGAACCTCGAAAACTCACCATACTCCGTCAAGTGTTTATTCTTTAAACACCATAATACATTAAAGCTATTTGGCGTGCTACCCCAGCGAGATATTTTTTTGTGAGCCATAAAAGAACCTGTTACTGGTGCATCTCAATAAATTTGAATATTGTGAAAAAGTTATTTGATTTCAGTAGTTCAAGTCAGACAAAAAGACCAATTAAAGGTTGAGGAAGACTTTGCAGTTTATTTGACGATAAGAGTACAATAGTTAACTTAAGTTATTGAACGGTTTTCAAATTGTATGAGATACTAAATTTCATCCTTTTATTAGCAGTAATCTATACAGTAATCATAAAAATAATGAAGTAATGTAGAAATACATTCTTGAAATATTTCACTCTGTGTGTATTGAATGTATAGAATGTAACTTTTTGAAGAGAACTACTGAAATAAAACTTTTCAAACATATTCTTAATTATTGAGATGCACCTATATCATTTGCTGCTGATCCATGAATCTTCATGGCAAAATTCAGTCATATGCAGTAGGTGGGTATCTAGGATGGTATCTATGATGCGCTGCTGATCTGTTTGTCCTGTATGGGCGTCAGCATGTGTGTGTCCTGAGTGGGTGTCGGTTCATTTCAATAGATGATATCTGACCTTAAGGATGACAGAGTGATGACTTTGTTGACACAGAGGAATGATGATAAAGGTGAATGCAGGTCTAAAGCCGACTGAAGGGAAGGCAAGATGGAATGAGCCCTCTAGAGACAGATGACAAAGACTGACAGCTGCCTCCTCCCTCACACTTTTGGTCTGACACCAAATGCATAGTGCTGCAGATCAGCATTAATGCTGAAACACAAGCCTGAAAGTATTGTAGATTTTTTACTGTCACATGATTCACCATTGCTGGGGATCTCCATATACACAATATATGGGCAAAAGTAGTGATACACTCTTGTTAATTTATTAACTTAATCAATCCAGGGTTAGTCAGGACACCTTAGTCCTCCCTAAATCTTAATTCCTCTTAGCAAGACAATTATATGCATTTAGGTCAGTATCAATGGACAAAAACTTCCACAGAGACACTTCAACATCTGCAAGGAGACCGACTTAATGTAGTCTTCCTTTTTTACTTTGTTTAGTTTGACTGAGTCTACTGTTAATTATGTGTCCAATTCATTACATTTTGGATTTATTTAAAGACATGTCAAGACTTAAGGAAAACACATTTTATATCAACAAATGACACTGAGTAAATTACACACATCAAAGTGTGAATATTTCATCCTGTTTAATTTTAGGATAATAACTACAGTTCTTCTTTCGTTGCAGGGTTAGCACATACTGTAGTTTTAATATTACTGTATTTGAATTGATATACTGGAGAAAATGATCATATCTTCTTTTAAAGGCTGCTGTTACTTATCTTCAGATACACTATATTGATACCAGACTCTAATAATAATGGATAACATCACAGATGCTAAGATCCTTTCTTTTAGCATGTACGCCCAAAATAAATACAAATGAAGGAACAGCAAACTCAGGTATGACACATGATACATATTTGTGTTTGGTTGCACTTTTCAGGAGGCCAGACACGATGAAACAGAAGAACGCCTTCCCACCAAACTTCATCCACTCGCTGGACTCCACCCACATGATGTTGACGGCTCTTCAATGCTACAGGTAAACATGCAACACAGCTGCGTTCTTCGCGACTCCAAGTACCATAAAGGTGTATACAGTGGATCCCTGCACTTTTGCGATTCACGGACACGGAAATTTGCTGATTTGTTTTTTCTGCAGAAAACACAAAGCATTCCCTAATGTGGACAATAACATGAAACAAATATTTATAAAATTACATTAGGCAAGCAGTGTGGATCATGTTGATACAGCTTGGAGAAATGCGTTCTACGACAGTCAGCTGGGATGACCCAGTGGCCCGCGGAGTAGGAAAGCCTCGTACAACCGCTAGCATCTTTAGAGTGAGGTGGAGGCAGCCCCGCAACAGACATAAGCACTGACGTCCCACTAGCCCATGACTTCATCTGTTCTATCGATCATCATTATCATTCATTAGTGGTGGATACTTATACAATTGATACATTTTACAATTTAAAGTAAGTTTAGTTTAAAATAAGTGTGTGAGGCATATTTAGGGCTAAACCTGGATTTAAGCATTTAGCTTGTTAACTTCAGTCACTAGTGAACAATGGCAATTGAAGGTAAGGTTTTGAAACTGAATCTCATAATTACAAGTCACTTTTATTGTAAATGGTGATCTAAAATCAGAGAACACCAACATCTAGCTAGCAGGATGCAGGAGCGAGCCGTGCGTTATATAGACATTTAAAATAGACATTTTCATGGGCATATAAATTACGCACAGATTTTTGCCATCTGCTGGTAGGCGTGGAACGTAACTCCAGCAAAAAGGGATCTTCTGTACATACTGTATCGTCACTGCTTATGGAAAAACCTGTATCTCCACTTAATGATGATAGATTTACTTTTTAACATACATTCTCAATGTTCTCCTACATGGCCTTTTAAAAGCCAGTAGCTAGGCATGTCACAATAACAAATTGTGTGTAGGACAATAATTATCCTACATATTATTGCAGATAAACGATATTATTGTCAACATTATTTTTGAAACAATTTCTTTCATTAATGTTATGATAATATGTGGCATAATAATGTGGGTACACCGTATCAAAAATTTACATGTATGTGAAACTTTACCCGAACTGTACTGCTTTACTTACTCATTTTACAAAATCACAACTCCCATTCAATATGACCTTGTTTATGTGGCAAGCATCTGTAAAAGCGTTGTCTACATTTCTTTATATTATAATGAATGCAGACAATCGAGGGCGGCATGGCGTGCCTTGGAGGTGGAAAAGTGCTATACAAGTGAAAGACTATTTACCATTTACAATAATACATAGAGCACATTTTTAATCTTTTATTCTTTTTCTCTCGCTTTTCCATCTCAAAGCTTTGGTTTGACATTTGTCTCAGTCCACGACTGTTTCTGGACACATGCCCTCACCGTGGACACCATGAACAAGGTATTCACTTTCACTTTGACTTCTTTCCTGTGCTCCAAACTGTCTGAATTCTCCTGCTGTTCCTTGACCACACCGGCCTTTTTAGAGCTGTTTGCCATGCCATCCTGTCTGATCGTGTGTCACCTGTGTAGAATTCTCCTCTTTATGCTGATCAAGCAGCATTAAACGTGTCTCGTGTCAGTCAATATCGCTCGTCTTTACTTTAAAGGCTTTTATTTTTTTGCACTTGTGTTCTCAAATGGAGCAGCAGGATAATATGTTTTTGAAAACACAGACGGTCTGTTTCTGCTCTTTTCTAGTCGATGCTTATGCTAAAAATAGCCACTGAAGCAAACAGTATACTGTATCATCATTTTAAGCAGTTCACTCCTAATGTCTTCACACAATCTCAACCAAGTCGACCAAGCAGTCCTCGTTTGGTACAATTATCCTCTCCCATAATCCTCCGTCTCTTGATGAGCGAAGTTCCGCCCACCTCATTACACAGGTAATTGAACTTGCAGCCAGCAGAAGCATTTAACATATTAGTCAACACTTCAAGCATGTGAAGCAGCACTACCAGCCGTTTTTCTGAACTAACTTGCGATCATTCCACCAATGAATTTGGCAGGTCCACGCTCAAAAGTCCAATACTCGTGGATGCAGCTCATATTCCCATTGCTGGCATCATGTTTTGTACTTCTTCAGCCAGCACACTAGTTTAGTATGGATCAACAGCGCCTCTGCTGGTTGCTGCCAAGTATTGTAATAACCACCCAGTATGGCTCCCAAGTCGCTAATGTGTTGCGTGATGGTGCTGCTATTTGAACTTCACTAGCCAAAATACTGATTACTTTGGAATGCAACATCTGCCTCCACCTTGGTAGGTCTGTCGGGAGCAGTTTGTGGCACTGCACAGTCAGCCCATCCTCCAAGAGTTGTCCGACTTCCTGCTCCGCATGTACTGCACTGACCATATGTAAGTCACACCGTAAGTCAGAAAAATAAAGTTGCTTGAAAAATAAAGTAGACTCAAAAAATACTCCAGGGTGTTTTTTAAAGGTTTTTTTTTTTTTAAAGAAAAATCAATAATTCTAATAATTTATTAGATTTTTTTCAGTTGTAGTAGTAGGTATTATATTTCATATTTATTTATGTATAGTTAATCAGGACTTTTTGTTTACTGTATAATTTTTTGTTCCAATGTGTTTTTTAATAGTTATAATTAGAGTTGTCCAATAATATCGGGCACCGATAATTATCAGCCCGATGTTGGCATAAAAATGTGATACCGGCCAATATTGGTATCATTTTTTTCCGACATTGAAAGCAGATATAGAGCTTTTACTGCCAACATCGCCAAATTGCAGTGTAGTGAATACCGTGCCGCTCACAAGCCTATGAGGAGGGAGTAATTCTTTATTTAGCAAGCAGAGTAACAACAGAGCTCACAATGAACTTACCAACTCCATAGAAATCGCGGGGGGATTACCATTCCATATATCATTGTTGCTCACAGAGTCTTTAAAGAAAGAGCTAAAAAAACAAAAAACATCACACAGCAACGTAATAGGTAGATACGAACAGACAACGATTATACCAACGAATAATGCTGACAAAACCAACAACTATGTGGCTGCGCTGTAAGTGAATACAAGTAAATGTACTTCATAAAGCACCTGTCTACATAGAAATTGAAGTTAATGCCTCTCGTTTATACATTCAAACACGCACTAATATACTTGGGAAACAGTTAGGCACCAAAATAATGTTTTGATCTTCTCAGATGGCTAAGATAAGATATATGTATATACCTTTTATATATATATCCATCCATTTTCTATGCCACTTCTCCTCATTAAGTTATTACTTGACTTCGGGCGACTGGCCAATCGCAGGGCACATATAGACAAACAACCATTCACACTCACATTCATACCTATGGACAATGTTTTTTTTGGAATGTGGGAGGAAACCGGAGTACCACGCACAGGGGAGAACATGCAAACTCCACACAGAAATGCCCAACGGAGATTCGAACCCAGGTCTTCCCGATCTCCTGACTGTGATGTGTGGCCAACACTTTTATTGCAATACAATACCAATATAAGATAAGAACATGAAAGTTATCAATTCAAATAATAATCAGCAAATGAGCATACCATAAGCTAAAAATAAATAAAATCTTTCCAAAAACTTTTTTATTCAAGAAAAAGATATGTGATGTTACATATATCGGTATCGGTTAATATCGGAATTGGAAATTGAGAGTTGGGCAATATTGGCATATCAGTTATCGGCAAAAAAGCCAATATTGGACATCCATAGTTATAATATAAGGGCTGTCTGAATTAATGCATTCATCCAGATTAATTATTAATAATTTGCATAATTTGAATATGATTTTTAAGCACACACTGACAACAATGAAGACACAACAGAACAAATGGGTATTAATCGCAATTACCAATAATCTGAATTTATCCATAGCTGTGTGATTACCGATATAATCAGAGTATTTAGTTACTTTTATAATGTTGTAATTTTATCATACTATCCTTTTTTTATTACTTATAAAATGTTGTAATCTTATTGATCCAGTTTCCATCCATCCATTTTCTATGCCGCTTCTCCTATTGATCCAGTTTATGATGTTAAAATAAAAAATATACTCATATACTCTTTATCTGTGACATTCAATACAAGATTGTATTTTTTTTTTATCTGCTTTTGTAGTGATAGTAGTGCTTATTTTTTATTTTAACATTACTAGAGCTATTAAGTTAACAATGTTTATTATTATTGTTGTAGTTTGAAAATTGTCTGTATGTGGCCTTTTTATGAAGCCTAATAAGGTCAATGTATAAGGTATATAATAAACTGTATATTAGCTGGACTTGTATTGTTTCCCCAGGCTTTTCTGGAATGATTCGCTTGCCCCAGGCAGGCTTCTACTCATCTCGTTTTTGTATGTGATAATTGGACATTATTTGGTCCATTGAGGGTGCAGGCCTTTATGCTATAACCTGCGCCCTCACTCATACTGAGACAAACACTTCACAAAGGGAATTGTTTCTTTTGGACAGAGAAGGGTGTTTCCATTTTTCAACTTTCTATTTTCTCTCCTTCTGTTGGTAGGCCTGACACCAAAAAGAAAACGTATTTGGAGTACCGGAGGCTCATGCTGCTGCTGGCCAAAGTGCCTCAGACAGGTCAGTAGCTGTGTTTGTGCTAATTGGTTGGAAGAGCACTCACATGAAGCACTGGAATGAACCGCTTCACTGGAATATTCTTGTTTTTGTTTTTGCTTGTAGTCATGGGGTTTTATGTACTGTCAATGGGCTAAACCTAAACCCCAACCAGCAAAAATAACCTGCATAAGGCAAATGTTTTGACACGCTAACTTTTTTAGCTTTGGAACCCTAACTGTGTTTATTGGTAGGCAATAGGGATGTGCCGATAGATAGGCCACCGATGAGTATCAGCCGATTTCCCTAAAAAACATGTGATCGCCATATGCCGATAAATGCTTTTCAAACCCGATCACAAAAACCGATCGCCGTGCGGCGGTGACCTGACAATTCATGTCATGACAACACAGACAAGACATGAATGTGCATGTGTGCTGTGTTACATAGGGTTGCCAACATCCGTATTGAGCCGACAAGGAATGCACTTTGTCCCGTATTGCCACGAGAATCAACACTAGTCTGTAAAACTTCCAATCGTTTCAGTTTGACAGCTTGAAACAGGCTGTGCCAATCGATGCCAGTGTGTTTCATCACTCCCTTGTCAAACCTATTGGTTTTTGACTTCTCTTGCATCTTTCTTTATACGCTTTGCCTAGATGTCCGCACCTCGCTAGCTAGCTAGAATTAGCCGCCTAGCTTGTCGTATTGGGACTCCAAAAGGGACTTTTTATCACAGTGACATTTTGTTTTTTAAACAAACAATCAATGCGGGTAGTTTGGAGCTCGTTTTTCTCCCACAGGGAAGTGGATATTACGGCAATGGGCACGTACTATCTTTTTCAAGTGTCTATTGTTGTCATTATACTATATCTCTTGTCCTTCAAACACTATTTGTGTGTTGTTGTTTCATGAACATTACCTATTGGCCAGGGGCTTTTGGAATTGTCTAATGACGCCCCTGGCCAATAGCACTCATCATGAATAAATTGAAAAATATACAGTTAATCCATGTGATCGGTATTGGTATGGGCCGATCTCACTCATGGATGATCGGTATCGGAGTCGGCAGCATAAAACCCTGATCGGAGGATCCCTAGTAAACAATATTTGCAAAATGTGTTGTTTGTTTAGCTGAAAATCCTCCCTTACCAAACTTGGTGATATTCCCATTCATGTTCTGTTTTGGGTCCTATGGCAGCCTGCCTAGACAGGACCTGAATCCATTGTCAGCTGCTGAAATCCATTGTTCTTCTCTTACTTAAAGGTGTAGTGACTACACAAGATTGATGCAAACATTACCTGTACCAAATTTCCACATGAGCAACGAACTTCTGTGAAAAGTCAATAAATGAGCACGCACAGATTGGCATGTGTTCCTTTGACCCCTCCCTGAGTGATGGTTACCATGGTGACACGTCCCTATCAAGCCAGGTAGATGGAGGTCTTGTTACGCAACACCCACACCACCTCTTCCATTCCATCTGTGTGCTAAACTAACTAACACCGGCTCAGTATGGACATCTGGCTGCTGTAAAGTGATTGCTATTAATTGTGTCCCTCCGCTACATAATCGGCTTACGTGGCCCAAGTCAGGTGTGTTTAATAACACGCACAACTCATTGGATCGCAAGCCAAATCCTTTTAATCTTCACTGTGACGGCTACTGAATGTATTGTTCTTGTTTTTACTGTAGTTAATCCAAGAGAGACGGAGGTCATCGGAATTCTCAATGGGACTTGGTGTTGAGGATCATATAGAATGCAAATAGACACTTGGATGATAAATCAAAATCAGCTTAACTCTATTTTGGGGGGGCGATTCCTTGATGCCTGAAAATCTAGGCTAGCGTAATTAACACAGGAGCATCATGTCAAGCCACACCTCTGTTATGACGGTAGAGGGGCACAATAGTGTCCCCACACACAGTCACACAGAGTCTGACGTTCTTTAAAAACTTTATTCTGAACTGAACACATCAACAGCAGTGTAATTCCCACACCATATACTGTATGTATCTCCAACTCACAAAAACGTCTCTAGTCCGACACTACCTCATTGTCACTAGATGACAGCGAGGGGCATTCACACACTGAACACACAACTTTATTATGCATGCATGTGTGGTCTAAATAAACAGAAAGACAAAGACAAACAGTAAGTGGATATTCTTATCACTCGCTGAAGTAACTCTTACAGTGGAAGTACAATTTGATGCATTTAGGTGTGCTCGGAAATCCCCGAAAATACATCTACACTCAAAACAACTTCAATTACGTGGTGTCTTTGAGCGCAACCCATCATGGCTCATAATAACACCGTTAAAGGAAAACTGCCCTTTTTTTGGAATTTTTCCCATCATCCACAATCCTTATGTGAGACATGAACACGTCTTTCTCTTTTCTGTACATTTTTTTCTTAAAGGCTTTAAAAAAAAAAAAAGACGTGGTTTTATATCTGGTGTCTACAAATTAATGTAAACCGGAGGCGGCGCTAAACAACTTTAAACCAAATGAGTCAGAGCTATTCTTCCTGTCACTCACTCTCACACACCAGCAACCTGCAGAGGGGTCGTGTTATATTCAGAGTTGTTTTGTATCCCGTTGAATACGATGGTAATAATGTTTTTTTTTCAAATCAATAACACTATTGGTGTAGGTCAGGAGTGCTCACACTTTTTCAGCCTGTGAGCTACTTTTAAGATTTCCTACTATAAATATCGAACATTTATTATACATGTATATGAGGTGCACACACACTTTTTCAGCATACAAGTTACAAGTCAAAATGATGTACCTCTTTCTATAAAACATATAACATGTATACAATTTAATAGGTAAACTTTGAAATACTATTGTAAATATTAATGATTAGTATTTGGCATTCACATATTCAAAGTTTACAGGTAATCAGAGTCGTTGATATCATAATTATATTCAATAATTCCTCAATAGTTGTGTACATAACCTGAGTACCAGTAATGTGGCAGTCAAAATAGCTACGTAGCGTTTAATAGGAGACAGTTCATGGATTACGTCCAGTTAGCATTGGCTATTAAACATCACCGATGACATGAAACGATTATACAAAAGACAATGCAGCCAAAGTCAAGGCAACATATTAAAAAGGTTTCAGCAATGGACACATTTTCAAATTCATCATGAACTAATAGTTTAAGAAACGGAAGTGAATAAAACACACATTTCTACAGTGAAGTCCAGCACACAAAGCAAAGCCATCAAACAACAGAGATTTTTTTGTACATAACTAGCCGCTACATGTCAACACATAACTTTTCTTATGGATATGGACATCTTTCTGATGAGTTTGTTTATCCGTAATCAGAATAATAAAGATGAAAGTTGCATCTCCATGTGTAGCTTGAAACGCCAGGGGGGAGCACGAACGAATGAGGAGGGGAGCATAATGTTCTAATCTACATCTGACATTTACGCGATCTACCGGTAGCTCATGATCAACGTAGTGGGAACCCCTGGTGTAGGTAGCCTCGGCACATAACCTTACCAGTGTGGCTCATCTTTACACACCTAAATTAGCTTTGTCTCCATCCTTTTCCTTCCAAAGGGGACCTCGATCTCGACCGAGTCAAGGAATCCACGTACTTCTTCAGCTGATGGAGGGAGATCGACTGAGCTTGGGCGCCATATTCCTTATGCATCAGCACGTCGATGCAGGCCATGAAAACCCCACCACCACCCCCTGTTGGTTTACAAAGACGTTCTTTGATATCCTGGTGAACCTGCCTGATTGGAGGGCTCATATCTGGGGAAAGGGGCAGGGCACTCAAAGACTTGAATCAGGGAAAAGAAGTTGTTCTCATAACAAACCCTTTTCTTTGGCATGAGTGCCTCTGATTGGCTGTGTGTGTGTGAGTGTGATGGACGGGCAGATATGTGAGGACCCCCACGGTGGACTGACTTCCCTCCATCATTATCATCATCATCGTGAGTGGTTGCAAGCAGGATGCTAGCTGGGAACTATGAGGAATACGGTCAAGGTGGCTCCTCCTAAACATCTCTGGTACGCCTCACTCAACACTTGACAACCATTGTCAAAGACATAACACAGAAAGTGTTCTTCAAAGTAAAACATGTGTTAAATAGAACACTATCAAGATGAAGATGAAGATGAAGAGGCTTTTTTGGCTGCACAGAGCATTTAAAAATAGCACAATTGTGTCTGGAAAGTGTGGCTGAGTGACAGTAAGGTAATGTGAGATGATTAAACACGTGGAGATGTGCCTCATATTTTATAATAAGCAGCATGCTTTGATCTGTTAGTATTCTTCCACAATCATGTTTTACCTCTTATTTAAAAATTCTTTCATTGTGTGGAGTGCTGGTAAGTTTGTGTGCCAGGGAAGATTTTTTGCGGCCGCTAATGCCGCTTTAAAACATTTACAACTAAAAGCCATTGTTTTATTGTGTCTGCTCAATACATTAAAAGAAGAGTCATTATTTTTGGAAAAGTGCTTCTCTGCTTTATTTCTTCAGGTGATTACATAAGGACATTATTAGAGCTGTCGATGCGTCAACACAAGGGACGAATATGACCTAGCGTCTTCTGTATTTTTGCATGTAGTCTTACATGCAAGTGAATACTGTAGCTTATCTACATAGTGGAGAAGTTGGTGAATTACAATATCTTTACCTCCATGACCAAAATACAATAAGTCACTGATTTCCACAAGTTAATGAAGGTATTCTGTTTTTTTCACCTGTTGAGATGAACATAACCAATATTACCAATAATTGATATTGGAGTTACTATCAGATTACGATCATTGTCCTGCCCCACGCCATGTGCCTTTTCAAAACAACAGAAGGGGGCTATAAAAATACTGAGTACTGGACTTATTAACTTATGTATTGTTGAATGGAAGTGATCTGCTCCGTATTCATTTATTTATTTTTATTCTATTTGATTATTTTTCTTATCTCTCCTATCTTGCTTTGTTTTATTTTAAGTTTATTATGGGACTTTTGCAGAGCTGCTGGACATGTGAATTTCTCTTGGAGATAAAGTATGTATCTAATATTGTTAACCAATATTAAACAATAATAATATAAAATGTTATTACATTTTGATAGATTTTGTTGTGTTCCATCTGTATTATAATTACCATGCTTTTCTCACCAAAACTAAATTACTGTAAATACAGTATGTTTATTAATATAATCATTTTAGGATGTCCAAAGTAGTTTGTATTCTAACAATGTATAATAACAATGTCTACAATTTTAACATGTTATTATGTAAAAAAAAAAATATTAAAAAAGCTCTCAACTGAGCTAATACAGCGGTGTGAAAAAGTGTTAGCCCCCTTCCTGATTTCTTATTTTTTAACATGTTTGTCACACTTAAATGTTTCATACCATTATAATTTTTTTAAATATTAATATTGAGGTTTTAACTTGTTTTTTAATGTTTTTAATTTAAAACAAAATTGCATAAAGCATTATAATATTAAATGATAAACTAATACATTTCAATAAAAATAAATAAGAAATTAAAAAATATTTTTGAGCTTTTAATTGTATTCAAAATAAACAATAGTACTTGGATTACTAATTGGATTTGGTTTTTAACTTGTTTTTATGGTGTTATTTATATATTATTATTATTATTATGATTATTATTATTATATATTATAATACAATTAAATAATAATAAACACAATATTAAATTATAAACAAATACATTCACCTAAAAACAAATTAAAATGTAAAAATATTTTTGAGATGTTTATTTTATCCAATGCAATGCAAATTGCTGTATTACAAGGATCAGTCTTGTTAAAAAATTACATTTAAAAAATTATAACATGAGATTTGTTTTATTCGTGAGCAGTCCAGTGTGTACCCCGCCTCTCGCCCGAAGTCAGCTGGGATAGGCTCCAGCATACCCCCACGACCCTAAATAGGATAAGCGGCATAGAAAATGGATGGATGGTTTTATTTGTGTTCTGTAAAAAAGATTCCCAATGAACAATTAATAGTAATAATAAGAATTAAATAATAAGAAAGTGATTATTATGATTATTACAAATTTATTATTATAGTGGCTTTCATTCATCAAGGAAAGTGGGATTTACCTTTTGTGTGGTTGTCAAGGTGTCACTTGCATATCACGTATCCCAACTGGCGACTGTACTAAATAGCTGCCGCACTGCAGGACCACCACTTAACACCAAGCATTGGTTAGTTGGCGGGGGGGGGAATGAGTGAGTCACACTGGAGGATGATGCGAGGAAATTGCTTTCAAAATGCTTTATTGAACACTTTAACTGGATGAACATGAAGCGATACACGCACACTGTATGGGGCTGTACACACTACTTTCTTGTGTTTGTCTATCTCTCTGTGTGTGTGCGTGTGTGTGTGTGCATAGCAAATTGCCGCTGCTTGTAACTGGACAGCTCCATCCACATGCTTGAGTCTCGGGGTGATTCCAAGGATGTCAGCTCTCAGGCAGCAGGAAGTAGCCAGTGCCTGTAATGGAATGTCTCCTAGGACTTACTGTAGGAGTGTGATGGTGAGCAGGTACTATTCTGCAGCACACAAGAATGCACATCAAGTTCATTTATTTTGCACATTTAAGCAGATTCACACCATCCTGGCCTAGACAAGACTAGGGGTCCTCGATACTTATCAGCTATATAGTGGACCTTTACAACTCAAACTGTGTGGCTGTAACAAAGAAAATGATCTAATTGAATTGTGTGTGGCAAAATATATACAGTATATATATATATATATATATATATATATATATATATATATATACACTGTATCATATATAGTATATATTCCTCTTAAACATGCACAAACTTGCTGTATTCCGTAAATGCAGTAAAAAAAAAGAAAATAAATTCTGCATAAATTTACTCATGTCAGGATGTAAATATTCAAGATTCAAGAGTTTTATTGTCATTTGCACAGTAAAACAGGTAGTTCTGCTATGCAATGAAATTCTTGTTCTGTTCATTCTCCCAAGAAAGAAAGAAAGAAAAACACAAGAAAATGAATAAGAACAGAAGAAACATTATTACCGATGAATTAAGCAACAACAACAGAAGACATTCACATGGCATGATGCAATTGTATCCATACTGGTGTATGGATACACTACTCTCACAGGTATGTGATGCATGAATCGACCAATACATTTTGTGGTTCAATTAGAATTGGTGTTTAAACAATCCTCTTCGTCATACTGTTCACATTTTGACCTCTTGAGACCAGCATGACGCCCGTAGTATCTCACAGAAGTGAATACCACCCTCACATTTCTGCAGATATTTTATTATATTATCTTTTCACAAGAATAACACTACATAAAGATGTTCTAGGCCAGGGATCGGCAACCCGATCGAAGTAGGGAAAATGAGCGTTTTTGAAAAGAATGTGAAATACCCGACTCGCCGCAAATCCGTGAATGCATCTAGACTGTATTCTAACTGCTGATTGGATGAGCAAGGGAAGAGGAGGTAGGCTAGTGTATGCATTGAGTCTCATTGGAGGGAAAAAATGGTGAGGTAGTTTTGAGTTGAGTCTGAAGCAAGTTACTGCACAGTAAAATAAAACTATGTACTTAACGAATGCATAGCAATATGTTTTCTAACGAGAAGTGTGCTGTAGCTGTGTGTTCGGAGCCCGTGACACGCTAATTGCCGAGGTTGTGGATCTAGGAGAGGCAGATAGTGTGCCGCGGGAGCTGACTGTGCACTGACCTCTTGTGGCTGTGTAGTGGGCCAGACCTCTCGACAGCGACCATTGAACAATACACGCCATCACTTTTACATCTCCAAATACCAGTCCCTCCATTTGTCGCTGTTCGCTTTGGGGAATATAAGTCACCAAGAGGGTTTGGAAAGTTCCCAGACTTAACGAGAAAATGGCAAAGTTGGCCACACTGGACTGCACATGAGATGGGCAGGAGGAGGAAGCCGTTCACAGATGGAGAATACATGAAAGAATCGTTCATAAAAATATTAGAGCATATACTGTATTCTCCCAATTAAAACATGAACAACAAATGATTGAGAAAATGAAAGAATGCGTCTCTCTGCAAAGACAGTCAAGGACAGGGCCAATAGATTGGTTATTGATGACAATTAAGCACAGGTGTAAACGCTATTGAGCAAACAACACTCATGCAGAAATGTGATCTCTAATGAGCTTTTTTATGTTAAAGTTGGCTACATTTTGTTTTCATTTTAAACGAATACAGGAACCACTGAAAAAGGCTTAGAGTTCAGTGTTTAAATTATTTCAGCATATGCCTACACATTCTCGTTGCCCTTTTATTTGTTGAATATTGTCATAACAGGTAACATTTAAAAAAAGATGACAACTTTGACAAGTTTATAAGCTATGCCAGACTATTTTTTTTGTCTGGAAGAGGAGCCAAAATGGCTCTTTTGATGCTAAAGGTTGCCGACCCCTGTTCTCGGCTATAATAAGATTGCTAAGACCCTGAAACTGATCTGCAGCATGGTGGTCAATACCATACTTTAGCAGCACTTTAATAGGACAGCTTCAGCTAAGAACAAGTGCACAAACGACTGCACATGCTCAGCATTATATTCAGAGGTTGTATTTGTAGAATAGACACATGAGTGCTGCCAGCATTGCTGCAGAGGTTGAAGGGGTTGGGGGTCAGTTTGTCAGTGCTCAGACCATACACCGCATACTGCAACAAATTGCTCTGCATTGGTGTCTTCGAATAAGGAAGCCTCCTCTAAAAATAATGCCCAAGAAATCCTGCAAACTGTTGTGCTGAACACAATCAGCCTAAGAACATGGATTACTGGAGCCATGTCATGTGGTCTGATGAGACCAATTAAATCTTATTTGGTTCAGATGGTGTCAAGCATGTGTGGATACAAGTGTTGGATACAAGAAATTATTAAATGACTCGTGCATTTTTCAGTCCTTGTCCTGGCGCCGTTTGGCTGTAGCGTTTTTGTATCCTTGTTAGAACATATTCCTCCTCCTCGTCCTACATGAACCGAAGATTTATTTGCAGTATTCCAGGCGCCCTACAGCCGTGTAACTTCTGCCTTCCTTCAGCATGTATGATCGCTAGCATCTACCTATCATACAACAGGAAACAGGCAGCGCTGCACGAAGGAGATTGATTGGCAATGGTCTGCAGCCAATCAGAACGCAGAACACAATGGGCGGGTTCTCCCTTAGCCAATCAGGACTGTTGTGGCTCAGAGAGCCGGCGACACACTACACCGGTTACACTGAGACGAACTGGACACGTCCTCTAGTAAAAGGACGCAGAACACAATGCGCGTTCATATAATGTAAAAAAAAAAAAAAAATCATGCAAAATTTGCACATTGCGAAAACATTTCTGTCGTGACAGAAGATAATTGAGAACCACTGCCACAGAGGTACAGAGAGAACGGAAGAGAAAATACAAATCACCTGTTGTGAATTTTGCTGTGCGGCTCCTTGTAAGAGAACAGTATGTTGCGCAATCATCCTGAAACATTGAGGAGTTGTGCATGTGCATTCAAAAGTCTAAAAAAGATCAAAATAGGTTCACCTGTATAGGTTATAGTGCTTTTTTTCCAAATGAATCTGAACTAGTTTGGAAAAAGGCGCTAGCATATAGACCCAAAAACATAAGACTTGAATTCGCCATCACTTTCCTTTATTGGATCCAAAATGTTTTGCTTCTCTATAAAAACTCTGAAAAAATGAGTCAGATCACATTTTGCTTTTTCCAACTTAACGTAAACTCACATTGGAAATGACACTGTACTCAAAACATTTGATTTGATTAACCTTTTTTTCACTTTTTTCCTCCCCCGCACAGGTACAGTATATTGCATTGGTAGGCTACATATATTGTAACTGGCAATGCATTTATTGTACAGCCACAACCACACAAAGGATAATACTATGTGGAGACTACTATGCTAGGCACTAGGTATGACGTTAAATATATAATTATCAATAAAGTATAAATAAATAAAAAGAAACTCGGGTCTTGCGAAAAGGTTGTCCTGCAGTTTTTACTTGCCGCATGCAATGTACTGCACCAAGAGCTAAAAACACTGTCATAATGCTTTGCTGCCACTGGTCAAAATATTTTGCTGTTGCCAGGTAATGTAAACAGAAATCTGAGCAACATGGAAGGATTTTTTTTTTTTTTTACTTCAAAAGTGACAATTTTATATTCTTGTTACATTATCCTTTCACACAGTATAAAATAACGGGATGTGGGTTCTACATTTTTCGGATTTGTTTGTGTTAAAGGTAATGATTTATTGACCATCCTGGCTGTCAGGCTAAAGAAAATTACTCTCCTACTGTACAGTATAAAAAAAACTGATCTCATCTGGTATTTGGTTTTATATTGCAAACTTCTTTTGAATATTTGTAGTTATTGTAAAAGTGACTCATCTTGTGTTATTGATCCAATCGCCGTTATTGATTCTGTTGCCCTACTTTATTTGTTGCTGACTAGATCAGCGAACACAAAGTTAATATTCCTCTCACCAATTATTTTAAGCACCCAAATAGGTTCCACGGGGTATAATTTGGGCATAAACAAAAACACAACTGGCCTCAAAAATGATGCTCGCTTTGTCCCGTCTGCAAGTCTCCAGGTAGAAAACAAAACACACCCAACCAAATAAAAAAGTGAAATAATCCCAGGGTTGAAGAAGCCATTATTGGCACTGAATAATGAATTCCAATGAAAGGACAATAATAAAGAGTCCCAAACAGACTCGAAGGATTCCATTTTCCACTCTCATTAGTCAGGAATGGTGGAGGCATTAGGGAGATGAGGTGAATGGAATGTCAGATCCCAGAGAGAAGAGAGAAAAGGTTGGCATCCCACCCAGTGATTGGCGCCATTAATGACTATATAGCGCATACAGAGCTGTTTCTGTCTGTACAGTCACAGACATTTGGCCAAAGTGCCAGTGATGGAAAATGACTTATAGTAGATTTACATTTTTATGGTGCAGTCTTTGAATTAGTTTACATTTTGACAGCTTTAAGATTGGCTGAAATGAACTGGCAGTGTTTTCTAATGGCTAAATTACAACAGAATACTTTCACTACTAATAGTGAGAGATTTCCACTTTAATTACACTGCTAAATTCTTTTTGGAAATCAAAAGTACTGTACCACTAAGAAACATCCATCTTATTGATCTAAGATTTAGGAGTATTCAAGGTGCACTCAAGCCACACTGAAAACAAAAAAAGACAGTAATTTATAAAAATGACATCATATAATTATAATAAAAAATACCTAAAGTGATAATATTAGTAATACTGTACAAAAAAACAAGTTGTAATTTTTAGGGATGTCCGATATGCCGATGTTGTCCAACTCTCAATTTTTGATACCGATGTCAGCTGATACCGATACCGATATGTGCAACAGGACATATCTCCTGTGGTCGTGAAGCTAATGGATAGAGCATCAGCAATTAGCTTGTCAACGTGGCTGTAAACAGCATTGTTCAACATTGTAAAACATCTGAGAAATTAGTTTTGTTTTAAAAGTC
This sequence comes from Dunckerocampus dactyliophorus, assembly GCF_027744805.1. Lineage (NCBI taxonomy): Eukaryota > Metazoa > Chordata > Actinopteri > Syngnathiformes > Syngnathidae > Dunckerocampus > Dunckerocampus dactyliophorus. The sequence continues at coordinate 15,199,244 of NC_072828.1, forward strand.
AACAATGTAGCCATTTACATTTATATTGATCATCAAAAAGTCCAGGGAAGAAAATAAAGTGTCATCATTTTCATGTAGGCCTAGCACCCTTAGTGCGGCAGCAGTGACGGAGCCACAAATTTGTAATTGGGGTGGCCAAGCTTAGACCATTAGTCACAAAGGGGTGGCAATAAGTTGATACCTGAAATGTCCATGTAGCTCCACCACTGTACAGCAGGGAATTGTTTCATTCGTACTAGTTAGGATAGGTGACATATTTAGAAGATGGATGGAAGGAGCAAGCTAGTTTGCTGCTAGCCACCCACATTTGTTGACACGCTTGAGAGGCGGTTTGATGGGGTCATCTTTTGAAATACGGGAGCCTGTTTTTGCTGCTGGAAATGTGAATTTCTCTTGGAAAGTAATGAAGTATCGCTCTCTCTCTATCCATCTATGTATGTCGTGGATTTTTTATACACGCCATGGGAGTGACGTCCAGCGTTGGTGTGATTCCCTGTCTACCCATTGATTGAGGAGGCCACGCTGGAGATAAGATGAAAGTTACTTGGCTTGAGAGGAAGTGGAGATTAAAGCCTTCGGTAGCTTCTGTTATCATGGGAAACTTCACTACCGAGCAAAATCCCTGGCAAAAACGTCGAGACCTTCACATTTGATGGCTAACAACTAGCGTCTCAGAGGCTAATGTGAGGAGCTAGCCGACATCACCAAAGTCAGAGCAGCCAGGAACACAAGAGCCTGTGGAAAGCACAAAGGAGGTGGGCTTGCACTGTATGTGAACCAACTGCGGTGTCATCCTGGCCATGTGAACATTAAAATTTCCATCTACACAGCATTTTTTTTAATATCAGTTTTCATTATGGGGAAAAAATCTGATACCGATATCGGGCCGATGTTGTCAGTGGGCCGATAATATCGGACATCCCTAGTAATTTTATTTTTAATTTTATTTTTGGTCATAATTAAAAGGTTTTCATTTATGATAATTTAGTTGTAATATTAGATGAAAAATGATTAAATCAAAATAAATTAAGAATCAAATTGTAATTTTACAAAAATAAACTTATAATATTATGAGAAAATAGTCATTATCGGAAATCATGATTTTGCAACAAAAAAGAAAAATATGTCATGATTTTACGAGAATAAAGCTGATATCATGAGGGAAAAGGTAGCAATTTTCCAACAATAACGTTGTATTACAAGAGAAAAGTGATTTTACAAGAATGACGTCGAAATATTGTGAGGAAGGAAGACACAACATTTCCAGAAAAAAAGTAAAAGAATAAAGTCACAGAATATGACGAAAAAAAAGCTGTAAAGTCATAGTATTATAGGAAGTCGTCATTTTCCAAGAATAGGTTGTAATATTGCGAAAAAAGTTGTTTTTCCAAGAAAAAGTCTTCGTATTTCCAGCGGTTCAATAAAACAATAAACTCAGCTTAATTCTTTCGTCTAACATTTGGACTGTACTCTTGTTATATTACCACTTTTGTCCTGCCATTGTAGCCCTAATATTCCTTCACACCAACAGGACAGACCTGAGCCCCTCTGAGAAACAGTGATACATTGGCCATTGCCTACTTGCAATTCCAGCAAACATTATCAGGCCAGACTACTGATTGAATTCCAATATTTACTGACCTTTTAGCTCTGCTTTGGACTGAAAAAACATCAGAGGAAATAAAAAATTTTCTGCCTATCGGGAACAAGGTCACATAGCAAACGTAGGTGCAGGAAATATTTTCATACAGTATTTTGCACAATATACAATGCGTCTGTGGGCCGTCAAAGACTCACACCTGAGTGACCAGTATCTCTAGTAAACTACTATCAATCTACATGGAACTAGCGTATTTCTACGTACATTAACATCAAGATTTGTTAACACTGTTGTTATGATGTTTGTAATTGGTTAAGAGTCTTGACTCAAATAGCCTTCTGAAGTTGAACACGAACCTCCAATTTTTTCAGATATCGAAACGAAACAATTTTTACATAGGAAATAAGAAAAATAGTCCATTACAGGGTCAAACTGTCTCCATCATAAAACCTTTATTAACTGCATAGGAATAATGTTATCAAGAAATATAAACAATCAAAACTGTTGCAAATTTAAACTTGGTGTGTTGCTTTGAATGCAAATTTGTTTACTGATACATTGATGTCTTGAGCGACAGTGATTGAAATGCTGAAGTGTGTGACTTTCGCAAAGTTTGGTCGAATTCCGAATTACATGACTATAAGGTTCTGATGTAATTTGGGAGAAGTCCTGCAAATTAAGCCAAAGATGGAAAAGGAAAATGCAGTTTCTAACTATTATCATGGCAGTCTGGGTTGAAAATGGGTCATGTTAATTTATAATCGATCATTGCACTTACAAATGAGCAGCGTAGAGGATGGACCTACCTGTATATAGGGTATGCTAAGGAGAAACGTCCCTATGGTACAATGGGGTTTAAAGCTAGAGACATCAGATGCAGGTTCCTGCTATTATTCTAGACCACTATCATACAAAGTGTAGTAGTTAGGCATACATTGTGAACTACAGTACATAAAGGAGGCAAATTTGGGAAGATGCTACTCTGCTTCTAATGTTCTGAGTAGAAACAACTCAATGTAGTATATTCCATAGTACATTAAAACCCATTCGGGTCTACTCTCCTGCTATACATTCACCTTCTCCAACTGGAGAATCTGCAAGAACGGGAGCAGCTCTTCTTGCTGATGTGAATCCCTTTGTGGACTCACAAATTTGAGGGTAATCTGGATCGGACTTTAATCTGCTCTGTCTCAGGAAGGCTCCCAATGGAGTCCTTCTTCGGTAGAACCGACTCCCCAGGAAGTAATGCAAACCCTGCACCCATCCCAAATCCCTGTGTGGAGCTGGGTGTGGATGCTACAGGTAAGGCTCCTACAGACATCCGGTGGGGCAGCACAATTCTGTGGGGTATCGCACTGCGGACACCTACATGACCTGATGGGGTCTGAGCTGGTCCAATGGAAGTAGAGGAGACTCGTGTGGACTGTGGAGGACTCGGTGCTCCTGGGTTCATCCCTTCGTGTGGCAGTGAGGGTTGAGAGGCCGATAGCGCCCTGCAATCCTGGCTAAGACTCTCAATCGGTAAGGAATGGGTGCTCTTATGAGTGCTTGGTCGATGCGCAGGGCTCGGGATGTGCTGCTGAACCAAAGACAGCTGGGAACCTGTGGTGGGACCAGCCAGGGAGCTGGATCCGTAAGGGGAGGAACGTCCTCCAACTGCACTGGGGCTCTGCACAGGAGGGCTGGATAGGACTGGAGCAAAGGCACCCGAACTAAGGAGCTGAGACTGCAATGGCGATGCTGAGCTTGATAGGTTTTGCATCACCTGGAATCTCCTGACCATCCTGGGAGACTTCCCTTGCACTTGTGGGCAAAGGTTCATGGCTACAGCCTGCTGCAGGGTGGCAATTGCAGAATTTGCCGGCTGCAGAGAGGATCCCGGCAGGAGAGGGGGTGTCATGGAAAGTGGAGGCTGCGGTCGCGGTACATCCACCTGCTGAACCATCTCTCGATCGTATTTAACGATCTCCTGGATCATCTCGTTCTCGCGGTTGTTGAACACTCCCGAGTTGAGATCGTGTTGGACTTTGTGCATCAGGACGGAGTTCTTCTTGCCTGGAATGAGACGGGACAAGTGGATACAGTCATGTCTGTAAATGACATTTCTGGGAGCCCCCTATCTGTTGTGTTTAAAAGGGTTTGTAAGACATGCTAGCATATATGTAATACAGATATCCTCAGTTTTATCATCATTGGACAGATGATCAGTGACTTATTGCTAATTAGTCCCGCCGTGCCCCTGCAAAGACATTTGCTTGGTGGTTGCCATGTTTTTCAACCAATCTGTCTCAAACTTTACACACATGTGCTCGTCAGTCCCGTAAAGGTGTGTACCCAAATTGTGTGATTTGGCTGAACACCCTAAAATTACAATGGGTGTTTTGTAGAGCTGTGTGAGAAACTCCAAGTCAGTCCAGCTTACGAGTGTCAAACTTTGGCGGTTTAATAAACTGTCAATAGCACAGGCAATACACAGTTCGGGTTAATGTTCCGCTTGTTTTGTTTTTCTGCAGTTTAACTCAGCAGTAGAACAGAAAGACGCAACTGATGCTCAAGCAGACGACTGTGGCTTCCTTAGAAGTGAAACAGTCTGAGAAGAGCGTGTGTGTGTTTGGCAACACTCGTTTCATCCTTTTTTTTTTTTTCTTTTTTTTTTACAGAGCTCATCGTACAACAGATGGGGTTGGCAGAATAACTGTACCCAGGGGAACAGACAATGTAGACTAAGACAGAGAGGTTGATGATTACGATTATGATGATTACGTGCTATCACAGTAGAGCCTAGATCGGGGCTGTCAAACTCATTCTCATTGAGGCCCACATTTCAGTTATGGCTGCCATCAGAGGGCCACTTGTAACTGACAATATATATGAATGTAAATATGACTTTAACCTCATGATATTATTACACAGTTGCCCGTGCATTTGATGATTATATTTTTTGATGGATAACTTGCTTTGAAATGAGAAATGAAGTGAGACTGTCAAGGTGTCGAGCAGACATTCGAGTATTTATTTTTGATAAAATGTTTGGAATATCTTGATGATCACATAAAATGAAAGTTTAGAAGAAATGCAAACTCTACAATTTTTCTGTCAAAATGAAATACATTTAGAAGGAAAAAGGTGAAGTGCGTGACTAACACGCATTATCCTCAGGCTTTCGCGGGCCACATAACTTGATGTGGCGGGCCACATAACCTGATGTGGCGGGCCACATCTAGCCCCCGGGCCTTGAGTTTGACACCTGTGGCCCAAGTTTTAGCAATAGGGTTTTTTGCAACTGCAGGCAGCCATAACATATACTGGGGATGGGAATTTGACTATTTATTTGATCAGCAATGTGAATGGGAAATCTTTCTCTGAATATTCTCAGCTGCTGTTTCCATGTTTGAGTGGGGATATCTGCACATCTTCCCATGGCTGATGGTATTCTCTTTAGACAGCAAACTAGTTTGGATTAAACCAACAGCACCTCTGCTGGTTACAGTTAAATAGTGCATGCCGTTTTGTGCAACTGGACTTGGACATTGACATTAATGACTCAATGACTTGACTTAATGACTGGTCGTTATGTCATTTCCATCAAGGCGACATATTGTCCCTTTCAATCTGCCTCATTCGATGCATCAATGCAGACTTCCCAGTCCTCGGCCACCTCCTCCAGTTCCACCAGGGGGACACTGACATGACCAGGCCAGCTGTGAGATATAATCCCTCCAGCATGTCCTAGGTTTGCCCCGGGCCTCCTCATGGCTGGGCAATTCCTGGAACACCTCACCAGGGAGGCGTCCAGGAAGCATCTGGACTAGATGGCCGAGCCACCTCAACAGGCTCCTCTCAATGTGAAGGAGCAGCTGCTCTACTCTGAGCCCCTCCCGGATGGCCGACCCTATCTCTTAGGGTGAGTCCAGCCACTCTATGTAGGAAACTCATTTCAGCTGCTTGTATCCACGATCTTGTTCTTTTGGTCACGACCCAAAGCACATGACTAAAGGTGAGGGTGGGAAAATGGTAAATTGAGAGCTTTGCCTTCCAACTCAGCTCTCGCTTCACCGTGACGGTCCGGTACAACGACTGCATTACTGCAGATGCTGCGCTGATCCGCCTGTTGACCTCACGCTCCAACCCTCTCTCACTCGTGAACAAGCCCCCATTTTCATTGTTAAAATGTCGTTAAAATGTCATTTTTATTTGGCAGACACTAAACAGTGCTAAGGACTTGTAAGGACTCGAAAATTTCAAGCCTATGACTTTGGATTTCACTCAACCTTTCTTGTGTTGACTGGAGATTTGACTTGCACTTGCACGTCTTTACTTGAGACTTGACTCGAGACTTCAGTTTAAAGACATGAAACTTACTTGAGTCTTGCAAAACTATGACTTGCTCCCACATCTGCACTGCACATCTCTCACTGCTGGAACTAAAAAAAACAATTCATTTTGCCTTTCAACACAACTGAATTTAGCTTAGCAGGTTTGTCTTTTTCATTATTTTTATTCAGCTGCTGCACATTGAAATTGTTTTAATGTGCAGTACAGAACAGAACCAGTGCAGTACAAGTAATGTTGTAATAAAACAGTACCTGTACTGTACCAGTTCGTACATTGCTAAGATCATCCCCTGCTGGTCATTACAAAGAATTTCATCCCCACTGGCTTTGTTTATTCTTTTTAAACAATATACGGTAACTTTTCATATCTTGCCAGTTTCTAGCAAGGAGTACTACTTCTTATCTTGTGCTGCTATGCCATTAATTATACCGCGTTATCTCAAGCATGCATGCGGATAGCTGTATCATGAAGGTTGGACACAATGAGGTTCTGGGGTTAATTCATTGTAGTAAGAGAACAAAGAACATGAGAAGGAGGCATATGTGTATGGATCCTAAATAAGCATTCGTAGTCACAGTGGAACTGCTGTCACTGCCCAAAGATTCTGGTGAGGAACGTCGTTCTGCTTAGTTGCCGGGTCATTTAAGTAAAAAGTTTGGCTTCTCAAAACAATATGCGTTCGAAAGAGTAATACATTTGCAACATAAAAATGCCTCCCTCCACATCCCTGCGCACTGCCGCCTCTCCATTCGTGTGTGTGTGTGTGTGTGTGTGATGAAGACCCTCGCATCTTCATCCGCGAAGGAGTGCCGCGGCAGTCTTGTTTACGTGTGTTCCACAGCGGAAGAAGATGCGAGCGTCTTCATCACACACACAGGAATGGAGAGGCGACAGTGCGCTGGGACACGGCGGGAGACAAATATAACGCAGAACGATTTGTGAGGTCTGATTTTTTTTGGAGGGGGCATTTTTATGATGCAAATGTATTCATCTTTTGAACGCATATTGTTTTGAAAAGCCAAACTCTTTACCCAATTGAACTGGACTCGCCAGACCAAATGGGGTGTTAAGTCACTGTTGAAATAGTCCACTGCTGATGGGGATGTCATACAAGTTCATGTCAAAAAATCCAAACTATCCCATTAAAACACCTACAAGAGAGAGGAAACATTGTTTTTTGCACATTAAGTTATGGGGGGGATGCATTGATTGATTGTGTCATTATTTGTCTTTCTATTCATATTTTGTTTTCTCAGCAAAGCATCTGTTTGATCTGGATCACCCCCCCAACAAACACACAAGAAGGCATGGTGAATGATTATATTTTGTGGAGTGTATTTGGTTGATTTGCTCGTTAAACACATCGTCCAAATATGCCAACTGACCTGCTGCTGCTCATGTGTGGAATGTGGCTGCTATGGCAACAGATGGGAGGCAAGTCAATACCGGGCTTTTGTAAATATGTGAAGAAGGGGGTCATCACTGAGAAGAAACATGATCAACGACTTCTAAATTTTCCGGGTACAGAATTGGTTTAAATAACAGATATGCGAAAAGGGTGTTCCATTGCTGTGAAACGTCTAAGCTGGCCCACGAATTCGTCTTCATGCCCTCCATCACACACATCTCCACCCTTATTCATCACAGCTGTCAGTTAGCGTTGCACTTCCTTATGCTTCGTTTCATCTCATGAAAGACTGGAAGGCTTTTTCTTGCTCTGTCTTCATCTTAGAGGAATCCTCAGGAATATTTTTTTAACGAATTATTACAACTTTACTGTAGTAAAATTTGTAACTAAAACACTGATAATGAATTCATGACAAAAATAAGCCTCAAAACATCCCAACTTTTGCCGCAATTTTGTTTTCAAAAGCAGCAAAATCCCGAAGGAACTTAAAAAACTAATCAGCGTTAAGATTCTAGTGGCGGTCTCACCTATCCTGTCCAGTCTGTCAATGGCGACGGTCTCAAAGGCCCGCCTCATCATGGGATACTCCTCCAGAACCTCATTGAAATTGTCCACAGAGAGCGAGTACAGGCGGCAGTAGGTGTCTGATCGCACGCTGGCCGTCCGTCGGCCTCGAGTCAGTAGACAGATCTCTGGAGAAACACCACAGGAGAGATGGTGAGTAAACGCTAACACAGTGTAGACCCACATGGTGGTTTTTCATTGTGTCCATCATCTACCTCCAAAGTAGGAGCCGTCAATCAGCTTCATGCCCACGCTGCCTTTGGTCAGCACGGTGACCACGCCGTGCTGGATGAAATACATCTTCTTGCCAATGGTGCCCTCTCGCACGATGTAGTCACTCGGCTGGAAGACCTCGAACCTCAGCTTGGTCAGCATGGCCGTCACAAAGTTGGGGTCGGCGTTGGCAAACAGCGGCATGGATGCCACCAGCTTGCGGCAGTTGAAGTTGACAATTTCCTGATGACAATCCAATTTGATTGTAAGTATAGAACTTATGTACTTATAATACAGTACATTTGTATTGCATTGTATGACAATTTTATGAACATAAAATTCTGTAATTGGTGTAATTTTTTTTTCTCTGAATTACATTGTAATTACAATTAATTACACTCTATTTGGCCCTACTGTCACTTCATGTGTTGATTATGTTTTCTATAATTAAGGTTGACTATTTAAAGGTTTTGTACATTTATGGGATATTTTTTTTTACCTTAAAATAAAAAACTGCTTTTGTCTCACAGGCCATTCATAATAAGCTCATTATATTAACATATAAATATATATATATACTTTGTGTATATATATATATATATATATATATAGTAGATGAAAAGAATGTCATCCAGAGAGTGTTTGGATGCTGGAGTCTAAAGCTTATTATGAGTGGCCTGTGAGACAAAAGCAGTTTCTATTTTAAGGTAAAAAAAAATATATTATAAATTTTCAAAACCTTTAAATAGACAGTCTTAATTATAGGAAACATAATCAACACATGAAGTGACAGCAGGTGCAAATAGATCATAAATATTTAAGCCGCTTGCCAGCATCTAAAGACTGCACATTATAATGACTTGCAGTGTGTGTGTGCAAGCGTGCGTGCGTGCGCGCGCGTGTGTGTGTGTGTGTGAGTACCTCTCGCAGAGGCTCATTAAGCTCTTCCAGGATGCTCTCCTCATCAAACATCTTGCCCTGGTATCTGTGCTCGTAGTAGTCGTGGATCTTCTGGCGGAAGTCTGCAGGCAGCTTGTGGAATGACATGTACTGCTCCACTTGTTTGTACTGAGGAAGACATGGAGGAAGACGAGATGTGATGAACGCACTTTTACCGCGAGACGCCTGTGTCACATATCTCCTGATAGCTGAGGTAAAAATACATCAGAAAGTGATACCAAAAAGAGAGAGAGAGAAGAAACATGGCTCCACATGAGCAGCCCCTGACCCGTTTATACCTCCAAGCAGGGAGCTGAAAGATTACTCTGCTGCGTGGCTTTCTGGTCCTGATGAATGACACTGAGTGTCCTTTTCTTGTTTTTCATCGTTTCGCTTTAGCAGGTTTTAAAAATGTTTTTCTTTATTTTCTCAAGCTGTGCGCCTTCCCTGAAGTCCACTAGCAACACTCCTCCCCGACTTAATCTAAAAATCCATCCATTTTGGCTTTAACATAGCTAAAGTTAGCTTAGGAGGTTTGAAAATATTTTTCCTCATTTTTATCAGGCTGTTGTGCTTCCCCTGAAGTCTTTTTGCAACATTTCCATCACATTATGTTTAAAAACTGATCCATTTTGACTTGAACATTAGCTTAGCGGGTTTTAAAGATAGGTTTCCTTCATGTTATGTATTTACCATAACTGAAGTTAACTTGGTAGGTTTTCAAAAATATGTTTTTCTTTATTTTTACCAAGCTGCTATGCCTCTCCTGAAGTCCATTGCCAACACTTCGTCGCTAACCTAAATCAACCAATTTAGTCTCTAACATAGCTAAAGTTAGCTTTGCATGAAATCACTTTTCCATTTATTTTTCTCAAGCTGCTACACCTCCCCTGAAGTCCGATGCCACACCCCCCCAATCGATCCCTTTTCCTTTTCACATAGTTAAAGTTGGCTTATCAGCTTTAAAGGAAAACTGCACTTTTTTGGAATTTTGCCCATCATCCACAACCCTTACGTGGAACATGAGCACGTCTTTCTCTTTTCTGCATGGTCTAAAGAGAGAAACACAGCTAACAAAAACAGTTACCATGTGTGAACTAACAATACACATAACGGGACACACCTATTAACGCCCGAAAAGGGCTAACCTAAAAACGCCAACAATGTTCTATTTACATTACTTACCTGTATATAAACCAAGCTACAGCGACATTGTTATTGTAGCAGCTAACACGAAGAACTATTTTTCTGGCATAGTGACGCAGCGCCTAAAACCACTACCAAGAGGTAATGGACCCGCTCCAAAACAATGTGATGACACCAACCTGTACTGACTCGGAAACAAGAACATACATATGAACAACGAAACTCCGAGTAGACAACCAAATTATCTGTAAAGTATTAGCCAACATTCCATGTTTTGTTTATACACGGCTGGATGGACTATATTGTGATATCATGTGCTATGTGCTCCTTGTACCAGTGGTGATTTACATGATGGACAATTGTCCATCTGGTCCAGCTGGTCTGGGGTGTCGTTTCCAGCTAAGGGTTTGTTAGCGCTAGCAATTCTTCGTTCGTTGTGATGCAATCTCTTGCGGCAGTGTCGTCCTCGCCATTACACACAAAGCTTTTCCACTGATGGTAACACCGTATGCCACTCAATGCAGCACAAACACTCCATTTCTGTCAGCATGGCTGGCAAACTCCACATGTACACCACCAAGTCATGCCGGTGTAATGACTTGCAAGCCATTTGTTACAAAGTTTCACTCTCCCTTCTTGCAGGTTCATCTTCTAAAACCTGTAGCTCATCCTCCGTATATTCAGGCTCAAAAGGATAAGGTTCTGGAGCCTCATTTGTCCAAAAGTAACCGCCGTCGGCTCTCATGAAGTCTGCCGTGATTAGTAGTGCAAATAGACACACACTTTCTATGCCGCTATTGTTGACGGAAGTAGCATTAGTTCCTATCAATGGGGTACATGAAACCAATGCAGCCAGGAAAGAAGTTCCGCTAATGTTTCAAATGATCAAAGTACGCCAAAATACAGTAAGTATCATGAATGCACCTGCTGCTGCATGGCCACAGCACGTATATGGAATGATAAAACGTTGTTGGAGGTTTTTTAGAGGGCTTTATAGTCGAAAGAGGTGTGTCCCATGACGTTCATTGTTTGCTCCCTCATGCCAACTGTTTTATTCTCTTTAGAACACACAGAAAAGCGAAAGACGTGTGCTCATGGATTGCGGATGACGGGCAAAATTCCAAAATAGGGCAACTTTCATTTAAAAACATCTGTTGTCGTTTTTTTGTCAAGCTGCTGCTTGAAGCTCTCCCCTCTTGATTAAAAATAAACTACTTTGTTGTTAGTGTCTGGCTTGAACTGCCCTTTCCGTCTTCTTCTCTTTTATTGCCATGGAAACCGTATTTAAATATTTATTGAGTTGACTTTCAAGAGGACAAATATGGTTTTACATGTTTTATTTATATGGCATCAATTGCACCACTAGATTAGTAAATATTGGTACCAGAGAAGTCATTTAAAATTTTTATGACTAAAAGAACCTCCATGCTTATTCCATGTCCTACTATCATGCCACCAAAAGACACATGTATGTTACAAGACGATAAATATGTAAGCATGTGCCAATAAAAGAGACAGAGCCGCAGTATGTCATGTTTGATGCTTTTGGAACGGCACAGCACTGCAGCGTGTCAACCACGGGACAAAGCTTTCAATTATTCCCCATTCACATGACATTTGAACTGCACAACCTTCCTGTTGTACCTATCATGTAAAATGAATGTGGAATAAGTCCATGTGCACTGTGTTTGATAATAGAAGGGGCCATGATGAAATCATGACTGTACATGAAGAATGTATATACGCTTTCACTCTGAGGGCAGCCATATCTCTCTCTCTCTGTATCACACAGAGTGAGTCATCCCTCAGTGGATTCAACTGTCAATTGCATGAGTGGTATTTTCCAAGGAGAGGGTCAAGGGACAGCGTCTCCTGTCCAACAGCACTCAGGGAAGGACACAAATAAATAAAATCTTCCATGCAGCTTTTTACGTGTTGTTGCGGTTGGTGCCGCATTAAAAAATGTGAAATGTGTGCCTCTTTCACACAGGGATGCCACAAAATTGCCACATCAATGCACTGGTGCCTTTTATACAGAAAGAGGGATATTGCTACAACTGTGTCCTTTCATAGAGCAACAAAGCATCCACATCAGGTAATTAGGTGCATGAGGATAGAATATGTTTTGGACAGCGACAATTGCTTTCACCACAACAGCGTGAGTGCCAGGTGTCTTCACTGCCCAGTAATTCCCTTACACACAGAAAGTAGAGTCTTTAGACAAAATAACCCAATATTCATGCAGGGAGGTGTCCGGGAGGCATCCTGACCAGATGGCCAAATGTGGCTCCTCTCAATACGGAGGAGTAGCGGTTCTACTCCGAGTCTCTCCCGGATGACAGTGCTTCTCACCTTATCTCTAAGGGAGAGCCCAGCCACCCTACGGAGAAAACTCATTTCGTCCGCTTGTACCCGCTATCTTGTCCTTTCGGTCACTACCCAAAGCTCATGACCAAAGGTGAGAGTAGGAACGTAGCTCAACCGGTAAATTGAGAACGTTGCCTTTTGGCTTGAATAGCACCATACATTGTAAATGGCATCATCTAATGGAATGTAGTGTAAAACATGTATTAAATGACAAAATACATTCATATTGGGTTATTTGGTCTAAAGACGCTACTCTCCTTCAAAACGGATGCCTTTTTCGACGGCTACAACACTGAAAACAACTGTTTTTGCAGCAGTAGGACGCACTTCTCATCATTACAACAGCTCTAATACCTAAGGTGGGAAATTGCCAGGTTGATTTCGTTCTTCCATTCGTTGTTGATACAGAACAACACAGGAAAAAGGTGGAAAAATGCAGTTTTTGAAAGCGTACCAGAGTAAAAGGGGCTTTGATTAATATCATCAGGTCTTGTTTTTTTTTACTCTTATTTTCACTACAAAGTCACTAAACAAACAAGACGTTTGCAAGACGTTTGTAGAGGGATAAACGAGGCAGCCTCTATTAAGTGTTTGCAGGCCAGGGGAGTTAGCGTGTGACGCTCTCAATTAAAGCCAAATGACATCCCGCTCGCCCTCGCTGAGCTCCCGCCACCTTCCCCTTCTTGTTGACGTTTTATTGACTTTGTGATTTCTGCAGCATTAGGCTGAGATTATAGCAACCATGTCACTCAAAAGTCAGACGCTCCAAGAGTGTCCGCTGAGGAAATAATCAACGTAATAATCATCGTTTAGATGATGCGATATCAGTGTCAAATCAGTACTTTGGTGCTTAAACAGTGTTTGGACCGGCACTTAAAAAGAGGAAAACATACAAATTTTGTCCAAAAACAATGACTTTTTATTTTTTACAGAACTTGTGACGTGCAAGTTGAACATAGTAGTAATTTAAATAATTCAAGAATATAAATAAAATAACTAAATACTGCAATACGTTCACCAATGTGAAATAAAATCCACAACAAATTGTCATAATCATTGCAGCAAAACCAGCAGCAATATAGAACACAGGCAATGTGCAAAGAAATTTGCACGATTTTGTAGTACGTGCAGTAAATGCAGTACATTCCGCTGTTTAAATGCATACATTCTGCACTTTCTGCATTTTAGCAGAAATCGATAACTGAGGCACAATTCTGGCGCATACATGTGAACCCTCCCATTTTACCCTGAAAATCGTATTTTTTTTTTAACTTCCATGAGAGAAAAAAACGCTCTCTGTACTGCCTGATATTGGTGCCACTAAATTAACAGTAGGTATTAATTAACATTAACTGTTAATATAGCACTGAAATCTCTATAGAGTTTTATGGTCTGGTTGCTGCTGTTTACCTCAGCACCGGTATCGGTACCCATCACTAGTTAGGCTAAAGGTTACAGTTTATGGTAGGGTTAGCATATCGGGTCAGGTTTTACGTGTTGTTAGGGTTTATCATTCGTCTTAGGGTTTCGTTTTTGTTTTTTTGAGAATATATTGTGCTGTCCTTAGGGAAGTAAAAAAATAACGCTTGGCTTTCAGGTAAGGTTACAGGTTTGCGTTTATGGTAGTGTTGGGTGTTAGGGTTTAGATTTAGGTGACAGGGTTAGGGGTCAAGTTAGAGTTGGGGTTGGAGTTTGTGATTACAGTTTTGGTTATCATTAATAACTGGTGGGAAGTATCTCACGAATAAAATGCCTCTACTATCAGGGTTTGGGTTGGTAATAACAGGCATGGGTCTAGGGTTACACAGCTGAGCAGCAAAGACAATGATTGTTGTGCTGTCTTCACATGGGGGGACTGGTGTCTTCATCATGTCTTCCTGCATATCTGATCATTCAGATCAGATCAGATCATGTCCTCAATCCTCTACCCTTACCCTCCTGTTTTGTCAATTCGCCCTTGAGTGTGGAGCCATCTGCCAGCAGGCATCTCACATGGACACGGGGCGCTGGCTATTATGTAACTATACTCCCCCAAGGGTGCACTGGAGAGGTGTGTTTAAATGAAGGAACATGTGACCCTCCCCCCCATAAGCCCAACAGTGATGAGGACACATTGACTACTAGACCTTGACACACAAGGAGTGCTCACTTAATATACTGGACAATTACTGAGGCCATTGTCATAGACTCCTCAAGATTATTTTTCTCAAATAATATGAAAAGAATCATAGTATCTGGTTCGATTAGTATATATATATATATATATATATATATATATATATATATATATATATATATTCATGAGAGAATGTATTATAGGTAAAAAATGATAATATAGTCGTCCCTCGCTCCATCTCAGTTCGAGCATCGCTCCCTCGCATTTTCAAAAATGTATTAATTTAAAAAAATGATTGCTGTTTCGTGGTTGACTATGGTCTACTATTAGTTAAAAAATGCATATTTAGGCAAATGTTACATATTCTTGCCGTGACTCAAGCAAATGTTCTAAATGCACTGCAGTACAAACACACGTTAAGGCAATACACAATATTAGTGAACGGTCTGCACTGGCCATTAGGTGTCATTAGTAACATGCACCAGAAGGCTTTATTTTATAATTATTTATCTCTCAATCAGGCACAATAAGAACGTAATAATAATAGTCATCATCATCATCATCATCATAATAATACAGACTGCAGCTAAAACTGAATCCCTGACGTCACTTCCTGTCCACACGCCCAGAAGACATTTATTGAAACACACACAAGCATGAGTCTGATGTCTTAAATGGCTTATTTTGTCTGATTAGATCTACTGTATTGGGTAAGATGAGTGTAAAGACGACTATAGGCACTGTGTTAACTGTGCTCGGGTGATCTTCATTTCACTAACTGTGACTAACTAGCTGGATCACTTTAAAGGGGGTGAAGATGTATGAAAACTAGGGATCAGGGTTTTATGCCGCTGATTCTGATATCGATCATCCATGAGCGAGATCAGCCGATACAGATACCGATACCGATCACATAGATTAACGGTTCATTTTTCAATGTATTTATGATGAGTGGTATTGGTCAGGGGCACTGTTAGTCAATTCCAAGGTCCCCTGGCAAATATGTAAATGTTAAAAAAAATAAACATTTGGCTGGATTGTCTTTTTTTCTTGTCTTTATTTGTGTGAAACAATTTTTGTACTGTTTGACACAAACCTGAATTTAATTTAATGCGCGTTTTGGAGTAATACAAACACAATGGAAATAAACTGTTCAATAATTATTTTTAGCTCAAGATAACAAAATTAACAGAATAAAATACAAATACATATCTTTATTAAATACAACTCCATCCTGCTCAACTTAAAAGAGAATAAATTCAGTGTCCAGGTTGCAGGGGTCTCCAACTTTCATCACTATTAGAGCTGTCAGCTATTTGTGTTTTATTTATGACTGGCAACATTTCAACTGTACACTACTTTATTTACCAAGCACATCTCCACTCAAACAGCATGGCCATCATCTTTATGCTATTTTGTGCTCATTTGTTCTTATATTAAAGACATAAAGTATGAATTCAACAGTTATAAAAAAAAACTACTAAGACTTGAAGCAAATATTCTTCACCCTTTGTGAGCTTCTCAAAATCAGTTGGCGAGCAAGGAGACCCCTGTTATAGTATCACCATCATAAGGCTGGACACACTATGTGTTTATGTTCATTAAATAACCACACACAAATAGTGTTTGGAGGACAAGACATAATTAGTATGACAACAAGAAAGTGAAGTTGTTCAGTGACACTTGAAAAAGTTAGTACACACTAGGGGTGGGGGAAATAATCGATTCTTAGGTGCGTTGCGATGCGGACATTGCAGATTATTAATCGATTCACAAATGTCAATAATCGATGCTGAAGGAACAAAAAAACGGAACAAAAAGACGGAAAGCGAAGGTGCCACCCGGACAGTTTATGGTGGTGCACCTAAGGGTAAGACGCTACCAGAATGGCTGAGAGCAAACTCCAACCCGCACCCGCTGAATTTAAAGCGAGCCTCGGAAGCACTTTGGCGTTCACGCAGTTGAAGGTAAAAATGAGCAGGACAAGACGCAGACAAGATGCAAGCTTTGTCATACAAGCTTAAAGTAACCACAAAGCACGTTTCCACCCAAACCAGGAGGAAAAACAGCCAGCTGAAGTCGAACAGGTGATAACTAATTTTCCACCCAACATGGAAAAGGTGAAGCAAATCACAAACTCAATCGCAACTTTTATTGCAAAGGGTTTGTGGCCGTATTTAGTTGTTGAGAAGCAGGGCTATCTGGAACCTAGATACAACATCCCATCGCAACGTTATTTCACTGACACTGCAATTGTGAATAAGGGCAGCCTAGTTTTTTTGGTTACTCAAAATATACTGACATCTGCAAGCATTATTCTTGGATGAGAGCCGCTGGTACAGAAATCTATATTTTGTATTAAAGCATTAATGTTTTTTTTTTTTTCCCGGAAAATTGGCCGATATTGATCGGTTGCCAAACGATCGGAGCATCCCTGATGCAAACACCTAGTAGTTTTAATTAATTCATATAAGTGTGTAAAAATCGACCAGTCCAGGGTGTACCCCGCCTGTCGCCCGAAGTCAGCTGGGATAGGCTCCAGCATGCCCCCGCGACCCTAATGAGGATGAAGCGGTATAGAAAATGGATGGATGGATGGATGTGTAAAAATCTGTTTTCACGTTGACATGAAAGGAACTTTTTTTTTTTTGCAAGTCGTTGTCTAAAAAGCCAAATCACATTGACCATTACGTCATTTATAAAAGCTAGAAAAGGCAGAAACAGCCAAGGGTGGTGAATATTTCGCATAGGCACTGTAAACCGTTCCCTAAACCCCAACTCTACACCCAAACCCTAACATCTAACCTTAAACCCTGAACCTGAAACTAACTCTAACCTCTACCATAAAACTAGCCTCCAGCATGGATGCCTCGTGCCGAGCATGATGTCGCCATGTTTATTTAACTGCTCAGGGAAACAAAGGGAGGCAGCAGGAAGCAATTGTTGTAGACAGGATGCAGTTAGTGGAGTTAAGCAGTCTAGCAGGACCATTTTGCTTTTAGAGGTCTGCCTGCAGCACAACTATGAATCAATTCCCCTGACGTGATGCAGCAGCACATGTCACACTCACTTATGTGTGTTATATTTTGTGCCAATTTTGATCACGCTTAACATTGAGGAAACACTGGACAAACGGCAATGTCCAAACACAACAGGACTTGTTTACACCTTCCACCCCGGTCTAATCAGATTTAGTGACGGTTTTTCGATGTACTGTACGGTATCTGCTAACTAGCAGACAAATAGGTGTGCTAGGATGGAAAATGGATGGATGGATAGATGTGAATGATAGACAAAGCCAAAAAGAAGAAGGCAGCTGCCCAAAGGTCCATTTGTAAGAAATCCCTTTAAAATACACTCACATTTGGACATGATATAAATAAGAACTGTCCATCACACGGCTATTTATGGGCTTTTCGGCAGCGATAGAAGTGGATATGCAAATAAACAGTCTTTGAGAATTTGACTCTCCTCCACAAACCGCCATCTTAACATGGTGGAGGTATTTGAGTGCCTCGGTGATCCTAGGAGCTATGTTGTTTGGGGACTCTATGCCCCTGATAGGGTCTTCCAAGGTAAATCTGTGCTAGGTGAATGACTCGGAAAAAAAATGACTCAATGAAATGCCACACTTCTCCTAGAAACGGGATGCCAGGTCTCCACCGTGGAGCCAGACTTGGCGGAGGGGGTTGTAAGCGAAGGCCTTCACCCGTGAGCCACATGGGATCATCCCCCCGCGGATGCACCACCTGCCGGGGTAAGCGAAGTAAGGGCCTGGTGCTACGTGGTTTGGGTTGCATTCGAGGGAAGGAGCCAGGGTGACTTGGTCTTTGTTTGCAAAATGGAGGGTTAGGCTGAGAGCTCAGTCATCTAAGATGGTGGATTTAGTTTGGATGCCTCCCTGGTAAAGTGTTAGAAAATGAATTAATGGATGTATGGAGAATTAGACTGGGATATAAAAAGACTGACCAGACTTCATCTTTTCCTTGCCAAACATTTTTTGAGGACCTACAAAAAGCCTCTGACTGATATTTTACAATTTCATCACCTTCGGCATTCTGCTATTGTGTGACTTGCGTTTCTCCTGAGGTTTACCTTCTGTCACAGTCTGTGGCAGTTAAAAAGGCGAAGTGAGATTGCTGTTGTCCCTCCTTGGCTGAGGAGACGACATGGTCTTGAGATGTGCTTCATCAACTTGCGGTTCATCAGAACTTCATCAAAATTCACAAATCCACAGGAGCGAGAGACGCAGAGTGAAGCTACAGTTTGAGTCCAAACTGCTCGAGGAGCAAAACAACAAAGCACCCCGGTTTGTACAGGACGTGTGTGTCAGCATTAACGTGCCCATTGCTCGACATTATCCAGGATCTAAGGAAGCCTGAAAAACATCAAGAGGCCGACGGCACCTTCGCTGGCAGAGGGGTTCGGGCTTTGATCAGCGCGAGAGGTGACAAGTCAGGTCGAGGCCTAGCGGTCTGTTTCCACAGGTGTAAAATTAATGCATGCTGTTCCTATCAAAGTATTCTGGAATTAAAGGAGGAAACCCTCAAATCAAACGGGACAGTCTTAGCCTCGTCTTTGTGGAGATTAGCCCTAAGTAAGCAGGATCCTCACCTTCTCCTGGTACTGCCGCCTGGATGAGTCCAGAGACTGGATGAGCGCGGTGGCGTGTCCGATGAACATGGCATAGCAGGTGGCCCCCACGATCATACTGAGCATGGTGAGCCAGATATCAGACATGCTCTCGGGGGCTTGTCGTCCATAGCCGATGCACAGCATGTGACTCATGGCCTTGAAGAGAGCGAAGGAGTAGAGCTCACTCCAGGTGTCGTTCTGGAAAGGAACAGAAGGGGTTTTTACCTGTCATATCCTGATATACCTGACATTTGTAGCGGCCTCTGTGGTTTGTGCTTTGGAAGACATGCTAGCATAATAACACAGACATCCTCAAAGTTTTAGAACCATTAGACAAATGGTCAATGACTAATGGACTGTTAGTTGCTAAATCCCACCTGAGCCCCGAGAAAGACATTTCGCTTGATAGCGGCCATGTTTTTCCAACCAAGCTTGCTGAAATTTCACACACATGCGCTTGTCAGTCCCCTAAAGGTGTGTCTCAAACTTTGTGGTGATTCCACCTGTCGTATGCAGGAGCTCAGGCGTAGCAGAAGCGTTAGCTTACACACAAACTACATGAAATGATGGCGACTGGAGAACCTTCAAGCAAGCATTCTGCACATTTTGACCTGACAACATGTCTCCAAGCTAGGTGGCTCATGTTGGAAACCAGCATGTGATTTTAAGACTACAAGTATAAAATACTTGATAAATCACCGTAAGTCTTCGTGATTGTTTGGAGAGGCTCATCATCACCGTTATGAGCATCATCATCATCATGAGCAGCTTTGTCCTGATGAGGAAGAGTGGGTATGAGTAGGAAGAGCTAATGAGGAGAGCACACATCTGCCCGCTATAGTTTGCATTGATTGGTGCGAATTTTCCCCATAGTGGGTTCATTAAAAAGAAGGCATACATCCTCTAATAGCTGTGGTTCACATACCGTCTATGTTGTGTGTATGTGTGTGTGTGTGTGTGTGTGTGGGTGGGTTAAACTAGCCCTTATATTCACATTAATTTCAATTTAAAATTTGAATATATATAAGTGCTGGGGGCTTTGCCGTCTTCTTCAGATGCAACCCGCATGACTTTTCACCACTTGAAAGGTGCTAAAGTGGACTTTCCCTTCTTTTTTTAATATTATAAACCCATCATAGTGAGCACTACCTGGACCACATCCAAATAATTAAATGCTGTATCCTTTGGTTGTAATGTCGTTTTTTTTATTTGTGGTGGACTACCACAAATAGTTTTTGGGTTGTTGTTTTTTTTAGATTTGGCACTACCTGTTCACCCTCGCTCATAAACACATAATGGGAATATAAATGGAATATTTTTGTATTTAGAGCATATAAAACCTATTCACGACCTTCTAAATACAGGTTTTAACATTATTAAAGCCCTCTAGACATGAAATAACATCTGCTTTGTCACTTTACACTCTTATTACTCAATATAGTAGACATAATAATTCAAAATAAGACATACTATAAACTCACACATTGGGAGAGTTCCTTGTTGCTGTTTTTACTGGGACTTCTTTCGGTGGCTAATATAACATTATCCACACCTAGTAACCAGTGTGGATATATATACAGTATATATATATATATATATATATGTATATATATATACTACATATCATGACTTGCATTGCAATGCATTTTCCAAATGGAATGTGTTTTAGTCATTTAGTCATTTTTACTCATTTAGTCATTTTTATGCTTGATACTGCTTCATTTAGGCCAAAAATATATAAAATTTGCTTACACATGCATATTTTTTGACTAATAATAGGCCACATTCAACCATGAAACGGCAATGATTTATTAATTAATATATTTTGAAAAACCGTGATAGAATGAAGCCGCAAAATTCAAAGTGCAACGTGGCAAGGGACGACGGTACGGTTTTTTATTTAACATTTTTTTGAATATGTTTTCTATTTTATAGATTTTTTGTAATATTTAATATTAAACAAGATATTAAATATTAGTGCAACGATGTACACATTATCTTTAAAATCAACCAACACTTACACATGAAAAATCGTTGTTTTTTGCACACTGTAAGGCTCACAAGCACACGCGACTACCTTTGCATAAAATGAAACACCTGTAAGTCAATAACGTCATGTTCTGTTGTTCAATCATTTTGAAAAACATGAGATAACGTCACAAATTTCAGATGACACAAACCAAAAACCTCTGTTTTTAACCAGTCCACACACAAATACTGAATCTTAGTTTTGAGAAAACTCCACTCTGGCCAGAGTTTTCCAAAAGCTGAGTTTCTAAGAACAAAGACCTACTGTACGTTTGTGTGAGGGCGCATGCCAAAACACATAGAAAAATATAAGTTTTTAGATTAGATTCCAGGATTCGAACCCAGGTCTTCCCGATCTCCAGACTGTGACTGTGTGGCCAACATGCTAACCACTACACCACCGACACAAAGTCATGTGTAAAAAAAAATTATAATTCTGAACCCAACTCACTGCAACTTTCGAGTGTTTCGCCGAATCACTGCCAAATTTGGTACGCATCTTGAAGGGACCCACAAGCACATGTCTGTCACATTTGAGCCACATTGGTTGAAAAACGTGTCCGCTATCAAGCAAAACATCTTTGCAGGGGCACAAGCGGGACTGAGTCGACTTAAATGATTATGCAACTTTTTGTTTGATTGTCTCTTCCTACCAAACATTACATGACATGACTGAGATTCTTTAGAGCTGAGCAGTCTGCTAATGAAATAAAAGCTCTTGTGTTCACTTTGTTGGCAGTTTCCTCCGCCGAACAGCTAATTTGCAGATAATACATTTAGATGGCACCACAATGGGAGTATGGGACTTGATGATGTATTATAGGGTGATTATACCAGTCTGTGTGTGTGTGTGTGTGTGTGTGTGAGAGACAAGGTGCAGAGCCTCTCTGACAGTCTAAAACCAACAACAAAGAGCTTATCTTGCTTGGCAGAGCTCCATGTACGTAGACTTCTAATATGTTAAGCGGCATAAAAGAGCTATATTGAGAATCATCATTTAAGTAGCAGCAATTGGGGTTCAGATGGTGACAATATTGTAGCACGATGTGAGGAGAGTGCAGTCATTTTGGGGGTTAAGCGATGCAATCTGCTCAGAAAAAACGGAGTCACGTGATTGAAAGTCAAACCTTTAAATCACGCAAAAGAGCAGAGCCGTCCTCAAAAAGTTCTAACTCAATGAAACTCACAAAATGTGTGTTTGGTTCCGGACAGTTGTGCTATTACATTTCAGAACCCAAACACTAACCAGTTCCAGAATATCTCAATTTAATAATATGCTTGTTTTTTTATTTTTCACGTAAAGGGAAACACATCATTTTCTTGCATAAAAAGAGAAGTACAAGTTGTGCACCTGTGTCTTTGGAAGGGAGATGACACAGGTGCACATTTGAGGCTGCTGTTAGCGCGCAGCCATGTGCATCCAGCTACGCCGTCTAGAATGATAGCGCAAGCTGTGGCCTTGCATCGCTCGCCAAAAAAACATCTGCTTTTTGCCATGACACCATAAAAAGACAATAATTCTACTTGTCATGTCAACCTAAACACCATATTTGTTCGTATTCATTTTGTTTGACTATACACATTATATGGGTGGTCTGGCCATTAAGACACGTAGGGATGCAACAATAAAAGAAAATACTTCCTGTGATAACTGAAAAGCCCTGTTTATCAGTAATGAATGGTGGAGCTTGCAAGGAAAGGGAGGTGTGTCGTGGAAAGCGTCTATGCTGTTGATAACAAGGCCAAACTACACAAACTACATGAGCACAGACCTCCGCCAAGGCCAAACCACCCTCATTGGGATCAGCACCAAATTATACACTTTCAAAGATAAACACTTCCACCATTTGTCCAAATTGTGTCATTCATTTGTTCATTTGTTGTTGTAATGAATGCATTATTTCACTGTGAAAGACAACTGAAGAGAATAACAGAAGTAACCAAAAAATCGTGGATTCCCACCAATATGTAATAATAATAAAAATAAGAAGAAGAGGAATCAACAAGTGTTTTCCCACAAAGGAGGGCCAAATTAAATAAACAAAATAAGTCAAATAATATGTATTTTAATAAAGCTGATTGTTTTTGAGAAAATATTCATCAAATGTTTTAATTCTTTTTTTTTTATAAACATTAAAACTCAGCTGTCATAAAAATAAAAAAAATAAATAATGAACGTAAAATAAACGTTAATATTTGTCCACTGAACTGTATTTTCTCTGCGATTGGCTGGCGACCAGTCAGCTGGGATAGGCTCCAGCATACCCCGGCAACCCTAATGAGGATAAGCGGCATAGAAAATGGATGGATGGAACTGTATTTTCTGTACGCTTCCAATCTTTTTAAACATTTTTAACATTTTCTTCAGTAAAAATCGCTGAATTTCCACATTTCCTCATGAAATACAGGGCAGCAACCTCAGATGATGCTGCCGCTAGCGTCTCTTTTTGGCTTAGTGTGCAACCAGTGTAACGTGTAATGAGGTGGGAGCGGGAGTGAGCTGGAAGATGCTTGTCACTGCTGTCTTTCCATTAAGAGGAAAAGCCAGGGTTCTTTTTGTTTGTTTCTTTGCAAGCAGCTGGAGAGCTGCTGGTCAAATGCATTTAAGATTTTTTTATGCTCTGCTGAATGAATGAATGAATTTGACAGCCAAGATGGATGAGTATATACCCAAGCTCACCAGGATGTGATCAGACTTTTACAACAAAGTATCATAGCTTTACCTGGAGAAGGATAGGGTGCATGTACTTTATATACCAATAAAAGGTAAGACCACACACATTTTTCACTTAATAAAAACAAATAAATAAATGTGGCTAAGAATTGTTTTATTTATTTTTTATCAAAGAAAATGTGTCTTCTCTTTTGTTATTCTTTCAATGAGTAAAGGGTATTAACATAAAAAAACCCTCCAAAGGAGGCAGTACTTCACCAGCAATGAGCCTCACCACACGTCGCTGATAATAATACATTTATAATTATATATTTTGTATTAAATCTTGCTGAACTGAGCTCTAGTCAGGTGACATCATGCATGATGACAGGTGACTTTTTAGGCAGATTTCTGGTCAGTTCTAAATCATATGAGCTTTGAGGGCATTCAAATTTGGATGATCCACTGTGTAATGTGTAGTTTTAACAATAATAGTAGATGATGCCACTGATAGCAGGAATGGTAGCCAATGTTCCACTAAGTTGAAAATGAAAATTCATCCTAATTAGGATTTGGATGCAGATGCAAAACCATGTGCTTTCCAATGTTCATCTAAGAGTGCTCATTAATTCTGCCAAAGTCTCTTGTTGGACCAAATTAGTGCAGCAGTGAGCCTCATTTAAACTCATAGAGTCATCATTCTGGATAAATAAAGTTACTTATTAACATACATTTATTTTAAAGACAGTCTGGAACACCCCAGGAAGGATTCTTTGTTATTCACCTCAGCAATATTATTGGACTTTTCACATTTTTATGGATGAGGTTGTCATCGACACCTGGTTCTATGCGTGCATGCATATCAAGGTGTGTTTACTCACCACCATCTTGTTGAGGGACACCCAGCAGTCGGAGGGGAAGTCCTGCAGCATGGGCACCAAAAACTGCAAACAGCCGTCCCAGTGACACAACAGCAGCATCATCGCGATCAGGTTGAATATTCGCATCACAGCGCTGGCCAGGTCGTAGGTCATGTGGAAGATCTGGTGGGAAAGAAGTGGAATATGAGGGAGGCTCAGTTCAAATGTGAATTAACTTCAAGTGTGAAATAAGTGATTGATTGGTACTTGAATGGGTTCAAATTAGGGCTGTCACAAATAGCGCATTAACAGTGGTAACTAATTGATTTTATGAATTACGTTCAAATTTTTAATCTAATTAACGCATACGCGTGGCAAGCCACGCCCCTCTGTCATGACGGCAGACGGACGCACGGTGTAGCGTCCCCATAGTCACATAGTCGAACGCTCTTTTACAACTTTTATTCTGACCTGAACACACCAACAGCAGTGCATTTCCAACACCATATATCTGCCTTCAACTCACAAACACGTCTCTAGTCCGTTCATCCTGGGAACGACACTCTAGTGACACCTCAGTGTCACTCGACGACCACGAGGTGCATTCAAGGACACTACGAACATCACCACGTCATTACTATGCGTGTAGACACAGAAAAACAAAACTCGGATATTCTTAGCACTCACTAAGTCTTACAATTTGTTGCATCGAAACCCCAGAAAATACATGTACTGTAAACTCAAAACATGTACATTCAACTTAATGATGTGGTGTCTTTGAACACAACCCCACATTGCTCATACTGTAATAACATGCGTGATTCAAATATCACACAGTATATTTCACACGCAATACATTGCCAACGGTGATTACTCATTATTAATTTGACAACTGATTCGTTTGATTAAAAATGTTAACCATTTGACAACCCTATTAATTAGTTCATTCAAATGTGAAATAGTATCTGAAATCATGTTTCTTGTTTATTTATTTTAATATGATTTGGAGGAAATAAACAGGAACAGGAAATGGGTTACGACTGGCTAAATAGCAACTGGTTTCTCCAGTCAAAATGAATGAATTCAAGCAATGCAATGAATTAGAACTGCATTAATCAATTACAATTTAAAACATGATCTGAAATGTATTTTTTTTATTTTAAAATTATTTTGAGGAAATCAACAGAGGGAATGGGTCAATAAATGAATCGATAAAATTGTCCATTATTTGATGAAAATGTGAAATATAAACTTCAATTATTTATTTATTCCAATATTACTTAGAGGAAATGAACAGGAAATAGTTTATATTCCATATTTATATTCCATATTTTGAATGAAAGTGTGAAATATTATCCGGAATCATTTGAGCTAGTTAGTTATATTTATTTAAATGTCAGTTTGAGGAAATAAACGGAGAATTAATGATATTTGTAGGTAATAAATATGTAAAACGTTTTTTTAAATCATAATAATTCATTAATAATACATTCACTTGTAGTCATTAAAGCATGACATGACTGATTAAATTCTCCACTAAATTATTCAAATGTAAAATATCTGAAATTAGTATTTGTATTTATGGATCCATGTATATATACACGTTGAGACCCCTGGTGGAGGATTCTTTGTACCAAAATGTAATAAATGTAAAATCAATGTCAGAATGAATGAAAACGTGTACTGTTTGACTATTTATTTATTACAGTATTATTATAATCCTATTTAAATCAATATGAATTGTAGGATACGCAGCATAGAAAAATAGATATGAATTGTTCCAGTCCATGAGGACCACAGCTGCACTTTTCATGAGCTCCAGTAGTTACAGTAGTGTGAAAGGAGACCCTCCCTTGTGGTTTGAAGGCATTCCCCTTACATGATGAATGACGCTCCTTGACCAACGACCCCCCCCAGTCCAACCACCTCCACCTCCTACAGTCACACCAGAACAGAACCTGGCCATGTGTCAATGTCACACGTCAGCTACATGGGTCACAATACACACATAAATGTACTTTCCACTCTGTTTTGACATTTGATGAAACGCTGAGATATTACTACCACTTTATTGCCACCACACACACATACACACACGCACACCCTCCAGCGAGTAAAGAGCCTCCGTAGCAGCTTCCTGTTTCAGGAAATTGCTCCGCTTATTCCCGACAACGCTTACAACTGCCTCTGCTCAGACGCACCGTAAACACACGCAAAGATAAATGATGCTATATCAAAAAATATCAAATATTACCCTGCCCCGCCTTACCCTGATTATACTGGTATATAATTACAATTGTGGGAGTTGTCAAAGTTACCAAAACAGCACAACAAAACTGTCCAATGAAAAGGACGTATCTCCAATAGTTTGTGTATGTTTTGCTAATGATTGATAAACAACAATATTTTCTACAAAGGTGTATTAATCCCACACTCAATCAAAAAATAGCATTCATTTTCTATGCCGCTTAATCCTCATTAGGAACCTACCCCAGCTGTCTTCTGGTGGGAGGCGGGGTACACCCTGGACTGGTCGCCAGCCAATCGCTGTGGGAGGAAGCCGGAGTACCCGGAGAAAAGCCACACACACGTGGAGAACATGCAAACTCCACATGTCCACATGAGCTGTCCAACGGAACCTCAGTCTTGCTGACTGTGTGGCCAACATGCTAACCATTAGGCCACTGTACGGCCCAAACGATATATCCATCCATCCATCCATTTTCTATACCGCTGCTCCTCTTTAGGGTCGCGGGGATATGCTGGAGCCTATCCCAGCTGACTTCGGGCGACAGGCCGGGTACACCCTGGACTGGTCGCCAGCCAATCGCAGGGCACATATAGACAAACAACCATTCACACTCACATTCATACCTATGGACAATTTAGAGTCTCCAATGAAGCTAGCATGCATGTTTTTGGAATGTGGGAGGAAACCGGAGTACCCGGAGAAAACGCAAACCCGAGAACATGCAAACTCCACACAGAAAATGCCAAGGGAGAATCGAACGCAGGTCTCCCAGACTGTTACTGTGTTGGCCAACATGCTAACCACTAGACCACCGTGCGGCCTCCAAACGATATATATATATACTATATATATATATTGTAATAATAAAAGTCAATACAGAAAATCATAAGAATTAAGTTTACAATGAGAACGAGTGAATGAATGTCAAAATCCACACAATAACTTCATAGTTTACCCTTAATCAGGCTACTAATTAATGTTTCTGATTTAATGTAAAATTACAGTATTATTCTCATAAAGTTATGTCGGGTTTTTTAATGTAATATTGCAGGTTCATTCTCATTAAATCATGTTTTTATTGTCACTGAGACTTTACCATTACAAAATTGCTATTTTTTTTCTCAGAATATCACAATTTTATTGTTTACTTTTTCCTTGTAAAAATTACCATTTTTGTTGTAACAATGAAGTTCTCATAAAGGTAAGTTTTTTGTTTTCATTTTGAAATTTAAAAATGTTTTTATTTATCGATTTTATTCTCATAAAACTATTTTCTTCTTGTAGTTGCGACTTGTGCTGTGACTTGTTTATATATCACAACTTTATTCTACTGAACTTAAGTGTTTTCATAATAAAAAAATAATAATTACGACTTTTCAGTGCGGCTTTAACACTCCAAGGCTCCGTATATTTGTGTTTCCGATTACAGGAAGACAAGTCACAAAATGTGGAGATACCTGCTTTTCATGGGAACCTTTATTAAATTTGGGCTTATCTGAGCTGAGCCAATGTAATCTGATGTGATCCATGTAGTTGTTGTCGTCGCGTGTGCGCTACGGACAGTATATTAGGCTTCTCCCTGAGCTCAAATTACTGCTCAGTAATCAAAAGAGCTGTGGCTGTTTCAGTCATTCACTGCAGCTCAGTTAGTGTGTGTTTATGTTTCAACAAAGCACACTCACTCGCAGTGTGTTGGGGTTAATTGTGTTTATGTTGCATAACGATGCAGCTACATGCTGGAGGAATAAATAAATATGGCTTATCGCCTCATTAGCTTCCACTTTTACAATGTGTTGGCTTTTCATTACAGCGCTACAAAACAATACAAATGAGGACCAGGTACACCATGTCGGGGGTCCCCTACCACCAGTAGTGGTCTGTGGGCGAGGCCAAACCGGGAAACTTTCAAGTGCAATGAAAAAAAAAAAAAAAACCACTTAAAAAAAATATTTCTAAATTGTCAAATGTTATGTAAATGCATATCAATTTTGGATATACGGGCCATTATTTTATTTTAAAAATAATATACAGTTGGAAATCCCGCAGTTTTTGCATGTTTGTGGTGTTTGTCGTGAGCGGCGACCCGTCCCACTTTGTTCAACGGTCCTTGTACGCCCCATAATCGCGGGTGCTAACTTTCTCCCACGCTGCACAGATAAACTACTTTACTGTATTTCTCCCGTTTTTCTTTCACCTCATATTTGGTCCCAAATGCTGATATGGGAACTCATAAAGGTAAGGTTGATGATGTTATTGAGTGCCAATGTGCATATTGGTTCAGTGCGCAACCTGAAGTTAATTCATGCTAGCACACTGCCTGTTACCACACACATACAGTATAATCCCTCTGAAAAGCAAACTCCAGGCTCGTACTGGTGGATGCTGGGTCTGTATTCATTTTGTGCTTTTAATTTGATGCTGTTCCTGTCTTAGTTTTACACAATACATAAGAAATAAAATACATTTGAAGTAGAGTGCTACAATGTACCACCCAATACCCCTCACCCCGCTGCGGATTTGTGGGAACACGGGTCGGTTTGTGGGTCCAAAAAGGTTGGGGACCACTGCACTATGTGATCATCAGTCATGTGGGGCTACAGTGGACTTACCAACCAACACCATGTCAGCCATGATTGCTGAGTGCATACTCTTTTTCCACTTTTGGAACAAATTGAAATATTTTACACCCAATATATCGTCCATGTTCTTCTTTTTTGTGCAGATTTTTTGACAAAATGTTTGGCAAAATTTCCAGCACCCCATGTTGGTGGAGTGGATATTTTCGGCACCCTGTCAGCCATGTTTGTGGAGTGAATACTTTTTTGCATTTTTGTGACAACTTGCAACATTTTCAGCACCCACATGAATGGTATGTTATTGGAGTGCATACTTCCATGCTTAACTTTAATTGCACTAAATTGTGTTTCGTGATAAACAAGTGTGTATGAGTGCTGCTTGGGCATACCTCTTCCCACTGGTGGATGTAGCGGATGAGCCTGGACAGTCTGAGCAGGCGCAGCAGGCTGAGGATTTTAGTGAATCGCACAATGCGGAGCGCCCGGGCCGTCTTGTACATCTCCGAGTCGATGCCCTTCTCCACGATGAGGAAGATATAATCCACCGGTATGGAGGAGACAAAGTCCACCACGAACCAGCTCTGCAAGTACTTCTTCTTGATCATCTTGGGGTCCAGGATGATCTCGGTGTTGTCCTCGAATACGATGCCCGTCCTGAAGTTGAGCACCAGGTCTATGAGGAAAAAGGTGTCCGACACTACGTTGAAGATGATCCAAGGGGTGGTGGTCTCGTCCTTGAAGAAGGTGATGCCCACAGGGATGATGATCAGGTTTCCCACCATGAACATGAGCATGGTGAAGTCCCAGTAAAACCTAACATGGAGGTACAGTAAGAAACCATGCAGTGTACAGTGTTCAAATCATGGAACGTCAAGTCACTGTCATGTCGCTGTCAGTGACATTTTCGACACCCCATGTGGGCCATGCTGTCATGGAGTGCATGCTTTTTTTGCATTTTGCCAAATTGTAATATTTTTAGAATCCCACTTTGTGTTTTTGTAACAAATTACAATGTGCCCAAGCTGCCTTGAAGTGATGGCAAAATGTTGTATTTTTGGGACAAATTGTAAATACTTTCAGCACCCCATGCCATCCATGTGTCTGGGGTGCATCATTTTTTGCATTTGGGGTGACAAATTGTAATATGTTCAGAACTCACATCGAGCGCATACTTTTTTCAGTATTAGTAACAAATTAGAACATTTTGAGCACCCGTTCTGCCTATGTTTCTGGAGTGCATACTTTTTGTGTTGATTGTAATACTTTACACGAAAAGTTTGGCCGATACCACCACACATGCACACCAAGACAACCATGCTGTGCTGTAGGCTACCTGAAGTCACTGTAAGGGTGGATGATCCAGTTCCCCGCGGACTTGACCCTCTCTTGCTCCTTCTCCACCGCCTTCTGGCTGCCGAACATGCGCAGGGAGAATTTGTTGACCCCTGGCTGCAGCATGGCGGTGAACTGCCGCTGCATGTAGGTTTGGTTCCGATTGGAGTCACCATCATCCGCCACTATCTGTGAGCCGTCGTCCGCTCTGGAGCTCCTGGACTGCTGACTTGGGGTGTGCCCTTTACCCGTAGGCGCGTTGGAGAAAGACACCCTGGAGTCCTTCTTCTCCATCCCCGCCGAGGCGCTCTTGACCTCGGCCCCCTGGAGTGGAGACCCCGCTGACACCACAGAGCCGTCCATGCTTGCAGCCTTGCCGCCCTCGGTGGCTTCTACCCCCCCATCAACGTGCTTTTCCTGTCTAGATATGAGCGAGGAGAGACTCCCGGAGCTGGTCGGCTCTCTTCGGCAGTCTCCGTTCTTGTTGCATATCATGCCGCCGGCTTCGCGTCCTAGCACGGCAGCCTCTGGCACAGAGCCCCCACCGCTCTCGCACTGTGGAGCATCCCACTGGAAGAGCCGAGAGGAAGGTGTACTGAAGGAATCTGGGCAGTGGTCCCGAAGAGGCAAGAGCTCATTGTTGTTGGAGTTTTTGCGCGCAAAGGAGGAGGCTGCCCCGCCTCCTGGCGCACATCTCTTCATGGTGGCGGTGCCTCTTCCAATGCTCCCATCATCCTGTCCCGCCCGCTGGTGGTGGACTGTGAGCTCCTCCTCGTCCATCACTGGTAGACAAAGACAGACACGCAGACACAGCAGCACCTGGACGTCCACTCACACCCTCACACTTGAATCATGCAAGGCTGCAACAGGACTGTAGTTATTATACAAATGCATGTATGCAATCAATAGATAACTAATTGTGCAGAGTTTCATTAAATACATACAACATAATAGATCTACACTGGTGAAAATGTGGAATAAAAGTGCTTCCCTTACCATTAAATACACTGGAAGGTAGCCTGTGGCTTCTCGTTGATGCACACTCAGCTAAATCGCCCCATCTTGTGGATAACATCTGGAAATACGCCTTTATGGCCCGGGAGGTACGAGTACCCTCGCGGTGGTAGAGATCGCCACTATACCGTTGTTTTTTCAGGTCTATGGTGACATTTGACCAAAAAACACCTCAACTACGGGTAATGCTGTCATTACACCCGGGGCGTTGATTTACCTAAACCGCAAAAAACAGGGTGTTAATGGGAAACAAGCAGAAGTGGCAGAAAGTCAGTGTCTTGAAAGTCTCAAGTAAACCTCAAGTCTTTAAACCCAAATCTCAGGTCCGGTGTCAAGTAAAAACGTGCAAGTCCAAGTCAGTCTCAAGTCAACACAAGACAGGTCGAGTCAGGTGCCAAGTCGTAGCGCTTGAAACTTTCGAGTCCTTACAAGTCACGAGCACGGTTTAGTGTTTACCAAATAAAATGGCATTTTAGTTTGGACAATCTATTAAATGTGACAAATACACTTAAATGCATTTTTAATTGTTTTATTTTTAACGAGACCTAATCACAGAAAAGAGTGCTGACATAGCATTCAAGATTGAGTCAGTGCCAACCAGTACAACCTAACTGACTTTCTGTGTGCGCGCGCTCGTGCACGTGAATAACTTTGTACCAGCTGTCTGACATAATAACGGTCACGTTAGTTGAATATTTTGAATAGGGACACATTTTACTCGACACACTCGCTGAAAATCTCAAGTATTTTCAAGTCATCACGCTAAAAGCTCCAAGTCACGTCCCGAGTCATTGACATCAAAGTCCAAGTCGAGTTTCAAGTCTTTCATGATATTGTCAAATCGAGCCCAAAGTCATCAAAATTGGGACTTGAGTCCAAGTAAAGTGACTTGAGTCCACACCTCTGGAAACAGGTGATAAGTGGCTGTCATTCCTGGAATGTGAAATCTCTTTATACTCTATATGTCAACTTATTTTTAACATCGTATTTTAGGGTGCACGAGAAAGTGGAAAGGGAAGCATAGCTGTCTTTCACCACATGATCATTTGTTAGCAAGCATCTGTATTGCACAGCACAGCAGCTACAGAACCAATGTTGTAATAACGGAAAGAGCAAACTGCTCAGCCAGCATGAATACCGCTGCTGGATTCATTGTAAACAGTAGGGCAAGAGTTTCACACGAGCAGCTGATTTACATTTTAAAGTGCATGCAGAGGTAGATAAAGCTGCTGCATGCAGACCACTCATAATACAGTGGATCCCTGCATATTCAAGATTCAGCACTGTCATCCCAGCAAATTCACACATTTTAGTCATCATGTTTATTTGTGCGAAAAGCTGCCCAATTCATGTTTTTTTCTCAGAAAATATGCAGTTTATTTGCAAAAAACACATCTGATTAACTCGGTCAGTAATTATTTATTAATATGCAAAAATGAAGCATAAAATGTGCAGCATAATATTACAGATGACATGACATCAGTGCAAGATGGCAGCACTAGCTTCTACAGTTAAATTTGTTACAGTCCGGCCTCAAAATTTACAACGAGGTGAACAGACATACAGTATATGATCTTAAATTGTTACTGGAATTACAACATGTACAGAGTGTGGATTATGTAGACGCGGCTTGGAGGAGCGCCTTCTCAGACAGCTAGCTGGTTTGACCCATCGGCCTGCGGAGCCACGTACTACCGCTAGCTGCTTAAAGCGGGCTGGAGGCAGCGCCACAGCAGACGAACGCATGATTTTAGCGCAAATTTTGATTGCAAATGTTCATCCAAAATCGGAGGAAAATGAACATCAAGATAGCAGGTGGGTTTGGAGGGGGAGGAGTGAGTCGGCGGAGCATATGGTGGCGCCTCGACACAGCATCATAATCCAGACATTATTTAAATGTCAAAAATACACATTAGCGGGGCTTGACTGTACTTCAAATACTACGGCTAAAGCCATCTTAAGTCAATAAAAACTGTATCAGGAGGTTGCCTGTAGCCACAGCTGTTAATGCCAATGGTTTTTGAAAAGGAGCTAATTAGAGAACCCGGTTGCTTGCTTTCGTAGACCGTGCATTCGGCGATTATAAGATAATTAGCAGTTAATTGAACTGAGGCATGAACTGTAGCATTTGCGGTAATAAAAATAATACATAAACACATTTTTATAGTGCTTTTCTAGGTACTCAAAGACGTTGAAACAAGATCGAAAAAATTCTAATAAACAATATCTAATTCACATATTTATAATTAATTTTAAAAAATTGCATTTTTGTTTCAAATCTTGAAATGTTTTACACAAAATAGAAATGTTTTGGATTTCTTTGTGTGTATTTTTTGACAAAATGTAATATTTTCAAACCCCCGTGTTTGTGGAGAGCATTTTTTTTTGCAATTTTTATGAAAAAAAAAAACAACTATATAATAAAATTGGATTTAGTTGTGTATCAGTGTAAGGAAGTGACCAATAAAAGCAAAACCAGCTTGACTGTATACACTTTTTAATCCATTTATTTAAAAATCTCAATATCTGATATGAATAAAAGCTACAATATCATCACAATTTGGAACATTTACAGCAATTGAAAGACTTCATTCTTCTTGATTTTTATTTTTTTTTAACCAAAAAATGATCATGAATCAAAATGCGACATACACAAAATAGCTTATGAACTGTACAATCAAATCTCAAAGGGAATGGAGCGAAGTACTTTGTGTCAACTTTGTGTCAGGTGCAAGTGGCCTCGCACAGCAAAAAGTGTGTGGGTTCAAGTCCGCCAGGGACTTTTGGCGCCTTTAAACAATGTCTGCTAAAATGTTTCAGCTTATGTATCTGTAAAGCATGACTTGTCTTCCAAGTGAATGAGCAGTAGGGTAACAGGGTGTTATGACGTCTAGCTACAAATAAATACCACAAATAGAAAATATAACACAATATTTTAGCTTAATGTCGGCTGTAATTACAAACATAAATACATGATTACTTTTGTGTTCTAGTGATTATGAGGGCAGCATGGTGAATAAAGAATAATGCTATGGTGCCTATTGTTGGCTTGGGAGGAGAGCACGTACACACATGCACACACACACGCACACACACACACACACGACAGTCTCTCTTCACTTTCATATTCACAATTCATGTACAAAGTGGACGTGTGAAGTATGGCTTCACTCAGGCAGTTCTGTGGACAACACACAGCACAATGAGTACACATAACTAATAAGAGGCACACATCAAGGTGGGAGTGGGGGGAATGAACGTTACCATCGTTCAGGGCTGTTGCTTGTGTCCACGGTGGAGATTTGGGTCTCTGCTGGCAAGAGGACGACCTTCTGTGCTACATCTTGGTCAGCTTGGGTTACGTCAAAAGGGTCCCGAGCCACCGCGTCAGCGAGGAAAGGCTCTGAGTCCGGGTCGTAGTCGTAGGAGTAATAGGACACGTCGGCCATTGAGCCCTGCTCTTCTTCACCTGGCAACAAAAGGAAAATGCACACGTTTTGAAGCAGGAAATAATGGAAATAAAAATTATGCCTTGCAATTATGCCGACCAATCTAAATAACTTAACTATCAGGGCTGTCAATCAATTACATTTTTTTAATGCAATTAATCACATTTTATCCATAGTTAACTCATAATTAATCACACTTAATCACAGATCGAAATACCTTTTTATTTATAATAAGTAGGGATGTGTTTCTCTTTGCGGCGGTTTGCCCCATTTTGTTTGGCGGTCCTTGAAGGCATCATGTAACGTTGTCCCAATCTGACCAGATAGACTACTATACTGTATTTTTACCCTTTTTCTTTCACCTCATATTTGGTCCCAAATGCTGATACTATGTGCGAATGCATAAAGATAAGATCTGATGCTCTTATTGAGTGCTAATGTGCACATTTGTTCGGTACACAACTTCCCTGAAAAACAATAAAATTGAAAGTCCAGGTTCAGACTGGTGGACGGTAGGTCTGTATTCATTTCGTGCTTTTAATTTGATGTTGTTCCTGTCTTTGTCTTACACAATACATAATAAATAAGATCGTTATAATGTACATACTGTGTGTTTTACTGATGATCTTTCCTGGTGACAAGCAAGCCCCCAAATAGCTGTTCTCGGCTACGCCTGCTGTTAACTAGTAGCTCATACCCAAATTTTAGCTCGCAGTTCAAAGCAAAAAAAATCAGTCGATAAACAGCTCGCATCTCAAACAACACTTTAGTTGAGACACTCGTATGCCAAGATACCTCTGCATAAATGATAATAAAAAAATACCAGGATTGCTTCAGTACCTTCTCGCAGCTCGCTTCTCTCTGGCAGGTCGACATACAAATCACAGCGACAGTAGATACAAATAACTTTGGTCTTGTTGTGAGAGCCATCTGCCAGGGCTTTGAAGCTAAATTTACCAATCAAAATACTCTTTTCGTTGTCCATTTCTGCTCAATATTTGTTTGTCTTATGGCTCCATTGTCACAGCTACTTCCCCTTGCCGAGGATCAAACAAGATATGCGCACGCTAATCGCGTGTCAAAAAAAAATTGTGCCATTAAAGCAAACTTTTTCGCGTTAACTTTGACAGCTCTATTAACAACACATGCAGTGTTTAAAGTAACATTTTCAAATTCTTCATTGTCATTTAAGCGTAAAAAGAAGTTAAACACTTAATATTACGACATCAACATGACCCCTGCAACATCTCCACATATCCATCTACCATTTGACACCCCTGCACAACCTGAAGCTCCATTGTCCCAGTTTCCCAAGGAAAAATCACCCCAGATCATGATGGCGCCCCCTGTGCCGTACGGAAAACATCTCAGGTGGGATCTCCTCTTTCCATTCAAATTCCAAACGGGCAATTATGTGGCGTTGAAGCCTCTGAAGACGATATTGTTCTTAAAACCCTTCTCTCGCAGATGCGGTCTGATGGTTATTGGACTGCAATCGGCACCGGTAACAACCTGGGTCATTTGGGCCAAGGATCAGCCCGTGTCTTGATGGACAGCCAATCGGATCCTCGGGGCCGGTGACATTATTTTGGGTCTACTCTTGGACTTTTTTGTTCCACAACCCTCAGGATCTTTTAAGAAGTTTAAAATGACTTTCTTACAGCATCCAACCTCAGCAGCAAGGCCTTGCTTGTGCAAGGTTAGCAAAGATTTCGGCTTTTAAAGGCTGTGGTCTTTCAATCAAGTGATGAACAGCCTATTTCACTTTGATGCTTGTTTGCAATTAATTGCTTACTCAAAAAAAATGTTATATCGCTCCTATTTCTTTTTTTTTTAACTTTTTTTTGTCTACTTAGAAACTCCTTAAAATCCAACAGAGCAAAATGTAAATACTTGCAGTTTTCCAACTGGTCTTAACATTTTGACCAGTAGTGAATTACTGTTAGACCATCATTAAAAAGTCGGTCTTGCATAATAGTAATAACCTCAACCGCCATCACGTGCTTGTGCTGCAGTACTTCATCACAGACGTTAGAGGGCCCTCTTTGCTTATAATGTACAGGTATGGCCTGTACGTAATGATAGAGCCTCAGAAGATCCTGATTTCACATAAGCATTACGTAGAAGCGACCTTACGACTCATTTTCATTCCTTCATGCTCGTGACACACACTTCACACGAGTAGATGTTAGATTTTAAAGTGGAGGATTTAAAAGAAAAAGAGACATTTGTACTCATGTGTGTTATCCTGTGATAATAAGGCAAGTCCACACACGGACACTAATTCCACAGATATGACTTCCTCCACTGTGCAAGCTTTCAGCTCCTTGGCACAAGCTTCCCCTACTACACTTAGCGGCCATATTGGCAGCATTTAATGAATGTTTGTTTTTTCTCTTTTTACCTGCGTGTGATCATAAAGTGTGTGCATATATGGATGCATACGCTGTATGTGTTGCAACATTCCTGTGACTTTTATGGTGAGAAGACCTTTGACTGAGAGAGAGCGGGAGCCAACAAGCCAGTGCACGCCACCCTCACATTACACACACACCTGCACTCATCATTCACACAGGAAGGCCTCATTCACCTTATCACCTGAGCATCTGCAGAGTGTAACAAGCAGCCAAAGGTGTGAGGCCTGAAAGCTGGAAACTCATCAACTCAACTATCAGGCTCACCTATCAATGTTATCACCCTGATTGTAGACATGATGTGATGGCAGGGGAATGTGTAGCGTGCACACATACACACGCACGCACGCACACTACCTACATGTCCTCTTTTAACTGGTGTCATCCCTTTTTCCTTTACCACAAGTCTGCAATCCATTGACACTTTTGAATTTAGTAGGGCCGCATACACAATATATATATATATATATATATATATATATATATATATATATATATATATATATATATATATATATATATATATATATATATATATATATGGGGCTCAGAAATCCTGGGCCCCATGGAAAGTAACGATAAAAGGAATGTAAAAGGGATGGACATAAAATCATAAAACCATAAAATCATCTTAATTTAGAAACAAAAACATATTTGACGTACTTTTTCAAGAGAACATATATCATTCATAAAACTTACAGAGCATGAGACGCCTTCTTGAAGGAAACTTTTGATGTGAGGGCCCATTGTCTGGCAGGACTTCCAGATAGCACATAGCTGAGCTCCATATTAGAGAGCATTTGGCGGAACCCTGTGTCTTCCACCGCTAAGAAAGGCTGCTCATCTAGTCCGATGAATTCAATTATTTTTCTGGTTATTTGCTTAGATTTCTGACGGTCACGCACATGAGTGTTTTCCAGTGTTTTGGCTTCGTTACTCATCATACACACCTGTCTATAGCGGCCACTAAAGGGAGACGGCAAATGTGGCCGCTATAAGCAGGTGGCCGTTATAGACAAGTTGGCAGCCATTTTGAATGTTGACCAGTAGAGGGCACTGTTGGACTGCGGATAAAAGTTGTAAAGAAATACTACTGTAGGTTAATAAACCGCTGTTAATAAAGTGATTAAAGTGCATCGGCGACGTGAGTCTCTCCTTCCCCACAACAAGGGGCATTACAGTATTGACCAGTGCACATTGTCTCACACCAGGAAATAAACAGTGTCACTGTCTGCAACAAGCTCCAAAGAAGACGGCTTTTTTTTTATGTGGAACAACTGACAGTTTGTGTGGATCTTGTGAATGATTGTGACTGAGCTACGACTCAGTAATTAAAGTCTACACATGACGGCTTCATTGCTTAAAAAACAAAATTTTTTCGTGCATGAAGCTTCTGCTTGAGTCAGCATTTTGGCCGCTATATGCGGTCAGATATTGACCAAGGGAGACAAAATGGGTGGCCGCTGGCCGCATTAGACAGGTGACTGCTATACACAGGGTCTATAACGTACATTTTCTGCGGGGGATTTGTCAGTGGCCGCTATAAGCAGGTGGTCGTTCTATACAGGTGGCCGCTAAGACAGGTTTGACTGTACTTTGTTTAGTATTTCTCCTTGAAATGCCGTATGAAATTAAAGCTTTTAAAACATGCTACCCCAATGAGATATTTTTCGTGGCATGTGTTGCAGGATGCGAACTTTACATCACTCTGACAAATGGCATAGAAGTTCCACACGGCAGACATGTTAGTTTTGGTTTGGAGTCGCACGCCTGTGAAGTGTGACAGAAAGGGGGAGGGGGATGCTACCCAAGACACTGCAGCAAGACACTACACGGCACACAGGGATTGCTCCAGGCTGCAATAGTAAGAGCCACAGGGGCTTTTGTGATCGGCGTTGAAAGGCATTTATCGGCGTATTCCGATCACATGCTTTTCCACAGAAATGGGCCGATACTGATCAGTGGCCAATCGACCAGAGAATCCCTAATTAATTTTCATAAATCATATAACTGGTTAAGCAGGATAGAAAACGGATGGGTGGAAATCATATAACTATTTTATTTATTAATCATATTAGTTTTAAAAATGCAGATTTTCATGTTTTATTGTACAGCGAAAGCCTGCCCAGATGCAGACTGCTTCTATGTACCTTATTGTGTGTGTGAGCGTGTGTGTGTGTGTGTGTGTGTGTGTTTGGTGAAATTACCTGTGTGTAGCGGGACTGAGGGCTGCTCAGTCTCCTGGCTCGCTGTTGGCTGCTTGTCCTCTCCCTGGGTCTCTACTGGAAATACAAATACAGACATTTGTTTTTTACAAAAATGTGGTAGTGCGTGCAACACAATACATGTCATTGTCGTGTAATCTACTGTACAGTTAATGCTAACCACAACTTTAACATCTTGGCAAAACAAAGAGTCCCACTCAGTCCTAATAGAGGCATTAAAATACTTCCAAAAATAGCCTGGCTAAGAGGTAAGTGGGAGCAGGGAGGGTCATGAGTGCCTCTGACTGTCACTTTCTCCTGCTCAAATGGGCTAATGACCCTAGCGCACATAAGCATATACAAACAAACACAAGCACAGAGCTTCAGACAACGAATGTTATTATTGTATTAATCTAGTGGAGATAAAACATTTGGCACAGAATGAAGTTGTTTCCCTCAACAAAAGTTTTGTTTATGCCTTTTTCCCCTCAATCGGCTCGGCAACATGAAGGCTGCTTTGTTGTTGGGCTGCGCGTCGGAAAGGAATGTGACAAGGATTTCAAAGGCTTGGACAAAAGCACTCATTTGGAGGGAGCCCTCTAATACAGCACACAGTCAGCGAAGGGGGGTGCACTCTGTATGTGTTTGTTTATGTGTGTGTAGATGCAACCTAAAAAAGTGAAAAAATACAGCTCAACAGCTGAGCAGCTGTTTCCACAGCTGAGCTCATGGCACACATAAATGAGGATAGACGCACTTGAACACTCACATGGCCGTAAATTGAGAAACAGTGGCCGCTACATGCACACACCCCTTCTTCACTGTCTGGAAAAGCACCTTACTTGTAACTTGCTAATAAGCATGTCCAAATTAAATAAAGCATTCCCAATAACAAATTAATTCATAAAAAATGTAATGTCCTAATGCACAGATGCAAATTCAAATGATGTGGTCAAATTTAATAAAACACCTAATTCAGGCTGTTTGTTCCCTGTATGACCGGTGTCAGACCGGCGCCAGCAATAAGTCAGACTCATTTCCAGTCAGGGTTGGACTCTGCCAGGGCTGCCCTTTGTCACTAATTCTGTTCATTACTTCTGGACAGAATTTCTAGGGGCAGCCAGGGCGTTGGGGGGATCCTGTTTGGTGGCAGCAGGATTGGGATTTATATGGTCCTGCCGGCTTGATCGGGCCGTGACCTTCAACTCTCACTGGATCAGTTCACAGCCGAGTGTGAAGCGGCTGAAATGAGAATCAGCACCTCCAAGTCCGAGTCCATGATTCCATGTGGGTGGAGTGCCATCTCCAGGTGGGGATGGGTTCCTGCCCCAAGTGGAGAGTTCAAGGTGTTGGGGTGTTGTTCACAAGTAAGGGAAAGATGGAAAGTGAAATTGACAGATTGGTGCGGCGTCTGCAGTGATTCAAACTCTGCATCGGTCCGTTGTGATGAAGAGGGAGCTGAGCCAAAAAGCGAAGTTCTCAAATTACCAGTCGATCTACCTTCCTACCCAAACCTATGGTCATGAGCTTTGCGTAGACCGAAAGAACAAGATCGCAGGTACAAGCGGCCGAGATGAGTTTTCTTTGTAGGGTGGCTGGGCTCTCCCTTAGAGATAAGGTAAGAAGCACTGTCATGAGAACCGCTGCTCCTCCACATTGAGCGGAGCCAGATGAGGTGGCTCGGGCATCTGGTCAGGATGCCTTCTGGACGCCTCCTTGGGGAGATCAGCGCACATCCGACCGGTAGGAGGCTTCGGGGAAGACCCAGGACACATTGGAGACACATGTCTCTCAACTGGCTTGGGAACGCCTTGGGATCCGCGGGGAGGAGATGGACAAAGTACTCGGGGAGCGGGAAGTCTGGGCTTCCCTGCTTCGGCTCAGATACAGTAAGTGGAAGAGGATGGATGGATGTGTTAAAAAAAACTGTGAATTAAATGTCTCTATCTTTCTTGTCATCATAAATTAAAATACATGGTATGTATCATCTTTTGAACATTTTATCCTAACAAGAGTGTAATCAGCACCTCGTATAACTTTTGTGTTAGTCATGTGATGTGTGATGACCAAGCTCTTACTATGAGGACACTGGGCCATAGGGACCTGCTTGATGCGCGTCCCATTCCTACAGGAAAACACCTCCATCTGACACTGGTTTTGGTAGACCTGACCATCGGACCCGCAGACCGGCTCCCCGTCGTAACCGCAGTCCCTGTAGCATGTGCATCGCTCAAAGTGCTCCTCCTCCAAGCAGCCAAACACGTTGTTGCACTGGTTGGCCTGCACGAAACCTTTACAGATCTCATTTAAGACGCTGAAGCCAGCAGGGGCATCATGTAAATCGCGAGGTCTCACCTGTCCAGTGATGGGTGGAACTCTCCACCTCGTTGCAAGTGGGCCCGTCGCACAGCTCCCGTGCCAGCGTGCTGCCCTCGCTGACGTTGTAAAAGCGCGTGGCCTCAAAGGCTGTAAAACAAG
Organism: Dunckerocampus dactyliophorus; assembly: GCF_027744805.1. Lineage (NCBI taxonomy): Eukaryota > Metazoa > Chordata > Actinopteri > Syngnathiformes > Syngnathidae > Dunckerocampus > Dunckerocampus dactyliophorus. The sequence goes on from NC_072828.1 coordinate 15,241,826, forward strand.
GGCACAAAACAATGACGACACACAAACACGCCAAAGCTGGATTCATTGTGGAAAAAAGAAAAAAAGAAGCCCCTTCATAAATCAGATCAATGGGTTTCATGCTTTGTAACTCTTTAAAGAGCAGTACTTAAGAATATGCATTAGGAGGCACACCTGGTTCATAGTAGTCGTAGATCTTGACCGGAACAGGTGCTGTCTTGCCCACAATGTATTCCCTGACAGCTTGGAAGGCCACACATGTCATACATTGGCTGGAGATCTGACAAAACAGCCAAAACAGTCTTAGAAAAGGACTAAAAATGCAAATATACACACTATTCCCTGTATAAACTTTAAAGACAAAAGTGTTGCAGCAATTGTTGCAGCTTCCACTCTTATGGGAAGACTTTCTACACGATTTTATAGTGTGTTCATCCACATGAACGTTTGGGAAGTTTTTACACTTAAATTTTTCCACACCACACTTACAGTATCTAGCCATAACATCATGCACCTTGGAAGCACAGAACTGTCCAAAATGTTTTGGTAAGGGGGAGAATTCACATGAAAGGATGACCTAATCGACCAAGAGGTTGAAATACATAGGGGTTCTGTACATCGTGGTAATGAACGAAACCTACCTCATCAAAGTAGAACAAAACCTTCCTGCCATTGAGCTCGTACCTCTTCAGACCCACACGCTTGTCCATCAGCAGCTGTTGAAGGACACACAAAGAACTAATCGTGCAGCTTAAACCAGGTGGCTTGCAACTGACTACAGCACATGTGACTTGAAATAGTTACAATAGTTACTTTAGCAGTTTCATAAGGCATCATCTAATCAGAAAGTGAAACCAAATGCTTATAATGTGCAATTTGTTGAAAAAAAAAAAAAAAAAAAAAATCTCAAAAGCCGCAATAAATCTTGGACGTCAGATACGTGAGACGGCATGCCACACCAACACCAACAAAAAAAAAGTGTTTTTTGTTTTCTTTATTCAGCCATTTTTCGTAATGCCACAGTGCTGGACGAATATGATGACGACCACAGAGCAGGAAATAGAACTTAGTGGGATGTTCTGATAACACAAACGTGGCCCATGCATCTCTGTCCTGACTGCTCAGTACAACATGTTTGAGCTAACAATAGAATGACAATAATAGCAAGGCAATCAGCCGTTTTCTTGATGTGACCAGTCTGTGATGTTTTGCATATTGTCTCATTAATAGAAGCAGAACATTTGAATCACACTTTAACTATATTGTTGTGAGCAATGAGGGGTTGCGTTCAAAGACACCACGTAATTTTCTGGGATTTCCATGTTTAAATGCTCATAAGAACATTCACATATTGATTTTCTTTGTCTTTCGATTTAATTAGAGCACACATACTTGCATAATAAAGATCTTTTGATTTTCGGAGTTATGACTATTCATGAATGCACCTCATGGTAGTGTGATGAGAAAGAGGGAGTTTTGTTCCAAGGAAAAATGGAGAGACGTGTTTGTGAGTTGGAGATACATACATGGTGTGGGAATTGCACTGTTGTTGATGTGTTCAGGTCAGAATAAAGTTATAAAAGAGTGGCAGACTGTGTGTGACGCTACCTTGTGCCTCCGTCTTATGTCATAACAGCGAAGTGTGGCTTGCCGTGATGCCATGTGTAAATTATGCTAAAAATGTAACGTAATTAATTAAATAAATTCATTACTGCCATTAATGGGTTACTTTTGACAGTCCAAACATTCTTTCTTTCTACTTCTTTTTATACTTGCATGGTAAAATGTTGTTAAAACAGTTTTATAATGCTGACAGTTTGAAGCTGCAACGAATGAATTCACATTTACATACATTTATCAACAAGAGATTCTCCCGCAGGTTGTACGGTGGCCTAGTGGTTTGCATGTTGGTCACACAGTCAGGAGATCCGTTTGAATCTCCATTGGACATCGCTGTGTGAAGTTTGCATGTTCTCCGGTTTTCTCACACAGTCAAAAAACATGCATGTTGGGTCAATTGGCGACTCTAAATTGTATACCTAACCATAGGTATGAATGTGAGTGTGAATGGTTGTTCGTCTATATGTGCTCTGCTATTGAATGGCGACCTGTCCAGGGTGTACCCCGCCTCTCATCAGCTGGGGTAGGCTCCAGCATACCTGCCACCCGAGTGAGGATAAGCGGCATAGATGAATGGAGATTCTACTGCAGTAGTAATCAGCACCACAGTGGAATGGACAGCTCCATCCCAGGCTTAATTAACACAGGATTAAAATATACAAAGTTTCAGCATGTCAAGAGGTAACGTTCTTCTTTGTAAACCCTTTTACATGCCCATAATGTTGTACAGTGATCACGTGCATTTATATCTGCCTGGTGGGCCACCACTGGAATGTGAGCCATATGCACACAATAAAATGGACACCAATGAAGACTATGTAGAAATACATAAATACATCACCCGCTTTCTACCTACTACCTGGAATGCTGTGAGCGATGTGCACACAACAGGGATAGGTATCCATGACAATATGTACTGTACTTGTTTATTGCACATCTGAGTGAGAGCAAAGTCAGCTTGCAGAGCTATTTTACCCCCACAGGGTGATTTTTCAGTTAATCAAAAGGTGGGCAGCAGCCTTCGGACAGTGGGGGTTTATGAGGTGCTCAGCCTGAGCTGGCGCCACCACCAAGACACACACACACACACACACACACACACGCATACACACTATATACAACTGGTTTATGTTATGACAAGTATTTCTTGTCTATATGACAACAGAAAAAATGCATGATGTGTCTGGGTTTTAAAACAACAATACTGGTTGCTCGGAACCAAACTAATCATTGAGCATCAATAAAGATAAGCTAGACGTGAGTGAGGAGGCCATGCTTGCCACCATAAATTGAGGAATGCAAGTAAGTGGCAGCCGGGCAGGCAGCAATAAAACTCAGAGGGAGGGCAGCAGGGGTGTAAACTGAGCTTATTAGCCACTATATGTCAGGTCGATGTGCATTGACACAAATGCACTAGTATGCATAGGCATGGATGTGTGTGTGCATATATGTGTGTGTGTGTGTGTGTGTGTGTGTGTGTGTAACATCCCAGCTAGTCAGAAAGGCCTCTTTTAGGTGGAAGCCTGTAGACTGAAGCTGTACAGCAATGAAGTATATACAGTATATCAGCAGTGCTAGTCACATTGACCCAGACACACTCACTGGACATTAACACTTCTTTAGGTACACCTGCAAGCTCCTATAAAAGTAAGAGCTGTAAGTAAGAGAGGAATTAATTAGACCCTCTCATGTAGCTAAATGAATCAATCCAAATATTAGGAACAGCTCTCAGTATGATGCAGTGCAGTTCTGCAGTTCTATAATGTAAACTACAACCACAATAATAAACATATTGTTAAATTAAACTCAGTAATATAAAGTGTAATATAAAGTGTAATTTTTTTAATACAGTTTGGATGTCAGACTTAAAATAAGAGAAAATCCCTCAAACCTTTAAGGCGCAAAAACACTTTTTTGTGACATTTGAGCAGGTGACACACACACACACACACACACACACACGTATATACTGTATACAGTGCATGCACACACACATAGACATACACACATGTGAGTTGGCGATACTTATATGGTGTTGGAATTGCACCGCTGTTGATGTGCTGAGGTCAGAATAATGGTATAAAAGAGTGTCAGACTCTGTGGAGAGCTACACTGTGCCGCCATCTGTTGTCATAACAGAGAGGCGTGACTTGCCATGATGAGTTTGCGTAAATTAAGCAAAAAAATTTTAATGTAATTAATGAAAGAAATGAGTTACCATTGTTAACGTGTTATTTTTTTAAATATGAGTTTCACCACATATGTCACAAATGCTGTCCAATCAGGGTAGGCATATATCGTCAAATGCATAATATCATCGGTGTCCAACAAAAAGCAAGTGAGGTTTTTTTTTTATTATGATCAAAATTCCAAACAAAAAGCATATACTGTGTCTGCAAATTTTGTGAATTTTTATCCAGAATACAATGACACATTAATTTTGACTACACAGCCAGTGTGAACACAAGGCAAAGAGTACCAAGTGTAAACATAGACTACTCTGTGGCAGTTAAATTACTACTGCATAAAGTAAACCCTTTAAATGCATGGCCCCTTCCAGCTAGGTATGCACGTGTAAGCCTGCGGTTACCAAAAAAAGCAGAACACGCTTGTCAAATGGCTTCCAGATGTGGACGCATCTTCCTTTTCCTACCTGATGTACTTAAGTGGTGTCTATCTGTGAGTCACTACAACTAACAGCAAGTCATATTCAGCACAATCTATAAAGATGATGTGAATTTGTGTGATTCTACGAACCCTCTCGAGACTTTCAACATCTGCTCTGAAACCGGAGATCATGGGGACCTCAATGACAGCCATGTTGGAGGAGCCTGAATGAAGCCACCTGGGCAGAGAGGTGAGGTCAGCATAGGATTGGAAAAGATGTGTGCAGCCAAAGTTGCATTCTAACCTGGCGCACACTTCTAAGGAGATGTGAAAGTCCATTTTGTCCTGGTGAGCGGCGGGGTCGTCGTCGTCTATAGGCGCTCGACGCTTGCGGTTGAGCTCAGAGCGGTTGTCAGCGCGGCTCCGGGAGCGCGAGGTGGGATAACGGGAGGAAGTGGGGGGAGGTGGCTGAAGGTGGCGTCCCTGGAGAGGCTCTTTGAGGTCCACCTTGAGCTGGAAAGCTGGCTTCGATACTGGGTCGGGTACATTGTAGGAAACATCAATCTTCACAAAGGAGAGAAGAGTTTCAGCACAAAATACACAAAGGGAGTTGAGCCTCCAAACTGAAACACAGCAAAAGTAGTACAAAGTTTCCTGAAAAGAAATAAAAAGACAAACAGTGAGCATCTAAAGCAGGGGTCACCAACGTTTTTTCTTGTGAGAGCTACTTTTTGAAAATGAAAATGGCCACAAGCTACTCATTTTTGTAGAAATAATTTTCATACCTTTTTTAAACCCAAACAAATCAAATATGCTTGTTTTACCAAAGCATTCACAAAATGCTGGTATCCACAACTCACATTTTATGTTTCATAAGTAGTGTTCTCACATTATTAACTGAAAACCTGAATGAAAAGCAGGCTTGCGGGCACCTCATGTGGTCGTGGGGGGCTACCTGTTGCCCGCGGGCACTGTGTTGGTGACCTCTGATCTAAAGTAATGACTGAACAAGTGGCTTTATTGTGTTTTTATGTGACACTACCACATAAGGGCACCAGTGATGGCATTGAGCAAAAGTGTGATGATAACCATAGAACAGGAACATTGAGGTTATTGCAATAGGATCAGGTTGCTCAGCACAATTAATCTAATATCTATGTACACAAATAATGTTTAGGAAGCAGATGCTAACATAACATATTAACATAAAAATGCCAAAAAACGACAATGAAAAGGTGTATTTTTTAATTTGGCAACCAAACTTATCACTTTCTTAAATAGCACCTACTGATGAAACAGCCCTAAAGGATATGATGTGTTCTTATGCTGCCTGCCAAGGCTTAATTAATTCCAGCAATACCTCTACTACACCACTAGGTGACATTTCTGTCTTTTCAAAGATTGATTAATTTTAGGTGTATTGTACAGTGGTTAAATTTTCATACTCTACTCTATTGTACATGTGTGAGTGTGAAAGCTAATATGCAGTAGGTGTAAAAGGGAAAACAACATCATAAGTTTTTAACACACCAAAGCCAAGTGTCCCAGTATAACAGATAACAGAAAATCCTGACTCATAGGACGCACACTCATCACACACAAATTGTTTATAAACACACACACAGGCATTGATTTCCATGCTTTGATATGCCATTAGAAACCAGGTGCTGTTGCCCAAAGCTTTGTGTTGATGGCAGCGGAAAACAGAAACTACAGAGGTCTGTAGAAAGTAATATGTTCCAGGGGAACAAGTTGGAAGGCATTATCGGCTGCACATGTACAAACAATAAGCATATTTGATTTTGCATCATGTTACCATACACAACAACCACTTAAACTCCGGTGAAAAGAGGCGAGGAAAGATTATTATAAAGCAGAGAAGAAAAATGACTCCTCGTGAAAGAGGTTTTTGTTTATCCATGACAAGACAGGAAGTAATCAGCATCCTGTCCTGGGGAGCGCAGGAATATTCGGTACATTAAAAAATGAGAACATCACCCTAAACTCTACCAGATCACTCCAATTTACAGTCAGTCATTTGTGCATTAAACAGCAACAACAAGCTCTCCGCTGCCAACTCATTCTTCCTGTGTGTCGATGAGGTAAGCGTGGACTTTTTTTTTTTCCTTTTTCGCAATGCTCCAACTGTGTTTGTGCACTTGTGAGTGTCACACCTCATTACCTGCATGAGGCAGCAGCCTTCTCCTTTGGCGCTCACAAAAAGCCCCGTGGGAATGCTGGGAATCTGACCCAAAAAATAGAGAGAAAGGTAAGTGACTAAAGGAGTGAGAGAGGAGATCTGAGGATGTAGTGCAGCATACTGCCACGAGGGGCACCTTACCTTTGCATGCTGAAGGAGTTTCTGGTTGTCCTTGTTGAGTTCAAAGGTCTCCTGAAAGTCCAGGTTTGTAGAGGCCAATGAGATGGTGAGGTTGACGCCCCCAACGTAGGATAGGATAGCGTACTCGGACAACGCTTGCAGGGCAACACACGTGTCCTAGCACAAGGGTTTAAGGCTTATAGGTTAGATCAGTGGTTCACAAACTTTTTACAGTGGCGTACCCCTTCAGGCATTTGTCCTGAAGCCTGAAGCCTGCACACTTAAAAAAAACACATCTTTTGATAGTAATTAACTTGTAATATTGAACACAATTAATTGGTATTAATTTATAGTAATTTCAGGTCAAAATTGTGTATTTTGCATAGTCACATTTTGGGTAACGTTTCACATGACTACTAGTAAATAGATAAGTAATCATCCAGCATATTTTTTTTTACAAATATTGAACATAGTTTATTGGTTAATTAATTTTAAAGTAATTCTGGATCAAAATGTGTATTTTGCATGGTTACATTTGTTAAAGGTTTCACATGAGCACTGATAAATAGACAGTAAGTAATCATCCTACATATCTTTTATTCCAGTCTGATGTTGTCATTCTTTTCTTTGAATGGCTTGAATTTGAGCATCATTTTTTTGTCCACTGACGATGGCTATGGTTTAAATCTGCATAATAATTTATTACCAAATTGAAGGGGAAAGTTTAACAATCACGACACGGCAGTATCTGAAGTACATAAATACATAAAAGCCCCACTCACAGTGACAGGTTGTAACCGCTGCACCGTGTGGGGATTGGAACACCAATGTGAATCAAATCTTTGAGATTAAACACTATTAATGCATCAAACTGAATTATTTGTTCATATGATGCACACAGAGCAATGAACAACATCATGTGTTGTCACCTTCCTGCTGCTTTCTCCACTGCGCCGTAAGGCGTTCAGGCTCAATCGTAATTGAGAGTGTTAGCCACTAATTGTTTTTAATTTTTATTCACGTACCCAATATTACAACTGGTGTAACCCACTTTGGGAACCTAAGGGTTAGATCAATCTTACTGTATATTAAACATACACACTAGCTACAGTACATACTCAGCATGGATGCACAAACATACTGTATGCCTCACAGGTCAAACTAAACTCACCTTAATGCATAAAAAGAACATCTCATGAGACATCAGATCAGTGAGCATCCAAAGTACTATCAACAAGTATGTATTGGTGAGTACTTTTATTTTACAGTGGTCAACTTCTTTTTAAAATTGCTTGACAATTAAGAATAATAACATGTAACTTCACCGTTACAGTTAATGAAAGGTGTTATGATGTCTACCCTTTGTGTCTGCAGCAAATTCACAGCGGTTTTAGCATTCTTGTCATACAAGTGTAAAAAGAAGTTAACCAACTTATGGGCATTTGACTTCAGAGTTTCTACTGTACTATACTTTTTTCAATATTTTTATTTTTATAATTTTTTAATGCACTTTTTATTGAGTGCTGCTACTCCCCACTTGCTGCTGTGAAACTGGAATTGCCCAACTGTGGGACTAATAAAGACATATTCTATTCTATTTTATCCTAGTGAAAACAGGTTCGAGGACTACCTGTGTAGAAGAGAAGCCGCCAAGGGCGTTCCGCTGCTGGGAGAGCCATTTGACCACAGGCAGGGCTGAAGCCACATCCCCGAGGAGGGTGTAAGTGAGAAGCCCATAAGCTGTCATCTCCACCTCCGCTGAAACCACTGAGAACAAACACTCACCAATTAAAAGGACTCTCTGTGTAGATATGATTAGAAACAACTCTGTGGTTGTTGGTGTACCTGACTGGGAGAGGCCATCGCTGAAGCCCATGAAAGTGTCTTCCTCTGTCATTGTGCTACCTGTCAGGCTCCAGTGGGTGAGTCCATCTAAACATGCGGAGAGGCCGAAGGGTCAATCATTTGCATCTTGCTGCAACTAATAGAATATTTGTGCTGTTATCGTTTGGGACCACACAAAGTGGTATCAAAACCTGCAGAAATAACATTTTCTCACTCTGATTTTCAGTTGTTTAATACATTTTGGTCATGATCGCAACAATCAGGGATTTACATATGCTCAAGATAACTATTTCAAATTATATTTCACACTTAAATTAATTATTGGAACATTTTAAAAAAGATTTAAAATGTAATCAATCATCTAATATTTAAGAATAAAACACATTGCTACATGCCAAAACGTCTAACCCTAAAATAATAGTGCAATTTCAGCACAGCATGTCAGCTATGTTTGCATTATGTCAGAATGCATTGGAACAATAGTGCAATTTCCAGTTATTGTCAGAACAAGTTTATGTCACGTTGGCAAAGTGATGGTACCTTGTGTAATGGCCATGTGGTTGAGGCGGCGCAGGGCATGGGGTGCATAGGCGCTGCGCAGTAGAGCCAAGGCATAGGCGGACAGGGCTGTAGTGTAAGGGTCATCAGCAGAGTAGGTGTTAGTCTCCAGGAAATCCTTGGCTCTGGCCACTGCCACCTTCTCTTCCTGAACCAGACAAAGACAACATATATGAAGCACGCCAAGATTTAGGCATAGCAATCGATATAATTGTAGGTATATAACAGACCTGGGTGTGTCAGCTTTACATTTGTCTACCTACACACTCACATCTTCTGCTTGGGTGCAGCAATTGAAAGTTAAAAGTAGACTTTCATCTTACGCAGATGTGACCTTCACTCTAATCTAAGACATGACAGGCCCCCAGAGCAGCTCACTGCAAAATGCACCAGTCGTCTTTTCATTAAGTGAAATTGGAAGGGGGCTGGAGCTTTTGGCGTTTGCTTTGATGTAAAGCGTTTTTGGGGCAGTTTTTTTCAGTTGTACAAGGACAAAGGGGAGGTCAGGACATACAGATGCTCCTGAATTCTGCAATTGCTATCATGTGACAGTCTTAATGCAGCTTGTTAAGCATGACATCCCATTTCCCTGTGATTTAGCTAGTGTTCACATTACTTGTGTTGTCTGCACCATGTAAGACTAAAGGCATATCAAGAAAAATGCAGAAATGATTGCAGAAGGAATGTAACTTTTACGTGTAATCTTCAGGACACCTAAATGTCTCTGCAACTCAGCCGAAAATGTTTTGATGCCGTGAAAAATGGTGATCACATTTGCGGCTCCGCATTACGCATAACAAATATTAGTGGATGGACTGCCAGATCCACATCCTTCCCTGCAGCTATCAGGAGTCCTGTAATATGCTTCCACAGCTGGCAGGGCAGCACAAAAAACTCCATGAAATGAAATGAAACCTATAAAATCACCACTTCATTCCATGTAGTAAACAGGGAAAGTGGTTTGTTCCTGTAATGGAACAGACACAACTGTAGAAACACATTGCTTCATTAGATTACTTACATCTGTTGTTATCCCTGTTTCCAAGAGTGCCGCCACCACATAAGCCGTCAAGGAGATCTTCCCATGGATCCCACCCTGTGAACGGAGGAAAACATTTCATTCTTTAATTTAAATGAACACACAGTTGCAGGAATATTTTCCAGCCATCTGAGAGCAAAACCCAAAATTCAATGAGACACAAACTAGAACGGAGGTGGGCATGCAGCTCCTTTTTTTTTGTCAACTTGGCATTATTCAATGCATTCAAATGACAGCAATCCCATTAAACTGTTAACAAATATGCACTGGCAGATGGCAGTTCTGAGAACCGAACTTCTGCAACACACCTCTACCTCACGGTGCTGCCTGAGAACTGTTACTTAAAAGCAACATTGTCATGTTGGACTGCCATGCTGCTCTGTTTGCCCAGTGAATGGACAATGCTCTGCTTCACAATGTCCCAGTACATGTTGGTATGGTACATGTTTTCACAGAATCACAGTTGCCCAATGCCGACAGCACTCATGCAGCCCCAGACATTACTCTGCCAGCAAACACCATGCAAGACACAATTATCTTGGTACTCACTTGTGTTGCCAGCTATATAGACAATAATGACTGTGTGTTGAGATAATAAATCTATGCTGCCATACAAGCTGTACACAGACTATTATATACTGTATACTACATAGTAGTATGATATACAGGTATAGTATGATGAAGTTTCGTTTCTACAGTATTGTCTCTTGAGAAGATATACTGTGATACAAATGGCTGAGGGGTGTACTCACTTTTGTGATCTACTGTACTGTAGCTGTTGTTTTTAGATGATTGATAAGGAAACATATTCTTTACAGTATATGTTCTACTTCATGCTTGCAAGTTAATAGTTTTAAAAACTAAAAGATGCAAAAGATAACAGTACAAGAAATAACTGTCAAAATTAAAAGAGCTTCAGCTAAAGTGTCCTGAGTTTTCCTACCAGTTTCCACCAACAAAGACGGCACCTTCCATAATGCACGCTGCTTACATGTTTTCTTTGACCTTGACCTTTCAACTTTTGCAAAATTCCAAATTGTCAGTTCTGTTACATAGAACCCGAGCTTGACTTATAGCTGATGACATAATCAGAAGTGAAATGATATCATAGCTAAGACTTAAAAATGTGCCTTTCTCGTTTCTTCGTGCTTGTAATTGCACGAACTCAATGAACCTTTTACAAGCAGTCATCCATCTACCTGCAGGTCTTTGTTGAGGATCCGCCCCATGGCTGGGAAGGAGCCATCATTTCGCTGATGCTTGATGAGCCAGGATTTGGCTGCGCGGAGCTCCTCTGGGTCAATGAAGATGAAACCCCGAGATTGAGCGAAGGACTTCAGCACAAACGCTGTCAACCTGGAGAAAGTGCAGATGGAGAGCGGGAGGGAGGTTGGGAGGAGGGTGATGAGGTGAGGGAGGTGAAAAGGGGTCGGGAAGGAGAGGAGATGTATCAAAGATCCTTTAAAAACATGTGCTGGCAAATTCTGCAAAAATGCTGAACTGTCAAGCTCCAAGGGCTTGAAGGCAAACACTTTTTTTCCGGCCAAGTTAGTCCAACTAGTCACACTCTTTGAATCTGTCAACAGAAAGCATGGAGGGGTGGTTTCTTCAGAAAGACATGTCCACTTGGACTTCATGAAAAAGGAAAAAAATTACTCTAAAGCAGGGAGTGACAAAAGTCCATCAAAATTAAACAAGGCTCCCAGCAGAATCTTAAGCAACTTAGCGGAAATAGTACATCAATAAATCTGGTTCTGTGCTCTGAATCATAAAAAAACTTCACATTTTTATTGAGCAGAGTTCCCACTAGGTTGTTGAAGGCTGCAAGACTTTGTCAACATCGCACAACAACTGATAACGGCACTCCTACCGACATGTGACTAGTAGGATGTGGCACACTGGTGGTCATAACAAGACACAAAGACAGAAATGCAGGCATAAACAAACACAGGTTAACTCATATTGTAAGTAGGCTCAGCATCCAAGAAAAGGCCTCTCATAATGCTTTCATAAATTCAAATAATAAATCATAAAATTCTCCGATTGAAAGCTGTACTGGAAGAAGGGATAAAGCCACAAATTTGTCAAGGTTTTTACTTATTAAAGATGTCACAGGTTTCTACTCTTTTGCCCTCAGGTGTGGTTCTAGAAAGCGTAAATATGATTGCTCTCTGTGTTTTGGCTACGAAGTAATCCGCTCATAGTTCGCCTGTTTTCTCACTTTTTGCATCCAAATCCCCTCCCTGGGTCGTCCATAGCCAATTGCACACATATGAAGGGTTTTTGAAGACAAATACATGGGAGTTGTCCGAGATAAGAATCCAGATTGAAGTGCTTCAGTGATGGAATGTTATGATCTGGACCTGGGAAAAGCTACTTTTCCTTGCAGTAAAAAGAGGTCCACCACTTAAACCGTGTTATAAAAACATATTTGTATTAACAACAGCTAGTGGATCAGGTTATACAATATTCATTCATATCTCCACTTCCACATTTAGATGATAATTTAGCTGACAATTAGAGGTCAGCTTCCACCATATAAAGGAGTATTAGGGACAACAAGAAGCAAGTGTTTAATTTCCAGTACTAAAGCTGTATATTTTTGTGAATCGGAAATATATTTTAGAGAAAAAAAGTTATCTTAATAAAATAAAGCTGCACTGTATATTTTAATGAAAACAGTTGTATATTTTGAGACAGCAGTTGTGTTTTTTTTTAAAGTAGTATAATTTTGAAAAAAATGTTATGAATTTTCAAGAATGTTTTTAATCTTACTAGAATACAGTTGTATACACTAGGTTCCGAACTTACGAACACAATTGGTTCCAGACGACCGTTCGCGAGTCGATTTGTTCGTAAGTTGAACAAAAGGTAATTTACCAATTATATAGGTACTACATGTACGTGAATACATATACATACGTATATGCGTATGTATGTAAATATAAGTTTGGATGTAGTATTAATATTAAACGAGGATAATTAATGAAAAAAACAATAATAATAATAATGATATAATAATACGTAATGATAAATGTTATTTACCTTTAAAGAGGAGTGGCCGAGCATACGTAGTTGGTGGTACTGGTGGAGGAGGAGGAGGAGTTATTGAAAAAAGGACAAATCGTCGTCGTCGTTGGACTCTTCTAAAAGAGGTAGTTCAGGGGAAACTACTGAGGTGGAAGGAATTGACGACGAAGGTCCAGACGAAGGTGTAGACATTGGTAGCGAGTCACTTGGTGACGACGGTGCAGGAGTAGCAGATCTACGTTTGAAGAAGCTTTCAATGGAAGTTTGTATGGTCTTCCTTTTCTTCTCCTCGTAGATGATACTGTAGCACTGTTGAGCGCCATTTTCGAACAAATTCAAATGACAAAATATCGCAATTTTCGACAAAATACATGAAAATATAGACCAGTCAGCTTACGTTCGCATCTCAGAATGTTCGCAAGTCGGATGTTTGTAAGTAGAGAACCCAGTGTATTTACAGTAAGTGGTATATTTCTGACATAAAAGCTGCTATCTTTTTAGACAAAGTTGCATATTTTTAAGAAAAAATGCATGCTTTTGAAAAGTTGTATGCTTTAAAAAAAATAGTCTATTAGACTATATTTATAATTTAAGAAAAATAATAAGATAATAATAATAAAAAAAATAATATTTTCAAGAAAAAGTAGGATATTTAGCAGAAAAAAGTTTTGTTTTTCATTTTTAGAAAAAACAGCATTATTATTATTATTATTATTTTTTTTTAAGTTGTATAATTTTCAGGAAAAAAAAGTTGTGTATATTAGGGGAAAATTTCCATACAAAAAAGTAACATTTTTATTTTACGTAATAATTTCTAATATCACAATGTCTTGAAAATACAAACCTTTTTTCAAAAAATATGACTATTTCCCCAAAATATAAGAATAATAACTTTATTCTTGTGTATATTCTTCCACATTCTTTTTATTTTCATATTGATTTGTACCACACAGTTCCATGTTCACCAGCTGTAGAATATTAGTGCTGTGTTGCACGTGCTTCCAAACAGGCAGTAAAAACACACATTTCTCCTGCTGGATAACAACTTCAACTTCGTGTATGCAGGGCTCATGTTGATGGATTCATAGGGCATGGTAAAAGGTTACCTGTAGGTGCACCATCTGTGTTATGCCCACAACCGACACTGGTTGCCTTGGGAGTCAAGAAAAAAAACAGCTTGTAACATCCTCACATCCTCTCAGTCAACAGGGGAAGAGGTCAAACTTTCCATGGAAGCTATATCCTGGTGATGAGTCATTCATCTATACTGTGGGCCAGGAAAGTGGCATTTGGTGAAGTGGCTCCAGACAGCTTAAAACTCTTGTCTCCAAGAGGAGGCCGGAGCAGCATGGGTCCGCTGTGTGTCAGAGATACCGCGTAGGTGCAAATAAATCTTGACAGCTGTGCCTACCTCCAGGAACCAATTATGCAGTTTGTTTATGATTCTCGGTGGTTTATGTAGCCCGCTGTTTTACAACATGGGCTCTAGTATATATCATGATACCCACCTTGCCTCATAAATCCTCTGGAGGTATGCGCCATCGATGCACCCCCCATTGAGAACAAGAACATTGATGTCATTTGTATAAATATTATGAGATGGTTCTCTGTGTGCCTGACCCCACTGAGTGTAAACACCACACTGAGAGCTCAACACTGTTTGTGTGCTGAGAAGCTGATGAAACTTATATTGTGTGTGTCCCAGTTAAAGAAGAAGAATGTGGCCTCAGCTAAGCACAGATTGTCTGCTAAATGTTCCTTCAGCAACTTACCACATGCTGCCAGAGGAGTCCCTTTCTCCAAAAGCGCTGTAGGATCCATCCTGACGTTTGTAGGTCAATTGTCTCTGGTAACCTGGATAAGAGTAAAGAGGAAATATTACAGTAAATTCATGTGATAAAGTTTATTGAGCAAATGCTACTGCAGTAGAAACTTGAACGTCTCCAATGTAACACAATTCAAAATTTGACAAGTTTGTCATATAAGACTTCAGAATTAATGATGAAAGTTTAGAGCCCATACTATATAGTATGGGATCAAGACCTTTGCCTTGTGTTTTGCTTTTTCTTTAGCTTCTTTGCAACACTTTACACAGGAAGTTACGTGAAATATTCAAAGTCCAAGATATTATTAATATAACTATACTTCTTTTAAGCACAATATCAAAAACAAGCATAATGTTCATCGATATAGACTGGATTTGCGCTGTAACTCTTGATGTGGAGGCCTCACTCATCACTCTGCACTGTGTGTGAGCGCCACAGCGGGGCACCTGCCCCGCCTCGCTCCATGCAAGCAGGAGGAAAGGGGAGGGGCGGAGCAGAAGCCCTGGTCAGTCATCAAGAAACATGAAGGAAGCGACAACGTCTGCGGTGGAGGAATGGGTCAGAAAAGAAAAAGCAGTGGTTCAGTAATTTGGAGGTACCTCGAAAAAGTGACTGTCAAGTGCGGAAGCACAACAATCTTTTTCACCACCTTAAAACTCGGCACTGACTCCAGTACGAGTGTGTGAAGCTGCGGGCTGAAAGAACTTCACAAAGCTCCTGCCACAACACAAAGCTCATTGCTTGCTTCTTTTTCCTATTGTGTTCCTCATGAAAGGAAAAGTGCCAAGTGGTGTGCTATTACTAAAGCGGTGTCCTATCACATTACTAAAGATATGATCCCCGCTGCAACGCTGGAAAAAAAGCAGATTTTAAAACCTGCTAAAAACAATGGACTCGTGATGTCCACCGAGCTTCACAGTCACAATCAAGTGTACAAGGAAGTCAGAGAGACAGTTGCTAAGCCTGATACAATTGACAGGTTGGTGTTCCTGGCACATAATCTTGAAAGGAATAAGGACATGCTTATGTCTTTTAAAAATGTTTACCCCCCAAAAAATAATACTGTTCACAGTAAAGTATTTTTTTGTTGCTGCTGACATTTAAAAATGTCCTCTTAAACGGGGCAATTTATTTCACATTTTGTTCTTTTGTACTTTTTGTATTAGCTGAGGATTTCAGCATAGCTAGAGACCCTGACCAGATCATTTTATGTGTTATGAAATTAGAAGAACATGGTTAAGTTAACAGACTGTGTTCAACTTTGGAGGTTAGATTGTACTTTCTAAATTATGTGCTGCTTAAAAGTTTAAGCTTATGTGAGTTTGTTAGAAATTACCTGCAACCACTTCATCAAAACAGTCCAAAACAAGGGTGATCTACTGTATTTCTCGCTCTGCTTTTACATGCTATTAGTCTCAAGTGCGGCAAAGTGAGAGACAGGTTTTTGAGCCTTGAACTTTTTTTATAAAGTCATCAAAAGGACCCGGGGCAGACCTAGGACACGCTGGAGGGATTATGTCTCACTACTGAGACTGCTGCCCCCGCAACCCGGACCAGGAGAAACGGAGGAAAATGGATGGATGGATGGATCAATGGAGACAGGAACAGAGAAGTTGGAGGAGGAATGGTCAGGTGTGCTGTAGGTTACAACATACTCCAGTGCATAATCCAGAGTGTTCATTCGCAACAAGGTCAAAGTTCCACTACTGTAGTTTCCAGATAGACAGAATTCCTTCCTTCTGCTCTTTTTGCACAGTGGGCCAACGAGGGATTTGAGTTGTTGACAGGCGCTTTCTGAGAACTGATGTGCCCATTTCCTCAAGTTTTAACAGCTGCTACACCTAACTGGTAGGAGGTCAGCGGGAAATCCTCACGGACAGGCAGGAGGCATCTGTAGTACCCTTGGCTAATTCTTACATTTAGATTTTCACAGAAATGATGCAACAAAAGACCTAAGGTCAAGTGAGTAAAGAGATTACTACCTTGTAACAGGTAATCTATGGCCTCATTCTCAACCTCCAGGCTGAGCTGTCGGGTCTTCTGCAGGTACTTGAGCACAAAGACGTTGGGTGCAAAGTGGATCATGTTCTGCTCCCCACACCCAAACGGCAGTCGCAGCAGCTTGTCCAGATTATTCAGTGTCGGCCCCATGACATCCCCTAAAACAAGGAGGACACAATCATTCAGTTGATTTAAGGATTGGGATACAATATATCACTCCTCACATTTCAGCAATCATTTTTAATATAGTATATCTTCTCAAGATACAATACTATAGGAATCAAACTTGGATATACTTTAGAGTAGTCAGTGTACAGCTTGTATAGCAGTATAGATTTACTATCCACTGAAGATGGCTAAACACACAGCACATTATTGTCTAAATAGCTGGCCACACAAGTGAGTAGCAAGTTAACTGTCCTGCCCACAGTCAAGCATGGTGGTGGTAGCGTCATGGTTTGGGGCTGCATAAGGCCTGCCTGCCTTAAGAAACTGTGGTTCATTGAGGGAAACCAAAATGTACTTAGTAGCTAGTAAATCTATACTGCTATACAAGCTGTACACTGGCTAGTCTAAAAGAATATTCTAGTTTCATTTCTCTTGTGTTGTCCCTTGAAGGGCTATAACAAAATGGTTGCTTTTGTGAGATACTGGAAGACTTCTCCTTACCAATCATGAATGCAGAGGCTCTCTCAGATCCAGGCACCATGTTGTGTGGGACCCCCAGAGTGAAAGCTTCATTGTGGTTCTCATCCGAGTCTTCCTTTCGCCAGATTTTAAACTCTCCAACCGAGCCCCAGCCTGTGGAGAAGCCTATGTGTCGAATCTTGTTGAAGAAAAAACACATTTTATTTAATTATCTTAAGGAAAAATGTCCACAGGTGGTAATCATTAAAAAAAAAAAAAGTCAAACCTGTGAAGGGGTTGTGCCGGACCACTGAAGGATTACTGACGCATTGGACTGATATAAACCATGGCCCACCTGAGGATAATAAAGTAGAAAGACTAAAAGATCCACACATAATGATTGGAATATATTGTGTTGCCCTTGGTGGACAGTGTGGGGTGAATGGAGCAGCGTGCCAGCCATTGAGTGGCAACCAAAGCAAAAGGCCCCGGATGACATCAGCTCATAAAGCGTGACCTTACGAGAAGGCCCGCCAGTAAATGTGGCGCCAGGCCTCCCGTGATGTGCTTGGCCTTTCTCACTTGGTTTCCTGTGGTGTCTCATAATCTGAAGCCCAATTTGTTGGTCTTGCTAGAGCAGGATATTTATTTACCATCTCAACGGGGGAGGGGTACACATTAAACATTTCTCAAGACTATCAATATCAACCCGGTTTATAGTCCTGAGTGGAATCATCTACCTGCACCAGGCCTCCTTTCCAACTGATCCAGAAGCTGCGAAACTCATCCCAGGAGAGGATGCCTGGCGTGGGGACGCTGACGAGCACCTCGCCCATCTTGCCCAAGGAGATCCAGGAGCGGGAGTTCTGCCTGCCCCCGAGCACGATCTCAATCATCTCTGCGCTGTCATAGGGTGTGGGGGAGAGGACGAAATGGGCATCGTTGTGCGTCTTCACGGCCACCTGGAACTGGTTCATCTTGGCAGGCTTCTTCACATACTGGTACTCGTACTTGTTGGGGGTTGAGATGTGGATTCTCTCTGATGATATTAATAACATTCTCAGGTTTTGTAAAGTCCACCACATGACTGTGGTACTTTCTAAGGTGGTCAATTATAATGTTTTTCAACAGCCACATTTTAGAGTCGCACAACACTTCCCAAGTTGCAGCGCCATCATGCAGGATACTTCAGCTGAGTGAGCATCAAAAGGATTAACCCCTTCAAATGATTTTTCTGACTTTTTTGGTGGAAATGGAACATATGTTTATATGTAATATACAGTCGCTAAAGCAATTCAACGAAATGTAATATACATTGCAGAACATTGAGTCTTTATGTGACAAGACTCACCGACCTACTACACACCATCAGGCAGGTTAGTTATTAGTTTATTCTCTTTTGTATTTAGTGGTATTAGCTTATTTTTACACTTGTGTGACAGTTAAAAATGTTAAAGCACTGTCTGTACGGTTATTATGGAAACAGATTAGCACTGGAAATAATTATTTATACCTGTACTTCCAAAAATGTTGTATATCAAAAACTGTGTTTAATAAAACAAACACGTGAGAGGTCAGCCAGCCTCCCCGAATGGATTGCGGTCTACCTCACTGTATTTTCCTGGATTTTATAATCTACAGGTCAAATTAAAATTACAATTAAATTCTTTCTCATGCATGCACTAAATCATTTTAACATAACATATAATATTAATAGCTAGATAACATGACAACATGCTTGTTTCTCAGTATTCCCACAATTAAGACCGAGTGCCTAAACATCAAATACTATCCATGAATATACTGTATGTCTGCCCTTACCATTGGGACAGAAGAAGACACTATAGGTATATTCTCTGGGCAGGCCTTCTGGCTGCAAGGGGAAGAGGAAATGACAAAACAGAAAAACAAGTGATTTTGTGTCTAATACTACAGTTTAGGTGGTAGAAAGTCAGTGTTTTGCAAGTCTCAAGTAAGTCTCAAGTCTTTAATCCTAAAACTCGAGTCAAGTCTCAAGTAAAGACAAGACAGGTTGAGTCAAATCCAAAGTTATAGGGATGAAATTTTCGAGTCCTTACAAGTCATAAGCACTGCTAAGTGTACCAAATAACATGCCATGACCTTGTAATTTGTGAATGCAAATGAAATTATCTTTGGTAGCATCTCGATATATACCGGTTAATCACTGCCACTCTCATGCAGTCTGCCGCTCACAGGATGTATACCACACCTTCGTTGTTTGTTCTTAAATCTGACTGGACATTAATAGATGCATTCAATGTGGGAAACTTTGGTGTCTTTGGTGTTGGAGTGAAGTCCCGAATCACTGATGTCATAGTCCAAGTCGATTGCAAGTCTTTGATGATATTGTCAAATTGAGTACACAGTCATCAAAATTGTGACTTGAGACTGACTTGAGTCCAAGTGGCTTGACTCGAGTCCACACCTCTGGTATACAGTCATCCCTCGCAATATTGCGTTTCGATTATCGCTCTCTCGCTCTATCG
The DNA here is from genome assembly GCF_027744805.1 of Dunckerocampus dactyliophorus. Taxonomy (NCBI): domain Eukaryota; kingdom Metazoa; phylum Chordata; class Actinopteri; order Syngnathiformes; family Syngnathidae; genus Dunckerocampus; species Dunckerocampus dactyliophorus. The sequence goes on from NC_072828.1 coordinate 15,261,785, forward strand.
TAGTTTTAAAAAAGTGTATTCATTAATAAATGATCACTCTTTCGTGGTTGACTATGGCGTATTATTAGTTAAAAAATATTGAAAGACAAAGGTGTAAGTAGTATTCCGGCCACTAGGCATCAGTAATGTTTCATTATTGAGACATGACATTGGATTACCGTCACACTGCATGTCCGACATGATAGAGTGAAATTCATTCCCCACTTCATTCAAACCCTTTCTTAAGTTTAGAATACAATAAAATAAATTGGAGGCTAAATAACTTGCTAATGGTTAAACCTTGGCCATCTCTTGTATCCCTACAGTGATCCCGTAACCGGCGCATTACAGTTGAGCAATGTGGTGTAAACAAAGAATAACAGGAGTGTAAAGGTGACTACAGGGCTGTTATTTCATGTCTACAGGGCTCTAATAATGGTAAAGATTGTATTTAGAAAGTCACAAACAGGTTTTCTATACTCTACTTACGAAAATCTTCCATTTATTAATATTGAATCCTATTTCCCGGAAATTCACTTATCGCATTTGGGTCTGAAACCAATTAAACGCAATAAACAAATGATGACTGTATACATTCAGTAAAATACAACAGTATACTGTAGTATATGACACTGGTGAGTTGCTTCCCTCATACCTCCACAAGGACAGTCCTACGAACAAAATCCAGGCCAGTTGGTGACCTTCTTTCCTCTAAATCGTTTCCTGTTTTGCCTGACTGGGGTGCATTTGAACAGCAGCTTGGTTCACTGTAGGCAATGGCCCGGGCTATTGAGCAACAGGGAATACAACCATTAGTTTGCCTTGTTGTGTTTTTTGTTCAATCACACGCCACACGCCACTATGTTTGTATTCATTTCTTGTTGCATTTTGTACACTGTTGACAAGCTACAGTGGTTCTCAGTTTAGCCAAACTTGAACAATGCTAATTTGGATCACCACCACTATACAGTAGATGTCCACTTAATAGGAAATAAGTAGAATGTATTTGCTTTTCCATAATCCACCCATTTTCCATACCGGTAATTATTTTGTACTGAGGGCTGGAGCCTATCCCAGTTGACTTAGAGCGGGTAGCAGGTATGGCCAAAGTGCAGCCCGGCGGCCATTTTGGGCCCGCAGTTAATTTTTTCATGAACCCTCTGCATATTCTAGATTAAAATTAATTCATTCAATGAATTGTGCACCATTTTTCATCTATTTACTATGTGAATGCAGAAAGCATTCACACATATAAAGTTGTGATTGGATATTTTTTTTCTTTCTCATTTTTTCCCGCTAATTCCTCCTCCATTTCTTAACCAATTCAAACAAATCCAACATTAAAATGTTCAGCTCACTTGGGACAAGTGTGCTACCAATTCAGACTTTTCAAAATATTCCCACATTTAGTGTAATTACATATTTTCTGTGAAAATGTTCCAATTGAAAATGAATGGGCAATTACAGCTTCAGCTCAGATTCCAAACTACTCTGACATTTATTCAATGTTTCAGCATATTTCCACAGCATTTCAGTCCAGCTTCAGCTTCTATGTTAATTGTACATTTCGATTTCCGTACCTTTTCAAAGCATTTCAGTTTTGCTTCAGCTTTTCAGCATGTACACGCAATGTCGACAAACATTGCATCATTTAATTATTAATGAAATATATTATTATATATTACACTAATTTGCTTTGTCACCGGCCACACGGTGGTCTAGTGGTTAGCATGTTGGCCACACAGTCACAGTCAGGAGATCTGGAAGACCTGGGTTTGAATCATTTTTGTGTGGGCATTTCTGTGGAGTTTGCATGTTCTCCCCGTGTGTGCGTGGGTTTTCTACGGGTACTCCGGTTTCCTCCCACATTCCAAAAACATGCATGTTAGGTTAATTGGCGACTCTAAATTGTCCATAGGTATGAATGTGAGTGTGAATGATTGTTTGTCTATATGTGCCCTGCGATTGGCTGGCGACCAGTCCAGGGTGTACCCCGCCTGTCGCCCGAAGTAAGCTGGGATAGGCTCCAGCATACCCCCGCGACCCTAATGAGGGGAAGCGGCATAGAAAATGGATGGATGGATGCTTTTTCACCTATAACTCAAAGCAAAGATGACGGTATTTGTTCAGAAAGCTTAGCTGTGTCAAACTCGTTCCATCGAGGGCCGAGACACTGCAGGTTTTATTTCCAGCTGGTCACTAAAGCAGGTGATTTTAATGATTAACACCTCCTTCAATATGAGGGAAGGAGCTCATAAATTAAATCACCTGCTGGAGAAACTGATTGGAGAGAAAACCTGCAGTGTCTCGGCCCTCCATTGACACATGTGGCTTAGAATACAAGTATATTGACCCACATTTGATTGGTTTTCGCATCTTTAATGCGCAAAATGTATCAAATTGGCCCCCACATCTTTCAATTTTTCTGTATGCAGCCCTCAGTGGAAAAAGTTGGGACAACCCCTGACTGGACGGTCCACTAGTCAATCATAGGACATTGAGTGGGAGTTAATTAGGGGTAGCTTCTTAAAAGTCAATTACGTAAACCACGACACAACCAATGACCTTCCTGCTAATTAACAAATGATAAATCCTCACTTCCTTGGTGAACATAAACATGTTGTCTTGTTTAGGTCACTTCTATGATAAATCAACATTATTAATTGCCATAAAATTGTAAAGATAAGCCAAACTCAGCAGACAACGCTATTTCTCCTTGTTTCTGGACATCTCGTACAACATACAGCACATTGCACAAGATAAACATGCCTGTACAAGGACCCTCGCATTGGAAATGTGGCCGTGTGCCAGTGGCGTCTCATTGTGTGTGTGTAGTGAGAGGGAAACACAAGGGGGGCCAAGGGGAGAAGGAGTGGGGCCATGGGGGGCCCATTGACCGCCAGTGACCTGCAAACTCATCAACATGCCACTGAGTGTCACAGCACAGCTGTGCCGGCTCCCCCGCTGCTGGCCTGCTTTGTTCTCACATGCGCCCAGGAGGGGAATGTTTGTACCTCGAGGTGGGCGAGCAGATCGCACACGCACACACACAGCCTACAGGGCATGGCCTTTCTTTAGGGCTTCATGCTGTAGAGGCCAATGTCCTGGTGCCTGGTGTTATATGTTGTAATATGTTACATTACTGTGGTTGGAGCTTGCTGTGGTTTACTACAATACAATCTTTGGCCCCAGCTACTTCAGTCTATATCTATATCTATATCTATATATATATCTATATCTATATCTATATACTGTACATTAGAGGTGCTGATCGGCCACCGATCGGTATCGTCTGATTTTCGTGAAAAAGCACGGTATCGGCATATGCCGATACTTGCTTTGCAACACCGATCACATCCGCCAATCAGCTCCGCTACCATTGCAGCATCCAGCCTATAGCAACTGTCTCCCGCCCACATTCCCTTCACAAAGCCAAAACAAGCATGGCTGCCGTGTGGGACTGTTGTGAGAGTGATATAAGTTTTGCACCCTGCAAAACATGACAAGAAAAATGTCTCGCTGTGTTGGCGTGTTAAAAGCTTTAGTTTGGTGTGGCATTTGTGGGGCGAGCACTTGGCAGGGTGTGGTGAGTTATCGAGGCTCATGATGTGATCATCGGTCAGGCGGCAGCTAATGGCTAATTGGTGCTTATTAACAGGTTATAAAGACATTACAATTCACATTATAACATTTAGCATACCGTAATCTGGGATCTTTAAAGCACAGCTATCACAGTGAATATAAATGATTCACTGAATTAACAAGCCATCGTGGATGCAGTGGGGGCAAATGTTATGTAGTTGTGTCAAAAACTAAGGCCAAGGGAACAAAGAAACTAGCAAAATTGTGGGCTATATGTTGATACCTGTGATGTTTGCTGGGCCTAGTTCACTGAAAGCCAACACGATGGTGGTCGGTGTGGCTTCCCCAGGAGCCACACACTTCTTCCTGGTGAGGTGGTGCTTTCCCGGATGACCAATAAACTTGACGCCCTTCGGAACCGACACTTTAATGTGAACCTGTGCAAAAAAAGAAGTAAAAAGCAGGAGGTAAACAATCATTCTCAGCGTCCCCCTCCCTCATATGGCGTGTTCTCGCCAGGGAGATCTCTTTGAATTTTTTATGTTGACTGACTCATACTTCTCAAGGTCCTCTGAGGATTAAATTCCACTCATTGTCCAGCTCTCATAAGAAGAATGCCCTTTTATCCACACCCCAGAAATCATAAATTACAGGAGCAGAAGATATAGGAATCGCATGTTGCTGGGATGGACATCAAAGGAAAGGGATACGCCGCTTTGCATCTTCATCTAACACGAAATCAGAGCAAGGCACGCACAGTCGCATCTGCAAAAATCATGATGTCATCTCTTCGGAGTACGGCATGGACCCATTTAAGAGCAACATGGAACTGATAGAGGCTCTTCCTCACTAACAATTAAATGGAAACACCTATTCAACAACCCTCAGGGTGTATTTGCTTTAGACTAAAAATTACTTTGGTACGTGAAGCATTCACATTTCAGCTCAAGTGAACACCACTTGCTTGGTGCACACTAGGGTTCGGATGATCGCGTTTACACTTGACCAAATGAACCACACTAGTACAGCAAAGGTGCCCGATTTGTTTTAAGTTTGAAGGCACCCTAAATGCAAGAAAACGAGTACTTTTAAAGCCCAGGAAGCTCGTTACACACTTTATTCCTGTCAACTGTCATCATACCTCAGCGCATGTTGGTAGATAGTTGTATACGGTCAGCGGAACTTTGGTTTGCTCCCCTCGGATCAAACTGTAAGGCAATGTGAAGTCGACAAAGAAGGTCTTGAAGGTGCGAAGCTCCGTTCTCTTTGCCAAGCCCAGCCCCTTGTCTTTCGACAGGCCCACGGCTTCCATGACCCACGTGGTGATCGAGTCGGGCAGATCCAGTCGCAGCTCAGCTTCACCTGTTTCAGTGCTGTGGGTGACAAATGTTATTTGATCAAAATCTGCTTTAATACACTTTAAGGGAAATCAGAACTTTGCTAGTCTACATGAAATTAGGTAGAAGTGAATTTTCTAAGGGCGTATGGTTCATTTATGTTGGCTGATAATGAATAGACAGAGTTGTTGAGGGAGTAACAGCTTCATCCATGATGAATAATTTAGCACATTCAAAAAGATTCAAAATTCAAGAGTTTTATTGTCATATGCACAGCAAAACAGGTAGTTATACTACGCAATGAAATTCTTATTGTGTTCATTCTCCCCCCAAAAAAAAGAAAACACAAGAAAATGAATAAGAACAGAAGAAACAATAATACCAATAAATTAAACGCAACAATAAGATGTTCAGTGTTATGAGTGTGTGCGTTTGTTGTGTGCGGCGTGTGTGAAAACACACAGGAACAGCTTCTGAACCAACAGAACTGGACTCCAGTGGATTTCTGTCCCATCGCACTTGCTCAAAAATCGACATACCTGACATTGAGGCAGTGCCACACCCACGTCTCCGGGAAGAATGTGCGTCTCCGCTTCTCAGGTCTGCGAGCCAAACACAAGCTGACATCAGTAAAAGGCCTCAGCTGCTCACAATAAAACAACACCATAAAAGGAACCAGTGATTTATTTGGGATTTGCACGCTGACATTCTACTAAGTCGCATCATGTGTTTAATGTTCATCACCAGAATGAGTAGCATTAAGGAATGTCGGCAGGGAATACGGTACAAGCAATCAGATCTAAATGCCTTTGTTTTTCTCTGCTCGTCCGTTTTCGGAGAGCTGATTGAACACTGAGATGTTTGTGATTAAAGTCATGAAGTGACTATTCCTCTCTTTTTGTTGCATTGAAAAACTGTTCATTTTCACCACATAATATCAATGACTTTGTATTGTTATTGCATATTTTATGTAATTTAAAACCGCAACCTGACCTGAAGCAACAAATTACATGGGCTTTTGTTGAACTGAAATGCCTAAAGAAAACTGAGGACTAAACACTGGTTAATAGTCACAGAATATTAGAACAACACGTAAACATGCTCCCTGAGAGCTGTGAGCGGTACCATCATGACTTCTGCTTCATAATTTCACAGTACATGATGGGATTCAATGAACCGCAGCTCTCCAGTGCCGGCAGCACTCACGCAGCCCCAGACCGTGATGCTACCACCTAAGGGTGTAACAATACATTTTAATAACAATTCCATTCGTATGATATTGGTTAATTTCGAACGATATGATCCGAAACGATTCACTAACTTTAAATCAATTCAGTAACTTTTTAAGCCAAAAATTCAACCAGTGTGACTGTGAAATACATACCTGGATACTGGACAGTGCAGGTGAAGTATCCTAGATTCCCATTGTTTTTGTAAGGGAATCGAGTATAATTTAATTATAATATAGACAAACAAGTAAACAACACTTAATGGCAAATGAATTCACATTTATTTGAATAAAGTGAAAACAACACTTGAATTAACATGAGGTTAACCTCTCCTGCTCTCATTTTCAATATTCAATAATAATAATTTTCAATAAATGTACCGTAAGTGCAACCAGAATTTCAACAGTAGGTTTACCTGCTACTTCTGATTTTGTATTTCAACATAAAATAACACAACATTAATATCAAAATAAAGTGAAACCAACATGTCTTCAGGTTGAATTAACAGTAGGTTTACCTGCTATTTCTGCTGTTGTTTTTCAAGACAAAAAATAATACAAATACAACATTAATATAAAAAATAAAGTGCAACCAACAACTCTTCAGGTTGAATTAACAGTAGGTTTACCTGCTATTTTTGCTGTTGTTTTTCAACATAGAAATAATAAAAATACAACATTAATATAAAAAATAAAGTGCAACCAGTGCACTAATATTTAACAAAAGATCAAGTGTACAATTGTTTTAAAAAAGCTCTACAATTGTTTTGTCAAAAATATCAACAGATCAACATGATCTGGCTGCAGAACACTTCTCTGTACGTTCATTATGTACAGCAGTAATAAAAACTCGCTCTGCTGGCAGAGGTGCCAGTGGTGCCAGGCATACACAGGTACCGTTTACCAAGGGCCAAGGGCTGAAAGTAGAGGTAGCTCCTGAGATCTCCACCACTTCATGCCATTTTCAGCCAAAGGCAATGTATCTTTTGCTCGGTACCTTATCACCTCTGCTCTGGCTGTCTCGCTTGTGGATTTTCTTTCTGTTTAGGTGAAGGAATAGCCAAACAGTGCATCCAAAGCTTTCTTTTACAAGGAGGTGACTCATTTGGACTTATTTAGAACATCTCCCTCTTTGCAAACGCCAAAGTGTTTCTACACACTGGACCGCAATGGTGGCATAATTATTTCTCGCTCGCCAGCTTGTCCGCCATGCTACGTTTTGTTGTCTGCTGGCGTCACAGACAGGCAGACTGAATTGAGTAACGTTTAACGTCTTTATCATTAAAAGTGCTAAAAAAAACACATCCATATCAAGCCTGCCGTGCTTAAATCCAATGCTTTATTTTCAAGTATCGATGCAATCGATTGATTACCTTTTAAATGATGTTAGATCGATATATGTCGTCCAGAATGGCAACTTGCCGAACACACATCGATGTAGTTGGATCATAGAAATATAAATCCATATATCGATGTTGTAGATTAACCGTTACACCCTACTACCACCACTATGCTAAACTGTAGGCAACAAAATGGTCTTAACACTCATTTGTGGTATTTAGACAATAACAGCTGCATGTTGAGACATTATGAGTGGAAAGTAAATGTATAATGGTATACAAGCTGTACAGTGACTATTCTAACGTATACACAAGTTTTACTTCTATAAGATTGAGAAGATAGCGTATACTGTAGTAATAATGGCTGCTGATATGTTAGATCCTGTAAGTCGCAATGACACCAACACTATCTCACATTGGCTAGTCAATGCTTACAGGAAGGGCACATACCTGACAGGAATGCGAGAGTGCGTGGCGGACACTAAGGTGGAACTGTGCGGTTGAAAAGCAGGAACGGCCTCGTCGGTGTACATCCCTCCACTCTGCCGGTGGTTCAAACTCACCACGTCAGTCATCACTACAAGGCCGGTTTCCTGTGTTTAACATCCACAGAGATAAGTGCATATACATCAAGATCATTACGAGAAATGGTGTGATTCCTGTGTTCTCACTGTGAAAGCAAAGCGTGCATCCTTCGTGATGTCCCAGTGCCACGGAAACACAGACGAACGCCTGCGTCTCTTTGACGACAACCCAGGCCACCAAAAGTGTCCGTCATCTTTCGGTAGGCCAATGGCATCGGATACGTCAAAGCCTGCCAGCTCTTTGAACACCTGAGGAACAACATTGACACAATTGTGAAAACCGCAGATGCTTAATCCTTCCTAAATATTTGAGTTCATTCATATTTTTTAAATAAAATTAAATAAAAAACAGGTGAAATACTTGCTAAATTCACCAAATACAATACAATAACAATACACCCTTCCTAAATATTGTATGCATTTCTTTTATTTAGTTTGTGTTTGTATGATTAAATTAAATAAATTTTTTTTAAACTATTTTTATCCCAAACACTTGGCATTTCTTAAATATGTAATGTATTTTTTCCTTTATATAAAATTTAAATACAAATATTTATTTTGTAAATATTGGACTTTTTCCAAAAGAACTAATGTGGGAAAAGCAATGAAATGATTTGAGGTCACTACTATCTGCTCACTGCACCAAGCGGATGGTATCTACGGGTTGCTACTATGTGGTGTGATGCATCACCTAGCACTAATTCTAAATGAATTATACTGTCTGATCAGCAATATTTATTATTGTTGTTGAAGTTTGCAGCACATTTTTTTTTATAACAAATATATTGTTAAATTGTCAGTACAATCTAAACTGAGTATTATTATTATTGTTAAGGCAGAATTGCATTGCATCACATCAGTATTACTGTGAAACTATCATTTAAAGACCGACCTTGTCTGGACTAAGTTGGAAGTCCGGCTTTAACAAGTAAAGGCTTTTATCCACAGTTGCCACACAAACACAGGAGCCCCTCTCTCCACGGACATGCACAGTCAGGGGGTCACCTGGCATGGACTCATTAGTGGACAGGGAGACAGACACCTGTAATGCAAACAACACAGAAAAGTACACTGAATAGCTCTAAAACGTCAACAGCATAAATGCATCTTATATTATGGAATAGCAGTATGGAAAAGTGTAACCTCTTAAGGGTGGGGGGACGGCGAGAGTCAGAGGGAATTTTTCCCACGTCAAAACTACTTTCAGCAATCTGCAAATTAGTCCAGTTAATCGGTTCCACTGCCCTGCTTTGACCACCGAGCAACCTGTCATCCTTTCCTGTCACAATCCCACTCATCTGCCTGCGGCCTGTACGGTCTCTGTCTCGTCATGCCTTGGCAACCCTCAACTCCTCCCTCACACACCATGTCAGACTCCTCCACCGATGAGCACACAGGTCGAGTGTTGTAAAGGCATACCAGGGAGCTGTAAATACTTCAGGTAGTTAACGCCACCTAATGCAGGCAGGAACCAAGCCCAACACAGCTGTTTGTTTACTGCACGGAGAGCGCTGGTGTATGGGCTCATCTCCAGAACGCATGCAGCTTTACATTATTTATACACAATCCATATAGCCTATTGATTCCACACATTATTGATTGATCTGCTAAGAAATAGTCTGGATTCACACTGCATATCTTAATTTATCCTGTCCATTTAGTGCCGATAGACAATTCATTAACTGTCACACAGAAGACATACTTTAACAGTTCACACTACAAAAAAAGACACAACTCTCAAACACTTGAGGTAGCTTGAAGTCAGCATCCTCAATGTTTTGCTTTTTTTATTGAATGTTTTCCTAATTCAAATTGATCCCTATTTATTTTTTAACAATTTATTCCCAATTTATCATTTTTCAAATTGTATTTATTCCCTTAATACTGTACAAGGTTTATAGTGTCATTATTTGAACTCCTATTTGTGTCATAATTAAAAACACCATCCTTTCATACAAGAAGTGGGGAAAAAATGTAAATGACACATGTCGGAAAGTGAAATACTGTAAGTGTCAACAAGTAAAGGTTATAATGTGAATGAATTATCAGTAATAGTGGGGGGGAGAGGGAGGATTAAATATAAGATCTGCTTCTTCCTACTCCTTTTCAGACATGTCAAATCGTGTATTGAATTGAATGTAACCATGTGATGTTCTTTCATGTAACTTGTTACGCATGTCTGAAACAAATAAACATACCATACATAACATACCACAAAAGAAACAACAACTTTGGGATAAACGGCAGAGGAAAAAAACAAGGGGTTCAACTGCTGGCTGCTACGTAGTTGAGTGTTTTGTTGATTTTAGGTCTAAGGATGGATGTATAGTTGTTCAATTTTACTTTAAATTTCACTCATGTGTGACAGTTAAGACTATTAAATGTTACTTAAAACAATGCCTGGACAGCAGCTGACAACAATGAATACAGTCCCTCGCCACATCGCGGTGGGAATTTCATAGCTTCACTCTATCATGATTTTTCAAATACTGTATATATTGATTAATAAATCATGCTGTTTTGTGGTTAAATACTGCCTATTAGTAAAAAAAAAAAAAAAGGGTGCGTATTTAAGCACATTTGACGTATATTTTGCTTAAATGAATCATCTTCAATATTGATGCTCAACCGTTTCAGTTTGACAGGTTGCCTCAGGCTATGGCAATCGATGCCAGAGTGTTTGATCACTCCCATGTCCTAACCTAACTACCGTAACTAACTTACCTATTGGTGTTCGACTTCACTTGCATCTTTCTGTACATGCTTCTCTTTGCTATCACTGGCCACAGCTAACTACCCCGCTAGCTAGAATTATCCACCTAGCTTCTCATCTTCCGTCTCCACATTTGAATTTTTACCACAGTGACATTTTGTTTTTAAAGCAATGAGCTTGTTTTTTGTCCCACAGGGAAGTGGATATCTCGTTCATGGGGTACGTATTAACCACTGAACACTGAACGACTTGTTGTTATTATTACTACTTATGTCTTGTCCTCCAAACACTATTTGTGTGTGGTTGTTTAATGAACATAAACACATAGTGGGTCCAGCCTTATGATGGTGATACTATAACAGGGGTCTCCTCGCTCGCCAACTGATTTGAAAGCTGAAGGACATTTGCTTCAACACTTAGTAGTTTTTTTATTATAACTGTTCAATTCAGAATTGATGCCTTTATATAATGACAAATGAGCACAAAATAGCATAAAGACGATGGCCACACTGTTTGAGTGGAGATCTGCCTGGTAAATAAAGTAGTGTACAATTTAAATGTTGCCAGTCATAAATAAAACACAAATAGCCAACAGTTCTCATAGTGATGAAAGTTGGAGACCCCTGCAACCTGGACACTCAAGTCACTCTCTTTTAAGTTAAACAGGACAGATTTCTATTTAATTGGATTATTTTATTCTGTTAATTTTGTTATCTTGAACACAAAAATAAATTATTGAACTACTGTACATATTTTCCATGTATTCGTATTAGTCCAAAACATGCATTAAATTAAATTCAGGTTTGTGTCAAATAGTACAAAAATTGTTTTGCACAAATAAAGGCAAAAAAGAAAAGACAATCCACCCAAATGTTTATTTTTTATTAATTACCTATTTGCCTGGGGCCCTTGGAATTAGCACTAGCAATAGCACTCATCATAAATACATTGAAAAATGTCAAATTAATCCATGTGATCGGTAATGGTACTGGCCGATCTCACTCATGAATGATCTGTATTTGAATCGGAAGCATAAAACACTGATCGGATCATCCCTAATTTTCAAGCATAAAATGGCTAAATTAACGAATATACAGTACAAATATAAGGCATTAAAAAGACGCATTCAAATTTTGATATGCAGTATAGTACACTGGTCACTAGGTGTCAGTAGGTGACACATACAAGCACCGGAACAACAGGCTTTTATTACAGGTTTGAATTACTAATTAACAGGTACAATAATAATAACATAATAATTATGATAATAAAACGGGCCACCGTTGCGGCCGTAATCCAGCTAAATTCAAATCTGAACCCCCAATGTCATTTCCTGTCTGCACGTCCGGAACACATTTATTGCAACACACACAAGCACATGTTTTATTTATGTCTTAAATGGATTATTTTCTCTGATTATATCTACTATATTGGGTAATATGAGTCTAATGGTGACTTTATGGCTGTTACTTCATGCCTAGCGGGCTCTAATTATGTTAAAACCCATATTTAGAAGGTCGTAAACATGTTTTCTATGTTCTAACTACAAAAATATTCAATTTATTTAAAATATTCCATCCAGGAATCCCACTTTGTGGAAATTCATTAATCAGTGCCACAGGCAATGGGAAGCTACAGTTCATTCAGGTAAATTCATATCTGATTTTATATCCACATACACTCCTGATCAAAATTTTAAGACCAGTTGAAAAATTGCATTGAATTTACATTTCGCACTGTTGGATGGTTCAGATGATTGTTGGATGTAAGGAGGTTCTAAGTAGGACTTCAAAATGCAAAAAATGCATTGAGCGCAAAAAAAAATGCAAAAAAAGTTGAGTAAGAAATTTATTGCAACCAACCATTGAACTGAAATAGGCTGTTCATCAGCTGATCAAAAGTTTAAGACCATAGTTAAAAAAAACAACTGACACACCCGTAAAATACGAATAAAATGTGTATGATTATGTTTCTGCTATACTGCAAAGTAGACACAAACCTTGTTCTCAAAGGTGGGATGGATGGGGATTTGCACACTGTCCGTGACACCCTCGCCGTTCTCCCTCACATAGTAGACGAGCAGGCGGCTGAGCGGCGCCATGGTGTAGCTGACGGGAAATCGTAGGTACGACACACAGCTGTCCATCTCAGAACCTGCAACACAACATCAACGCTTAAGAAGTACCAAGTATGGTGTTTTGATAGGGAAAGTCTCGTACTATTTACCTGAGGCGGACACAGGCGAGCGGGTGGTGTGAATATTTTTGTCGAAAGTGACCGTGGCTCTTTTTCCTCTGTGGGAGGCAGTGAGGTTGGCAAGCTGCTGGCCAGAGACGATAATGTTGCCCCTGGAGGCCACCTCATAGTGCAGGGTGAAGTTGCACGGACATGTGGATTTGAGAGCCACTTCTGCCTCTTGACCGACCTGCACACATAGAAAGATAAACCTAATGAGGTCTCCAATGTGTATTTTTGGACTGAGAAGCAGGCAGAACAAACCTTGAGTGGGGCGTCAGGACCCTGGATCTGGATGTGACAGCTGCTAGGAGAGTACCAGCTACTGATGGACAGGTAGCTGGGCAGATACTGGTCCCCAACTGTCTTCCCTTTGATGGACGTCACTTTTGTCTATATCCCAAAAATACACTAACCCATCAGTTTATCTGTCTGGACATGCTCATGTGTCAAAAAACAAAGGCCGCTGACCTCTAGCCACACATACTGGGCCGCAGTTGGGATGGAGGGGATCTCAAAAGTGGCCTGGCCGCCACTGGAGATCAGTTCACTGGTGTAGATGTTGTCCTTTGGGGTCAGCTCCGCCTTCACTCGTACCCTGACCCCATCAGCTGGGCTTCCATCAGGGTAGGTCACCTCAATCTAAATAAAAACGTCCGTGGTATTAATCCAAATAATACCAGCCACAGTTGCTACATTAAAAATTAATCATCCGTTTGTCTTACCTTGCCTTTGTAGGGCAGACCTGGCTTGAACTGTTTGCGTGTGTCTTTGGAGTACCTAATGTCAATAAGCTGCTTGTGGAACGGCGTGGAATCGTCAAAGGTGGTTTGCCGGCTTCCATCCGTGCTGGTGAGTGAGGCCCAGATGCTCACAGTGCCCCTGAAGTGGTCAGCCACATCCAGGGGCATCATGTCTTTGACGCACAGGCTGAAGTTGGCTGAACCTTTAATCTGATAACAGTGAAGCAGCACTCGGGTACCATTAAAGTGTCTAACATAATCCCAGTGCAGGGGCTATAATAACAGTTTTGTGTATTCATGTGAAATAATAATAGTTATTTTATCCATTTTCTACGCCACTTATCCGCGGGTCGCAGGTACTCTGGAGCTGACTTCGGGCGAGAGGCGGGGTACACCCTGGACTGGTCGCCAGCCAATCGCAGGGCGCATAGACAAACCACCATTCACACTCACATTCATACCTATGGACAATTTAGAGTCGCCAATTAACCTAAGATGCATGTTTTTAGAATGCACGCATTGGGAGAACATGCAAATTCCACACAGAGATGCCCAACGGAGATTCTAACTTTCAGATCTCCTGACTGTGTGGCCAACAACCGTGCGGCCCCCCTTAGCATCTGAATATATCATTTAAATCCTACTCTATATACAGTCAAACTTCTATGATGGAGCAAAATTATCTTGGGTTTTGAAATAATATTACTCATGGGAAATAATGGAAACAGAAATAATCAGTTCCAGGGTCAAACTGTCTTGCAAATATAAAAAGAACTTAACCGCTGTAGAGCATGTAAAAACAATTAAACAGTCATTCTGATGATGTAATGCAAAGGCAAGTCTAGTTACCCTACATTACCACATTCTTATCACACAAGTGTAAATTAAGTTAAGTACTGTAATTCTGACAAGTATTGTACAGTAATGCTGGTGTCTTGCAGCTTTGAATGCGAGTTCCGGGGTCTACTTTTACCGGCCTTGATTGACACTGATCCTTTTTTTAGGAATAAGTGTTACAAAACAAAAATCCTAATAAAAAGCAAAATGTATTATTTAATCCTTTGATGGCAACTTTCGGGGCATATTTTACTCATATTCCAAATTGTACAACATGGACTTCAGGGATTCCACTGTACAATAACAGTCTTCTGATCTTTATTCCTGCGTTTACTTACTAAGGTTAACTCCCCAAGCATCAGCGTGACAAATAAACTGACCTCCATGGATTTGATCACAGGATGGCCCATCTCATGTCGGTAGTAGCCCACTCCATTTACTGTCATGTTCACGGTCAACTTCCCGGACACTGGTTTTCCAAACGTGTACCTGTGGAATATAAATTACACATTTTAACCCACAGAGACAAGAATTTTGTAACAATATGTGCAAAAGGCAAGATATTGTAGTTAGGACATAAGTGACAATTCTTTCTGCCTTTGGGAATGAAACAAAGCACATGTAATTGTCATTTTGCAAACTCTGATTGTTGCATGGATACAATTCTCCTTGAAGAACAGTTTATGATGTGCATTACCGCCTCCTAAAGGACTGGACTGGAGTGGAATTGTTCAACTTCTGATTGGGCCCATAATCAATGCACTCAATTACTTGCTGATTTTGTAGGTGACAAACCTAGACACTGGTATGCGTTCAGTGAGAGTTTTTTGTGTAAGGTGCATTCTATTGACATACTTTAAATCTAAACACACATAATAAATTAGAATATTATTTTAAACACACATAATAAATTTGAATATTATGGAGTTTAAATGTTTCATTGTCTTCATTGCTTCATTTTTGTATGCTTTCCCTGATAACTTCTTGAGAACATTAGCTTCCATGATCTTAGGGAAGTTCTTCTGTTTTATTAGCCCCTTTCACACAGCCTGTAATATCCACTTCCGCCTTTTTTCGGAACCCCTGTTTTATATATTGATTGTCGTAACAGGGCTGTGAAAGAGGCGGAACGCTGCATGTGTGTAAGGGCAGGTTTAACACCCAAAACTACAGCGTTGTTGTGTTGAAAGAAACTGTTACTGTTCGCCAAGTATTTAACACATCCCACTCATGCATCTAATCATCTGATTGCGAGATGTCACGTCACTGTGCGAAATGGCAGCGTTGCTTGTTTCTGTATAAAAGGCACAGACGATTAAATGTCGGCTCTAATGTTGCAACTGATGCAGCTATTTTGCAGGATCTCTGTGTGAAAGCAGCTGGCAAAATGACTTACCGAGCCCAGACAGTAGCCTGCTCACATGTGTTGAGATCACGGATGTAACGAGGTGGATCAATCACTAACTCAAACTTGGGCATGACTGTGAGAAAGGCAAGAGAATTCATTTATACAGAGTAATTGGAATGTGAAGATAAACGGAAAAAAACGGTTCTAACCATATTTCTGTACTTCAAATGATTTATTATACATGTGGCCCTGCACCTCCACGAAGATAAACCACTCTCCAAACACAGGCTGGTCCGACAGTGGGAAACTCATGTTGACAATTCCTGTAAGGGAGAGATTTCGTATTTTGATAAGACTTTCAGTGCAACAGCAGCTCACGTCTAGTCTTGCACTTTTACGTCTATGTTGTTGTTTAATTTTATTGCCCTTTGGAAATGATAACAAAAAATACATGGCTCACCACAGCAGATAGATTTAAGACCCTTCCACTGCACCATCCTGGATCCCCTTGGATCCTAAAAGAAAATATCCAAACATCACATAGAGGAAATACCTGTTTGAGTGTGACAGTGGAGCTCTGGTTCTTATCTCAAAGCACTATCAGAATTTTTTCCTCAGGGTACAGACACACCGGCTACAAGTAAATGGTAATCCACAACGTTAGGTACACATGGCCGTGCAAACTAATTAAATCCAATACAAAAATTCTGCCATTACTCAGAAAATAATGATAAGTCTCAGAGAAGTATTAGTGTGAGTTGCAGTGGTGTACAACTGCACACTGATAGATCAAAACAAAGCATTATTATCTTTGAGCAGAACGTTTCATATAGAGATAGGCTGTCTATGGGGAAGGTGAAGAGAAGGGCGTGAATATGATGGTGCGTGTTTGTCCTTGCACTGTCCCAGAGAGCTTCCCTGTTTTCACTCCAACCAACATTGCCACGGCCCCCCCAGCTCATGACCGGATGTGTGACCCCCGGTGCCAACTCCAGGGTGATCCCACCTGACTCCACTCACCAAAATATAAGCCTCAACCTGCAAAAAGTAGGGAAAAAGAGAGAAAAGAGCACAGGATGTTAGGAATGACAAACCTTTACAGCTACAAACATCAGAAAAGTATATTTGGAACTGATATTCTAACAGAAATGACCCAAATAAATACAGTATGTACATTTCTATGCAACCAGTCACTGCTCTATCCTATCCTACCAGTTAGTGGTGGAAAAGTTACGACACAAAAAATCTTACAAGAATAAACATATTTTTTTCAAGAAAAAAGTTGTCAAATGATGAGGTTAGTCCATTTTTTTAAAAGCTGTAATATGAGAACAAATCAGTAATTTAATGAGTAGAAATGAAGATAACAGAGCAGCAGTTTATTACCTGAGCAATTGTTAGAACTTTACTTCTGTTATTATTATATATTAAATTAACAACCAGAAATTAAAATATTCAATTAATATTGAACGAAAAATAATTACATTTGACTTTAATCTCACAATTATAACTTTTATACTTTATACACTACTTTATTTTTGTAACAAAATCCTAATAAAAATAACTTATTATTCTTGTGAGATTGCAAGTTTGTTTTTTTTTTAAATATAGGACTGCTATGTCAAGAATATAGATGTGTATTCTGTCAAGATTACAGCTTTTGGTCTCAAAAATATACAACATTTTTCTTCAAAAATATAAAAACCTTCTTGAAAAAGTATCATGCACACCAGCAAAACAAAGTAACATTTTTTCAGAATATATTTTCAAGAATAAAATGGTGAAAAGTACATAGTTCTGAGTGAAATAAAAACAGCTCATTTCAAGAAATGAACATTACCTTGTCATTAACAGGCCTTAAGTCAGGTGCCACTGTGTAGACATTGATGAGCACTGAGAAAGACAGAGAAAGACAACATATTACATATTTTTAATTTGAAATGTCTCTTGTTATTGTCAGCTTATTATTGACTAAACCATATTGAACTGAGCAGCCTGGAGAGAGATAGGTGGCACTGCCTTTCGGGCAAATTCTTTAATATTGTTGTCATCTTATTGTTGAGCAAGCCACAGAACAGCCAGCATGTGTACCACTTTCTTGCTAGAAAGAAAAAGCAAAAACACACCTCTATAGATGCTCAGTGAGCTGAAGTCTCAAGAGTTTTGATGGCAGCTTGACCTCTAAGGTTTTGTGCCACTTCAAGTACATTTAGCCCTCAGAGGATTATTACATTACTATATTCCCTTGACTGCATCTTTATTTTATGTATTTCTAGTGACTCATTCCTACAAAAACAAATGTATTATCTGATAAGGGAAACCTTTGTGTTTTGGTTTGTAGACGGGCTTGTCGGTCTGGATGAACACAGCTGTGCCCTTGCTCTCCACTGTGACGGTGGTATAGTTGTGGAAGATGTAGCCTCCCTCTGTGAGGTGACGGTTCCCCCACAGCTTCAGGTGAGCTTGGCCTCTCAGCCCGGAGGGAACCTGGTGGCACACAGACACACACGCATAAACACAGGATAAGGGCTGCATTTACTAAAAACAGGTCAATGGGGGAAGGATGACGTGTTTATTGTAGGTTGCTATGGTGACACAATCTGACATGACTCTCGCTGTGCTGTTTGACAATGTGTTCATTATTGTGACGTGGTTTGCCGGGTTGTAGAAGTGCATTACATAATAGTGAGAGGTGGTGTTTATCATACTTTGCTCCTGTTGTCTGGTGACCCAAATTTTAGATACAGCTCTGAGTATGTACCGGTGCGGTTCCACACTAATGTAAACCACAGTAATAAACACATCTGACCACGTCAATCATTTAGCATTATTATCTTTGCAAAGACCGAATTTTTGACATCGCTTTTGTATTGAACCTTAATAGATTGTGAAGCTGTACCTAATAAAGTGTTCAGCAAGTGGATATGTACTGTACATGGTGTTTCCTCATAAGGGGTCGAGAGAGTGTTTGTGGAGGATACATGTCCATCCAAAGCTTGCTACTGTGCAGCTCTCACAGCTTAAATGAGCACATTGTTTATCCCTATACGTGTGATAGATAAGCAGTAGTTTGACTCACCTTCAGCTTGATGGTGCCTTTGTCTAAAACACAGAAGAAAAGAGTAGCATAACGTAAAAGATTAAGTACCTCTGAGCAGCAGGTCATGTTTTTCGGGGGGTTGTGTGTTTTTGCTTACATGTGTTTGTTTTCATTGTGTCTATGTGTACTCACCGAGCACCGAGCCATGACTGTGCGCTACCGTCTGTCCCTTCACAGACAGCTGCACCTGCACGTGCGTTTCCGCCTTGCCGTTGAAGATGGTCACGCTAATGCTTTCTTCCACTCCCGCCCGAAAGACAGAGGGAGCAGCCACCAAATAGCCCCTTGGAGGAGAGACAGAGGACAGAGATGATAGTAAAAAAAAAGATAGGTCAGTGGCGATGCAACATTAGGTACACCTACACCTGTGTAATGAGACCGAATACAAAGAGCTGCTGTATATCACAAATTCTGTTTTAACCAAGATAACAACTCTTAGTCTTAAATAGACTTGCACAATTTGGGGATTAAAAAAAACAGTTTTCATCAACAGTAATATTAATTTATAGCAGTGCTTCTCAAATGATAGGCAGGAGGCAAGGTGAGGTGTCAGGGGCAAGGGGCAGGAGTGTGCTAACATTTGGTCTCTATTTGTCAGCTCATCCATCCATCCATGCTGGAGCCTATCCCAGCTGACTTAGCTCAGCAAACAGATAATACGGTCTCAAGAGAGACTCCAGTTGAGCTCCATTTCAAAGCCTTTTCATGTCAGTTATGACTCACGTAAGATACAAATAATTTCTCTGACATTTAACATTCATGCATTACAACAAATGCACTCGCGAGATGCTCATTTACACTGGAAATCCCATATACGCGCTTTACATGGTGATTTCAAACACCTCCAAAATATGACAACTAAGAGATAAATGTAAATGTAAACAGATAATGCATAATGAGCATAACATACAGTACTTTCAAGCAAACATATGGCTCAACATACGGCTCAACAAGAGATGGGCCTGAAACTGGGTGGGAATTGAGAACCACATTAAAAAGAATCAAAAGGAATACTGACCTGGATATTATGCATATATTTATATGTCTATATGTTATTTTTATTTTTATTTTTTTATTACTATATTATTTTTCCCTATGACAGGTTGTCTTATATTTGACATCACGGGATTTATACATGCAAGCCATCACATTCATCACACAACTGTCGAGCAGTTAAGAAATAAGATATAACTTTCATTGCAATCTGCTAGTTGTTGCAGATTCCATTTCAATCACAGGTTTGTTAAACATTCATTATTTTTATTGCTCACCGGTGACTTGATCAAAATGCTGTTGGCAAATTCATGCATTTGCAACTCTAAAAAAACCAAAATCATTAATTATATTCCAGGGCTGTCAAAAATAACGAGCTCACGGCAGACACTTCTTCTTTCTCATTGCACAGGTACACGGCGAACGTCACAAAAACGGGTTTATAATGTGTCTGTGTGTGTGTGTGTGTGTGTGTGTGCGTGTGTGTGTGTGTAAATAAACAGGAAGCCAAAGAAAAGCATGAAGTGGATATTCTTATCATTCACTTTTAACTCTTAATTCGGATGTACAATTTGCTACATTTAAGTATGGTAGAAAATACACTGAAAACGAGCAAATTTACCTTAAATTACGTGATGTCTTTGAACGCAACCCCTCACTGCTCATAATAACACTGTTTAAAGTGTGATTCAAATGTTCTGCTACCATTAAAGAGACTAGTGTTAGACAAATAGATTTTGAGACTTGTGTGGTATCTCTTAGCTTGATTGACATATTCAGTTCATTTGGAGCTGTTAATACATACATTGTCCTGTCATTTATCTTTCTGTTAATTCAATACAGTAAAAATGGGCATATTTCAGGCATAGTTGCAAATGGTGATTAATTGTCATTAATTAATTTTAAAAGTGCGATTAATCTGATTACATTTTTTTAATCATTTGACATTATATACGCAAACTGCTTCTTCCTACTCCTTTCCGGACA
This sequence comes from Dunckerocampus dactyliophorus, assembly GCF_027744805.1. Lineage (NCBI taxonomy): Eukaryota > Metazoa > Chordata > Actinopteri > Syngnathiformes > Syngnathidae > Dunckerocampus > Dunckerocampus dactyliophorus. The sequence goes on from NC_072828.1 coordinate 15,282,791, forward strand.
TGTTGAATTGTGAAAGAGTGATATACTACAATGTAAGTGGCTTCGTAAAGCATGCTCAAAATAAACTAAACCAGTACCATATATACTGCAATACACTTTGTATAAAATACTGAATACTGAATACTGACAAACTTCCCATGGAATGTTTGAAACAAAATAAATCTGACATTTTCCAACCTTTGTTTGCATCACATCACATTTTCGCATACGGTAATTTAACAATGTTTATTATTGTAATTTGCTGTGGTGTAGAACTGCACTGCATCATACTAGGACAGTAAATTGACAAAAGTATAGAGACGCACATCCCAGTATGATGCAGTGCCGTTCTACACCACTGCAAACTACAACAATACCTTCAATTCTATATGTTTGGACATGCAGAATTTTTGCTATAGCTATTATTGTGTATTACCTGTGATTATATTAACCCAAATAAATGCAATGAATACACAGTCTACTAGGATGTACTGTATATTTTTAGTGTTGAGGTCTAGTTAGGCAAGCTTCAAATGCGCTTCAAGCTTGTTCAATATTTCACGACACGTAAGCAAGTGTGTTTGCTTGCATCTCACTTGCCATGACTCAACTTGGACTGAAGCTCAAAGACCAGAGAGGAGTTCAGGCCTATTTGACTTGAAGTGCTTGTGGTAATATAAGTCACTGCAAATCATACAGGAAGTGTACGTCCACCTTTCCCCTTCCCCTCTCCGCCGTTAGTTGCTTCCCTTCTCCTGACCTGTATGGCCATATGTGCTCTTACACAACAGCACACAAACATTCCAACACGAGATTAGCATTAATGGAAGTCTTACTAGGGAGGAGAAGGTACCTACTGCTGAACACTCTTGTCTTATTCTTTCTTTAGGTGGTCTGACACAACAGTGAAGTCCGTTTGGGGGGGGTGGGGTCCACACACTGGTTTTTGACATTTAATTGAAGGAAAGGGGCCTGTCACTAGAGTCACAGTGCAAAGGTCAAGCTTTGATGCTCATAAACAGTCTGGAAACTTAAAAAAAAAGACTAAAGTATTTGAATGAAAGACTGGCTGCCATCTGGCATAGAACATTGTAGTTTATGTAGCTGTAGCAATTAAACGAGCAAAGTGGGTTGGGGATTTTTAATTAAGGGGAACTCAACCAGGTATAGCATATGGCGCTGAGGTTTAAAACAGATACAATGTTGAGATTCAAGTGTCTCATGATAATTTTTCTGCCATTCCTGGACTACAGTGAAACTTTGGTTAGCGTGTTTTTCGGTTTATGTCATTATATCTAAATGGGAAATGGGAAACAACTATCATTGGCGGGCAGAGGCCCCACTCCACTAACAATCCTTTGCTCATTTGACAACAATAAAGAGCCAAACCATTCCTGTCTGGACCTGCGTCCTCCTTTAGAGGATAAATAAATTGCATCCTGCACCAAGTTCTCAGACTCGGGCTGTCCCATCTGACTGGTGTGTGTCCTACTAGTCATTGAGCATGAACTGATGAAGCCTGCTCGGATGAGAGGCCAAACGTCTTCTAAGACAATCTGAACAGTCCAGTTGCAATCGATTGAACTAAAGGATTTTGAGCACGCGTGGATTGACTGAAAAAATTAAAACTTGAAGATGTGATCTTCATTTGCTCTGGAGCACATAGGTAAACAAGATGGCTGCGACGGTCACGGCAGATGCATCTTCATCACATACACAGCAATGGACAGCCGATAGCGCGCATTAATATGACATCTGAGAAAGTAAAGCCGAGTGATTTGTCAAGTCTGATGTTTTTGAGGAGGCATTTTTATCATGCAAATCTATTACTCTTTCGAACGCAGATTGTTTTGAGAAGCCAAACTCTTTATTTAAGTAACCCCAGCAACTAACCGGAACTGTTTCTCATCACCAAAATCCGACCACACAGGACCAAGTGGGGGGGTAAGTCACTGTTGATGGACTACATTGCTGATGGGGATGTCATACAACTTCATGTAAAAAAAATATCCCTTTAAGCAGGGCTGTACAGTGCAAGCCTTTCACTCGCATATGCGGCTAGAAATTATTGTGCGAGTAGAAAAAATAAAAAGGGAGCACATGTGCGAGAACATTTTTCAACCCTTTCATTCGCATTTTGCTCCTGAAATAAGTCCATACAAAGTGAATCAAACTAGAGTAAAATGTTCACGCATCTGTATCTACAAGTCTCCAGCTTTTCTTTTTCACATGGGCAACCTCCAAAACACAGAACACAGCACAAGCTGCACTCACTGACATAACTAATTGTTATCAGTAGGATACTGGAGCGTTGCGGGAAAGATGACTGACCTTTTGCCAAATGAAAATCGGGTCGTATTTTCAAAGGGGAACCAAGGAGGGAGAGAAAATCGGTGAGAGGAACCGTGACAGTGTTGAGCCAGAGGAGATGGCAACAGCTAGCGTTAGCACTGGTGTTACCGACAGTGCTAGCAACGTTTCCAAGTTTAAATCAGATTGGATCAAACTCTTCTCTTGGATAGAGTTTGACAACAACCTCATGTTCTGTAAATATTGCAAAGGGCTGAAGCAGGCAGGTAAAAGAAAAAAAAAAAGGATAGTCTACCAAAACAACCACTCCAAGCGGCACATCACCTGCAGAGACAACTGTGTGTCATGTAACTATGATGCGACTAAACAAACCACCCTCGACGGTGACCGCAGGTGATGATTTTAGAGGTGGAGATGAGAAGGCTGGCCAAAATCGAAATGAAAATCGCCTGCTGATACACATGCCAGAATGACATTACATTGCTTTGGTTTAGAAATTCACTGTATTTATACATACATGGTATCATTATTATTATTATTGGAAAACATTACCTGACATTGTTGTCGTCAGTTGGGTTGATATCGATGCCGTTCTTCTAGTGCTGTGTGATATATGATCATTACTAATGTAAATTGCATGTGATGTCAGTCATGTGATGTGACTGTATGCGTAGCTCCATGTGCGTATGGCAGGTAGTATGGCAGACTATGTATGGTACATTAATATTTGTGGACCGCAGTCCCAGGGAGATGTAGGCCTTATCATGGCACTGTGTTTATATGTATGAGTGCACATGTGTGTTACTGGGTATGTTGTTTGAGTGTTCATAATGAAATTGTGTTATTTAAGAAATTTCATATTCCTCTAAAATTTTTTATGTGCTCCTAGTGAAAAGGCTAAGCGTACTGCCCTGCCTTTAAGCCAGTGGGGCGGGCCTCCTGGGGGGGGTGCGGTGAAGTGTCAGGGGGGCGTGAGCGACAGGGAGGACTTTCAATATTAGTGCAGACCTCCCAACAAGTATGAATTAGTCGTACGCCGCATGCAATTTGAATATGCTTGTATGCTTCACTGCTCGCCATTTTTTTGCATTTTGCTGGTTTCAGTCTCAAGTTCAGTCTGTACAGTACAGATAAATAATAGATATTTAAAAAATGTATATAATCAGTTTGTCAATTGTATTTCAAATCGGAGGGGGGTGCGAAAATATTTCTGTCCCCAGTGAGGGCATGACAGAAAATAACTGAGAACCACTGCTTTAAGCTAATGTTACATATTTTTTGCCTAAATTAAGCATTTTCAAGCATAAAAACGGTTAAATGAAGTAAAATACAAATATAAGACATTCAAAAGACACATCCAAAGACACTGATGATGACTTCAATTATCTCACAACAGACACAATAATCCCTAATAAAAACAAGGGCTACTGTTGTGGCCGTAACCCACGGCAAGCTGAAACTCAACTCTGAACCCCTGACGTCACTTCCTGTCCGCCACTTCCTCTGCTCCCCTTGGTCTGCCCTGGGACCAGTTCATTGCAATAAGCAAGGGATTACTTGTGTTGTCCTAACTGCATGCACTTGCACAATGCGACAAAGCATCGTGCTATCAGATAATTACATGATTTATAACATCAGTGTCAGCATTCAGAAAATACTTGTTGAACAGTGACAATTGCTTTCAACACAACAGGGGAGGAGATAGAAGTGTGAGGAGTGACTCTTCATACACTTGTCCCCTGCGTCCCCTTAGACACAGGGGTCATTCCACTTCTGTTAACTTTGGAAGGTGGAAATTGCCGAGTTGACTTTGTGATACCATTTCTCAGAAAAATGGCAGAAAAATTCCAGCTTCCAGCTTTTACAGGCAGCATGAACAAGGCTACAGACATGTCTTTTGTGTTTAAGGCCATGTTTTGCCATATACTGCCTGGTTCTTGTCAGAGCACATGCTGCTGATTGCAGAAACTGACACTGACACGCACAACAGCTGAAGCTTGGCAGAGGTCTGCACTCTACTGAGTGCCATTCTATTCCATATATAGTGTTCATATAAAAACTCCAAATGGGATCTATTATGTCAAGCATGCGAGATTCTGTAGCCCTTCATGTAGGCCTTCTAAAGTCCGATAAGCCCACTTGCTGGCTTTCCTACTGAAGACCACTCAAATTAGGAGTGCACACCCAGCCTGCATGCCTGAGAGAAGGATCAGGTGGTTGGCATTATAGCGCTGCAGCATTACAGCCAGAGGCAAGTGCAGTTCCTGAGAGTCATGAGAAAATCCTCATGGAGGATAATAAGACCAAGAACTGGACTCGTTTGATCTACAGAGCTAGGATCAGGTGTTTATGTGTAATCACACGGACTTCACCGAGCTGTTATTGTTGGTTGAATTCCACATTTTTTCCACCTTGTGGATGTATTAAAGTCTGACAAATGTTTGTTTACTCTTCCCTCCTCTTGGAAAGAAGAAACGTCTGAAGGTCACAACATCCATCCATTATGCATGCGGCAAGTGACAGTCTATCACAGTCATGACTGTGCTATAATAACCTTGTCATTTTCAAGCAACACATAGCAAAAGAGCACTCACATGTTTATGAACAATGGATATGATAAAGCTGCATACTGAGTCTACTTTTTTGCACTTTTGCAAAGTGAATAAAAACTAAATAAAGAGTGTACGTTCACGCCGGGTTACTCACGCCTTGTCTTGAGCACAACTTGAGTTCAAGCTGCACATGAACAAAGTCCACCAAAGGCTTAAAGCTGTCAAGAACCGCAGCATTTTCTCCCCTCAATACTCAGCCGATATCCTGCTTGTGCAATAAAAGAATCCTCGTCCTGGTGACCTTGTCCCCCCTATCCACACGAAAAGGTTGAAGGAGCGTAATTAGTTTTTAGAGCCCCCTCAGTCTATCCATTGAGCTCGATGGCTTGATTGGTGCAGCGTTAAGAAGCAAAGATCAACTTTTCGTCATCACTCCTCTCCCATGTGTCTCCTTCTTCTCTTCTTCACCCGCCCCGGTTCCCTTCTCTCATATTTCAGCATTACAAATTGTCAACGCGTCCACCCACTTCGCCGTGCAATCAAAAAAAGAGAAGGTTTAACATTAAGGTCCACGATGGTAGCAGTGCAGTTGTTTTTGGACGGACAAAGATCAGGTTGGCGTCACTCAAGTTTGGCTCCACTCGGCGTGACTGCGGACTGACTGACTGAAGCCTGGATGGAGCGAGGGGACGGCTCACATTAACATGCGTATGTTCACATGGTTCTGGTGGTACCATGTAGAGACTAGAGACGTGTCATCCTGCTTTGCAAGGACACAAATGACAAGAAGATGTGGTGTGAAGAACACATTTTATTCAGAAAAAAAGCAAGTTAATGCCAAAATGTGTTCAAGTATTTTTTCCTCGTTGGTTGGCAACGACGAGGATAGCAATGACAGTTCTCTGCTGCCCCCAAGCGGCCACACACAAATTAACTTTACACTACAAAAATATTGAGAGCATCGTATTGCTGTAGTCAAATGTAGGCATGTAAAATGTACAATTATGACAATAAAGAAATAATAATCTTTACCTTTTCTGTGCGTTCATTTCCATTTTTATTTTGGTATTCTGGCCCATATGCATTAGCCCGTCATGAATTTGGTCTCAAAGAGGTTCATATGCAACTTCAATGCAACTTTTACTACTCTTCACAGCCATTCCACATATACTGTAGAAGACTGATAACGCCAACAAAACATACTACACATAGACCAAAAAGAGCATTTATATTAAATTGTGCTGTAAAATATTTCTTCTGTGACCCTTGAAAAAAAAAAAATAAAGCTCAGTCAAGAAATTGTTTGTCATGGTTGTAGTTTCCAGTGCTGTAGAACTTTACGGCCTAATATTGAAATATGTGTATAAATTTGGCATTAATACCATGTTAGAAAGCTCTCAGTATGATGCAATGCAGGCCTACACCACAGCAAACGTCAGAGTGTAGATCAAAACGGCATCGTTGCAAAAGACAGAACTTTCCAGATAGCTCTTGTTGTTGCAGACGTACCTCATCAAATACAGTGGTGTGAAAGTGTTTGTCCATTGAGTAATTTTTTTTGAATGTTTGTCACACTTGAATGTTTCAGATCAAACAAATTTAAATATCAGTCAACGACAACACAACTGAACACAAAATGCAGTTTTAAATGAAACTTTTTATTATTAAGGGAGAAAAAAAATCCAAACCTACATGGACTTGTGTGAAAAAGTGATATTAAAACGTAACTTAACTGTGGTTTATCACACCAGAGTTCAATTTCTCTAGCCACACCCAAGCCTGATTGCCACACCTGCTCTCAATTAAGAAATCGCTTAAATAGGACCTACTTGACAAAGACGAAACAATGGTGAACCTTCCTAGGAGTGGCTGGACAACCAAAATAACCCCAAGAGCAGAGCGACGATCCATTCAAGAGGTCAAAAAGACCCCACAACAACATGCAAATAACAGCAATCCTCACTCGCTTCAGTTAAGGTCAGTGTTCATGACTCCACCATAAGAAAGACACTGCGAAAAAACAGCCTGCGTGGCAGAGTTCCAAGACGAAAACTAATGCTGAACAAAAAACATTGCGGCTCGTCTTAATTTTGCCAGAAAACATCTTGATGATCCCCAAGACCTTTGGGAAAATACTGTGGTCTGACAAGAAAAAAGTGTAACTTTTTGCAAGGTATGTGTCCCATTACATCTGGCATAAAAGTAATGCCGCATTTCAGAAAAAGAACATCATACCAACAGTAAAATATGGTGGTGGTAGTGTGATGGTCTGTGGCTGTTTTGCTACTTCGGTACCTAGAAGCCTTGCTGTGATACATGGAACCATGAATTCTGCTCTCTACCAAAACATCCTGAAGGACAATGCCCGCCCATCTGTTTGTGACTTCAAGCTGAAACCAGCTTGGGTTCTATAGCAGGACAATGATGTAAAACACACCAGCTAGTCCACCTCTGAATGGCTGAATAATAAACTGAAGACTTTGGAGCGGCCTAGTCAAAGTCCTGACCTGAATCCTATAGAGATGCTGTGGCATCAAAGGCGATTCATTACAACAATTCTGCAAAGATGAGTGGGCCAAAATTCCTCCACTTATTGCAAGTTATCGCAAACGCTTGATTGCAGTCGTTGCTGCTAAGGGTGGCCCAACCGGTTATTAGGTTTCAGGGGATATCACTTTTTCCACAAAGGGACATGTAGGTTTGAATTTTTTTTCTCCCTTAATAATAAAAAGTTTCATTTGAAAACTGCATTTTGTGTTCAGTTGTGTTGTCATTGACAGATATTTAAATTTGTTTGAGATCTGAAACATTTAAGTGTTAACATGCACAAAAATAAGAAATCAGAAAGGGGGCATACACTTTTTCACATCACTGTAGCTCTTGTGGCTGCATGCGTACCTCAACAAATACCTAAACTTCAGTCTTACAGTGTAGGCACTTGTAAAAATGCATGTAAGAAAACCTGGAGCTGGAAGTATTTACATTGTTGTTGTTTTAACTACTTCCTTTGTGTCAAGAACAGCCATGAACAATGTTTCCAACAGTGAGGTCCTTCTGTTTCTCCTCCACAATGTTGTGATAAAGAGCACATCTTAGTTTTCCTTGCTCTGGCTCAGAGAAAGCAGCCTTGGAAAACACCACCTGATTTTCCTGATTGACCTCCACTCCATATGTCTGACAGAGAGTTGTTGTGAGAGAACTGTCCAAAGACAGCAGCTTACACAGTCTGTCCAGGGGAAAGCGACAGTTTTTGCTGTTGTAGCCGTGGCTGTATATCAGCAGCAGGTCCTTCCGACTCACCATCAGGTGACGGTGTACAGCGCAGCCCTGCAGGAAGGTCAGCCTGCTGGCAAACTGCAGCAGACGCACAGGGTTCCGCTCCAGAAAGGCCCGGTTAATGGAAAGGGCGAGTGCTACAGCGGGGGAGCGGCGAACCTGTGTTGGGAGCTCCATGACGTGCTGCACTGTGCGAGATGAACCTGGTGGTGATTGAGATAAAACAATGTGTTTACTCTTCAGTTGACAATTGCATCTTTGTGCACACACAGTGGAACCTCTCAAGTCCTACATTTCAGGTCAACCACAATTTTCTGTTTAAAAATGCTTTAAAAGCCACACAAATCTAGTTGAAAACATCATGTGTGACGTCAGCAAACTTTGAGACTTCAGCTCAGTGAGTATCTAACCTGTCATCTTTGTGAGCATCTCGGATTAACTGTACACATTTTTGTATTGATTTTCCCCTTGATTAATTATCAGCATAACAAATAAACTAGAGGCTTATTGTATTGTTTGTGGAGTAATTGTTTGACATTCTGCTCCTGTCAGCTTCTTCCCTATGATTGAACGCTGTGAACTCCCACCTCCTCCCCAAGAAACCTTCAGTGGAGTTTTCTGCTCATGCCAGACTGTTAACTCATTAACTGTAGGAACTAAAAATCAATTCATTTTATCTTCGAACTAGGCATGGGCCTGTTACCGGTTTCAAGGTACACTATGGTATGAAAAATTGACGGTTTCAAAAACCTCGAAAATAGTCAAATACCGTCCTACAGTATGAGAGAAAGTTCTGCACACTCTGGTCAGAGCTCTGCGGTCCTGTGAGCTATTAGAGTGCCCTAGGTTTAGGCTGAAAACCAGAGGAGACAGAGCATTTGCAGTAGCAGTCCCCAAACTTTGGAACACGCGGCCCTCAAACCTTATAATCGCTACTTCAGTCGAGAGTTTCAAATCACTGCTAAGAACACACTTGTTTGCACCGGCTTTTAACGCAAATTGAACTGGAATTATTTCTTTTTTTTTTATTTGTACTTTTGAAAAATTGCTTTTAGCTTTTTTATCGTTTGTCTTTATTTAAGCCTCTTATGTTTTAACAAGGGATGTCCCGATGCACATTTTTTGGCTTCCGATCCAATTTATTTGTATAGTCTTGTCGATTTAATCCCGATCCTTTTCTTTTTTAATAATTAGCTTTTGTTACAAACATGAATTTGTAGAATCAAATATGGTTAAGAAAATAGCTATTAAAAACAATTGCAACCCAAGTATTGCTGAATTTACTTCTTTTTTATTACACAGCATGACAAACAAAATTGTTTGGCCTTTGTTTTGCTATTTTTTGTAACGTCCTTATTTTGTACCCCCACAGGATGTGGTTATTTTGAAGGCCAGAAGTGTTCTGTATGTTGAAGTCGCTTGACGGGAGTCAGTGGAGAGACGAGCCGGCTAAGAATAAAGTGCCTCCTGCAGTTCCGGATCCTGTCCTTTTGTTCACTCTACACTCCCGTAAAATTAGTGGGAATCCTAACCTGCTCGGTTACACTCTCTTTGGGGCAGTAGTGGCCGTTTTAAAATGTGATTTATAAATAAACTTGACCTAGCTGCCTGGAAGCATCAAGTGGCGCTGGTGCGACGTGTGCCCTCGTAGAGTTTTCACATCCCGTAGCCAGTGGATTTAGTTCCACTGGCTTATTTCACAGGCTTTGCAGCTATCGAAATAATGTATAAGCACATACCACTATTGAAGTACATTTTCGACATGTTAACGTGAATATCATAACCTAATATGTCGCAAATGTCATTGTTTAATCGCTTGAAGTGTAGACACGTATTGACTCTACATGTTGCAGTACCGGTTGCAGCTTAAAACTTATCTAATTGACAAAATACTATAATATAGCATTAAGTGAAAACATTGTACTCACATAAAAGATTCCTCCAAAGGGATGCACATTTAGAAGATTTACTCCATTTACTGTTAACAGGTTTCCTTGTTATACGCATGTGCAATGGCGCTTGGTAGCAGAACTCGAAGAAGGCAAACATGTCATCATTCCACCGGTACTGCAACGCTGTTGTCATTGTTGGTCGGTCGACATACAGTATTATTCATGTCGAGGGTCACCAAATTTGGAGATGTGATTCAGAACGAGACATAAGACGAGGATAAGTGGTATAAACAGTTTACTCTCCACTCAGCAACAACTACTTCGCAACAGTTGCTAACCACAATCACTTTACCTGGAGACAGAAGTGAAACTTGGTCACACAAGTAAATTAATAAAAACTCAGCATATACACAACCCCACAAGCACTTGTGGACAAGTTGTGACCTGCACATTCACCACGCTATGAAATAACATAACATTACGAGTTTTTTTTTAATTTATATTGTGACCTTTTTTGAAACACTGATTGAGCCAGTGATTGCATTTATTTGTATTTTGCTTTGTTTTCGTTTAGTCAGAAAATATTGATGATCTATTGATGGTGACATGAGTTGCAGAATTAGCCACCGTAGACTGCATTAACAACTGCATTTTATTAATTATTTATTTTGAAATAATTCATTTTTTTGTTATTTATTTTAAATACATATGTTCCACTTCCATCATGTTCTAGTATATTGTTTAAATGATTGTTCAACAGAAAAGTTTTTATCCTCTTCTTTTCAATAAAGATATTTCAAAATAACATTTTAGACCTGTAATTATAATACCGTGATATTTTTGCCAAAGGTTATCATGCCGTAAGAATCTCATACCGGCCCAAGCGTACTTGGAACCAAAGCTAAACATAGCTTAGGAGATTAAAATTTTTTTTAATTTTTTCTCAAGCTGCTGCGCCTACCCTTGCGGCACCTCCGAGGGGAGGGTTTGGTGCCCCATCACTTTTATCACAGACTCAAAGTATACAGAACTCAGTCATTATGTACACATGTACAATCAAAGAGGATGTAAGCAAGAGTTTCACTCAATTTTAGCAGGTGTTATTGTAACAATATGTTTTATTATTGTGGTGGGAGTTACTGCTAGGTTCAGCTCGTGTGTTAAATGTTGTAAGATTGTGCATGTGTACCAAGTAAAGTGTCCTAACGTGTGAAATATCAAAACTAAGAAACCCACCTAAGTTATAGAGTATACTGAGAGCCTGGAACTCTTCCTGGTTGGGATGCGGCTCTGTTCCGTGTGTATAGCAGTCCAGCAGCCAGCTCAAGTTTTCCTGGAGGTGTGTGTCATTGATGCACGGGTCATAAAGCCGAAGAGGCTCACCACAAAGCCGGTAGGAGGCGTAGATGAGAAAGCGTACAGTCCGCTCCAAAATGGCCACACAGTCCGGGCCATGCACCCTTTGGATGATCATGTCCTGCTTGACGCTGCGCAGGCGATCAAAAACAAAGCCATACACCTGTAATGCGATATAAAAAAGATGTTGCACAGTTGTTAGTGTTTATAGTATAATATAATGTTCCTGGATAACTACAAAAAGCTACTAGCCTCAGTCCAAGGACACAGATGAGAAGCAGCAATCTCATCAATAAGATAACACACAGTTTTCAACAACACGACAGGAGGTCGTAGGTCAGCGGCGTAAGCAGCGTCTTTCCCAGCTGCCGGTCTGGAATACTCCTTAACTGCGCGCATGGGGTCAACTTGGGGTCGCCGGTCTTTCTCTGTACCCGCAAGCATCTCAAAGCGGTGGAGACGGTTCTGGGACTCCCGCTTCTGCAATTCCACAGCAGGACACATAGTCTGGCAGACTCCTCTGGGTGTGGTTTCCTCTCCATGCTGCTCTGGCTTGACGTCTTCCTTCACTCGTCTTAGGTGGGATTTACCTCGGCCTCGTCCGCGGCCCTGGTTCCATCGTCTTCGTGCTTCTCTTGCTGGCACATCCTTCCTCTGGGAGGTAGAGCTGAGGCAGATGTTTACATTACACCATCATGTACTTTTAACTACAGGAAATAGGACACTTATGAGACTTTACATGCTCTCTTTGTCAAAAGTATTTAAAACAGCGGTCGTGCAAGCCAGGTTATGGATTTACACCTTAGTAAGTCATCAGAGTAGCCATTTACATTTTTTGATAATCAAGAAGTCCGGGGAAGAAAGTCAAATGTTTTTCATGCCTCTATATGCCACTGCAGTGCTGCAGCACGCTGTGTCCTTTTCACCCCGCACTAACCACAATGCAAACGCGACATGTAGCATTTCCAGTAAAAATAATAAAAAAAAAAAACATTTCGCACAATTAAATTTTAATGAAATAAGATAGATGTTAAAGTAAGTTTAACACCTCATATATATTATCTTATCCATGCTGAAAGGCTTAAATTTGTACTTAATTTTTCAAGCACTAAGTTGACTTGATGTGGTCCAACACTCAATATAAATCCGATAAGTAATTGAAGATGAAGTAATCTACCTTACAAAGATGTCTGAAAATACACCCGATATCACATAAAATAACTGCATTTTTAAAGACGTCCGCACGGACTCTCCTAACAGAGCGCACACTCTCAGTGTCAGATTTGTTCATTGCTAAAATACGGGTTTTGTATATGCTATTTATATTTTACCAGCAATTAGGTGGCAAACAAGCTAGCATATTACGGAATCGTATTACGCCATAATGTCAGTTCTCAGTACACACAAACGCAATGCATTAATGCCTACCCAATGTAAATAACACTATGTTACATGTCTTAAAAACGTAAATAACGGACAATATAATTTTAAACTCACATGCTAAGTGAAGCACTCTGGCAATTCATCGAGAAACACTTCTTCTACGCGATCTACGGGCACACCGCAACCATTTTAAAGCGTACACTGCCACCTATCGGGTGGTGTCATATCAGCTCGATGGATGTAATAATACTGTAGTACAGTACTTCACGTTGTGATAGTCCATGTCGCCCCATGATTTGACTGAATTGTGAAAATTAAATAACCATGTTCACCACACCAGCATAATCAAATGATAGAAAATCCTACCAAGATAATGATCAGTTAAAACTCAGAAAGGTATGAATTTAATGTGTATAATCGTGGTTTGTTTTGTAGAACTACATTATCCAAATGAAAATCATGACATTACCTTTGAAACTAATAACCTCTCAGGAGCCTGGACATACCGAGACTGGACAACAGTTGCTAAATATGGAAAAGTCCACATTAAATCCACTATTTAAAACGCAAATGATGGACTGTAAACGTTCTGTGTATTGGGTCCTTACTTTAAGGATGCTTTTAAAATTAAGAATTGAAACCCCATCAGTGAAATTATAATGACATCTTGTCATGTAACGTTAAATAACCGGAAACATATCCAATTTTATGTAGAACTTAAAAGTCAATTTATTATGAACACTTACGTTTCGTCCCTGTTGCATTCTTGATTGTTTTATTTGAGGTGTTCCCATATTTGGAGCTGAAAAATAACAGTTCGATAGCTTTTTATGTTAGAAACAATAAATTGACAGCTGAATTATATTCGTAACTTGCACAGCTTTATGTTAGAAATAATCTACGATATAAACTTCCATTACATATTGGAGAGAAAACTAATTTCACGGAAAACCGTAAAAGACCACGTTTTCGCATCTGCGGCTGAGTTTTTAACACTACTCTCCACCTGTGTTGCTCTTCTGGATGCCATATTGATTTTGAAGGAGCCCGCTTGAGCGCCACATTTATAGTCCGATGAGAAACAAAACCTACGACACATGGTCTCACATCGTTTTTGCGTGAAGCGGAACTTTCAGTGTTGCAAACTTGGTGATTTTAAAGATCTAGCGACATTCCAACAACACCCCCCCCCCCACACACACACACACAGCGACTTTTTCGGCGTCGTTGGGGAATTCTGGTACGTTTAAAGCACGTATTGTGCTGCATTTTGTGTGCTCTATCAGCAGCGGCGGGTCCGCCCCGCCCAAAGGCAGTCACAAGCCATGAATTGCAAATGAATTGCTATAACATATATTCACCAGAAGAGTGTGCTACTCACGAACCACACCAAGTCATTAATGTGGGCCATTGAATAAACACAACATAATCTGTTATTCGCTGTTCAATTGTGCTAATTTAAAAAGTTATCAATAGCCAAAGTGTGATGGGAGAGGTGCTGGCCGAGAAAAATATTACTTATTTTACTTCGATGAAATGATGGACAATTAATAAATTAATTAACGTAATTAGGGTGTTCTTAGTCACTTTTTGTCTCTCCTACAAGGTTATGCTTTTTTCCGACAGCATTTTACAACATCATATGCAAATTAAATGCAAATTAGACGATGGCGTCTTATAGCGACTTCTAGGACAGCCAATGGCTACTTTTTTTACTGCAACGTTGGCAACAGTGGGAACTTTTAAGGCGGTGACATTTACTTCTGTAGCTGGTACAGTGATAACATTTAATCAAAAATAATTTAAGTCAGTAAATCTTCAAATTTAACTGTTTGATTATACCCTGAAAACCTTATTTCATACATAATATGATCAACATCCTGGTGAAAGCCACTAGATGGGTGTAATGATCTGTCTTTCACAGTTAGAGTCCAGTTTGAATTTGAGTGCATCGTGAGAATGCACAGCTGCACTGTAAAATACCTTGTTTTGGATGAAAAATTATGTATTAATTTGTTTTTATGTTTTTAGTGAGATAGCACTTACTATTTGTCTCCCCGTGCATGTCTTCACTGCCTGTATGTCTGTGTGTGGATATCTACTTAACCAGGCCTGCACTGTAGTTTTAACCCTATATTTGTGTGCATTAGTCTTAAGGAAAACACCAGGCACTGATCCGACTTGTCTGAGCTGCTCTTGGACAACATGAGAGACAATGGGAGGATAAGTGGGTGTGGGATGGGAGGGGTCAACACTATTTGGACTTAGGTCCTTTTCCATTGCCATGAATGGAGAAACAGGACTAAAAGAAAAAAGATCATTGTGTTTACATGTGCCCAGAAGTTCAAAATACACCCCATACAGGAGTTTTTTTGTTTTGTATTGAACATATGAAGAGATAGTACAGTGTATGATAGGTTATACAGGTAGTAATTCAGACAGGATGAATTACATGTGTTAGGAGTGTGCATGGTCTATAAGAGCCTTTCTCGGGAACTGGATTTATCCTGACCTTTAAGGAGGAGCAGCCCATGTTGAAAAGTGAGAAGTGCACGTTGAAAGACATTAGGTGACAGGAGATCACTGAAAGAAGGTCCTTGTCTTTGCTTCGAAACTATGACGTCCAATAAACCATGCGTTTATGTCACTGTGACCTCAGCCACACCTGCACAACTTATATAGACTATATTAGCTAATTATCCATAACAAGAATCATTGCACAGGCAGAAGTTTTGATACCGTTCTTGTATTGGACCTCTGCATGTGTAGCGAATGAAGTGACCTGTGAGTGTATGATTAAAACGCACCACTCCCCTGCCTGCCCCTCCTCCCTTTGCAGTAAAGCTGTTACTCACCATTGCCACGTCTGCCGGTCTGGTCCACACAGCCTTCCAGGAATGCGTGCCTTATACAGTAATAACCAACCAGGCAGCAGAACCACATCACACAGTTCTGGGAATATCAGCGAAGCTCATCCGTGTACTTGTCTGCATTTATTATGCATTATTTGTCTTTTAATATGAATATAATACCTTTCATATAATAATAACATATACATAGATACATAACACAATATTACATTTATTGTCATCTTCGAGGATGACTTCGGACCCAGATGATGGAGATCCGGTACTGCACTCAACACAAAATATAAACGCAACACTGTTGTTTTTGTTCCCATCTTTCATGAGTTGAATTTAAAAATCTAACACATTTTCTATGTAAAAAAAGGCCTATTTCTATGAAATATTGTTCAGAAACCTTTCTATATCTGTGTTAGTGAGCACTTCTCCTTTGCTGAGATAATCCATCCGCCTCACAGGTGAGGTATATGAAAATATTTTTTAGACAGCATGATTATTGCACAGGCGTGCGTTAGTCTGGCCACATTAAAAGGTCACTCCAAAATGTGTAGTTTTATACACAACACAAAGCCACAGAAGCGTGCAGTAGGCACACTGACCGCAGGAATATCTATCAGAGCTGTTGCCCTTGAATTGAATGTTCATTTCCCTACAATAAGCCGTCTCTCTCAAGGCATTTCAGAGACTCTGACAGTACATCCAACCTCAGAACCGCAGACAACGTGTAACCACACTAGCCCAGGAACTCCACATCCAGCATCTTCACCTCCAAGATTATCTGAGACCAGCCACCTGGACAGCTACTGCAACAATTGCTTTGCATAACCAAATAATTTCTGCACAAACTGTCAGAAACCGTTTCAGGGAAGCTCATCTGTATGCTCGCTGTCCTCTTTGGGGTCTCAACCTGACTGCAGTCATAACTGACTTGAGTGGGCAAATGCACACATTCAATGGTACCTGGTAATTTGGTTTTCACAGTACAGGACAGATGGCAGACAGCGTGCATGGCGCGTGGGTGAGCTGATGTCAACGTTGTGGATCGAGTGACCCATGGTGGCGGTGGGATTATGGTATGGGCAGGCGTACATTATGGAGAACAAACACATTATGAATTTTATTGATGGCATTTTGAATGCACAGAGATACCGTGATGAGATCCTGAGGCCCATTGTTGTACCATTCTTGCACGACCATCACCTCATGTTGCAACATGATAATGCACTTTGCAAGGATCTGTACACAATTCCTGAAAGCTGACTGTACCCTCAATACAGGAATCCCTTGTTTATCATGGTTAATTGGTTCCAGAGTGAGTGAATTTCCTCAAAGTAGGATTCCTTGAACATTGAAAACCTGTTTATGCCCTTGTAAATAATTTTTGTCACATTATTAGAGCTCTCCATACATAAAATAGTCACCTTTACAGTTGTATTACCCAAAGTAGTAGACATAATAATAATAGAACAAAGTCAACCACGCAACAGCGATGACTTATTCATTAATATAGTTTGAAAAATTGTTGAATCCACGAAATTTGAAGTGTGATGCGACGGGGGGCGACTATACAGTAAAACTGAACATTTTGTTGTAGGCTTTTATTGTGGCCAGCCTAAGGCACACCTGTGCAATAATCATGCTGTCAAATCAGCATCTTGTTATGCCACACCTGAGGGGAATGAATTATCATGGAAAAGAAGAAGTGCTCACTAACACAGATTTAGGCAGATTTGTGAACAATATTTGGGAGGAATAAGCCTTTTGTGTGTATAGAAACAAGGTATTGATCTTTGAGTTCAACTCTTGAAAGATGGGAGCAAAAAACAAAACGGTTCTATTTATATTGTTGAGTGTATGATCCAACTCCCTGAATCTGGGCCCTTCATCAGGAGCTGAATGCAGCCTCGCAGTAAAGATGTGGTCAGACGGCCTACAGCCTTCTTTTCCACCTCATGCACGTGGCACTCATTTCCTAATAATGTAATTGCCTTGCTTATCCTCGTCGGATGTCACCTTAATTCGACGTTCATTCCGGTGGATGATCCTGGAGCCTGGAGGGGTCGGTGGGGAATTCACTGAGGTGTTTGTCCAAGCAGAAACTATGACTTAGACTTAGAGTATATCTTCAACCTCGTCATTAAAGGTCAAAAGCTGATGTACCTGTGTGACAGTGCGATTGCTCACATTAGGGTGGACCGCCACCAAGGCACCAAATTGTCCATTAATAACCTTTTGCATACACCTGATTTTGTCCTTCCCTATGGTGTTAGTCAGTGGGATATTCATTTAAAAAATGCACTCTCAAAATAAGATGTATAGATCCGCATGTCTATCCAGATCTGCACCAAAACATAATAGGTTTAATGGCTTGTTCCTTATGTGATTAAAATGTTCTCTAAATGTGGTGGTAAATGGTGACAGCAGGACTGCACCCCATCAGATCCATCAGATGCTCTTACTTTCATGTATTTTATATTTAATACAGGGTAAAAAGACCATTTGTATCACTAGTGGTGTAATGGTACATGCTTCTGCCTTTCATGGCAGAGGGCATTGGTTCGATTCTGCCAAGGTTATGTCAGGAAGGGTATTCGGTGTAGAAACTAAGCCAAGTCCTCCCTGTGGCGACCCCTGACAAGAGGGGGAAAGCCGAAAGTGGGTGAAAAACATCAATTGGTGTTAGAATAATTGCGTGCATAACGTTTGGAATGATGTTTTTCATTCAAACTAAACTAGTGTGACAAGTGGCTTACTGTGTGTGCAGTACATTTTTAAATTGGCCTATGATTGAGCTCTGTTTAAACTCTGCCTAGCAACAACAAATCAGGCAAACGTGAAATTAACAGATAAATTGTCTGAGCAGGTCTATCGATCTCTGCTGCTATATTTTATTTCACCTGTGAAGTTTCAGATTGAATAGCAAGTGCTTTCAGCAGTTATTTTATCTGTGGGATTTATAACCATACGGTTGGAAGAGAAATAGGGCATTATTTAGAAAATGTTATTGTAGTTTTCCTCGTATACCTCCATGGCAAAATAACACTGTTAACACACACGACACTTAAAGAGACTCACAAAATCATAACTTCCACGGTGGAAAATAC
This sequence comes from Dunckerocampus dactyliophorus, assembly GCF_027744805.1. Lineage (NCBI taxonomy): Eukaryota > Metazoa > Chordata > Actinopteri > Syngnathiformes > Syngnathidae > Dunckerocampus > Dunckerocampus dactyliophorus. Next base: position 15,301,507 of record NC_072828.1, read on the forward strand.
CCTTATATAGCATCATGTTTGCGTTGGTTCAGCGTGAGTACAGTACAATGTCAGCTGTGTGAAAGTGTGCACATCCCAAACGAGCATCATACAAGCAACTTGTGTGTGTCTGTGTGTGAGAGCCATGTGTGCAGTCCTTTAGCAGGGCAGTGTAGCGTGCATTGCAGGAGCCAGCAGAGGCGGCCCAGGCGAGTACGGCCCCCGCTCCCCTGGTAATCCCTGCGTTTTCAGGAGCCCTGGCCCGTACTTGATGGGCTTGAGCAAGAAAAAGGTTGCTCTCGCTCATGTGTTTCCCCCCATGTCACTCACTTTCTGTCTCTCTCTCTCTTTTTTTTATTCACCCTCTTTTTCTCATGCACAACACCCCTCACCCCGCCTCTCCTCCTCTCTTCGTCCCCTGGAGCCACTTTGCGAATGAATGGATTCCAAGTGTTAACTCAGCAACTTCGTCCACCCCTCATCCATCCTAGCTACTAGCAAAGTTTACATTTTTGAAGAATACTCAAGATTTAAGGTAGCATGTTAGAAGTCTCACCATGGCCTTTTTTCTCATGGATATTTTTTAGGCTTTATTAAGATATCAGCCAAAAAGCATCGGACTGTAAATAGAAACATTGGTTGACCCAAAATGTAGACAAATAGAGGTTCTACGCTGGTGTCACATGGTGTGGAAGGCAAAGCAAAGACAAGATAAGGGGAAGAAAGGCCGTTTTCAGTATTTCAGTGCAGTTTTGACACTGCATGACATGCTGCAGGACATGTCGTCAAAAAACAGCAAGTGGCACCCTTTATTTAGCTGAACTGTTGTTCTGGGAGTCAAAGTATGTGCACCTAACAACATGCCAAAACCGCCTGGAATAGTCATGACAGTGCTTGACATGCTGCAATGCCTCAACAAAAGAAAATTAAATTTACTCAGGAAACAACAGATGTCTTTTTTGTTTCACTCAACCTCTGTGAGGTGCTCTATGAGTTTCACGACCCTGAATATAAGATGCCAAAACAGCTAAAATAGTCATCATATTGCATGACATGCTGTGATGCCTCCCAAACATCCATCCATTTTCTATGCCGCTTCCTCATTAGGGTCGCGGTGGTATGCTGGAGCCTATCCCATCTGACTTGGGCGACAGGCGGGGTACACCCTGAACTGGTCGCCAGTCAACCACAGGGCACATATCGACAAACAACCATTCACACTCACATTCATACCTATGGACAATTTAGAGTCTCCAATTAACCTAACATGCATGTTTTTGGAATGTGGGAGGAAACCGGAGTACCCGGAGAAAACCCACCCACACACGGGGAGAACATGCAAACTCCACACAGAAAATGCCCGATGGAGATTCAAACCAAGTCTTCCCGATCTTCTGACTGTGACTTTGTTGCCAACATGCTAACCACTAGACCACCATGCGGCCCGCCTCCCAAACAAAAAAAAAACATTTCTGTGAAAACAGCTCATATCCTTTCTTTAGCAGAATCTGGGGCTGTTAGTGTATGCCACTCTACCAGGTAGTCACTGGTGAATATATTCCATAACTGCCTGGGTAGCCATGACAGTCCATGACATGCTGTGATGCGTCCGAAATTATCTCAGAAAATATTGTTAAAATATTGTTAAATACAAGGTTGTCCAATGAGTGTTACTATGCATACCTGTCTATACACGTTGCAAGTGAATATAATACGGTAAAACCACCTGCAGCAGTCATAATAGTGCATGACTGTGATGTCTTCAATACAAAACATAAAATGCCAGCTATGCCAACGTTTGTTCCATCTACTATCTATCTAGTCTTCCAAACCATCTATCTACGCGTACAGGTAGTTGAATATAATATGCCCAAACTGCCAGGAATGGTCATGGCTACAGGACATTTTCTCAGTAAACGAGTGTTTATTTTCTTATTATAGCCATTTACCTAACGGTGACAGTGCATGACATGCTGTGAAAACGTTTTAATTCTACTGAACTCAGAGTTGCTCTAGAAGTCTTACTATATTTATGACGGTGTGTATGACAGGCTGCGATGTCTCCAAAGTGAAAAAAACATTTTTTTCCCCTGAACCCAAGGTTGCTCAAAAACATCAGTCTATTTGCAATATATGGTTGTAGCTAGTAAAAATAATATGATATACTGTATGTAATACATACTGTATACACTGAAATGGAATTCAAAGCCACTTAATCATCACCACTGCTCCACTATAGGTGCTTGCTTCCCGTCATCCTCAGTCCGCCAACACAAAGTACACCCCGCCCCTCGCCCCAGAGATGACTGGACCCCCCTGCCCCACCTCCACCTCCACCACCACCACTGTCCCGACTCGGCCACTGCTCAGTCAGACAACACTAAGCCCAGCTAGCTACTCACAGCCAGTGGCTAACAGCTTCAGACAGGCGTGGGAGCGGGACTGTATCCACGCAGGATCTGCCCCTAGAGCTGCCAGGTCAGCCAGGACAAACAGGGGCTCAGGCCAGGAAACGGGCCCTCTGCCTCGGGGCTCGAAGCCTGTTGCTAATCCCCTCCCATACCACCCTTTCCAGAGCCTCCCTATATCTCTCTGCATCTCTATATGTTTCTCTGTGGTCGGTTCCATCACATTCTCATGAAGAGTAAAAACATGCATAAACGTCCAAACTAACTGAGGTTGTAGTATTATTACACTGGAGTAATGATGACTGTGCATGACATGCTGGATGCATCCAAAAAAAGAACATTTTGCACCATGCACCACAAATATGTGCAACTTTAAACATACTGAAACTACACCGCCTACTGTATATTTAACCAGTCCAGGAAGGCAGCGTATGTGCTACATACAATATCATTGTTCCTGTCTCTTGTTTAGCGAGATGTTGCGAGATGTCATTTCTCCTTTAGCAATGATTATTTTTGCAAATTTGGGATGGATTTTGACCCAAAATGTGTAGACAAAGAGAGGTTTGGGCTGGTGGTTGAAACATGGAAGACAAGACAACAAAAGCAGAGGAAAATGGAAGAGCTTGCAGTGTTGCGCTGAAATAGTCATGACAGTGCTTGGCATGCAATAATTTCACAGTTTATATTTTGCTGCATTCAGCCGGGATAGGCTCCAGCTTACCTGTGACCCTAATGAAGACAAGTGGTGTAGAAAATGGGTGGAATTTTTTTAGCACATTTTTTAGAGTGACTCACTCACTCTCAGTTCAGTGTAGGCTTATGTGTGCATCCTACGAGTAACACTGGCTTCTCGCAGGCCGTATTACAGTCATCTTTGAAGACAAGTCACGGGCCACAAGTTTGAGACCCCTGTTCTGTAGAAAACTTTCCTGTAAATCATCTGAGTAAATATAAAAAAACACATGATTTCACACAAATAAAAAAGAAATGGCAGAAATCAATCTAATTAATAAAGAATTAATAGAAGAAGAAGGATTGCACTTGTGTATAAAGGAATTCCACAATTTCACTTTACTACCTGAGACTCCTGCCCAGTTGTGATGAAAGCAATTGTTGCTGTCCACCAAACATCTAATGCTCAAATGATCCTCGGTGGGGGGTCGTGTTGCTGTGTGGAAGCATGTACAGTCACAGCAAGATATCACGTTTGCAGATTTCTGTGTAACAGGCTAAGGAGGACAAATACCACATCTTCTGTCACGGCTGTGATGGGGCTATTTTTCAGGATTTGTGAAAGAGGCTTAAGTTAGAAAGCAAACTATAACATTGTTTTATGTCTTTAATAAAATGCCAGGCAAGTGTACTGTACTTTCACCTCTTCTGTTCAGACAGGCCTCTATTGCCCAAACAATCAATTAGAAGAATCACTGCTGCATTGCTGCCTTTAAAGGCTGCTATCAGTTGTGTGTAGAAGTGTGTTTTCACTTCAAAATCCATAAGACAACACCTCTTGTCTCTGAGCATGATGCTGTTTGATTATAGCTTTCCAAAAATGAAAATGAAATGATGAGATATTTACTTTTCTTGCCCAAAAGCTTTGATAGCCCAATCGCTTGTTTTCAGTGGCTTGTTATTATTTTGCAATTGGCAGATTGGTCCATTGGGGTTTGCAGTACATAGCACGGAGCTGCTCTCTGCTGAGTGTTGTTTCTGCTCTGAGTGTACAGCTGCCATGTTGGGAGAAGGACTGTGCAGCGCTGCTGAAAAGAAAAGAAAAACGTACTGAAATGTTTACATTTATTATTTCATACTTCCGCTATTGTCTATTGTCTGCTCCATACGATGAGCCCTATTTCCTATACAAATGAAGACATTGTACAGTGAAGAACACATAAAAAAAACATCAACATTCCATAGACTTTAGTTTTTCTCAGTCCACAATTCAAAATACGGATTTGTCTGTTATTATAACATTACAACAAGTGATTGAAGATCTCCGTTATAATGCAGAGAATGTATGTAGTTAACAGAAAAATAATTTATATCCTGGCCAAATTTTGAGTTAAAGTACATTTTTACTTTTTGAAAATGTATCTTTTAGCTGGAAAGGACACAGTGGCAAAGGCTGTATTACAGATATTATACAGTGGTCATGTTCAGATTTTTTTCCCCCAAAACAATTTAAAAAATGTCCTGGTAATCTCTAACATCATCTAGAACAGGGGTGTGATATTGTTTGATATTTTTATGAATATTTTTGTTATTTTGTAAAAAGTATAAAAATACTTTCTGTACATTTAAAGACAAGTTGTTAGTATTAACATTTTAGCTTAGTCTCTTTACATTTTGCCTTTTTGCTCTATTTTTGGCCATTTTTGCTTATTTGTGTGTGTGGGGGTGGGTGGGGGTGGGGGTGGGGGGGGGTAATATGATTTCTACAGTGTGCCACGAGCCAATAAAAAAACAAACTTCAAAGTACAGCACTTTTGTATCACTTTGTGAATTCAAAAATACTCATTTAACAAAATCACTTTTGCTAAGAATTTGACTATAGGGTATAAATTCATTTGGGCTAAACTATAACCTATCTGTAACTAAAACTTGCTCAATATTAAAAGTACAGCAGCTAAGATTACGCCAGCGTTATTAATTAAAATATTGTTTTTATGTCTAACAGCAGGGGTGTCCAAAGTGCGGGCCGCAGCTATTTTTTTTAATCAGCCCACAGCACATTCTAAAAATACAATTACTACGCCCCCCAAAAAAAACACTACCAACACCAAGAGTGGGAAAAAAAGAACAAAAAGGCACAATGTAATGACAAAAAGTTTAAATGTTGATGCCAATAACGAGAACCTGACATGCAGGCTGCTTCATAGCATATTTGATTCGCTTTAGCGCTTTCTTTCGTAAATAAAAAATCTCAATACGGTCCCCCACATCCTTCAAATTTTCAGTATGCGGACCTCAGTGGAATACGTTTGGACAACCCTGTCATATAGTCTTTTGCGGCTTTGTGTCATTTCCAGCTAAAAATCACACATCAGAGGCGTTACTAAGAATGGGAGGAGATAAAACAACTCAGTCTGTTGTTCAGGCCAACTCAGGCCATCACTCTACCACCACCATATTTTACTGTTGGTATGGTGTTCTTTTTCTGAAATGCGGCGTTACTTTCACGCCAAATGTAATGGGACGCACACCTTCCAAAAAGTTAAACTTTTGTCTCATCAGACCACAGAGTATTTTCCTAAAGGTCTTGGGGATCATCAAGATGTTTTCTGGCAAAATTGAAATAAACCTTAATGTTCTTTGTGTTCAGCAGTGGTTTTCGTCTTTGAACAGGCTGTTTTTACCCAGTGTCTTACCCAGTGGAGTCATGAATACTGGCCTTGACTCTGGCCTGTAGTTCTTTGGATGTTGTCGTGGGGTCTTTTGTGACCTTTTGTGTGAGTTGTCGCTGCACTCTTGTAATTTTGGTTGGCCGGCCGCTCCTGGAAAGGTTCACCACTGTTCCATGTGTTCGCCATTTGTGGATAATGGCTCTCACTGTGGTTTGCTGTATCAGTTTTTCACACAAGGCCATGTAGGTTTGGATTTGTTTCCTCCCTTAATAGTAAAAGTTTAATTTTAAAACATTATATATATATATATATATATATATATATTTATTATTATTATTATTATATATACATTATAATATACATTATGATATTTGCATTTGTGCGATGATCTGAAAAATTTAAGTCTGACAAACAGGAAGGACATCAGGAAGAGGGCAAACACTTTTTCACACCACTGTATTTATAATTATATTTCAGTGATTAATGACAGGATATATGTTTTTTTAAAACTCATATTCTGGCCACTTTATACTGAATTTGTCAACACTTTTTTTTTTTTAAGCAAATAAGCATGTGCGGTTTTAACCTTTTCTATATTGCAACATTTACACTGTATTTGTATTTTTTGTAAACACAATTTCCACATCTAGTAACCATCAAAGTCTCTCTTTTTATACCAAAATCATCCATGTATTCCAGTGGTGTAAAAAAAATGTCCTCAGAGGGCTACATATTGAAAAGGAAAGGATGCTGGGGCCCACTTTGATATGTTTATGTATTTTTTTTATTTTGTAGAAGGACTTAAAAAAAACTTTAGATATATTTAAACACATATCTTTGTTTTATTATTGGTTATTAGTATCAACATTTCAGCTTCTTCTCTTTACATTTTGCATTTTTGCTCTATTTTTTCCCTTTTTGCATTTTTTTTGGTATCATTTCTACAATGTGCCGCAGGCCGATAAAACTTTACTTTAATACTTTGGACACCCCTGATTTAGACTTTGTAAAAGAAATGATATTGTCTATAACCTGGTGTTAAAATGTAATGTAAAAATGTATCAACTATTTATTTGCGATTCAGGCAAACTCATGAAACAACAACAAACTCGTTCATTCTTCCTTTGGAGGACCATGCAGGTAATACTGACATGAATGTGCTTTAAAAAAGTCGTAGCCCAGCTGCAGCATCGTCATCAGTGGGCTCGTTGCGTCATTGTCCCTCCGCCCTTATAAAACTGTCAGCGCTTCTGCATCTCACCTGGAATGACACCCAGCCAACAGGAGGGCAAGACTGGAGGCTACTTTTATCAAAGACATTTCTAATTATACTTCCCTGTTACTTCTTCTCCATTTTCTTCTATGAATCTAGCAAATTACTCCTACTACTCTGGCATGTGCAACATGACCGCAGAGACGCAGCACTCCCCAGCAGAGGCCAGCCCGGTGGTCCTGTCCCCGAACGTGAGCCTGGACTCCCCGCTGCCACCTCTGATGCTGCAGCCCCGCTCCAAGGACGGCGTCCTCATCAAGTCTGAGCCACGGGGGAACAGTCCCACCAACAACGATGACGGGGTAATCTTGGGCCAAACCGAGGAGCACCTGCCCACCGGAAGCCGTCGGAGGAAGAGACCGGTGCAAAGGGGCAAGCCCCCCTACAGCTACATCGCTCTCATCGCTATGGCCATTGCCAACTCCCCCGAGAGGAAGCTCACCTTGGGGGGCATCTATAAGTTCATCATGGAGCGTTTTCCTTTCTACAGAGAGAACTCCAAGAAGTGGCAGAACTCTATCCGCCACAACTTGACCCTCAACGACTGTTTTGTTAAGATCCCCCGAGAGCCTGGCAGACCAGGTAAGGGCAACTATTGGACCCTGGACCCCGCCGCAGAGGACATGTTCGACAACGGGAGCTTCCTGAGGAGACGCAAGCGATTCAAGCGCACAGATGTGAGCACCTACCCCGGCTACATGCAGAGCTCCAGTGCCTTTACGCCAACCCCCATGGGAAGGCCTGCGTACCCGAATACTCTCTACGCAGGGATCGGGTCCGGGTATGGCTCCCAGCTGACAGCCTCATCCCCTCACCCGGCCATGCTGCATCACTACCAGACGTCAGCGGGGGTCTGCCAAGCACAGCCCCGCATGTTCAGCATCGACAACATCATCAGCCCTCAGACAGTCATGCAAGGCGGGGAGCTCAATCCCCAAGCACTGCAGGGGCTCGGAGGTGGTGACTTATCCGCCATGACTTCCAGCTGCTCGGTCACAGGGGGGGATCCACCGGCGTGTTTCCAAACCCAAACAGTTAACCAGTCAGCCAACATGTTGGGCAGAAACAGCGGAAACATCTCCAATATAAACCCCGGGTACCCTTACTCCTCCCCGGCCTCGCCTCCTAACCTGCCCAGCATGGCTCAGACCGGATTCTCTCCGGGGAGCTCTCAGGTGTACTGCCCGGGCAACAGGCTCTCTTTGCCGGCTTTGAGGCCGAGCTCCTGCACGGAGCACACGGAGCAGCTGCTGGGTCTCTCGGGGCCCATGAACACTTACAATAACTCCTATATGAGACAGGCCAACTTCGCTTCAGGACTGGAGAGATACATGTGACATCGCGAATAAAACACAGACTTTCAGTTGTTGGGGAATCACTTTGGCTGTCATCGAATAAAATTGACTAATTTTGTTATTTGAAAAATAAAAGGATTAAGCCTTGTGATAGAACATTCCATTTAGAAAGGTATAAAGCCATGTATATTATGTTATATTTGACAAGTTCCATGACATCATTTCAGATATTTATGTGTTTATACTTAGAACATGAGTGTGTTTTCATCGAGTTATGTAATGTAATTTTTAAAAATGTTTTATAATTGTCTTAAATAAATTCGTTTTTTTTGTTAAATAAATGTTTAAAAAATGTCATTTTGGTTAAAAGGGTTTCTTTTTAGCAACTCACGGCCGACTCTCGTTCATGTATTAGTTTTTATTTATTGGAAACCAATATATATTTTTAATCACTGAAAATCTATTGCTGATCCGAACTTGATGGAGTCAAAACGGCCATATTTAAAGAGCATCCTGCACAAATGACCGAAGAATGACATAAAACCGTAAATAACAATTCACAGAGAAAATCAAAATTCACCCTAATATAACACAAGTCCTGCAGTTTAAAATGGCGTGCAACATTTTCAATTTAGTTATGAAACGATTGGCTACACAGCATTTGAATTGTACAGTATATGTGTGTTTGATTGCTTTTATAACCATACCATACTCCATTCTGGAGCATTATTTTACATTCCAAGCATGCTAAAATGGCACTAATCCCCACATTGTCTGTAATAAGCAGTACCTCGGATAAAATAATGATATATATCAATAATTAAAAGGAGAAATCCTCCCAAATAGCAAATGACATAAGCTATAAAAAATAAGGGAGAGATATGAGAAGTTGCAGGATTCTTTGGTACATGAGATTTTATTAAGCAGTACATTCCACTAATATATATCATAAACTAGCATAATCCCCACCCAGTACTAAAACTACTATCTAGCTAACCTGCCTGGTTATGATTAAAGGACTCGTTCAACATTTGAAAAACTCAAGGTCATAATCAGGCAACAGATGACACAAGCCACTAGATGGGAGCAAATCCACGCATTGAGGCCTCTTGTGCTTATTTGCAGGTTGCCTGTTGGTGTCCATTTGGTCTTTGACTATTTGCATAAAGCAGAGAAAAAATGCATTAACAAAGATAATAATGCTCATTTATGGCTGCGAAAAAGAGGTGTTAATTAGAAGACATGTTTATTATTGTTGTTTGCGTTCAGTTGACGGTTTACGTCAGCGGTCTACAATTTCTTCAACCGGCAGAGGGCACTTAAACATCACAAACCCCTCAAAAGGATGAAAGTAACGCAGCAACAGTTGATGCTGTATGCATGTCTGCCGGAAAGGCCTTACGGCGAATAACCTGAAATTTATTATTAAGTACATTTACAAAAACAACTGAATATGCTACTAAGCATCACATGTTCAATATTACTCAATAACAAATTAACTACTGTATTTGCAGGAAAGCAAACGATGATATGAGACATAATAATTCTGGTGAAAAATATGAAAACAGAATTATTTTACCTTAATGTTGACATGCAGCAGTTAACAAAATCAGATTAGTCATGTCAGGTATTTTTATACTTCTGGACTGCGAAATCCTGAGATATATTTTGAATACAGGCTGTAAAATAGTTTCCATTCTTTCTGTTTAAATGTTTATCTGAAAGTGATGGTGGGTTTTATATGCTTGACTTGTACTTCTGTGAGAACAATTTCAACTACAAAATTGATTTATTGAAGCTGCCATTTTTTGCAATAGAGAAAAAAACTTGACAACATACAGCTTGTACTGGATGTCAATGATGCTAAGCCTCTAGGTGGCGCCTGTCACTTAAACTTTGACCAATTTAGACCTTGCAGTGACATTTTTGTCCTATATATAGGCTTATTCACACCTTACATTTATTTGCATGCGAATGCAAGCTGTTTACAATAAGTCATAAGTCAATATTAAGTAAAGATATACATATATAAACCATAATCCATTATATACAATGCAGAAGGTTGTATGTCATACGTAAAAATATTCTATAGGCCCATAATAAATTGTCATCTGAGATTTCACTACTGGCTGTATTAAGCACTTTCGAATTATCTGGAGAAAAAATAATTCAATAAATAAAGTGATTTCTTTGAAGTCCAACCTGTTGGCCAAAACAGGCAGAATTAAAATAACTGTTTAAAATATTAATCAAATAAAAAAAGCAAAATAAATAACAATAATGATAATGTGAAAATACTACATAAAGTCAAATACAAATCTAATTTTAAGCTCCATAAAATTCCCAGTACTAGAAAATTAGATATCAAAGACTGGACGATTAAATAATGGATTTCCTCTAGTTTATTTTGATTCAAATTTTTTTGGTACGTTTTTCTTTTCTTAATTACACGTACATTAAATTTGAGAGAAACAAAAAACATGCAGCTATATAAAATTGCATGTGTTTTTATGATAAACAAAAACGACGATGACAGTGATACTACTGCTATACTACTCCTACTACTAATAATAACAATTATACTACTAGCGCACCAAACAGTAATTTAATTGTAATAAAGTTTTTTTTTTATTTTTTAGATGTTATACCGATTATTATCCCTCATTTGGAAATCCTGCTGTAGCCTATTGTGTTGACCAGACCATCACATGCAGGCATGGCAGGCGAGGATATAATAATTATTAAAAGTCCATATTTTATTTTTTTAAATATAAAAAATAATTGTGCTCACTTGAAAATGTGCGTAACAAAAAGTATAGGCCTATATTCAGTTCAGCAATTAATGTCTACAAAAAATGAAGATTCAAATGTTATATTTGTGAAACAAGTCAAGTTCATAGGTGGGTCGTTGTTTTTGCTACTCGTTTTATAATTAAAAGAAAAAAGGGAAATATGGTATTTAATGCTAAAGGGCATTACTGTGTTTTGCATAATTTGGTCCAGTTCCTGTTGAGTGAGTCAGAGATCACGTGACCAATGTGCTCCTATAAATACCTTAAGGACGCAGAGGAGGCTAGTGTGGCTGTCTCACTGGATTCCTAACAAAACCTCTTGACAGTTTCATGTTTTAGACACACGTGTTTGCGTTTGGAAGGCAACATTTGAGATAATTGATGAGGGAGGAGAACTAGGGGCTGGCTGCATTGAGATCGATGATTTGTTATTGACTTGTACGTCTGGAGAGCAGAACTTCCATGCAGGAGGACTCTCACACGCACAACCTCGCCTGAAGAGCACCAGGAGACGCCAAACCCTGCAAGTCAAACTTCTTCTTGTCCTATTAAGTTTAGATTCTAGAACCATGTGTGCATTGAGTGGTTGGAGAGAACGGTGCAGCAAAGTTCTGGTGCGGTTTTAAATAGGACAAATCGGGGGGACAAGCGGCGTCTTTAAGGATGACTTTAGGGACGGATATGTCCGACAGCTCTGCATTGTCCGATGATGTGGACATTGACGTGGTTGGGGGGGACATGTCCGTCGGAAAGGACGGGAAGTACATGCACCACGAGTTCAACTTGGACTCCGATGATAATTATTCCCAGAACGCCGTGGAAGGGGCGTCTTCACCAGGACTCAGCAGCTCCGAGAGCCCGGCAGAGCAGATGGGTCTCACCGCGGAGCCTGGCAGCGTCATGGTGGGAGACAAAGCGAGAAAAAGTGCACTGGTCAAGCCTCCTTACTCCTACATCGCCCTCATCACCATGGCCATCCTGCAGAGCCCCAAGAAGCGGCTCACCCTCAGCGAGATCTGCGAGTTCATCAGCAACAGGTTCCCCTACTACCGGGAGAAGTTCCCCGCCTGGCAGAACTCCATCCGGCACAATCTCTCCCTCAATGATTGCTTCGTGAAAATCCCACGGGAGCCCGGTAACCCCGGCAAGGGCAACTATTGGACACTAGACCCTGATTCTGCAGACATGTTCGACAACGGGAGCTTCTTGCGCAGGAGGAAGCGCTTCAAGAGGAACCAGAGTAACGAAATTCTCCGGGACGCTGGAGGCTTCCTCCCCGGGTTTGGATACAACCCGTACGGATACAGCTACGGACTTCAGCTGCAGAACTTCCACGCCGCCGCCGCAGCTGCACACAACCCGTACCACCCCCACCACACGAGTGGGTCCTTCCCGTTCCCCAACGTACCGTGCACCTTGCCCTCGCCCATCTTCCCAGCGCCCCCTCCACCTTTACCCGATTTGAGGAAGCCCTTTTACCCGCCACTTAGTCCGTCCATGCCGCCTTTGAAGACGGACTCCAGCGCGCCGAGTCGGCCCTCGTTCTCCATCGATAACATCATCGGAGCGGGCAACTCCACTGGCTCGTCCTACAGCGCTCAGCCGGGCGGTCAAGCGCACATCCTGGCTATGATTAGCCCGGCGCTGGCCTCCGCTTCCAACCACTTGAGCCTGTCACAAGACTTACTACAACCTGGACCGCACGGTCAGACTTTTCCCAGCAAAAACCTGAACACTTGTCCCTTCTAAAAAAAAAAAAAAAGTGAATTAAAAAAAGAACTGAATTAGACTGAAAATATTTTTTATTGAAATTATGGTGTCGTCCTATGTGAAGGTAGGCTGGACATTATTGGTAAAAAAAATGTCTTGTGTTTTGCTCTCTGTTTCATACCATATGAGAGAAGTTTATTTATGTTTTGTAAATAGGCACAGTTGGAAGAATAATGATACACGAAAACAGGCCTTCATTAGTGTTGTAAAGGAAAATAACACCCTGTTTTAAACTAAGTTAAATGAATGGCTAAGGAGGCGGGTTTAAACATTTTAAGGTAATTGACATGTTGTGTTGTTTTCATTTAGCTGGCACATGACACAGAAAACTCAGGTTTTTAACTTAGAAAAGCACATGCAGGATGTTTGTTTAAAAAAAATATATACATATTTAACTCCTTCTCCAACCTGCACCAGATCAAATCTCCTGTACATTTTGACGTGATAAAGAGAGAAAAGGCGCATTATACCTCCTTTCAAAACGTGTTTAACGTGTAGTTTTGTATGTCATGTGTTGCCAATAGACACGTAAGTGTTCATTATAGGTCATTTTTTGGTTGTAATGACAAGAATAATAAATGTTTGTGGCTTTGAAAATAAGAAAAAAATCGTTTCATGAATTGGAACAAGAGTTCGATTAATTTAATGACTGGGGTGTGTATTTACAAAAAATGAACACAAAAGTGCTTTCAATACTTAAAAAACACAGGATATATAGTGATTTTCTTGCAAAAGGCCCCAGAATAAAGGTTCTTAAACTACACTGAACAGAACTTTTGTAAATGAAAGTGAACAATATCCCTAAGCTCTTTATTTTTTGGAGTAAAAAAGGGGACTTTCGTTGCTAATTTGTTGCAGCATTTTCATTAGGGCTCCTAATCCAGCGTAATGCGCCTTGCAGGCCGTTTGTTGACGGTGACAGCGTGGACCTCAGACCAGGGTGGGACTCAATACGCGCACAGCTTGGGGTCCCTTTGGCCGGGGCACAGCCACACGCATTTTTTTAGGATGTCTGAAAAGCAATCTTCTCAAAGGGCCCTCGGTTTGCAGGGATGCTTTCATGTCATCGGTGTTTGTCTCGGAACACGTATAAAAGAAGCAGCGGGGGAGCCCCAAAACAGGCCTATTGGTCTTTTTGACCAGAGTTGTTGGAGCGCATGTTTGTGGACAGAATGACCGCTTTGTGAGCCACTTTTGTGCGCAAATGGTCAAATTAGTTTGCGGGTGTTTTGACAGATAATTATTAAGGATGAAGGCTGTGGGAGGGATGACTCTTCTGTCTCTTCTTTTTTTGCACAGCATCGTCGCTTTAAAAAGGCTTTGAAACGAAAACCAACACATGCTTCGTTTATTCTCCTCTGCTTCTTTCTGCAAGTGCAAATTGGATCATTGAGGAATAGGATTTAGGGGGGAACGTTTTAGATTCAATCTTCTGCTAAGTCATTTTCTTTGCCTTTACAGTGGCAAATTGAGGAATTACTTCAATAACATGTTTATTATAGTGTTTGCAATTTGCATTGGTGTAGGCCTACATCATTTTGAGGGCTGTTTATATTTTGCTTACTTCATTTGCAGTCAAAATGGAAGATAAATATCATATAAAATAAATATAATATAAAATGCAATATAAATAGAATAACAGAATCACATCTCCCTTGATTTAATAATATATCTCGCTGACAGTGTGCAGCTCTTGGATCTCAAAATTGTGCAAGTCTGTGCAAGAAGACGCACATCAACAGGTTGGACAACATGCATGCATTAGTCTATTAAAATCTCTGCACGAATGCACAACGCATTTTGCATGCAACAGGAGAGAAACAATCCCATGGACTTCCATCCATTCACTCACCGTCCGTCTTTGCACTATACAAGATTACAGACTAGAGAGCTGCAGAAATAGAATTGCAGCTCGTTCTTCCTAAAAAAAAAACAAACAACCCACAACAAACAACTACACGCACAGACGGCGCACATCTTCCAAAATTCCCTTTAATTTGTTCCCTTTCTTTTTGTTTGACACCGGGGGACCACCCAACAAGCACGTTTGTCCGCATGCATGCGTTGTCTTTATTTAGGTACAACGCTCCTCATTTTTCGTGACGTTGTCTATAGTGACGAAACAGTTAAATGACTCAAAAAGGGCATTTTGTACTTTTTTGTAACTTATATTTTAATTAAGATTAAATCCAAGTGTATAATAATAATAATAATAATAATAATTATTATTATTATTATTATCATTTGTGTGACAGGAGGGGACTTAACTGAAATCGTTCCGCCCAATTCTTCTACCACCTTGTCAATACACTTGGACCCCAAATCGATGCATCTTCATTTAACTTGAAGGACAAGAGGACATAATGCTGACACCACAGGAATGTGTCTGTGTGTGATGTGTGTATGAGAAAGGGAATGAAGATGTCTAGTCTATATTGGCCTCCTATATCTTTTTACTATTTTTTTTTTACAAATGCATTACTATGGTACAACACAAAACACCTTGATACCGTATGTTTAGGACTCACATACACTTACATAGTATAATGACATCCAATACAAGAGCTGAATGTACTGTATTCTGCTTTTATGAACACAATGATGCTCAATTTTGATTACTTTTAATTTGAAAATATGCTCATTATCGAGCCTTTTCCAATATTTTGCCCCTCCAGGGTAACTAAAAGGCTCAAATACAAGCACAATAATATTTTTAAAGTAATACCATTTTGGCTCTATCTTGGTCAGCGATGAATCTCTGATACATTGATGATGCAGATATACCTAATAATGTGGCTGCAAAGTGTAGTTCCTTCATTTGTATTGTGCAGCGAATAATACGGTACATTTGACAGCTATACATTTGTAAATACCACCCCACACATAAATAATACAAATGAGTCTCTCCACCAATACTAAAATATTCTGTTAAAAAGTGCATATAGGCTCTAAGAAAACAAACAGGCCTATATGTTATACAAGTAGGTCCATGATGACGAATGTTGGCCCGGTCCGTGTCTTCTCTGCATAGCCGGGGAGGAGAGGCTACAGCCAGCATTAATAAATCACGGCACCCCTCCACCCTGCACCTCAACCCACCTAACTTCACCGCTCCCAGAGAGAAGCCTCCGTGTTTTTGTACCAGACACAATGGAATCCTGCGCTTAATTAATTTAGAATGTGTAAATAAAGCGAGGACAGTGAACTTATACTCCCCCACCGCCCCATCATCTGCCAAAACATAATATTAACTTTGGAAGACAGCACGGACACACGAAGCGAACACCTGCACTTTGAAATAAAAAAAGAGGACACGTAAAAACATTCTGAATTCAAGCAATAATAACAGGTGATCAATCCTTCATGAAGACTGCACAAAGTGTATTTTTTCAGTGCCAGCCAATTTTCTTTGAAATATCAGGGTATTGCGTTCATTTCATTATTATTGTTATTTTTTTACAATTCGTTATTATAGCACCATTTATCTTTTTTTTGCAGCAATTAATGCAAGAGTGCACATCATTGCCACACACTGACTGTTTATTTACAATGCAGCAACTTGTACTTAAACATAATAATACTAAAACATATCTATGCCTCGTTACACGTTATATTTGCATCCATATGTAATACATTTATTGACATGCAAAGCATAATTAAACGCATTGAAGTCGTAAAAACATAGAAGTAATTTGCACATAATGTGAAATACCGATTAGTGTGGTCCATACAAATTACATTGTATAAACATTATTTCTCCATATATGGCATAAACTATACAGCAGGAATAAGGCAATAAACAAAATATTATTATTGTTTACTGTTTAATATTATTATTGGAGCACTTCAGGTGACCTATGGGGACGGCGAACAGCTAATTCAATGACTATTATGAATTATATACAATATAATGATTCACTTAAACCTTCACTTATTACAGTGATTAAATTGGTATCGGTGGCACCTCTGGACCATGGGTGCAGCTGCTATATTGTCTTTCTCTGAGTGTGTCTTTCATTGCATTCACGCACATGCAGTCAGTCGTGTGTGCGATTTAACTGCAAGCTCCCCTTTGACCTTTACTGCAAGGTCATTAGGCTCCCGCTGCGATGCAACCGGGAATTATCGAAAGAACGTTTTCATTTTGTTGAAATGAGCGTAAAGGATTTAATTTTACTCAACACTGTGTATCAGTTTAAATGAGCATGGACTAAACTGTCTCTTTCAAAACCCAATAAGCATAATAATAATTCGACACAAGCCACGCACTCACACACGCACACGGGCGCGCGCGCGCACACACACACATATGTATATACTGTATATATATATATATATAGGCTTCAATTAAACATGATTAAACTTAATGAGATACTGCAAGGATGAAGACAAAACTTTGTGTTCAGATTGAAGTCAAGTTTTTTCCAATCATGAAATGAGGCAAACATCGCGATAAAAAAATGAAGTTTACAATATCCAGAGTGAAACGCGATCACGCTGAGGTCGCGGGGCCAAACTTTTTAAGACTAATGTTTATTTAGAGAAGTGAGCGCTGTCTATGGGACTCCCCCGTTCGAGCACTAATGTCTTTGCCAGACCTGACTGCATGATGGACCACCAGCATGGAGCTCTGCATCCTTGCCTTGCCTGTCTGGCCTGCCTGAAAACTGGATGAATATTAACGAATGGACAGAACAAAGCTCATCCTCCATTAAAAGCTGCCTTGAAAAAAAAAATAAAGCATCAATGCTATTTGCTTTGCATGCAGCAAAGAAAGGGTTTTAATGGGCTTTTCTGAAAATGTCGCTTGATCTCTGCTCTTTTCTATAAATTACAACATCAAACAATTTAACTGTCATTATGCTGCATGTAATTTCAAGAAAAAAGCAGCCCAACGGTGTATTTTCTCCCCACCAAAAACTGCCTTTCTTGAAGGATAAAGCATAAGAGGAAAGGCCACTGAGGCTTTTGTGTAAAAATTGAAATATTTGCACCGGTGCTCGGAGAGCAGCAGCAGCAGCGTGTTTTCTTACAGTTTGTAAAATCGAATTAGATACGGTGGGGAATCTGACCTCTCGCAATGGCCCCGCATATTTTTCACCCCTTCAGGTTTTAGTGTTCCTTGGGTAACTTGTGTTTTCTCAGCTGGAACTGCCATTACACATTGTGTCCACTTCTATCTCAGCATCTCTCCCTATGCTGCCCCCGCCCCTTTTGCACCATTGTGGGGTCTCCCAACACCTCGCCTTCGCGGTTCACGCTCCTGCTCGCCACCAACGTTGATCTGAGGCCCAGGCTGGAGCACCACAAGCATGCGCAGTGTGCACACACATACTCTTGTATACACCATACGCCAAAACGAACAACTCACGCCACCCTCCTTGACGTGACAGTGCTAATCACATAGGACACTTTAATTGCCTCCCCAAGGAGATCATGTTTTTCTCTTTGTTTCTATATGCAGCTGTCTGATGACAGAATTATGCAAAAGTTGTTTACCCCAAGCTTGGTGAAGGGTTAGCATGATCTCTTTCAGCGGAAAACAGCTTTTTGAAATATTGCAGTTAGAACTGAGACCCAAAATGGGTGCCTTACTGGGTCGCGTGGAATCTTTGAAATCGAATGCCCCCGACTGATTGTACAATTACAAATTCAACCACAAAATTTGACTTACAGTATCTCACAAAAGTGAGTAAACCCCCATGTTCTCAAGGGACAATGATCAAACTTGGATATACTTTAGAGCAGTCAGTGTACAACTTCTAAAACAGCCTAGATTTACTATCCACTGAAAATCACCGTTATCGTCTAAATATCTGGCAAAGCAAGGCAAGGCAAGCTTATTTATAGAGCACAATTCGTACACAAGGTAATTCAAAGTGCTTTACAGAAAAGAAGGATAAAATCACTTCATAAAATCCATCCATCCAATTTCTATGCCACTTATCCTAATTAGGGTCACGGGGGTATGCTGGAGCCTATTCCAGCTGACCAGCAAGAGGCGGGGTACACCCTGGACGAGTCGCCAGCCAATCGCAAGACTTCATAAAATCATTCCATAAAAACATAAAATCATTCTAAAATCATGACATAAAATTCCATAAATCATTCCATCAAAAAATGATCATAATAATTAAAAATGAAGAGTGCTGATAAAATAGTTTCAGTTGTGAAATGCAAATTTGAATAGAAGCGTTTTCAGCTTGGATTTGAACATTGCCAAAGTCGAGGATTGTCGAATATCTTCTGGGAGACTGTTCCAGATTTTGGTAGCATAAAACTGAAATGCAGCCTCACCGTGTTTAGTCCTGACTCTGGGCACCCACAAGAGATCCGTCCCTGAGCTTCTCAGAGCCCGAGATGGTTCATGTGGCTCGAACACGTCAGAAATGTACTTTTCATGATGCCCGAGACCTTGAAAAGACTTGTACACAAGCAAGGCTGTTTCAAAGTTATTCTTTGAGCGACAGGAAGCCAATGCATAGACCTGAGTACTGGACTAATATGGTCATATTTCCTGGTTCTAGTCAGGACTCGAGCAGCAGCATTCTGGATGTACTTCAGCTGTTTTACAGCTCCTTTAGCGAGCCCAGTGAGCCCAGTGAGAAGGTCTAACCTGCCGGAGACAAAGACATGGATTAGTCTCTCTAAATCTGTCTTAGACACTATTCCCTTGATTTTGGAAATGCTTTTTAGGTGGGAAAAAGCTGCTGATGTTATTAACAACACAAATGAGTATAGCAAGATAATTGTGCCTTACCATGCAGTCAAGCATGGCATGGTCTGGGCCTGCACAAGTGCTTCCTGCACTGGGGAACTGCAGTTCATTTAAAGGGATAGTTGGGATTTTTTGACATTAAGTTGTATCCCCATCAGCAGTGTAGTACATCAACAGTGGCTGTATATCACCGGTTGAAGATCACTGTACATTTTTTCAACACCACCACAATATTTTACCAGTAGTGCTTTAAAAGAGCAGGTTGTACAAAAAATCTAAAAGTTTCACAATTACAAATTAAAATGCATAAAAATTGTCGGAAATAAGATGACTGGTTATTCTCGGCTGTCTGGTATTCACATACATGTCGATAGCATTAAAAAAAAACATAAAAGCAGTCCCAGACAAGCAATCAACAATTTTCAGTCACGCTGCTGTCATAATACGCTACACATTCAGCAATAGCTAACGTTAGTAGGTAAATGTTGCCAAATTGCTATCATTAGCTGACAACGAATATAACTACAGTGCAACCTTGGTTGGCGTTCGCCCCGGTTAGCGTGTTTTTCAATTGCCGTTAAAAAGTTACACACCAATTTAGCCTTGATTTGCGTGCATTCTCCGGTTAGTGTACAAGATGGCACTCGTCTTGTCATGTTATTAACACACTGCATGAGTCCAACTGTGTTCTTAATGTATTTTTTAATCACAAAGCGTCCTTCCTTGTTAGCATCCAATGAGCTGGCTAAACAAAATGGCAACGGGAACCGGAAGTTAAGTTGCCCGTCTATGATGTCATCAGTGGTTGACTCTCAAAAATGTTAACACAGAACATGTTTTTATAGTTTAGCAATTATAGTTTTACATGCACAAAACAATTCTAAATGCATAAAAATGATGACTGAAAGGATAAATGGACAATTAAGGTTACTTTTACCTTCGCTGAAGACATAACTGTTCCCAAAGGCACGATGTGGCAGCGAGGTCAACCACCGCCAACTTCCTGTTTTCAGTCACGTCAAGAATCATGTCTTCAGTGAAGGTAAAACTAACCTTAAATGTTCATTTATCCCTTTTATTCATAATTTTATGTACTGTATTCATATGCAGTTCAAACTGTTTTCTGCATGTAAAACTATAATTTTAAAACTATAGATACATTTTTTGTGTTAACATTTTTCGCTTTCTGGAACGGATTAATTGGATTTGCATTACTTCTTATGAGAAAAATGGATTTGGTTAATGTCCGTTTCGGTTAGAGTTGGACCTTCTGGAACAAATGAATGACGTTAACCAAGGTTCTACTGCAATGTGCATACGTGTGTGCTTCGTGGGGTGTAATTTACATGCTCAAAGCAGGAAGATGGCGGCATATAATGCTTGGAGTATGTTAAAAAATTTGTGTCCTCTTGACAGCCGCCTATCCGTGAGATACAGCAGCTTTAAGGCAGTGGTGAATATTGACACATGGAACACAATTTGGACATGTTCACTGTCAAGTGTACACACTTCTGTTGCCAGCTAGCCATGGGCTGGTTCCCGATTTCAAGGTATACCACGGTATGAAAAAGTCACAGTTTCAATACCACTAAAATTGTGTGTTTCTATGATATGAGAGAAAGTGGAGGTGGAAATATTTTGTCACGTCCTGTGTTGTTCCTCGTAGTCGGAGCAGGGCTTTGATATGTTGCCAAAAGTTGTTAGCTGCCTCGTAAGCATTGAGCGGCGACGGTTGTTGCTGTTGTCGGTCAACACATTACCGACGTCGAGTGTCACCAGATGTGGAGATGTGATTGAGAAGGAGACAGGAGTGGAGGATAAGTGGTATAAAACGTTTATTCTCCACTGAACAACAGGCAACAACCACGTAACAACATCTCAGTTGCTAACAACAATCACATGACCCCGAAATGGAACTTTGGAAAAGTGTGACCTGCCAGTATGAAATAATACCGTAACATTATGAGTTTTAAAAAATAATTATTTACGTTGTTGTGTTTTTGAACACTTGATTGCATTTATTTGCATTTTGCTTTGTTTTATGAGTCATATTCAGTGGATATTAAATCTATACAGTCGTCCCCACATTGTGCTTCAAATTTTGCGGCGTCACTCTATCACCGTTTAAAAAATATATAATAATTAATAAATCATGCTGTTTTGTGGTTCGGTGTTGCATATTTAAGGAAATGTTATGTGTTTTTGCCTGAATTAAGCAATTTTAAGTATAAAAATGGCAAAATTAACTAAAATGCATTCAGAAAATGCATTCAAAGACGTTGAGGATATGTAGTATTCTACAGTGGTCACTAGGTGTCAGTAATGTTAGCATAATGTTGGGTGAAACACACAAATGCAAGACTTGATCGCCGGAACAACAGGCTTTTATTGCAGGTTTGAATTACCTCACAACAGGCACAATAATGCCAAATAGAAACAAGGGCTCCTGTTGCGCCCGTAATCCACGGCAAGCTGAAACTCAACTCTGAATCCCCGACATCACTACTTGTCCGCAACTCACTCCACTCCCTTATGGGACACATTTATAACAATACACACAAGCACGGCTCTTATCTGTATCTTAAATGCACTTTTATTATGTCTACTATATTGGGTAATACGAGTGTAAATGTAAAGGGGTGCTAGTTCATGTCTGGTGCGCAAAAATTCGCTTATCACGGCACCGCGGTAAATGAGGGATTGCTGTACTGCTATACAGGCTAAATACTGACTACTGTAAAATATACACAATATTAAATTCTAGATATAATAAAAGGTGAGATACTGTAAACAAAGTGCTCTTACTCTGCTCTTAAAGTTAACCATATAACAGCTTGGTCAACTTGTCCAATTGTGTTTCGAGCAATGAACACCTTTTATTTGGTGCAACTCCTTGACCCAAAGTACTTATGCTATTTTATACAATAAGGGACTACAGTATATAATTCTTCAGCAGACAAGAGCCTCAGGAAGCCATAACAACAAGCTGCAATTCACTGGTGAGGTGACAAGTAGCAGGGCAGATTCAAAGTACCTAAGAAGGGTCAAAAATATGCAGTATATATTTCTAGTGGATTTATTGTTTTCCAGCAGACGTCTTTTTACTATATAGACAAATGTTCCTCTTCTACAAGGGAGGTCCAACACAGTCCCACACATGCACATTCATCTTTTTATAACTCACCCTATCCCCTGTAACACAGATGCATAAAATCTGTATGCCATAATGTCATAAGATTTATACTCTCGCCTCATGTCAGCACATGTTTGACTTTCTCATCCTTTATGTGGCTTAGCGTGTTGTAGGAGGCTCCCTGCTAGACCCTTTTCTCAGGTTTAGTCCGAAAGAGGACCCCGAGTTCAAAGCTTGAGGCAAATAAAGGCACCAAAGATGATAAGACCACTCAAGATGAGAAATGTCACACGAAAAAAGGAAGGAAAAAAAGGACAGCAGAGGAGAGAAACAACACTTCTAGGGGAGATGTAGCAGTGAAGTAGGCCAAGATTGCACTCTGGACAAAGGTAAAAGACGACTATCTGATCATGTGTGATTTGGATGGGGGCGGGTGTATTCATGTTGTTCGTGGAGTCATTACACAGAGCGCAGCTGGATGATGGATTGGAAGCTGAGGAGGGGTGTGGGGGTGTGGGGGGAGCAGATGGGTGAGCAGAGAAAGTGAGGTTAAGTGGCAGTTAGATGTGGGCGATCTAAGTAGATCAAGTGTGTGCGAGTTAAAAGTGAGGCTACACATGTGAACATTTGCTACATCTGTGCGGCGCGAAGATATAAAGTATGGTCACATGTATTTATGGCACATTTTGCTGAAACAATGCGCTATATTAAAGTTTGATGGAGGTGTTTTCATTCCTCACATCACTAAAACATGCATGCACTCAAGTGCACCATTTATTTAATTTCTCCATGCAAGCCTTTGCCTTATTTATCTGACTGTATTTATTTATTTTAATGAATCATAAAGTTCTAATGCAAAGAATATTCTATTTCATTCTATTTCAACCTTAACGTGTGAGATTTAAAATGACAACTTTATGGTTTGGAACAAAAATCACACTATAAACTTAAACAAAACCAATGAGCAAGGCCTTTCGTCCATGTAAGCAAACATATAGCTAGTGTTACAACTGCATTCACACACATAAATACACATTCATTCAAACTAATTACCAAGTCTCACTCATTGTATCAATAATTATTAGGGATGTCCGATATTATCGGCCAAAAATAACTATCGGGCTGATACTGGCATAAAAATGTGTTATTGGTCAACATCTGTAATGGTCTTTTTTCGCTACAATAAAAGCGGATACAGAACTTTTAGTGCTAAGCTTGCAAATTTGTAACAATGCTGAACTTGCTGCATCATGAAGTTAATACTGTGCTGCTCACAAGTTTGAGAGAACAAGGTAACTCTATATTTAAACAAGTAGAGTAACAACAAAGCTCACAATGAATTTACCAGCTCCTTAGAAATCGCCGAGGGGGATACCATTCCACACACTAGTCTTACTCACGGTGTTTTTTTTATAGAACGAGCTAAAAAACATCACACAGCGATGTAATAGGTAGATAACAACAGACAAGACACTACCAACGAGTAATGCAGACTATCCGACAACTATGTGAGCTCTAAACATGTAACCTAGCAGCTATTTACAGTACAGCAAAGCATGCTGGGAAACAGGAAGCTCTGCTGTCAAAACCATATACGTAGACGCCGCTTCGCTGAACCGTACGTCAGCGTCGTTGCCATATTGGATGTGGCAAGGCTGCACTGTTACAGTATAAAAAGGAAATGTCATTCATAAAATGCCTTTTTACAGACATTTAAGTTAATGCCTCTCGTTTATACATTCACACATGTATAGTAGTTTTAATGCAACAAAATAAGAATATAAAAAATAAGAACATGAAAGTTATCAATCAACATAATTATCAGTAAATTCATGTATTTTTAAACGATACCGCTTCAACTAAAAATAAATTAAATCTTTCCAAAAATAACATAAATCAAGGCAGAAGAAGCACAAATGTATTCTTATATAAAATTTGTAATACATTCATTATCTACTCAGAGATGGGTAGAGTAGCCAACAAAATAAATGTACTCATTTAATTGTATTGTTACGGAAATTGACAGTTGGACAATATTGGCATATCGGTTTTCGGCAAAAAGCCAAAAAACCAGTATCGGACATCCCTATTCATTCTATATATCGTAGTTTGCTTTGGATCAGAATTTATGTGCCCTGCATGTCCAGGGTGTACTGTACCTTGCCCAGCGGCGTATTTAGTCATATGGGGGCCCAAGGCAAACCCAGTCATTAGGGCCCTCCACATCCTTGTACTGCACTGACATAAGTTTTATTCTATTTAAAATTTATTTATTGTGTTTATTTATTATTATTAGTTTTTTTCTTCTTTTAAAACAATTTTAAAAATGAATATTCATCATCTACTAACAAGTGTGAATATGAAAAAAATTATCCAATTTTTTATAGATATGATCCAATGATCTAGATAATGTCCTCAAAATGTTCCTGGTGGATTATTATTACCTAACCTAATATTATTATTACCTAACCTAATTACCTAAGTGAATCATGTCAACGTTTTTACTGTAATTGATAACAACATTAAGCAACATTTAATATAGTTTACCTTATAGTTTACTTTAATACTCACATCTTCGTGAAGACAAGCTGTTGTAGGGACCTACGATATGCGTTTTATTTTTTCCCAAATTACGTTTTCTTTTTTCCTACATTCAATTTTTTTCGTTTTAGTTTTTTCAAATTCGTTTTTTTACTTTTTACACTTATTTTATCACCGTAGATTGTGCGTATTTTGTGTCAGTGAATAAAACGACGGTTAAATAAATGCAAACATCCTTACATTTATTGGTACAATACATCAATGGGCAATTTTGCCCAGTATTTCAGAAACCGATGTAGCTTTGCTAACTTTTCATTGCTTGTGGTTAAAGAAGACGCAGTTGCAGATGCAATCACTTTATTAATGCAAGCTATTTTTTTAATAATACCCTGCTTTTGTTAACACTATTAAAGAGGATGTGCACCGCTCTTATTTTGAAGCCCAGAAGTATGGTGTGTTCTGAAAATGTATTTTGACTATTGCTAAGTGAGATAGCTAGCTGGGTGCTGTGGCTGTCGTCCTTATTTCACACACAACTTGCACGAAGTCAGCGGGCATCCTAAAATGCTCAGTCACATGACCCTAAAACACAACTCACAGCCGGAGTGGCACACACACAGCTGCACGAGCATGCTCCGCTAAACTAATTTAACACAGCCAGCTTACACCGGCCATTGCTGTACGTGAGCTCACGCTCGTTAACACGTTTCAACGTTTTTTAACCAACGTCGCTAGTATTTCAGGTTGCCGCCTCGACGTGTTCAGGAGGGGGCTGGTTAGTATTTGTGAGGACATGCCGCTATGAATAAGCGGTCCGCTGGGGAAATATTTCACCACACTAACGTTCCTTCTCCTCACAATTACAGCATTTCATTTACCCTGTCAATTTCCGTGAGATTTGGCCAATTTTAATTTAATGGGAAGTGTGAATGATCCCATATTTTGTTCCTTTCCACCAATTTTAAGTAAGTGTCTGAAGTCTCATGTAGTGAATTGAAAGTGTGTTGGCCATTTGTTACCTATTAACTGAAGAAAACCAAAATGATCAAACTTACAGCTCCCATATCTGTAGGTGACTGATGGATACTTGGCAGAGCTACAGGCTTTATTTTACGATGTGCAGCGAAACCTGCTTTTTTGGTTTTGTTTTACAAAGCTGGCCTTCGTGAAGTGATAGGCGTATCATCTAGCTAGGGATGGGTCAGAGGCAGCATCACGACGAGGAAGGAGGATTTTTGCGCATGATGTCAAAAACTGGCAACTTCAAAGTGCAGGATAGGCTCAGAGGATGTTAGTACATCAGAGGAAAAAGTCTCTATAGGTGGCATAAGCTTGGCGCTAACAAGGTTTAGCTTGTAGTCCGTGTCTCTCTGTTTGTTGTCTGTGCATTGTGAGCCGTCTGGTTGGGACAGGCTGTCCGGGTGGCAGGGTCTGTCAGTGAGTCGACACAGACCATTGTGGCAGTTTGCAATTGATGTGGAGCAGCGACAGAACAGGAAGAATGATGGCTAGAGGGAAATGGAGGGGTGTGGGCTTGTGGGGGGCAAGGAAGACTGGGAGGTGCAAGATGACAACAGTAATTGCATGTAAACATCGTAAGGTAGAATAACATCGCATGCATTTTTTAGAGACTTTACGACTTCTTTGATGGGACCTTAAAGTGGAGAGTTAAAATTACATAAACATATTTAATCTGCCTTGCTTTTATTTGGACATTTTTAAAAATGATTTTGAAAGCATATGCTTAATAGGTACCTTGCTGCGTTGCACGTGACGTCACGTCCAGTTGCAGTCAGCACGGACTCAGTTAGATGGGGGGGAGGTAAACAAGCATAGTCGTAACAAGACCTCAAGTGAAATCAGAGCGAAACTGCCGTATACATGCGCTGTTGTCGCCTGTGGAAATTGTTCATTTTATAAAATATTATTAGAGTTCCTAAAATAATCCATCATAAAGGGAAAAAAGTTCAAGAAACCTCCCCCAAAAAATGCAGAGAAAGGCAGCTGATGAACCTGTCGCTCTAGTCGAGTGGGGTATTAACACGATCGAGTTTGCAGGGACAACAAGGAAAATAGATAATAAAACCAAAGTTAAAATATCATTGAAAGTATTTTTCAGAATGCTCATAAAAATTGGAAGCGCTGCAAGAATTTCCTCATAACAAAAAAAATATATAAGTGAAGTTTATATGACAGCAAAAAATGCTTGTCAGCAACAAAGCAATTGAAGGCTTTAAAATGTCTGAAAAGACTTATTAGGAAAGGGGAGCACAAAATCAGCTTTCCATCTACACAATCTAAACTTATGAAAAGTCCTATTCAACACTGAGGCACAACGTTAGCTTCACAACAGCTCGGTGTGACTACGAATTATAGATGACAGCAGCATATTTGAGAAGGAGAATACAGAAAAAGAAAAAAACATAACTGAGCTCAATTGAGATCTATCAGTCTAGAAAAAGTTATAAAGCCATTCCTAAAGCTTTGGAACTCCAGTGAACCACAGTGAGAGGCATTATCCACAAATGGCAAAAACATGGAGGAGTAGTGAATCTTCCCAACCAAAATTACCCCAAGAGCGCAGCAGCAACTCATCCAGGAGTTCACCAAAGACCCCACAACAACATTCAAAGAACTTAAGGCCTCACTTGCCTCAGTTAAGGTCAGTGCTCACACCACCATAAGAAAAACACTGGGCAAAAACGAGTTCCAAGACCAAAACCACTGCTAAAAAAAAAGAACATTACGGCTCGTCTCTAGGTCACGTGGTTGCAACCCAGAAATATTAATAGAAAATTCATTTGCATGGTTTGACTTCTATAAAAGTGGTTTACAACTGTTTTGTTTACCTCCCCCCCATCTGCTTGAGCCCGTGCTGACTGCAACTGGACGTAACGTCACGTGCAACGCAGCAATGTGCCCCAAGACCTTCAGGAAAATACCCTGTGGTCTGATGAGACAAAAGTTTAACTTTTTGGAAGGTGTGTGTTCCATTACATTTGGCGTAAAAGTAACGCGGCATACTCAGAAAAAGAACATCATACCAACAGTAAAATATGGTGGTGGTAGTGTGATGGTCTGGGGCTGTTTTGCTGCTTCAGGACCTGGAAGACTTGCTGTGATAAATAGAACCATGAATTCTGCTGTCTACCAAAAAATCCTGAAGGAGGATGTCCGGCCAGCTGTTCGTGACCTCAAGCTGAAACCAACTTAGGTTCTGCAGCAGGACAATGATCCAAAACACACCAGCAAGTCCACCTCTGAATCGCTGAAGAAGAACAAAATGATCATTCTGGTCTGGCCTAGTCAAAGACGTGACCTGAATGCTATAGAGATGCTGTGGCATGACCTTTAAAAGGCGGTTCACGCTGGAAAACCCTCCAATGTGGCTGAATTACAACAAATCTGCAAACATGAGTCAGTCAAAATTCCTCCACAGCAGCGTAAGAGACTCATTGCAAATTATTGCAAAAGCTTGATTGTTGCTAAATGTAACAGATGCCAGCCTGTGAGGCTGTGCAAGTGTACGTTGCTAAACCTCACTCCCTCTGCCTTGAGAGCTGCCCTGAACACGCGGTCGACAGTCCGGGCTTTTGGCCGTGTGGTCAGCGCTCTCGTCTCCCATTGCAAAGGTCCTGTGTTCGAGCCCCGGTGCGGGGCAGTGTGAAGCAGGGCGGGTTACATAAAGGTGGCCAAACCAGTTATTAGGTTTCGGGGGCAATCACTTTTTCACACAGGGCCATGTATGTTTGGATGTTTTTTCTCCCTTAATAATAAAAAGGTTCATTTCAACATGTAAAACAATAAGAAATCACACCAACCTCTAAGTGAAACCGGAAGTGACGCAGACTGCCTCTTGGTCACGTGGTTTCAACCCAGTAATATTAATAGAAAATTAATTTGCATGGTTTGACTTCTATAAAAGTGGGTTACAACTTAACGACCACGGGAAAATGTAAGTCCCAGGATGAGAAGAATTGAGAACTCGCTTTTGGGAAACCTGCCACAAATATTTTACACACAAGTTCTTATGTT
Source organism: Dunckerocampus dactyliophorus (assembly GCF_027744805.1). Taxonomy (NCBI): domain Eukaryota; kingdom Metazoa; phylum Chordata; class Actinopteri; order Syngnathiformes; family Syngnathidae; genus Dunckerocampus; species Dunckerocampus dactyliophorus. The sequence goes on from NC_072828.1 coordinate 15,330,798, forward strand.
TGGAATAGTACAGCTAGCTATAGGTAAAGTGGGTTCAATTCTTCTCTTTTGTGTGTTAAGCATATGTGACAAGACTTATTACGCCCTCTTCATTTGTCATTTGAGTTAAGTGTTAACTTTTTACACTTGATTGCCTGTACAATTAATAAAGCTTTTATGATCTGGACTAGATGAATCCAATGTTTATTATTTCCTATGGGAACATTTTGTGACCCGCTAGATGCTTACTTACAGATCTCAACCTGAGTCAGAAGTTTTGACCGATGTATTGGATGTATGGATCAATTAATTTCTTATCTTAGCCATCTGAGAAGATCAAATACATTGTTTTTGGTGCCTAACTGTTTCCCAAGCATATTAGTGCGTGTGTGAATGTATAAATGAGTGTCATTAACTCCTTGTATCCACTTACAGCGCAGCCTTGCCACATCCAATATGGCGACGACGCTGACGTACGGCTCAGAGAAGCGACGTCTACGTATATGGTTTTGACAGCAGTGATTCCTGTTTTCCAGCGTACTGTTGTAAATAGCTGCTAAGTTACATGTTTAGAGCTCACATAGTTGTTGGTTATTCAGCATTATTCGTTTGTAGTGTCCTGTCTGTTGCTATCTACCTATTACGTTGCTGTGTGATGTTTTTTTTTTTTTAGCTCTTTCTATAAAAAACACTGTGAGTGAGACTAGTGTGTGGAACCCCCCCGCGATTTCTAAGGAGCTGGTAAGTTCATAGTGAGCGTTGTCGTTACGCTGCTTGTTTAAATGTGGAGATATCTTATTCTCTCAGACTTGTGAGCAGCACAGTATTAACGTAATGATGCAGCCAGTTCAGCAGTGTTGCAAGTTTGCGACCTTGGTATCGGCTTTTACTGTAGGGAAAAAAACTATACCGATGTTGGCCGATGTCACATGTTTATGCCAGTATCGGCCCGATAATTATCGGTGGCCAATAATATATCTGACATCCCTAATTATAATAGTCCTGATATGCCACAACAAAAATTTGGCCATTTGTAGACTCAGCAGCCACCTGCTGCTCCATATTGTCTAACCCCAACAGTATTTGCGACTATAGTTGGGTCCTAACCTCTCTTCCCACTGAAGCTGCTCGCCCTTTCACAGTCCTCTTCAATTATCCTAATCCTTTCGCCGACTCTGTGATGTTTCCTCCCTTTTTACCGGTCAAAGTCGCCAAGGGACGTAACGGCTAATGTAAGAAAGGTAATGGTCCTCCTCTCTCTCTATGCACCCTGCTATTCTCTACTTTTTGCCTTCTTGGTTGTGTTCCCTGTGCCCTAATTCAATTCTACATGCTTTTCTTGGATGGACCCAGCCTCTTTCTAAAGTTTCTCTCTCTTGTTTTCCCCCATTAAATCACTCTTCACGCTTTTTTTTTTTCCAACCGAGTTTTGCTTCCCAAAAATGTCTCTGCTTCTGTGTCCTTTGTCCCACTTGGTCTGCTTTTACTGCTTTCTCTGATTTGCTACCTCTGGTTTGTTCCAAGAGTGTCTCGCTCCTCCTCTTGGGCCATCTGCCAGTGTCAGAAGGAGCAGCATACTGGGGCTCAGAAGGGTCATGCTCAGGTGAGAGATATCACTTCACCCCTATCTCCCTTCTATTCTGTCCTCAGTCGCCATTAAACTCACTAACTCTTTCCTTCAGTTTTTTCCTTTCTCCTCAGCATCCTACATGGCCCCTTTTTGTCTTCAATGTCATGATTTACAAACTACAGTGGAACCACTAAGGTTGAACACAATTCATTCCCCTGCAGGTTGACCTGTAATTTGTAGTATCAAATTGAATTAATCTTTTGTAGGGGGCAAACTACCACCATTATAAACTCCACATACTTTGTTTTAAGTAACATTTGAACAAGTGTAAAAACCTTTCTTTTGGTCGTGCCTAGTGGTTGGGTGAAGCAAGGGGTGTTTGCTCTTTTAAAAATCACAATGACAACAGAAAGTACCCGAACGACCCTGATCAAAAGCTAACAATACCGTGGTGCTTTTGACACACATGGGTTTAAATGGCCACTAAAGGTAACCATCCTCACCTGTGATGCGTTGACTTGTAATTAGAGGTGCTCGATATTGGCTTTTTATAGACATCCAATATACCGATATCGCCATTACCGATACCAGTATCTACTGATGTCAACAGCAGCAAGGTCAGGTCACGTCTTCTGTAATGACTGAACACAAACACGCATTTCACAAATAAGCACTGTTTGTGTAAAATAAGACAAATAAGTAATATAAAGTAATAAGTAATATAAATTTTAAACATTTTGTATCAACAAAAGTAAAATCATGATCATTTAAAGGAAGACGCCTCAAGTCCCACTTGCATAACCAGCGCTTTCATTGTGAATTGAAGCTATGTTTATTTTATTAGATGCAGTCTGACAGGATGTAATGCACAGCGTTTTTACTGTGACGGCCAGAAGTGTGCTATGGTAGACAGTGAGACAAAGCTTCCTGCATGCTAATGGAAAGTGCCTCCTGAGCTTCATGGCTGCAGTCGTGTTGTGGTTGCACAATGTCAGCGAACATCTTATTAAGACCCTTGGTTACTCATATTTACAATCTGAACACGTACGTTCGAAATAATTCCAGACTGCTGACATACTGAGCGAGCAAGGTTGTTGCTCTGTGGAGTACGTCATCGCTTGTGCGGCGATATCATTATCGGCAGAAAATGCGAATAAGAATTGATATCTAATTTTTATGCCAATATTGGTTGACAATGTTGGTCAACCAATAACATCGGTCACCTGTACTTGTAATCAATGTGTGTATATAATCCTGACAGACCCCTGCATGTTTCATCTGGTGCTGCACTGACGTTGCTGGATTCCAAGTCACGGGGAGGCAAAGAATTATCAAGAATGATCAAATGATATAAAAATATACCCAAGGAATTAGGATTGCCAGTCAACAGTGTTCAAACTACACTCAACAAAACTATAAACGCAACACATTTGTTTTTGCCCCCATTTTTCATTGGCTGAAAGATCTAAAAAAGATGTGAAACATTTTTTTTTCCATGTACACAAAAGGCCAATCTCTCTCAAATATTGTTCACAAATCTGTCTAAATCTGAGTGAGCATTCATCATTCATGATTCATAATCTATCCACCTCACAGGTGTGGCATGTCAAGATGCTGATGGGACAGCATGATTATTGCACAGGTGTGCCTTAGGTTGGCCACAATAAAAGCTCACTCCAAAATGTGCAGTTTAACTGTAATGAGGGTGGTACGGAGGGGTCCCAAAACCAGTCAGTATCTGCTGTGACCAGCATTTGCCTCAAATACCATATACACCAGACATCCTCAGTGGGTGACATGTCTGGTGAGTGTGCTGGTGATGCAAGTACTGGGATGTTTTCAGCATCCAGGAATTGTGTACACATCCTTGCAACATGGGGCCATGCATTATTATGCTGCAACATGAGGTGATCCTTGTGGATGAATGACACAACAATAAAAGGCCACTCCAAAATGTGCAGTTGAACTGTATTGGGGGTGGGGTGGGGGGTGGGGGGGTGGGGGTGGGTTTGAAAACCAGTCAGTATCTGGTGTGACCACCATTTGCCTCAAATACAGTATACACCATGTTCAATGGTTGACATGTTGGGTAAGTATGCTAGCCATGCAAGTACTGAGATGGCTGGGTGGCCTTATTGTGGCCAACGTAAGGCACACCAGTTCAATAATCATGCTGTCTCATCAGCATCTTGATATTCCACACCTGTGAGGTGGATAGATAATGAATGCTCACTAACATAGATTTAGACAGACCTGTGAGCAATATTTGAGAGATGTAGACCATTTGTGTACATAGCAAACATTTTAAAGCTTTGTGTTCAGCTCATGAAAAATGGGAGCAAAAACAAAAGTGTTGCATTTATATTTTTGTTGACTGTATCTAACATGAGGAAATGAGGCATTATGACCAAGCCACAGTCAGGTAAACCAACAAAAATAGTTTGAGATGGAAAGAAAAAAACCCAAATAATTTCAGGTGACATAGAGGAGTCTCTAAAAGAAAGTGGTGTGGCTTTTTCTAGATGCATGGGTGGAGTCGTTACAAGAAGTCTATTTCTACAAACACAAGGCAAAGTCAACCTGTCATTGGCTAGAGCAGAGAAAAGTGAATATTCTGGAGTTTACCATATGAGAAAATAAAGTTCCTTATCAAGGGAGAAATACATTGTATTAAGATCTAGGGTACAGTATGTAAACCCTTCAGAGTCATTTGGGTAGTTGCTGTTGTCATTATGATTTTAAAAGAGCAAACACAATTGCTTGATACAAAATTGACTTCACCCAACCGCTAACCATGAGTGAAAGAAAATATTCTGTAATATAATTTACATTCTCTGAAAAATCTCCAAGAAATCACAAATTCTATGTAAACTTATGAGTACGACTGTATGCGGACTCTGATATGATGCATTTGAAGTCCAGGTTTAGTTTGACTTTTGCGGCATATTCTCCCCGAAAATGTGAACTTGGGCATTTTTTACCTCTAGGTTAGAAAGTGTCTATGTGTGCTATTGAAAAGATGAGCGAGCTTTGTGTACACAGATGCACGACTAAGAAGACGCACAGAGAGTGATGGGGAGGACAGAGACAAAAAGTAGGAGACTCGCCAGTGTGTTGGGGCAACTGAGGGGATCATCTTCCCTCGTCCCTGGCCCCAGCCAGAAGCCTCCGGGGGTCCCTTGGTTCCCGAGGAAAAACATCTCAGGCCCCCGTCACCCCTGAACCTAGCACTGGGCTGTTTACCTTGGCCTGGCTGCCTGACAGCTTTACTGATGTTACATACAGGCACACAGGGACCCTGAGTCAGAGAGGGTGAAGGAGGGGAGAGGAGGAGGAGAAGAAGGAGGAGGAGGATAGATGATGAATGGAGGAGTGAGAGGAAAGGGGAGGAAGAGTGGCACAAATTGAGGTGAAAAGGATAAAATAGGGGCATAGAGATGGGGGCGAGAATCGGAGGCGCGAGGGCGCCCAGAGTGTTGGCTTACTAGATCTTAATCACCTCGATCAGATCCATTTGGGAGATCTCCAGAGGAGGCAGCTCCTCAGAGGGCGACAGAGTACACTTCGAAAGAAATATTGTCGACAAAAACGCCTCTGCTAAATATACAGGCATTCATTTCCATCAGCTCTCTTAAGTAGATCACTGCGTATATAGAGCAATATTTAGTTTTCGGGATCACTGCTCAGGGAAGTATGTGAGATTTAAAAAGCAAATGTGGAATGGAGTCTCGCTATTTTGACGTGAGGGTAGTGTTACTCATTACAGTGTGCTGAAAAAATGTATAAGCACTTTTCAAACTGTTAGGGAGAGAAACGAGCAGAGAGGGAGCCACTATATAAACACTGGTGCACCCATTTTTTCAAATAGATGAACATCATTTTGAAACAAAGCTTCACGTCATGGACATTCCCATCATTCAAGTATGGAAAAAAAAGATCTCAAGTGATGAATTATTGCACTGGCTGCATTCTCGGTCATTGTTCAGATGTGTTGTACAAAACCTCCCATCACGTCTGGCAATACATATACATTTTTGCAATCGTTTTGTTTGTCCATTTCTGAGCCAAAAATACTGGGTTGGGCTGGGCCACAGGGGTTTCTACAATGGGGTGCAGGGAGGTCTGTTTTGCAGCCCAGAGCACTAAGTCTTGTTTGTCTGTCCTGAGCAGCTGGACAAGCTGTAATAATACAAACAGGCCTTTGAACAGGCTGCTGTGTTGTGCCGCGAAGGCTTGGGTTACATCCCACACACACACACACACGCTCACAATAGCAACCACACATCAGAAAAACAAAAAGACACTCCAAACTACATTTGTTCACGCGATGGAGATCATAGATGAATGGCACAAACAGCCCTAAAAGCATTAAACTGGTCATTATAGGTACATAAACTAGCATAACCTTGCTTTCATTTCTCTTGCGTGTGATTGATCGTCCCAAACTCTTGACGCCTTGTTTGTGTGTCGTTTCTATTTGTTTGCTTGTTTGTGCAGACAGACGGGTGGCTTGCTTGTTGTTTGTTCAAGGCTGATCATTTGCCACAATGAATCATTGGAGGGGGGAGCACAACCACACACACACACACACACGCATGCACAAAAACACACTTATTACCACCCCTGTTAAACTGATTTAGGCTTGCACAAACACATTAAGCTCATGGTGCTGTCACCCTCTCTGGATGGAAGCTGCAACTCTCTGAGGGGGGAAAAATAGTTGAGTGCCATTCCACATCACTTCACTGACGGATGGCTTCCTCTGTTATGTAATGGAGTTCAGTACCTCACCACTGTGGCCTAGGATTTGGCCTTTTATGCACTTAAAGGTGAACTTTGGAAGTCAGACACATCAGAAACAAAATGTTTTTGGGTGCCGCAGAGTGGCCGAGTGGTTAGCATGTTGGGAAGAAAAGATTGGGAAGATCTGGGTTCGAATCTCCGTTGGGCATCTTGTGTGGACTTTGCATGTTCTCCCCGTGCGTGTGGGGGTTTTCTCCAGGGAGTCCCGTTTCCTCCCACATTCCAAAAACATGCATGTTAGGTTAATTGCCGACTCTAAATTGTCCATAGGTATGAATGTGAGTGTGAATGGTTGTTTGTCTATATGTGCCCTGTGATTGGCTGGCGACCAGTCCAGGGTGTACCCCGCCTCTTGCCCAAAGTCAGCTGGGATAGGCTCCAGCATGCCCGCGACCCTAGTGAGGATAAGCGGCATAGAAAATGGATGGATGGATGTTTTTGGGAAAAATATGCCTCCAAAGTTGCACCACAGTTCAAACCACCATGATGTACAGTCACAGAATAAATTACTAGACCACCCTTGTTTCTTCAGTTTGTTGTTCATTTTAATGCCTGGTACAACTAAAGGTACATTTGTTTGGACAAATATAACGATGACAACAAAAATAGCTCATGAGAGTTAAATTTAAGAGCTGATATCTAGTCATTTCCATGATTTTCTTGATAGTAACCAAAATTGTTTTGGTTGGCTTTGTACTGCTAAAAAATTTAACTCTTATGAGCTATTGTTGTATCGTCATTATACTTTTCCAAACAAACCTTTAATCTTTAGTTGTACCAGGCATTAAAATGAACTTTTCGGACATATGCATGTTCGAAATAAATTAAACCAAACCAAACCAAACCAAAACCAGAAACTGAAGAAACAAGAATGGTAATGGTAATTTTTTCAATTACTTTATTTTATAAGGTGACCCATCTTTGGATTACTGAAAGCCAGGGATCTCTGCCCGGCAATGCAATTGAGTGGAACCCTGGTTTTCAACTAAAATTTTTACCTTTGTTCTGGTACACTGTCTTGGTTATTGTACAATGTTGCAGTATCAAACTGTTGTATTTTACCCTTTGATAAGCTGAATCTTGTGATATTAATAAAGACGTGGACAGACAATATTCCCAGCATTGCTTGTTTATTCAGCCATCTTGGATCACACACCCAACACCACACACCCAACTCGTGTCCCTGCTAGTTGCTTGCTACGCCACCATGAGGTACGTGCCATGTTAATGGAAGACTCGGTCAAGCTTGAGCGGAAGGGGCAGGACATCGAGTGTCTGACACACAGTTGCAAATATCTGCTATTCTGCTGTAGAAGAGCACGCCATAAAGAGACAGTGTCTCACTGTTGCGAGTCATGTTGTGTTGCGTGGGTGAATTCCGCCCACTAACAGTACAGATGCTACAGTATCGGACAGGGAGGGGTTTCCATGCCCAATTCCATCTTTTGACCTAGGCAGAGGGGTGGTATCTTGAAGAAATTGTCCTCCTGTAATGATGAAACTTACCTACTGAGTGTAAAATCAGAGCAACTAGACTGGGTAGATTTTTTTTGAAGGTGTTTCACTTATGCGCATGCGTTCTTTCTTCTTATGTAGTTTTGTGGGTCACATGGTCCCGTCTGCATGTCTGTTTACAGCACCACATGTACAGTAGGTATGCGTTGTGTATTACATACTTTTCACCCAGTCATCCATTCATGTCTGGATGCAACTATTTGCTAATCCGGCATAGTGTGGATGCAAAGTTTTTCAACCCGCCAAAAAAAACATCCCGGGAACGTTCCCGTGTGGATAGGGAGTCAAATTCATGTTACACAAACTAGTCGGTATCATTCCGCGGACTCGAGTGCCCAAATAAAGAATCCCATGCGATGGTGACTCAGTCTTTTCGTGTTATTAATACATTGCGTGACTCCCACTGTGTCTTTGTTACAAAACGTGCCTGCATGCGCTAAACTCAAAACCGGAACCGGTAGTCATTTTCCCCCAGCTCCGTCGCCCGTCTATGATGCCATCACCGGTTGACTCTCTAGTTCTTTGCTAACTAACACAGTTACACCACAAGACTCTGCTTTTTTATTGATTAGGCCACAGCAAGTACAGCTTGAGTAGGCTTCTGCTCACGTGTTAAGGCACCTTATCAAGGATTACATGCAGCAGAGTGCACTAATGCGGTCAATTTAATGGCCTAATGTAAAACAATGAAAAGCAGGACATTTTCAGCACTTTCAAAAAAACAAAACAAAACAAGATGGCTAAGATAGGACCTGAAAACCGGTACATCCTGGTAAAACAGGATGTTTGGTCACCCTAGCATATCACCCAAAACCAAATTTCTGTACGTAATAAAGTATTCTTTCTGGGTGTGTTTTGGGCTTTCTTCTTCTCTTGGAGATTTAACTATCTACTTAATTCAAAAGAGAGAACGACCTCAATAAGGGATGATGCGAGAACATGAGGATGAAGAAGAATATACACACAAAGTTGTCTCAACACCTTTGTTCAGCCTGAGCAAATGCTTTGTCACAGGTTATCTATCAAAGTTAAGGTGGTTTTGCACTACAAACGTGTGACATGTAAAGATGTTTTTGTGTTTTTAGGGTTTTATGATAGCGACAGTTTCACCCTTGAACAAATTATTTCTATTTACGGGATAATACGGGAAAATGGTTTTGTTATCCCAACAAATTGGTCCATTGTCCCTTAATGGATTGTGTTTCAACTCAGGGTGAAGTGAAGGACAGGGAATTGGCATTGTATCTGTACCCCCACCCCCCACCCACTATATAAAGTAACAACCATATAAGCTATAAAAACTTGTTTTCTTCTGTTGCCTCAGGTGATAGAAAATAACAGAGCTTCCACTCTTAGACTTTTCATTATGAAAGAAAAACCGAGACCCTCGTCACCCCTTTCACCATTTCTTTCACCTACTCCCGTAATGTAGATACTTTAGCGCGTTTAAGGCTCCAAAAAAAGAACATGGATGTTTGTTTATCCATCTATCCATTTTCTATGCTGCTTATCCTTATTAGGGTTGCGGGAGTATGCTGGAGCCTATCCCAGTTGGCGGAGTAGGCCCTGGACTGGTCGCCAGTCCATCGCAGTGCATGTTTGTTTACTCCCACTTATTGAAAAAGGTTATGTAGCCCACAGTCACTAATGTTATTACTTTGTATCTTGTATGAAAACCATCCATCCATCCATCCATCCATCCATCCAGCCATTTTCTATGCCGCTTCATCCTCATTAGGGTCGCGGGTGTATGGCAACCAGTGAAGGAAAATGTCAGGAAAAAGTGTCAACTGTAATGCTGTTACTGTAGTAACCTGGCAGCTGCTGTCAATCAACTACAAGTCTTATTCACCTAGGAAGCCTGCACTAAAGGGAAGCGAGCCATATTTCTTTTTATCTCTCACTTAAGCCTCACAAAAGTATTACTTAAATATTTTTTAAAACCTTATTGTTTTTTTTTATGACAGCTCTTTTTGGTCAGATGTGATTTTGGCTCTGCAGTGCACTTCCTGCAAGAAGAGAGGGCAAAGTTGAAACAAATCAACTGTCACCTGGATGTGGAAATCACAGCACAAGAAGCAATTATGCCTGACATTTGGCATGAACTCTAAATAAAGGTAATTTGCAGCTCATTATTTTTACTCCTGAAATACATTGAAATTAGAAGCAGGTTTTTGTACCATGTAGAGCTCCACCATTCGTGGGAGCCCAGTGATGGGTGGATGGGTGCTGGGAACAAGATGGAGAGAGGATGTCTAATCAAAGTAAATGAAAACACTTGACGTAGGCCTGTTTTTTTCTTGCACTGACCAAATGTAACATTACAAACATTCATCAAAATTTCAATACTAGTTAAAACACTGCCAGAATTTACATTTTGCACTGTTGGGTCTTAATGAGGTTGTAAATAGACCTTCAAAATGCAGAAAGAAGAAATGGGAGTGAGACGAAATACATTTTGAGTATGCGATGTATTGCAAACAACCGTGAAAGTGAAATACGGTAGGCTGTTCATCAGCTGATCAAAACTTGTGGATTCAATGTCATCTTCTGCCGGGTACTGACATTGTCACGATCTCTTGATGGCAAAAGCAAAACAGCTTGTTTGTTGTTTGTTGAGCTGCAAGGCCTCTCGCAGTTCGCAATTGCTGGTGAGGTTGGACGCAGTAAGGCAGCCATTTTAAATTTCTTCAACGATCCTGAGGGTTATGGAACAAAAAGTGTTAAAGTGTAGAGCCAAACAATGTCACCGGTCCTGAGATGGATGTTCTGAATGGCTGTCGGCCATGACATGAGATGCTCTTCGGCCCAAATGAACGCTGTTCTTGGTGCCAATTGCAGTCCAATAACCATTGGACGGCATTGACGATTTCCTTGTTACATTTGTCCAAACAAAGGTACCTTTAGTTGTATCAGGCATTAAAACGAACAAGAGACTGAAGAAACTGCCTCCTTAAGCTCCAACAGTGCAAAATGTTGTAGTTTTTCAACTGGTCTTGAAATTCATTGATCAGGAGTGTATGACTAAATGAAACTATATTGCCCTCAAATGTAACTGGTGACCAGTTCACAATTTTTTTTTCATTTTAATTTCATTCGGGGTCTCACACTATGTGAGTATGTAAAGGCCAAGTAAAGGCCATGGTAACAGGAATAAATGGAGCAGGGTGGATGAAAAATGTAACTGGGAGCAGCATGGGTATAAGGATTTGGAGGGACTATCTGGACTGGCACATCTGCAGAATCCATTGAGTAGCGTGTACTTGTGGTGTGACATTGGGTTTTCACTGCCGGCGTTGGATTGGGTGCGCATAGCAAAACCGGCATTAGGTTTCATCAGCGTGCAATGGGGGGCCGTCTCCAGTTGACGCGTGATGATTTAGTCAGGTGTGAGCGTGCATTTTCCAATTTGGAGGGAAATAAATTAAAAGTTTTTTTTTTTTTATGAGACCTCTGTCTCTGGCCATCTCGAGGCTCTCCTTCCCTCCCTCCCTCTCTCCCGCTGTGCACTGTCAACCCAACTGATGTGTTTATAAAGAGCGTGGCAGTGGGAGCTGCCCCCACTAAAACACAGACACGCACTTTTACAAGATACACAAACCACATGTGCATCAAGGCTAATGAAAACAATAGTATGAATGAAATACATGCACAGATGTGTGAATGCAGAGAAGAATATCAGTTGCTTGGGTACAGCTCGATATTATAAAAAACAAACTTCCTCTTTTGCTTAATGGCTTTGTGGGTAAACAAAGATAAAAAAAAAACAAAACAAGAAATCTGTCAGGAGTGTAAATTTTTTCCAGGTGCTGGTGCATCGCTGCATGATGTTTGAATAAAATTGGTGAAAGCAGGTGTCGGGATTAGAAGATGGAGAACAGATGAGTCGCTAAGCTAGAATGACTTTCTGAGTAGAGGAAGACCTGTTTGAGGTCTACAGGGGTGGAAAGCAGGAAACCCAAATCTTGCACGACCCCTGACCTTCATTTTGTTTCCCTGCTACTGCTTCCACATATGGCCCTAAATGATTGCCAGTCCTGTCTTGTCTGCCTCAAAACTACTTCTTGCTGACCGTCTGTTTATCACTGTCTTTGTCTGTGGGTCAATATAACTGACCTACTGACTGTCTGTTTGTCTGTCGGCCTGTGACGGATTGTCTCTCTTGAATGGCCTATTTATTTGGTTTAAATCAACTGCCTCATCTGCAATTAACTTGACCAACCGAGTAGAAGTCACATTCTTAAGTGCTGCAATTTTCACAAACTCATCCCCAAATAACTATTCTAATATAAATTGGGGTGCAATGCCCAATTTACTACAGGGGCTGTTTATCTCATATTTGTAGAATTTCAGTGTCCTTAGCAGAGGTAATATGTTTACATCACCATTTATGTGTTTGCCAGCAAAAACTAGTGACGCACATTCCATGAAACTTTCTTTGTGGAGGTATGGTGAATTGGCCAAGGAATTTAAACACTTAAATGTTCACATTGCAAGATTAGACATTTCCCGTTATTTTTCAGTCAAAAATGCATTCATATTAACAAAGGCAGGTGGATATTTATGAAGGTGATCCAAATCAAGACTGTTTGGTCTGGGTAAAAGTAGGCTATAGTTTTTGCCATTCTGCATCTGTTGGATGGATCAAAACACATTCATTGCTTGGTATTTAGCAGGAAGTTGTTTCACACTGCAAAATAACAATTAACTAACAATATTGTCGCGACATCCCATTCCCATCCAATTCATTGGAGTGGATTATTGTGTAACTGGACTTCCATTTGGCTTGTCATTACATGCGATGAAATTAAATACTACACAAGGCAAGACCTTGTGAGGATTTATAAAATAATTACAATACCAATGTTTTTTTTCACTGGTGTCTTTAATCTCCTTGGCTGCTGAACAAAGTTGACGTTCTTGTAAAAGCAATACCTGGAGACAGGAAATATTAGCTGTAAAAGCACAGCAGATTTTATTGTCTATATGCAAGGCAAGATTATTTGCCGATGACGTCAAATGTACCACACCTCTGTACCATCATTTTTAGATAAGAATATGACTCAAAATTTTAATCTACATTTCACAGCAATGATGTAAATAGGTGACACTGGTGGAATGATGGCTGAGTTTCTAAGGTTGAGTAGACCAAAAATTTGCAGACATACTCTATTTGTTCAAATCAATTGGCCTTGTGATAAAAGTTTAGATTTCCATTACACACCTCTCAAAGCTGATCTCATAAGCTCCGCTGATACTGTATAGGTGGTTAAAGGTCTCTTGTCACTACATTTGTGTAATTTGTGTAACCAAATCCAGTATCACCAGGACTTCACTGCAAAGTCTATTCTGATACTGAATACCTCCAATTTGACTGACATTACAGTGTACTGTATGCTTATAAACAGTGACTTAATTCTCCTAGGCCTTTTATTTTGAAGGACAAAGTGTCCAGCAGGTTACCAGTTCTCCAGCCAAACTTGGCAACTGCCAGCCAATAATTAGAAATATTATTGCTCCAAAATCGTGTGTGCTATTCAAGTAAAAAAAGAAGTGTAACACAACCTGTTGTTAAAAGTCACCATAAAGCAGTGGAAAACCACACGATGGAGCGTAAGCGCTTCCTGCACAAAACACACCGCCTACCTATCACCAAAACACAGCACTAAAATAGCCATAAAAGAAGCCTTAAACGCAACAACAGTTGCCTGAGTCGCGCAATACTCAGTGTGATGGGTGTGCATATTTACTGTAGATTTGTAGACTTGCTCTGCTCTTTTTAATGAGATTGTGTCGCTATGATGTAATCTTTTAAGTCCGGCTTTTGCAACCTCTGAAAGTATCAAGACTTTCTTAATAAAATTATTAAAATCCAAAACTTGTCCTTACAGTTAAATTAAATTGTGAAATTCAGTATCGTCCTGTTGACTGATGGGTCATGGGCTGTAGGAATGTTCGTGATCCAAGCCGATGGTTTATTTAACTGCAGCTCCTCATTTACAGTGGAACTCTGAACAGGAAGTCAATCGACAACCGTAGTCTCCGGGCGAGTCAGCCTGAATTTGCAGAGCCCTCCTACGCGCAACAGATGATCGAAGGAGATCAGTAACTTTTACTGAGGTGGGTCAAAGTCTCCTTCCTTTATGGGTTGTTACAACATGAATGGGAGCACAGAGAGAGGGAAGGGGAGGAAAAGACGAAGAAGGAGGGGAGGGAAAGGAAGTGAATGGTGTAGTTTTTCTCAGCTCTAGCGCCCCTGAGCAAGGTGAGAGGTGGGGGGCCAGGGGGCACTGGCTGGGTGGTCAACATGATCGGCGGACTGCGGGTGTGTGTGTTTATGTGTGTGTTAATGGCTGTATGTGCATGAAAGTCTGAAAGAGAAAGTGGTTCTCTATGCTAAGTGTCCAGCCATGGGAATAATCAAATGCCTCTCATATTTCGTTCTCACCGCCGTTTGATGACTTTTTTTTCTCCCCCTTTTCTATTCCTGTTTTTCAATCAGTTTTCTCACCCTCAAACTGCTGTGCGTCTGTTCTTGTGTCATTGTTATTCCATGCTTAGCTTACTCATGCACATTCTCTGAGGTTTCGCTCTTTATGGGCTGCAGAATGAGGTGTAGACCAAAATGACTACCCTAATCGAGAACCCGCACGGGTCCTAAAACAACACACATCGTTTAGCCAGCATAATTCATTCCTTTTGGCTATAAAATATCCAGGTCTAATAAAAAAAGGCATGAGGCAATGAAAGTTGAAGTGGCTGCATTCATGCAGCCTCTTGGTAACAAAAACACAGAACTTTATAGTGGAGTCAGTTCAAGGACGTTGGATGATGAAATAGTGTCAATAGTGTCACCTTTTGAGGTATTTTTTTTTATTATTATTCGCAAATGGTTGGCTTAGCATGAATCAGGGAACACTCAGAATCAAGGTCAAACTTACATTTGCCAGTCATTACCTCAATACATACATGCCATTTAATGTATTTATCCAAAATAAACAGATTCAGCTTTTAATTTAACTTTGCATTCAATTAACTGTTGACTCTACGGACGTAGCCATAATCATGGTTTGGTACGTACCTCGGTTTTACGGTCATAGTTTGTCAAATTTTCGCTACATTAATGAAAGCAAATGCAGAACATGACATTTGCTTAACTATTGTGCAAGCAGATGTAATGTGTTTTTAAAATGAGACATAAAAAACTGCATCGTATCTCACCGGGAAGTGTTCCCAAACAGGAGACTTTAACAGCAGAAGAGGGTTTCAGGATCTGGCTTCTCCATAGCACAATCGCAAACCTTGGCTCCCGCCAACCAAAGGTTGGGCTGCGCTATATTTGTTCATGGAGTAGACACGTGATGAAATCGCAAGGCAGTTACACTTCCTGTCCTTCATTGAATGTGTTCCATGTGGGAACTCGTGGTATGCCTCTGTACCATACCAAATGTTCCGTACCAAAAAAAATCACTCTCCAAATACATGTATTACACCCTGAGTTGATTCCCAAGAGGACACAATGCAGCTGCTACCAATAGCACCATCGAGAGCCGTAGAAACTACAATTCAAATAGCCAAAGAGAACTATAATTCTATTTAATACATTGCAATATATCACATCAATCCCTAACTACAGTGGTGCCTTGGTTAACGCCATTAATCTGTTCCAGAGGGTCCGACTCAAACCAAAAGGGACTCTAACCAAAGCAAACTGTCCCATAGAAAATAATGTAAATCCAAATAATCCGTTCCAGACACCCAAAAATGTTAACACAAAACACATTTTATAGCAATAATTAATAGTTTTACATGCAGAAAAGTATGCAAAAATAATAACAAATTACAAATGAATGGACAGCTGAACATTTAACATCACTTTAAACATCACTTTCACCATCAATTAACTATTAAAGACTTAATTAACTCAATTAAAGATGCCGTGTATGAATGTATGTGTGTGCATGCACGCCCACATTTACATACCTCTAAAATGACGACGGTCTTCTCTTTAAGCCATAAAGTTCGGAGCTCTTGCACCCTTGTCTCGGTACGGTCCACTGTCTTTCTCTTTCGTGCGGTCCATATGTTTCTTACGTTGTGTATCTCTCTACAACTCTGATACAACTGTCCTAAAATGCATTGCACGTGCAAGTATCACAAGATTTTGTCTTGTGCGTGTGATCCAAGACTGCAGCGTAAAAAAAACGGACGTTATTTTGGACGCTAAACTAGCGGACAAATGCAAGCCAAGGCAAAATTTTAGCAAAAAATTTCATTGTTAACCAAAAAATACGCTAACTGGGGCGGACGTTAACCGAGGTACCACTGTTCCATGAATATATAGGGGTTTACATTACAACAATACGATTGCTATGGTATGGTAACATTGTCGCTTTGCTTTTATGATTGATTCTTTTACTGACACCCAGATTTTCTTTGCTTATTGGCATGCTTATGCATTCATTAAATTTGTCTCGGTGTAACTGGCTGATAAGTTGTACAGTATTGAGGCTGGACCAGATGCGCCACAGTCAAGAACCGCCTTCTGTCATCAGATGTTGCAAAATCTAAACACTAGCAGCCACAAACCTTATTCCCTCTTACCCTGTGACTACACCGGTATTGACTTACCAAACCAAAAAGTTAACTACACACACATGTTTTTGCTCCTTCTGTGTTAGTCTCCAGAACATTTGTCTCCCCTTTCTTTCTTTCTTTTTTTTTTTAACGCTGTCCATGTTCACACGCGTCTTTGATCTTGTGATCCTTACACTTCTTGTGTTGTCGCTCCAGTGGATATCACTGTCAAACGAACACTGTCAAAAGTTGAAGCGTTGTGCGTTGATTATTGATCAAGGCGGATCACTTTGGACACGATCAAGCGATGTGAGGCAAGAACATTCATTTCAGATGGTCCGGGTGTGACAGAATTGGTCCCGGATGCTGTTTCCCAGCAAGCATCGGTGTCACATTCACAGGTTCCATATGTTATGAAGTCAAGAGTGGTTTGGGCACCGGGCTGATGCCACAACCGGGAGAGGCACTGAAAATATTGACAGAATACTTTAGCTAACCCTGTCAGTAAACGTTTCATTTTATTTCTGAGTTTCTTTCTTTCATTTTCCTCTTATGCTGGGTATATGATGTATAATTTAGTATTGATTACACTGTACGTCGGGCAGTACTGTTCCACTTATCCTAAGTACTAGTTGGCGGTAAGGCTTGTTGTTTCATCAGGAGGAGGACATTTTCCACAGTCTGTGGATTCTGAATCATAACGTTAAAAACAATGCCAACAAAAAAACACAACTTTGCACAGTGTGTGTCTAATGTGACTCTCTGTTGCTACATGTTTGTAAGTTCTTTGTTAGTAGAGGTGGCCCTCGGTTTACAGCCTTTCGTGGTTACGAAGGCGCTCCCATAAATTAATTTAAGAACTTGATTTTGGTCCGGAAGAATACACTATTGTAACGTCTACACAGATGTCGTTAGGATGACAAGGTGGTGGTCCATCAACAATTTTGCCTTATTGCAAAAACAAAACAGGCTACTGTCAGCTGAACCACGCCAAAAAATCTGCAAACTGTCCTCTCTGCACCCACACACACACAATCAGAACTCGTGTCATGTTCACAGACACTCGGGAATCACAAAAATCCTTCACACTACACATAACTCCCAGGTCGCTGATCCTCTGAAAGCCACAGTAATAATTAAACAGGGTAGCGGTCTTATTATTGAGATGAAAACGTTGCTAGTTATTTGACTTGTATTCTTTATTACTGTTTGAACAAAATTATTGTATTTAGTGTTTTATTACTATATTTTATATTCCAATGAGTGACATTGGAGTTAATTTAGGTATAATTTAGGTATAAGAGCCGACTTTCACCAAAACTCGACATAATCTTTAATCTGTTGTGTGAAATTGAGTGTTAATTCATCTTAATTAGGCAAATTGAGTCAAAATGTGTACTACATGGCTGCAACCAGCAGAGGCGCTGTTGATTCAGTCTTAGCTACCGTAAATTCTGGAATATAAGCCCCTACGTTTTTGACACACTTTTAATCCTGTGGCTTCAAAAATGATGCAGCTAATTTATGGCTAGAAGAACTACAGTTCCCATGATGCTTAGAGAGCAGATTCAGGACGTAGTGAAGTGGATGCTAATATCACATTTTGAAGTCTTATGCAGGGATTGTGTTTTGAGCTGACAAATCTTAAGTACGTTTGGTTGAGTGTAAAATTACTACAGTTTCTGCTTGGGCCGTGGTAGCTGTTGAACGCCGATAAAAAAACGTCTCACGTTGCAGTCATCGGAGCAAACGAGTGATGCTGGGAACACCAATTGTAGGTAGGATAGCAAGGTTTACAGTGTGTCTTTTTGTGTAAATACCCCACGTTACAACGTGGACACCTGCAGATTATAAACAAGTGCAGCCTATATATGTAAAAAAAAAAAAAAAAAATCTCTTTAAATTTGGTTGGTGCGTCTTATATATTCAGGTGCGCTCAACAGTCCCGAATTTACGGTAGTTTGTGGTCTAAAGAACATGATGTCAGCTGTATGACGTTGAGCTACATCCACAAACTTCATATGATTCTGCTCAATACATATCAGTCTATTAATCAATTATTGTCCCCATCAATTCATAGAGGAATTGTAGTCGAATGCCCATCCCTACTTAGTAGTGACCTTGACCTACAGGACTGGAGTGCAATAGTATCACATAATGGGTCAAAATTTCTCAATGAAATGACTCAATCAGTTGTTTGGCCTTGTTGTGGCGGTCCATTCATTGTCTTTCATGCTCTCTGTTGGCATCTCTCAGCTTCACTTGGAAGGTTTTGCTCTTACAACAAGTGTTGTGTAGCTTTGAATCAGTCATGCTACTGTAGATGTCATCATTTCAATGTGTGTATTCGAGCAATTATTATGAGCTTCACAGTGTTGACAGTAATACTCCTGACAGATGACACTCAAGATGCTCCTGATCCTTGCCCTCTAGAAGTCAGGGGTCAGACAATACAGCCACACTGTACTCTCAATCAGTAATAATGTAAAAATATAGCCCTCTAACTGAATCCACTTTCCAGGACAGTACATCATAGCATACTGTAGTGGGCGCTGTTCTGTCACTGTTGTTCCGTGCTGTTGACCACCTGCACACTTGTGAATACTTTTTGTATGTGGTGACGTGGAAGGCACTGAAGGCACAAATAATGGGGGGGGGGGGGGGGGGGGGGGGGGGGGGTTATGTTAACCGGCACCTGTAAATCAACGATAAGGTCTTGGCATTTCAGTCTGCAGTAGCTGCAGATTGCCGCCCTTCACTGTATCTCCAAACTGATAAGGTGTGAAATATGACACTTCATTGTGTTTGTTAGACTCTGCATGCTACCTCATTCCATTATAGTTGACGTGAGGAGTGGAAAAGAAAACAGAGTGGACAATAAATGTAGATGGACAAGACAATAAAGAAATCTATGAAAAATGAGTTAATGTTTGATGAAAATAAACAGAGATCTTTCGATTCTTTTATTTCCACAGTGTGATAGCAGCCAGAGACGAAGAAACTAGCAGACAGAGTAAAGTCATCCAGCATAACATTTACTTGAGCGCAATGCAAATGAGCTCTGTGTTGTTGTATTCTATCTTGCCTCCCCATGAATGACCCTGTAGGCACTGTCATTATGTAGCTATACTTTTAATACACAAGTGGATTTGTCACGAATGTGCACTGGCCCTCCTCGTCATAACAACAGTGACCCCTGACACATTTCATCCAGCTGTTCTTGCTTCTCCATCTTCCTATAAATTTATGGCCGTAAAGCTGTATTCTGTATAGTAAAACCCGATTTACACACACATACACAATGTCAGGCTTCGGTGCTGCTTTCACTACTGATTTGCAGCTGCTGTCTAGTCCAGAAAAATGAATGAGTCAAAATGTAATCGATGACAAACAGGGGCCAACAGCTTTTTACTACAGAAAAGTGCTAATGCAAATCATTAATGCTTCCCTGAATCACTTCCTCATCACAGTTTTGACCTGAAGCCAATTTGCACACGAGAGATATTGAAAAAAAAATCAGCTTCCTGAGCGCTGATTAATCTCGAGTTTATGCTTTGGCACGCATAGAAAGACATAACTGCTAAAGATAATTCCCAAGATTGCTCTTCTGCCCCTCTTATCTCCTCTCCTACTTAATGTGCGGTCTCTCCTTGTGTCGAATTCTCTGGTTTGATTAGCTAATGAGGCAGCTTTGCACCTGTACTTGTGGCAAATTAGTCACTTTCATACATAAATATGTTGAAGACAGCTTATTAGTCTTTTGCTTTGTGAAATATTTGTTTATTCAGTCATTGATTTGCTATGTTAAGGAAATTCATAGGGACGGATTGATTGGCAAATACAAGCGGTGTAACGCCATGGTTTGATTTTTAATTTTAACGGAATTTTTGGTACAGTAAGGGAAGAAAATATTTTATTTTTGTGTAAACAGTAAACAATGATTTTTAAAATGAAGCAATAAAAATAACTAACAATTTAAAAAATGAAAACTGCTAGCAGGTTATATAGATTTTCTTTTTAGGAAAGTGCAACCATGCACTTTAAACAGCCTAAATGATATGAATTTGATTATCTTTATTATATTTTTCATTAGGAAATTAAAAGTCCTTATTGGCCCAGCACACGTTTTATCTTTTCCTTTATCCTTTTAATTTTATCCACCTTTCTGTGTTCGTTTACATATTTCATAGGGTAGGCAAAGTGTTTCCAAGCATGACACTTTAAAGATGAAAGTGGGTTTTCAAGCTTTGGCTTCTCCTTGGCATTATTGCTAGCCATGACTCTTGCAAGCCAAAGACTGGGCTGCATTGTATTTGTTTACAGAGGAGACTATGGGCAGTTATACTTTCTGTCGTTCACTTAAAGGTGCTGTCCCTTTTTGGCTCCAAAGCACATTTTTTTCAACCGAAAGTATATAAGAACACCACCACCAGCTAGCAGATGTTACCAATAGTGGTTTAAAAGAACAGATTGAACAAATAGATGTCTATATTTGTCTCAGTTCAAAGTTAAACTTGGTAAATGTTTCATTCGGCCCAAAAAAAATTATTGTCGTTCATGGCTGTCACTCGCCGTCACCGTTGCCACGTATATATGTGCATGTCCGTTGCGCAAGTGTAGGCTATACAATCAATGATAGCTAATGTTAGTAGCTAAACTTTGCCAAAGCGCTATTAGTAGCTAACATAATTAATGTGTGTGTGTATTGCATGGGGCGTGTCTTTCAATCTGAACAGGAAGAGGGTACATAATGCTTGCAAGTGCATTCGAAAGTTAGTGCCCCCCATGCAGTACTTAACCAAGCCAGAGAGCACCTTTTTATGTGTTGCGGGCTGGAACTCTGTACACCTTTTTGTCTGTACCGAATTTCCAAACGGAAAAATCTGATTCTGAACACCCTGAGCTAATACATATCATAGCAATTCCCATAGCAATTCCCAGATACTGTGCTATTACGCACCATTAGCATTGAACAACATTTTTGGTAATGCAAAAAAGGGTGTGTGTTTACATTATACAAACACCTTTTAAAGAGACTGTAGAAATGTAACGATACACAAGCATTGTAACAAATAACTATGTAAAAAATCTGTTGGCCTCGACCGCCACTTTTGCCTCTAATGGTTTGCGAGACATGCTACGCCCTCAGTTAGCAAGTAAGAACAACAGCTTATGGTGGAATAGGTTGGCATGGGAGAAGAGAACATACTTTTACTGCTCTGACGAAAATAAAACACGAGCACTTTTTGGTCCACTGTGCAGCTGGAAAGACAAATATTCTTTTCTTTACGAGCAGAAGAAGGCCGGGGACAAGCTGCAAAAAACCAAACAAAAAACCTAAATGATCGAATGGCTGAAGTATTAAACCTCATAACTTTGGAACTTTGGCTGTGTGGCACCCTGTTCTGTACGGAGGAGGAGGAAGGTGTGAATGAGAGAGACGAGTGCTGCATTAAACCAAGATGTAGACACACTCAAGTCAATAAAGTTATTCATTAGACATCTTAAAGTTCCCTCGGCAGAGCAATTACCTCAGTAAATCTTCATGTTGGAGTGGATATTACATTTGAAATCAGCAATTTTAAATGACACCTTTTAAATGCCTTTAAACACAACAACTTGTATTAAGAAGCAGGCAGAGGGTGTTTTATTGCATGCATTTTACTTTCTCTCTAGCGTAAAGCTGCCCTTCGGATTAAATTACTACCCTTTTTCATGGTAAAATAAAAAGCAATTTTTAGTTAATTAGTACTTCCATTGCAAGTGAGATCAATGAGATCGTAGAACCGTTAACATACATCGGTTACTTATCATTTCAGACTGGAAAATTACCTAACAAAATTAAAATAGCTAAAGTAGTTCACATTTTTAAAAATGGAGACACATTACAAATTACAAATTGCCGACCAGTTTCCTTATTACCCAAATTTTCTAAAATGATCGAGAAGCTATTCAATAACAGGTTGGACACATTTATTAATAAGAATGAATTACTCGCAGATAGTGAATACAGTAACAGAGCTAACATTTAACCTCCATGGCACTGATTGAAATCACGGAGGAAATTACTGACTCTATCGACCACAGAAAGTGTGCGGCTGCAGTATTTATGGATCTCACAAAGGTTTTCGATACAATTACTGTAATCACGACATCCTAACTACAAAATTAGAAAGGTACAGAATCCAACCATGTTTGTTTATGTGATTGCTTGAGCCTATTTGTTACAGGTGGAAAAAGTTGTAAATGAGATCTGTTTATTTGTCGGATCACCATTTGCACTCTTCTTAAAAAAACTAAACTAAACAAAAAAAAAACAATTAATAATGGCCCAGTTTCCTAGTTCTTTACAATGTTCTAGTGCATGTTGGGATTCATGTTTCCCCTCAATGAACCGCAGTTCTCCAGCGCCGGCAGCACTCATGCAGCCCTAGACCAATCAAGTTACCACCACCATACTTGACTGCAGGCAAGACACAATTTTGCTACTCACTTTTGTTGCCAGCTATTTAAACAATTATGACTGTGTTGAGTCATTTTCAGTGACTGGTAATAGATACAGCTATACAAGCTGTACATTGACTGCTTTAAAGTATATAGAAGTTTTGTGTTGTCCCTTGAGCATATCCGAAGTGGCTCACGCAGGAGTAAAAATGATGTCATGTTGTAAAGGGATTCTATTACTTTCCCTAAAATGCTTCCGCGACACTCCATGTGAACTATGAACTCCATGCTGATGCTGACATGCCTCAGCGCTCATTATCCCAAGTGTACTACCTGCATTACTACACCAAAGCCGCAACATGTCCGCCGACACCGCCAGTCAGCGTTTCAGGAAGGGCTGTGATTTCAGCCATGATTTTCTCACACGTCCGCTGGGGAAGAGGGGGGTGGTTCAGGGGTGGGCGGCAACTTTTGGAGGGATGGATGGCAGGAGGGGCGAGAGGCAGACATGAAGACATGTCGGGGATGCCGAAATGGATGCAGTCACCATTTAGTATGCAATATCTGCAATATGCAAGCAATAGCTGTCTGTCTACTGATACCCTAAAATGCAACTTTGGATGTTAGTTTAGCACACAAGAGGCACAGGCAGAGACCCCCAGGTATGAACTTGTCATTGACAAAATACTACCACATATTAGTGACATATGAATGAAAGACTGAATAGTCCCATGTACACTTGGTTTGCACATGTGCCCTACTCTCACTTTCCAGCTGCAGCTCGCATGCTGGCGCCTTCTCCTGGTAGCTATTATGTGTGTGTTTCTGTGTGTGTGTGTGTGTGTCTGGGTGGTCCATCCCCATCTCCCTCCTTCTAATAGTTTTATACTGTTGTACCTCGGCGGTGCCCGAGGGCTGGGGTGAGTTGGTGGAGTGGGGGATTGGAGCGCTGGCCCTGTTGAGAAAAGCAGACGACAGGGCTAATAAAGCTTCACAGGGTCTAGGCCTATCGCTCTCAGCACTTCCTCTCCGCTGCCCTCTCTGCTCTCTGTTGCCCCCTCTGTCCGCCACCCCCCTCATAGGCACATGTGGTCCAGCCCTAATGGGACCCAGCTGGACTCCCACCTTGTGGACCCCAAGCTCGAGCTCTACTCTCTCTGTTCTGCCTTTCAATGCTCAACCACAGATGGCACTCCTTCAGGCAGCATATTCACCACTGGGGGATGTGTTTAGCATCCCTTTATTTTGTTCTTCCTCTTCCTTTCTGTCTTTTTTTCTTCTTCCCATGTGGTAGCTGTATTTGAGAAAGTAGAGACAGCGTGGCATGTCATGCATGCAGCAGACCCTCTGCTCTTTCCTCCCCAGTGTGTCCAGTTCAACCACAGCAGGTTGTTCACACGTCAGGCTCTCCCCCTGGCTGCCTTAATCTGGGCCCCCTCTGTGGTGAGGTAGCGTGGGGAAACATTTTTTTCCCCAGACTTACTTGCCTTCATCTCTCCGGAGTCACACAATCGGCATGTAAACAGGGCGGTGCCAATGGGCCGTCCCCAAGCTTTTATGGTACAGAGGCAAAGCAAACAAACAAACTGGAGAATTTTATGCACTCGCCTGTGAAGCATTCTCACAGTGCTACAGGGGACAACAGTTGCCAAGTTCCCTTAGCTGCAGTTCAAGTATGTACACATGCAGTTGGTTTGAGCCTTGAGGTTCCGATCCAATTTACTTTCATCGGTGGGTGACAGTATGGGTCGTCTTCTTGACCTTGACAACTTGAAATAAATTGTTTTAACTGATGATCTTGAAATCTACAGTTGTTTAAAAATTGCTCCAAAAGACTTTCCCAACTTGGGAAATTCTACAGTTCTCCTTCTTAAAGCTTCACTAGGTGTTTTGGACTTTCCCATTGTTCTAGGTATTGGAAAAGCCAATAAATACTATTTTATGCTGCCAAATAGACACTTAGACATCAGGAGACATCAGTTGCAGTCAATCGTGGTCACTAACGTGGTCAGTAACGGGAAGTTAATAGGGCTTGAGCTTAAAAGACATTCTGGAATCGAGCTGCAAATATTCATTCATTCATTCTATTAGAAAAAAGCTTTGATTTTTATGTTGCTTTGATGATTCGTTTATTGAGTGTAACTAATAAAAAAGTATCAAATCTGGACTGTATTGAGTAACCGGAACTTAAAAAACAGAGATTGCGATGAAGAGAGGAAAGGGGCCAAAGGAAATGACAGAAGCTGTCAAAAGTTTGGGATCATTTCAAACTCAAAAAGAAAGACATTGTGGTGCGGAGATGGCCTTGCGCAGCACTACTACGTTGATGCTGCAGCACATTACCAGAAAGCACCCAAATAATGGGAACCATTCAGTCTAACCAAAAAATTCTATAAAGTGTGTTTTATTCGATTACTCGATTAATCGAACAAAGTAATTGATAGATTACTTGATTACTAAAGTACTAGATAGCTGCAGCCCTACTCTGGAACTTTCAGCGTGACCTATAGTATTTAAGCGACTGTATATATATATATATATATATACAGTACTTGAGCCTATAGGTACAGTTTTGAAGTCTTTTCTTGAAAATCATGAAGTCCAGTTGTTGAGAAATTGCTACAAAAGACATTTCCAATTTGTGTAAATCTATAATTCTCATTGTAC
The DNA here is from genome assembly GCF_027744805.1 of Dunckerocampus dactyliophorus. Lineage (NCBI taxonomy): Eukaryota > Metazoa > Chordata > Actinopteri > Syngnathiformes > Syngnathidae > Dunckerocampus > Dunckerocampus dactyliophorus. The sequence goes on from NC_072828.1 coordinate 15,356,353, forward strand.
TGTATCTTCACTGAGTTCTTTGGACTTTCCTGTTCTAAGTATTGTTCGATCCAATGAACGCTGTCCAACAAATCCTTTTATGCTACCAAAAAGACACTGCCAGCTGCAGTCAACCATGACCACTTAAAGAAGTTAATAGATTAAATATATTCTGCACCTTCCAGTACCACTTATTAGGTGATTGTATGGACCTGAATAAACTTGAAAATAATTTTTTTACCCTTTGTCAATCATAGAAAATGAAAAAGAAATTAATGCCTGTGCACCTACTTATTGCTTTTAGGAGGATCATTGAAGATGTGGTATAATCACTCCACCTTAGAACGGGTAAAATAAACCATTAAGGGTCCGTGATGCGGGCATGTAAACCTCTGACCAGATACGTGCCTGTGGATTGTACACATGCTTGTTATGTTAGATCATGCCAACACTCGATACTTCACAAAAACAGCAAAACAGCGATGACTGGGACAGAGCTGGGACAGAGCTTTTTGTTTCCGGACAAGCAAAACAATATGTGAGAAAAAGTCTGTCCTGGTTATAGTCATACATACTGCAATCATGGCATTTGTATTGTAATCACACTGGGGACAGACAGCAGTGGGCCACAACATCTTATCATTGTCAAACCATAAGTAGATGTTCACGCTGATGAATGGTTGGGCTCCTGCGTGTGGTCCCTCTTGTGGTTCTTGCATATGGTGTCATAATGGTTCCCGTCCATGTCTGAGATGAAAGCGGCTTGGGTGCGGCAACACTGGCTTTGTGCGCTTGAATACATTATGCCTGACCAGATCCGTCCCTGTGATCAGAGTACCAGCAGCGGACAGGGTTTTTAAAAATGCAGTTTGTACGGACACACGTTACCGTAATACATGCGCGCATTTGGAGGAAGTATCTTTGAGTATATGTAATCATGCAGATTTTATAATAGTTCATCACTGTGTTTATCCAAAAAAATGAAAGAAATAGAATAATTTGATGCAACTCACTTTTCTATCACAATATTTCCTAGATATGATCAAAAGCTGTTATGTTCAATTCATTTTCAGGTTCAGTCAAACTACTTCTTGATTGTCAATCATCTGTTTAAAACAAGGATGACCAAAGTGCGGCACAGTTTTATTTCTGTTGGCCCTCAGTATATTGAAAAAAATAAAAGAAATTCATTATTGCAATAAATTATTACCTATTACACTAATTTGCGTTACCTATAACACAAAGCGAAGATGTCTGTGTTTTGTTCAGATAGCTTTGCAAATATTGACCTAGATTGAATTGGGTTTAGTATTTTTAATACACAAAATAATAAATAAAAGTGTCCCAAAGCATCCTTACATTTTTTTGTATGCAGCCATTGGTGAAAGAAGTTTGGGCACCCCTGGTTTAATACATTAGTAGGAGTAGGGGTTTCTTACGCCATGAGACTTCAGGGGAGGTGCAGCAGCTTGAGAAAAATAAAATAAAGATAAACCATATTTGTCAAACTGGCTAAGCTAACTATAGTTATGTTAAAATAATTAAAATTAATTGTTTTTTAGTTCATACAGTGGGAGAGTAAACAAAGTTTGAGTTGAACAGAAAAGTCTCTGAGGAGAGCCCCACTGTGGCCCACTGATAACACATACTGCCACATATTGATAACGGAAGACCGTGCTGTGAAGATGCATACCACACTCATTTTTAACATTCCTTGCTCTCTGGCTACGGACAAGAAATATTTTTACACTTTGCCATCTCATTTTTTTGTGATAAAGCGCTTTCATTTCCATGACAACAACAAACAAAGTTGCCGATTTGGGTTTACCAGTGCATATGATTGCAGAAGAATAATAGCAAACGAATCTTTAGTTCTTATTTGGATCTGATTCCTGTTTTTTCTGAATTGTGCATGTTTTTAGTGCATGGGATAAAAATGGACCAAAAATGGATGCACAATATCATAAACAACTGGCGACTACCTGGTGTTATATGTTGTAGTCGTTTGAGATAATGCATCTCTATTTGTCTCGGAAATTCCAATTTCTTGTGACGTTTATGTTTAGGGTGGTCGTCCATCCACAATACACCACACTGTCTTATATTCCAACATTTTCTGAGGTTTTCATCAGGATTGAAACCATGACTCTTGCCCTCCACCCCTTATGTCCACATTGAGCGAAGGAGGCCCCACAGTGTTTACATGTGGCAGACGCCCAGGCTAAACAGGAAGGGACAAGAGACTGTCACTGGGGACTTCCAATGTCGACCCCTTCCAAGGCTCCTCTCAGTGTGGATAAAGTTTGCTATTGCTCATTTAAATGACAATTGCAAATGTTTCTGTCGCCTGAACACCTTCAAATGACCACAAATGGACCCCAAGCGTGGTGGGTGGTAAATATCTGTCAGTATGCCCCTGGAAATGAATTTGTGCACACGCCTTTGGCATTCTTCTTTCCGTGACTGGACAAGGCGGGCAGCGAGGGGACGCTACACTGTCCATGCATGCCAGGCTTTATGCAAGCTTTTCAGACAGAAAAATAAATAGTACCAGAGGTAAAGTAGAGGAAGGAGAGTCTGTTTGAAGTCAGAGAGCTGCAGAGTGGAGCTGGAGAGACAGATGAATCATCCTGTTTCAGAAACCTGAACGCACCCTTGTTAAGAAGCGGTAATATGTGTTTGTATGTGGCAGCAATAACACCATTCCCGGACTTGGCTCCATGCGTGTGTACACATCAGCCTTTGTAACTCTACACACCACTCTCATGATGTCAGATTAGAATTAAGCGTGAGCTTGGCCTTGTGTGTGTGTGTGTGTGTGTGTGAGTATGTGGCAAATACAATGTCTACTATTGTTTTTTTTCAATCTAAACAGCAGCGAAATAAGAATCAAAGAGCAGACAAGTTCCACGGGTATGTTTGTATGCGGATATTTATGGCAAAGGAGATGACGACATCGGCGGCAGAGCAGGCAATGAGTGAAAGGGCTCTGGTCAGTGTACAGTCGAGTATGTCACACAACGGTGGTGCACACCAGACTCACAATCGAGCACTCTGACTCCACCACTGGCAGGGGACCCAGCGCTGGCTTGATGGTGGTCTGCCAGAAGCTGTCAGCTCTATGGCAGCTTAAATGTTTAAGCTCTGGGAGGCGGAAAGTAACAATCTCAGTCAATGTTGGTGTTGGATTTCACATTATACACTTAAAATGGTTTTCCGTTCAATTTTCTTGACATTCTGATGTAGACACGCCGGGATCGAAAACACCCAGTGGCTTTCATGAAAAACAAATCTTCTCCATACAATGCGTGTTTGCTGTCAAGCTCATGCCAAAGCAACAGGTGGCACTCCTAAATGTAACTGGAATGGCACTCTGTAGAGTGCAAACCTCTGCCAAGGTGGTCTGCATATCAACACAAGGATTCTAATTGTTAATTCTAATTGTTACTGTACAAGTGGAGGAATTAAGCAAAATATTGCAATCACACTGCACACTGCATTTTTCAGCAATTTTAAATATGTCTCAGAGTTACTGGTAGAGGTTATTGGAAGTGTGTTGGCCAAATGACAGCCTTGATGATTGTATGTAGAGTTTTAATGTGCTATACCTTTTCGCCTCCAAATTACACTTTTTTTAAACAAGAAAATATAAGACCACTACCATTAGCTAGCAGATGTTACCAATAATGGTTTAAAAGAACAGTTTGAACAAATAAATGTCTACATTTGTCACAATTCAAAGTTACACTTTGTAAAAATTGTCGTACAGGCAGAATAAAATGACTCGTTCATGGCTTTCACTCGCTGCTGATAATAGGCTGTACATTCAATGATCACTAACGTTTAGAGCTGCAAAGCAATTAAAATATTTATTCGTGATTAATCACAGTTTGTCCATAGATAACTCATAATTAATCACACTTAATCGCAGATAGAAATAATTTTTTATCTATAAAAAGTTGGGATGTAAATCTCTTTGTGGAAAACGATTTGATACACAACTACGATAACTACATAACATTTGATGTGAAGGCATGTCAATTTTGGAAATATGGGAAATTATTTGATTCAGAAATCCCCCAGTTTTTGCATGTTTAATGCAAGCAGCGTTTTGTCCCACTTTGTTTGACAGCCCTTGAACGCACCTTCTAACTTTGTTCCATGCTGTACAGATATTAGATAGACTATTAGATAGACTAGTATTTTTATCCTTTTTTCTTTCACCTCATCCCAAATATGAGGTATGGTCACATTGACATATGGTCAAATTGACATAAGCCCCCAAATAGCTGTCCTCGGTCATGTCTACCATTAACTAGTCGCTTGTACACAAATTTTTAGCTCGCAGTTCAAAGAAAAAAAATCAGCCTAGAGACGGCTCGCATCTAAAAAAAACACTTGTTAGTTGGGACACTCGTATGCCAAGGTACCACGGTATAAATGACAATAAAAAATACCAGCAGGGCTTCAGTACCTTCTCGCTTCTCTTTGGCAAATTCCAATCACAGCAACAGTAGATGCAAACAACTTTGGTCTTGTTGTGAGAGCCATCTGCCAGGACTTTGAAGATAAATTTACCAATCAAAACGTCCTTTTCTTTGTCCATTTCTGCTCAATAATTGTTACCGCTTGTGGCTCCACAGTCACCGCGACTTCCTCAAACTACGAAGTGGGCCCAGGGTCAAACAGGACATGCGTGCGTTAATCGCGCGTCAAAAAAAAAATAGTGCTGCTAAAAAAACTTCCGTAACTTTGACAGCCTTAATAAATATAAGAAATACATGTGGCTGCCATGAGTTGTATTTATTGATATTAGTAGCAATTATTGTTCCCCATGAGTCCTTTTTTTTGCACACACATATCAATGTTGTGAGCTCCCTTTTGTACCACCATTCATTCAAACCACAGCCTTGAGAGTTTTTTCCTTTCCTGCTATTTTTTTTTTTCAAGAGCTTGCCCATAAGCTGTAGACGAAATAGCATTTTCAGTATTTGCAGCCTGGACTAATAGTAAGTGCTTTCAGAGTGCTGGTCATGGAAAAGTGCCTCTGTGCGGGTGGGATCGGGCAAAGAAAAAAAAATCCCAACACGCATCAATGACCTATCACTTTTACAGTAGTGTTTTGTTAAGTACTTTGGTTTGGATCTCTGGTGGGGTTATGATGAAACTTCTGTCAGTCCAAGGCTCATCAGTTCTCCCTCCCATCAGAGAGAGGTGGTCCTCGCTTTTTTTACTGATGGCTGTCTTTGATCCACCTCTCTCTTCTCTCCGCTGTGATTCATCCTCCTGGCGTAGACAAAGGCCGTCCTCCCCCCCGCCAAAAAAAATGCAGCTGCCTTTCAGGGCCAAGCGTCAGGCTGTTGAGGAAGGAAGACCACATGAGAGGAGCAGGGAAGAGAGGAGACAAGCACACAGTTTCACCCATCTCTGTTGTCCCTGGCAGGCCTAGTCTCTCAGTAGCGTACCTTCAGAGGGCCTTATTCAGAGACTCACCTAATGAACACTCCTGCCCTCATTCAGCCCCACAATGGAGTCCTCCACCGCCATTGAGCCTGCTCACAATGGGGAACATCGCTCCAATTAAACCCCCAAGACAATGAGCCGGGGTAGGTGAAGGGGTGGAGGTGTGTGGGTAATATCTGTGTATGAGGGGTCGAGCTGGGGGGTCAGCAGGGTAATGAACAGGCCCAAACTGGCGGACCTCTTCGGAGGTCCTCTGAAGTGCCCATTGCCTCTGATGTGCTATTTGGATCAGTAAGAAGCAATTAGGTGCCCATTCCCAGCACATCCCCAATCCTTATCCTCCCCCAGGCGCAAGCGGTGTGTGTGTTTGAGGGAGAAAGGCAGTGGCGAGGCACAGTCATGCATTTAAAACAGATATCCAGTGTTAAGAAGGCCTCAGTTTAGTCGGTTTATGATAACAAAGAACGTGGCTCTCTGCTGTGGGTGCAATTAGATGAAAAGCAAAGCGACAAAAGGACGACTTGTGTCATTTTGTAATATGACTGACCTCTGACAGATACTCCCTTTCCACGTTTGTCATGATCACCAGTGAGGGGGGAATTAAAAAAACAATAGATGAGACATGCTCAGGAGCTTTGTGCATAGGGGCTGTATGTCTTATTATTGACACCGTTGCTCAAAATATAGAGTCCGCAGAGAGGTGACATTTGACTGAAACACAGGCAGATAGGAAAGCCAACAAAGGGCAGCACAAAGGCCGGCTCCATAATAATGCAGCTCATGACAGATCACACTCATGAATATGGCAGCCGTAAAAGTGCTTGCAGGCATACATATCTATATATCTATCCAGCTCTGTTTGTACGTACACCCGCATGACTTGTACTGAAAATGTATGCACGTCCCCTCCTAATTTACATGCATTTGTGGTGATATGAGAAGACGCGTGCACTGCCTGTTGGACCGATTCTTATTGGTTGATAGCGCTAGGTGGCGTCCTATAAGAGTGCCTGCTGCTTTGTCTTTTGGCCTTTGACCTCTCGCTGGGTGCCCTTCGGCGTTCACTTCCGCGTCCGCTTCGTGCCTCTCGGCAGCACAGACAGCTGCTGCGCAAACGGGGTTAATGCCGCTCGCGGACCCATGCCGCATGCAACTGAACTTAAGGTAGGATTCCCCCTGGTTACGGTGTAGCGTATAGCTTAGTTTAGCTTATAGCCTCTATGCTATGTTTGTAGGCTCCCGTGTCTGCGCCTCTCGCCTCTCAATGAGCGACAAGCTTGATGTCTGGTGGTAAGTGTGTCCGTCTTCCTGGTGCATGAGCTGTCCTATTCCAATGTGATTTATTCCTCCTTTTTCTCTGTTTTTGGTAGACGCTGCCGTCTTGCCCGTGTGCAAAGTTTCGAGCTGACATATATTGCATGTTTGTTGTGCCGGTTCTGCATGTCCGCCGGTCCCATCTGCTTGCTGTAAATGCCACTTTTCTACCGCAGCTACGGCACGCTTGGTAGATGCGAGCGACCCTCCAGTGTCGACAACTAGCTGGGGGCTACGTTTGGGGCTTTCTGCGGGAGCTACCCCACTCCCCTCTACGGAACGCTTTTCCCCTCACCAAACCACGAACTGTGCCGCTCGCGTTGACTTGAGTGAAGTCAGAACTGACTGAACTGTTGCTCTACGTTGCATCAAAATGTTTATGTTGTAAAAATTGTGTTTTATTTCCCAGGAGCTGCGGGTCAAATGGTGGTGGTGGTGGTGGTCGTTCGGTGGTGGTAACTTTGTTTGTATATATTTGCAAAGCACTTTCAGTTGATTTTGGTTTTGTAGTGGGTTTTGTTGTGTTTTGTTGCTTTATTTAGGTTGCCCCATTTTAGTTCGCTCCATCCGTCCAGCCTAACTCCAGCTCCCTGGCTCTTTGAGGGTGAGTGTATGTGGGTGTGTGCGTGTGAGTTTATTGGCGCCAAATGTTTTAGAAGACAAGAGCCACTATTTTAATCAAGTTGAAATAAACGTCTGTTTTAAGGATTTATAATAAGCATAATAAATATTGTAAATGGAGCCAGTGTCTCTGTCGCCTCATTCAAGGTAAGCTTACCTGGGTGCCTTAGCTTCATTATTCCCTCACCCTCCTCGCCACATTTGGCGCTGTCGGCAGGATTACTATTTGGAGGCAGAGACCTGTTCCATTTACTGTTAGGCATTTTAAAGTTGAATTTGATTTGTCACTGTGTTGCGAATTCATTGAGACAGTCCTATTTAAACTGAGTTTTTGTTCACTTGTAAGGGCAAGACGGCAGTTGTTCACCGCTGAGTAGTTTTTTTTAACGTGTTCTTGTAGCCATGGAGGAAGAGCTGCAGGAATTGAGGAATCAAGTTGCTCAGCTAATGGCAGACAACCAGAGGTTGCGCACAGAGTGCGCATCTGTTACATCTGACTCAGGTTCCGGAACCTCATCGGTTCCTGTGCCCCCCACTGCCCCTGTGACTGACAGGTTAGTGTTCATCCCCAGGGATCGCAAATGTCCGATGTTCCGGGGGCGTACAGGGATTGGTGTAGGGGAATGGGTTGAAGAGGCGCAGGCCTGTATGAGGGCCCGACATTTGGTACCAGCAGACCAGGCATTCTTTCTGTTGGACCACTTGGAGGGGGAGGCGAGAGAAGAAATCAAATTCCGCTCCAGCGCAGAGCGCGGGGACCCTACCAAAATTATTGCGATACTCCAAGAATTGTACGGGTGCACAGAGTCTTATGTTGCGCTACAGGAGGCCTTTTTCTCCAGAAAACAGCAAGAGGAGGAGACTCTTCAGGAGTTCTCCCTCGCCTTGCTGGGTTTGATGGAGAAGGTTAAATTGCAGGCTCCTGGGGACATACCGAATGCTAATGTTTTATTACGTGACCAATTTATTGAACATGTGCGCGATGGCGCGTTGCGTCGCGATCTAAAACAGTATGTGCGCCGGAATGTGAGGGCAACCTTGCTTGAGGTCAGGGGAGAGGCAATTCGGTGGGAGCTTGAGGGACTGCCAGCTAGGATGCGGGGCAGGAGCAACTCGGTGCCTTCAGCATTAGGATTGCAATACGCTATGCGGAGTGGTTCTCGGACGGAGACCGGGCTTACTCGGACTGAGGTAAGTGAAATGAAGGAGCTTTTAAGGAAACAACAGGAACAACTTGATTTATTGACTCGGAGTATTTCTCTTCTTCAAGCAGGCCCGCAACGCAGCAATCCTCCGCGTCGTGGCCCAGTTACATGCTTTCGTTGCCAACAAACGGGCCATATCGCCAGAGACTGTGATGGCATTCGTGTCCCTCAGCCTCCGCGTTCCCCAACTCCAGCACAGGCGCGCTACCCCCCACCGTCGGAAAACTAGTGCCCACCGCACTTCAGAGCCAAAGTTCGGGTGGGGCAACAGTCGGCTCAACCAGTGTTTGTAAGGAGATTGCGGAAGTTCCAGAGTTGATCGCCTCGTGTCCTCACATTGATGTTTGTATGGCCGGTGTTACCGTGCCCTGTCTAGTGGACACAGGTTCAATGGTGACTACGATCACAGAGACTTTTTTCCGTGAGCAGTTTGAGCCATGGGGGGAAGAGCGCTTAAAAGCTTGTCATTGGCTTCAGCTCAGAGCAGCCAATGGCCTCTCTATCCCCTACATTGGTTATTTAGAAGTAACAGTTGAGCTCTGTAGTAAAGTCATGCAACATTGTGGGGTCTTGGTGGTGAAGGACCCACCGGTAAGAAACTTATCCTCCCAGGTTTCTGGGGTCCTCGGGATGAATGTGATTCGCAGATGTTATCAGGAACTGTTCGGGCAGTATGGGGAAGCGTTGTTTGATAGTGCTTCTATTGCAGCATCCCCCACTCCATTGTTCGATGCCTTCCAACAATGTCAGGCTGCGGAATTACAGTCCCTTCTAAAGCAACCGGGTAGGGCCAGGGTTCAAGGGAAGAGGGCAGTTCGCGTACCTGGTGGTGCGATGGTAATTGTTCCGGCCACCTGCTCTTCGCAGTTTTCGGGGACTACGGTTCTCTTTGAACCGATGGAGCGTGGTTTGCCAGCAGGCTTGCTGGCTTCAACTGCCTTGGTCCAAGCGGTTCAGGGTACTGCCTATGTTCCCATCGTTAATGTCGGTGACAGTGATGTGCTCTTGTATCCTCGTACACTGGTCGGGACTTTGGATAACGTTAATGTAGTGAGCCTCCCACCCGGAGTGATTGAAGTGCCCTCCATAACTGCGCGTATCTCCTCTCAAAGTGCTTCCTACCCAGCGGCAGGCCAGTTTGCAGACGTTGACCTATCTCTCCTCTCTGTTGAGGAACAGAAGGAGGTGCGGTCATTATTGAGCAAGTATGCCCCTGTTTTCGCTGCACATGACCAGGACCTGGGCTGCACCAGCCTGATTGCTCACGACATCCCCTTGCTGGATGAGGCCCCAGTCCGTCAGCGATACCGTCGTATCCCCCCATCAGAGTACGAGTTGGTCAAAGAGCATATTAATCAGCTCTTGAAAGCACAGGTGATCAGAGAGAGCTCCAGCCCATACGCGTCACCGATTGTTCTGGTCCGCAAAAAGGATGGCAGTATTCGCCTGTGTGTTGACTATCGTCAACTTAACATCAAGACCCGGAAGGATGCCTTTCCACTCCCACGCATAGAAGAGTCGCTTGATGCTATGACGGGGGCACGCTGGTTCTCCACTATGGACTTGGCTAGCGGGTACAACCAAGTCCCCGTTGCAGAGGGCGACCGGCACAAGACGGCGTTCTGTACGCCTTTTGGCCTGTTTGAGTGGAATCGCATGCCTTTCGGGCTCTGCAATGCTCCCAGCACATTCCAAAGACTGATGCAGCGGATCTTTGGCGACCAGCAACACCAGTCTCTCCTTCTCTACCTGGACGATATTGTTGTTTTCTCGTCCACGGTGAGGCAGCATCTGGACAGGCTGGACGTGGTGCTAGGGAGGTTGCAGAGCGAGGGGCTTAAGGCAAAGCTGAGTAAATGCCGTTTTTTTCAGCGAGAGGTTCACTACCTGGGCCACGTGATTTCTGATCGGGGAGTGGCCACGGACCCTGACAAGATTGAGGTAGTAGCTAATTGGCCGGTTCCATCCACGGCTACAGAGTTGCGTTCCTTCTTGGGGTTCGCGAGCTACTATCGACGTTTTGTCGAGGGTTTTGCAAAGTTAGCCGCTCCTTTACACCGCAGAGTAGCTGAGTTGACAGGGAAACGGACAAAGAGGGACGCCCAAGGCCATGCCGGCCCTTGGTCGGAAGAATGCCAGCAGAGCTTTGAGGCCCTCAAGGCCCGACTCACGTCTGCCCCAGTATTGGCTTACGCTGACTTTTCCCTCCCCTTTATACTGGAAGTTGATGCCAGCCATGCAGGCTTGGGAGCAGTTCTCTCCCAGGAACAGGGAGGGAAAGTCCGTCCGGTTGCGTTTGCCAGTAGAGGCCTCCGACCCACAGAGCGGAACATGTCCAATTACAGCTCCATGAAATTGGAGCTGTTGGCCCTTAAGTGGGCAATGACAGAAAAGTTTCGCGAGTATTTACTAGGGCAGAAGTGTGTGGTGTACACTGATAACAACCCCTTGAGCCACCTCTCCTCAGCCAAATTGGGAGCCATTGAGCAACGCTGGGCTGCCCAGCTGGCCTCATTCGATTTTGAGTTGAAGTACCGCTCTGGGAGGTGTAACAAAAACGCAGATGCGTTGTCTCGTCGGCCAGGGCTATCTCCATCAGAGGTAGCAGCGGTGGCTTTGGGCACTTCTGTGCCCCAGTCACTACAGGAAAGGTTGCAGGGTTTACAGGCGCGGGCAGTGCAGTCGGTGGTGACCGTTTTTCCTTCGCTTGGTTCTGCTGATCTCCATGATCTGCAACAAGCTGATCCGGTTCTAGGCGAGGTCTTATCCTTCTGGCGGCAAAACCGACAGCCCACTCGTGCGGAGCGCAGTACTTTCTCTCCTCCAGCCCTGCTTCTGTTGGGTCAGTGGAACCGGTTGGTTGAGTTAGATGGTCTTGTGTACCGGCAGGTGTTTCGGCCAGATGGTGGCGCAGCAGTCTACCAGCTTCTTCTACCCAGGGCACTCGTTAAACCGGCCCTCCAACAGGTCCATGATGAGCATGGCCACCAAGGGGTGGAGCGGACCTTGTCCTTGCTACGCGACCGTTGTTATTGGCCGGGCATGTCTCAGGAGGTCACTCAGTGGTGCCAGGCATGTGAGCGGTGTCAGTTTGCTAAAGACAATAACCCCGTCTCACATGCTTTTATGGGCCATCTGATGGCCTCAAAACCTAATGATATCGTAGCCATTGATTTTACTTTGCTTGAACCGACGTCCGCCGGCCTGGAGAATGTCCTCGTTATGACCGACGTCTTCAGTAAATACACACTTGCGGTTCCCACTCGCGATCAGCGTGCCTCGACCGTGGCACAGGTCCTGGTTACGGAGTGGTTTGCCCGGCTTGGTGTTCCGGCCCGCATCCATTCCGACCAGGGTCGGAATTTTGAAAGCTCGTTGATCGAGCAGTTATTAGGGTTTTATGGCATCAGAAAGTCACGGACCACACCGTACCACCCAGCGGGTAATGGTCAGTGTGAGCGATTTAATCGGACGCTGCACAATCTCTTGCGCTCCCTGCCCACCTTTCGTAAAAGAGATTGGAGTGTTTGTTTGCCTCAGGTTCTTTTTGCTTACAACACCACCCCGCACCCGTCGACAGGAGAGTCACCATTTTTTCTCATGTTTGGGCAGGAACCGCGCCTGCCCATTGATTTCTTGCTAGGTCAAGTCCAGGACCCCGTGGGGGGAAGTGTACACGAGTGGGTGCAAGAGCATCAGGCCCGTCTGCGTGTGGCCTTCGACGGTGCACGTGAGAGGTTGCGACTTGCTGCTGCCCGTCGGAAGGCCAATTACGATCAGCACGTTAGGGAAGCTCCCCTAAAGGCAGGTCAGCTCGTATTACTGCGTAATTGTGGCACTAAGGGTCGTCACAAGATTCAAGATCTGTGGTGTCCAACCGCCCATGTGGTCGTGCGGGCTCCAGGTGACGGTGGAGCGGTGTACACTATAGCCCCGGTTAGTGAACAGACTAAGGTTAAGAAAGTGCACCGTTCCTTGTTGAAGGCCTTGGTCTCCAGTGAAGCACCAGGTCCGTCCGATCCTGTGGTTCCCCCTTTGGCTCCCCCGGAGGAGGTGCCTCCAGAAGAGGAGTGCTTTGATGCTGACTTGTTTCTGAGACAGCCAGCTTGTCCATCGGCAGGCAGGCCCCCTTCAGCCTTGCCGGAGTCCTTTTCTCCGCCGCCTCCGGTGCTGAGGGTTAATGCGCTGCCAGCGGTTCCTCCTGCTTTATCTGTTGGTAGACCGGTTGCTTTACCAGCTACGGCCTCTTGCCTTGAGCCCGGGTCTTTGCGTCGGACTGCTAGGGCTACGGCCGGCCTACACAGCAATCCGCATAATCTTCCCCAACCTGTAAACCGTTAGTTAAAGGACACTAGAGCGAACGTGTGGTTGAGTGCCTGGGACAAGGTGCGAGGCATCTTAGGTAATCGGCGGGCCGCCGACGCAGACCGGGGGGGTAGATGTGGTGATATGAGAAGACGCGTGCACTGCCTGTTGGACCGATTCTTATTGGTTGATAGCGCTAGGTGGCGTCCTATAAGAGTGCCTGCTGCTTTGTCTTTTGGCCTTTGACCTCTCGCTGGGTGCCCTTCGGCGTTCACTTCCGCGTCCGCTTCGTGCCTCTCGGCAGCACAGACAGCTGCTGCGCAAACGGGGTTAATGCCGCTCGCGGACCCATGCCGCATGCAACTGAACTTAAGGTAGGATTCCCCCTGGTTACGGTGTAGCGTATAGCTTAGTTTAGCTTATAGCCTCTATGCTATGTTTGTAGGCTCCCGTGTCTGCGCCTCTCGCCTCTCAATGAGCGACAAGCTTGATGTCTGGTGGTAAGTGTGTCCGTCTTCCTGGTGCATGAGCTGTCCTATTCCAATGTGATTTATTCCTCCTTTTTCTCTGTTTTTGGTAGACGCTGCCGTCTTGCCCGTGTGCAAAGTTTCGAGCTGACATATATTGCATGTTTGTTGTGCCGGTTCTGCATGTCCGCCGGTCCCATCTGCTTGCTGTAAATGCCACTTTTCTACCGCAGCTACGGCACGCTTGGTAGATGCGAGCGACCCTCCAGTGTCGACAACTAGCTGGGGGCTACGTTTGGGGCTTTCTGCGGGAGCTACCCCACTCCCCTCTACGGAACGCTTTTCCCCTCACCAAACCACGAACTGTGCCGCTCGCGTTGACTTGAGTGAAGTCAGAACTGACTGAACTGTTGCTCTACGTTGCATCAAAATGTTTATGTTGTAAAAATTGTGTTTTATTTCCCAGGAGCTGCGGGTCAAATGGTGGTGGTGGTGGTGGTCGTTCGGTGGTGGTAACTTTGTTTGTATATATTTGCAAAGCACTTTCAGTTGATTTTGGTTTTGTAGTGGGTTTTGTTGTGTTTTGTTGCTTTATTTAGGTTGCCCCATTTTAGTTCGCTCCATCCGTCCAGCCTAACTCCAGCTCCCTGGCTCTTTGAGGGTGAGTGTATGTGGGTGTGTGCGTGTGAGTTTATTGGCGCCAAATGTTTTAGAAGACAAGAGCCACTATTTTAATCAAGTTGAAATAAACGTCTGTTTTAAGGATTTATAATAAGCATAATAAATATTGTAAATGGAGCCAGTGTCTCTGTCGCCTCATTCAAGGTAAGCTTACCTGGGTGCCTTAGCTTCATTATTCCCTCACCCTCCTCGCCACACATTACTATTACTACTGGTGTTAAGGCATTTATATGTCTCTAGCTGCATGTGCTGACTCCCAGTGGGGCCTGAAAAGTCAATCAACAAGTCTGTCAGTGGAGCAGGACACGCACTCTGCACAGGGATCAATGCCCTTCAACACCCGCCCACCCATGCAAAGCTCCTAAAATCCCTCACACAATCCCTCACCCGTAGGGTACAGATTTTGTGTGCCGTGTGTTTCTCTAACTGTGACCATGTATGCTTTAACACCTCTTAATGTTGTATAAAAAGTCATAGCTTGAACCTCTGCCATGTCTGACATCACTTTTTCTTTCTGGCGATTTTGTGACACTTTTTTAAAACAAACAAACAAAAAGACCAGCGTTCCAATGTGATATTAATATGTGATATCGGATATCGGCCTGCAGCTGAAATCTCAGATACAGTCAAACCATGCAGCGCACAAAATACAATCCAACCTGAACTGTACACACATAACAATTTATTCTGTACCATTTTGCAACGCAACTCAGTGAGTGACAGCGAACAACAAGCGGTGTCCAGCCAAAGATAAGATCCTGTTTGCATGTATTTACTTCCACAGCCAATCAATTCATTGACAGCGCGTTATATAGTACATGCCGCTGTTTTGCAGGTCGTTTTTGTGTATGCTCAGATACTTGCAAAATTAGGGGGAACATTGGCAGACGCTAAGTGGCATTGTACTGTATTCGCGCTCCAATACAGGCAATCCATTCCAGAATCCCCTCAAGCAAATCTATCAAGCAGTACCGGATCCAGCAAGCAGACCCCATGTGATTACAACAACGGTGCTAACAAGGAAGGAGCCGGACCAACGTCGGCTGCGTGGCAGCGCCCCATGCCAAAGTCTGAAGAAGACGTCGCAGGAAACCAGGGAAGTTCAACACGACCAACCCCTTCGCACAGCTGAAGCAGCACCACAAAAAACAGCATTAGGATCCTCACAAGACCACAGGGGCGAATAACAAACCTCCAGCCCCTCAAACAACCAACGCCGTCTGAAATATCCGCATAGTGAGAAAGTGAGTTTTTCTCATGCCTACTGTTGCTGACTATTGTCCTCCGTTTGAGTAATATCACTTCATTCAGCCTTTTCTGACACTCCACACTACAAAATAAGTGATAAAAGTGTGTATGATTCTAATGCTAATGTCGGTATCGACCGATACTCAAGGCTGTAATATCCCTATTGTATCGGAAGTGAAAAAGACGCCACTACAAAGCAGTAAGACTCCTGCATCAGCGTAGTGCCATCCCTTGTTATTGTTGGAGGGTTTGTATGATATATTATTATTACACTTGCATGATTGTTCAAATGTTAAACAAAAACATTGCCTGTTGTTCCACTATTTAACCTTTGCATAATGAATTTGTCATCGAAGTTCAGAAGTAAGTGTCTTA
This sequence comes from Dunckerocampus dactyliophorus, assembly GCF_027744805.1. NCBI lineage: Eukaryota > Metazoa > Chordata > Actinopteri > Syngnathiformes > Syngnathidae > Dunckerocampus > Dunckerocampus dactyliophorus. Next base: position 15,372,011 of record NC_072828.1, read on the forward strand.
AAGTTTTGACGTTTTACTAGCATTAGTGAACGTACTTACTTTTACACTTGTATGACCATTTTATCAAAATCTGAATCAATCGAAGGAACATTTTGTGGAAGAACCTTTTGAGGTTCTACTGTATCGACCCTTTCCTTACTAACTTGAATTCACTTTTGGAACTTTTTTTGAGACTAGCCTTGCCTTATTCAGGATCTCATCTGCCCTCAATTTACTCTCCCAATGACCTCCCAACCCTGACCTGTCAGTGCAGCGTTCCTCACTTTACTAAAAGCTATATTGTTTGTTTGAAAAAAAAACATAAATACTTAAATATTTGAAGTCTTATTCAGTCTAACTCAAAAGCCAAGAAGAGAAGTCCCACCACTGTGCTAACTGTGTGTAAGCTCTCTGTTAGTGCATTAGTTTTTTTTTGACTGACCCGTTGTGTTTCTCCATGAGGGTGGGCTTTGCTCTTGTTCTCTCCACACTGGCCAGTCCTTTTCCTTGCCCATGTTGCCACAGACCTCATTCTCTCTTCCTCTCTGGTTCCTGTGGCCTCCCAGGGCTTCCTTTAGCTGTCAAGACACAAGACTGCTGAGGGACTGGGATGATGGTGGAGGCGGGGGTGACTGTTTGGAGGTGTATGTTGGGTATCATGTTCGCTCTCTCTTTCCTACTACAGATTTATGGGGGCTCAGTCCTTCTCTAAATATTTGCCTTTCCCCCTGTACTGCGGGAGATTGATGGCCTTTGATGTGTGTGTGTGTGTGTGTGTTGGGGGGGTTGCAGAGGTGTTTTGTGTTTAAGAAGTATGCGGATAGGTGAAGGTCTAGTGTAGGACCACTCCGAGTACAGGGTCTAATGTGCTGCATAGGAACTTGTACTTGTACTTGAACACGCGCAAGGAGCGCACGCATGCACATTGACACACGAACGCAGATGCTGGAGAAATTATTATCATCAACAAAACACTGGGATAAAGGTTGGCCAAATACCTGTTCCGCAGAGGATTTTGCTGGAAGAAACTGAGCCGACTGACTGCTAATAATAATCCTACGTAGAGTCAATCACGAGTTAGAAAAACATCTGCTATAAAGCTACCTCTTAATCTCTCCACATCTCCTTTCCTAAATAATGGGTCTCATATTCTCATATCGCTTTCTATATCCAGAAAATGTTGCATCATCTGTGCTTTTTCTACCTTCAAGACTATTTTGTATATAGTGTCAATGCAAGGCTCTGCCGTATCTTCAAAATTTTGACCCTCACCAAATAGCTAAATGTTACAATACAGTACAATTTCATGGAACAAATACTATTAAGTTGTAAATGTATGAGTGTTTCTGATATAGTATTTACGCCAGCAGCGAAGGCCTTGCTGGCCGACTGCTCCAAGTTTTGGACTCTGCACTGAACTCAAGGACTGGTCTGTTGTCATTCATGTGCCAGATTTGGCCTGCGTACCACCAATTTAATAGATGATCTAGACCAGGGGTCGGGTACCTTTTTGGCTAAGAGAGCCATGAAAGCCACATATTTTAAAATGTATTTCCGTGAGAGCCATATCATATTTTTTAACACCGAATACAACCAAATGTGTGTATATTTAAGGAAGACCAACAATTTTAGTATAATAATGTTGTTATATTGACGCTAACCAATAATAAATTAATTACTTTTTACCGTTAATGCGACTTCTGGTGCTGCATGGTTTTGCGCCCTGCTCCGTATCTTTCTTTCTTTTCCTTTTTCGTCAAAATGGTTGTCTCTGCACAATTAGTTAGCTGACTATTTGATTAAAGGAGGGACGACCCCAATAATAATCAAGTTTTGATGTCTGACATGGAAAATATGGGAAGGACGCTAGAAAATAAAATGGATGGATTAAAATGCATTAGAATGCATGTTTTGAATGTAATTTTTAACATTGTGTTTTCTGTAATGTTTTACTTTAAAATGTCAGGAAAACAAATTAAAATAAACACATTTTATGGTGTTAAGAAATGTCTGAGAGCCAGATGCAGTCATCAAAAGAGCCACATCTGGCTCCCGAGCTGTAGGTTCCCTACCCCTGATCTAGACGATGAGCACAGTGGTCACACACATTACACTCATTTTTGCTTCCATGTGGCAATGCACACGCACATGCATACACTCGCCCAAACACGCACACACACGCACACCCACACACATGCACACGCAAACACACACGCAAACACACTTTAGCCTGCGCATCTTCTTTAACAGCTCAGTGTCAGGGGGTAAGTAGTGGGGCCCTACCTCTGCACCCCACAAAGTAGAGTTCAGCAGTAGTTTAAGTAGGTTTCCATTGCAGCACACAAGTGCTAATGCGTTTTTATGCATAATTCGGATGCACATTTTTTGAACACACACATATAGATGCATGTATGTATTAACGCACATAGACGAAACATATTAATGACATGGAAGAAAAAGATAAAAACAGACAGGTCATTTCACAGGAAACTCCTCAAATCATGCTATTAGCTTCCTGGAAGAACAGAGAAAAATGGAGGAAGAAGGAGACAAAAGCAGGCACGAATACTACAGGTCGAAGGAGGAGTTCTCGTCTTAAAACAACAGAAAAAGAAAGGGAAAGGAACTTGTAGCCATTTGACCTCCTGCCTTTTTGAGCGGAATGTGGTCCGGTGGCATTTACATGTTCACAGTGATTTATTGGTGCTGGCGTCCCCCCTCTGTCTCTGTCAATACAGGCCTCTCAGAGCCAGGAAAAAGGTCCTAAGCCCAAGGAGACAGTAAGGCTGAAGTATTCTCCTTCTCCTCCGCCTGCACCTGTTCCTCAGGCTTGGGGGGGTGGCAGGAATGAGAGGCTGTGATTATGTGTGAAAAGCCTCTCTGCTGGATAGGCCAGTGTGACAGTGTCAATCTGATAATGTTTTCTGTGTGGAATTACTACACGGGCAAGTTCTTGTCGGGCATTTCCCTCAATTATTATCCAGAAGTTATCCAGTTATGTTGCTTATCATTGTATTATGTGTACACCAGTCATTGCAGTGATTTTGGTCCCCCATCATCTAAAGGATTGACTAGAATTTAAGCTTTTTTTGTGATGCCACCACAGAACAGTGACAGACTGCCGTCCATAAAGCCAGAAATGGAAGTTATTGCATCTCAACAATAAATGGGTAATAATAATCAAAGAAAAATAGAAAACACACTTCAAATTTAGCGTTCGTTTGGAGCATGTCATCAAAAAGTGACGACATTTTATATTTGTAACGCCTTCTTAAAAATGACGGTTAACGTTTTTTTTTTTTAATACTTGCGTGACAATAATTGTAATAGCAACAGTGTAACCTTGTGTTTCCACTGTAAATCCAAATGCACTTATTGTATAATACGTAGAACGCGCATACGTTTTTTTTTCCAAAACAATTTATTACATGGTGCCCTGCTATCTAGAACCAACATTTCTTATGGAGAAAGTGTTCCACTTTTAGCCCTAAATGCTGGTTATATTTTTGAGGTCCGTTTTCCCATTCTGGTTATGACTTTACTTAGAAATGATTGCAGCGTATTAAATAATAAGCCCTCTTCTTGAGTTAACAGCGTCTATACTCATGTCTATACTCATACTCTATGTCACTTGAGGCATAGGGCTTTGCTAAGCATAGCAGTCCTGATGTCAGTAAGATAAATCCCATGACGGCTTCTATGGAAGAAAAAACAAGGGTAAGCAAACACAAGAGAGGAGTTGCTGTTTCTCACTCATCCATGAGATGGGGAGACAAAAAGAGTTATTTCTAGTTTGCCAGAAAATGTGTATGTGTTGTACACCAGTGTGTATGCGAGTGTCTTGACTGCAGCTGGCATATACAGGAAACCACAGAAAGCTAACATTTATTCCCATAAAATGAGGGTTCGAAGCATTGCTCCACCTGCCTGATGTTGAGAAAATCACAAAGCGTGGTGGTCAGACAAAATAACCAGTGATTTCTACATCCACCACGAACTTTATACACTAGATGACCCCGTGTGTGTGCACGCGCGTGTGTGTATGTGTGTGTGTGTGTGTGTGTGTGTGGAGAGAGATTAGACACTGTGTGAGTCACAGCAAGGCTGCAGGTGATTGGTCAGGAAGTGGTCATGTTATTATCTTTAATTGAGGGTAATTGTAGCACAGCGTGTGCCATACTGTACATGTTAGTGTGTATGTGTATCTTTCTACGTGTCTGTGTTTGTGTTTAGGTGTACGCAGAGGGGGAAATTACAGCTTGGAGTTTTGGCTTGCTTTGATTAAAAACAAAACAGAGTAAACATTGGGTTTTAGTGGGCAGCATTTAGGAATGGTGGGTGTCCTCTGTACATAGTTATGTGTATGTGTGTGCTCGACATCGTGCTACTATTGTGTACCATATGACGGCGATGAACAGCCTACTTATCTAACTGTCATGGATCTCTCAGCGGATTGTTATTACAAACAAACTGATTTTTGACTTTTAACGTCTACCAACAGGGCTACACTGAACCATAGGGTTACTCTGTGGATCACCATGAATGACTCCTGTTCTCTAGCTATGACCTCAAAGTTGTATTATATCCAGTGTCCTGCGTTTATTATCAACAACGTAAGACCCTTTTTTTGCCCACTTGCTAACTTTTTTGAGGCACCCATTTCAGGCCCATTCGTTTTTAATTTTTGCAAGATTTTGTGTTTGCTCTGAAGAAAATGACCTCCTTCACACAAATGTGTAAACATTCCACATAGACAAGTTTGCCGCATATATCATTCTGCTCGCCGACCGCAAACATTTACGCAACAATAAGTCAACAACAATTGAACTTAATGGACTTTAACCAACACAATGACTGCTTTTCGCCAAATATGGTGTCTCACGCCTGTGTGGAACCGTATAAATAATAATATAAATAAATAACAAAATTCGAAATAATATTAAAGGGAAAAAAATGATGGAAAAAAACAATTACCTTTACAACTTTTAAGAGATGTGTTTTACACTGTAATCCACTGAAAATGACTCAACACAGCAACAACAAGTGAGGAGCAAGATAATTGATAATTGTCTTGCCTACAGTCAAGCAGGGTGGTGGTATCATACGCCCTGGGACTGCATAAGTGCTGCTGGCACTGGGGGTCCGGTGTTCATTGAGTGGAAACATGAAGTCCAACATGTACTGTGGCATTGTGGAGCAGAGCATGATCCCCTCCCTGGGCCTCATGGCAGTTTTCCAACATGATAATGAACCCACACTCACTTCTACGAGTGCCTTGCTGAGGATTGTGAAGGTGATGGAGTGGTTCAGACTTGAACCCAGTTGAGCACCTGTGGGACATCCTCAAACAGAAGGAACGTGGAGTCCAAGGTGTCTAACATCTACCAGCTCCAACAGTGACGTCATCATGGAGGAGTGGAAAAGGATTCCAGTGACAACCTGTGCAGCTCTGTGAATTTCATGTCCAAGAGGATTTAGGCAGTGCTAGATAACAATGGTGCTCATGATAAATATCGACACTTCGCACACATTTTTGTTGACTGAGGTGAGGTGTACTCACTTGTGTTGCCAGCTATTTAGACAATAATGGCTGTGTTTGACTCTTTTTCAGTGGATGTTTTATTTATACTGCTGTAAACGCCATTTGACAATATTTTCAAAGTGCCTGTGCATTTCTGCTACAACTTGTTGATTTAAATAGTTTTTCTATGCATTTTCTAGTTGCTTACCTCCCTTGTTTCTTTCTGCTGGCTTCTACCCTCCAGGGCATCTCCTCTATGTATATCTGATGTGATGAACCACTCTGGGAATGGATCTAATTGAGGACAATCATTCAGGTAAAAGGCCCTCGACCATGATGCTACCATGTCTGTGGTCTATACATGTTTGCTACCTGTGAGTGGGAGAAAAACGAGGTGTTAAGGAGGGGTCATATGTGTTCTTCTTGACGCCGCCCAGCCCCACCACCTCTTCTTCTCTCTCCACTATCATTAAAATGTTGTGCTGACCCTTGCTACCTTACTGTTGCCCCAACAGGCCTTTGTGTGGTGCTGAGAAGAGGCACTATGAGAGCGAGAGAGGCAGAGATGGAGTGAGGAGAGGCACGTCTGCTCCTGTTGTTGACTAGCACCATTGTTTTGGACCTCTGGGAGCACCTCTTTAACACCGGGAGCGCCGGGTGCTTTAGAAAGTGCTCCACTTTTCATTCTCACCCATCCCTGCTTTGACACCATCCCCATCCTGAATCCCACCCTCTTATGACTTGTAAACATCACGGTTTTAATGGTCCTATTTGGCGATGCAATAGGGTGATTCTCCTGAAAGGGGTACCGGCGAGGGTGCCGTCACTTTGAAGGTGCCGTCACCTCAAGGAGCATGACGCACAGGCTACAGTGATTTTAATCTACAATCACTTCATAAAATCATTCCATAAAAACATAAAATCATTCTAAAATCATTAGACACAATTCCATAAATCATTCCATAAAAAAAAAAAAATTAAACATGAAGAGTGCAGATAAAATACTTTCAGTTGTCATATGCACAGTTGAATAAAAGTGTTGAGAGAAGTGATGATGAATGTCAGAGATGTACTTTGGCCAAGACCATGAAAAGACTTGTACACAAGCAGAGCTGTTTTAAAGTCTAATCTCTGAGCGACAGGAAGCCTGCTGGAGACAAAGACATGGATTAGTCTCTCTAAATCTGTCTTAGACACTATTCCCTTGATTTTGGAAATGTTTTTTAGGTGGTAAAGAGCTGATGATGTTTTTGACTTCATGTGGCTGTTAAAGTTCAGATCTGAGTCCATTATTACCCCTAGATTTCTAACCTGATGATTTAGGTTTTAGAGAAAGAGTCTCAAGGTGACTGATAAGACTTTCTCTTTGTTTGTAAGAAATGGTATGGTGTGGTATGTTTATTTGTTTCAGACATGCGTAACAAGTTCCATGAAGGACCATCACATGGTTACATTTGAACAATTCAACATGTCTGAAAAGCAGTAGGAAGACGCAGAGTTTATATTTAATCCTTCCCCATCTCCATATCCATTATTGATAATTAATACACACCACAACTTTTACTTGTTGACACTTACAATATTTTACTTTCCGACATTTGTCATTTACATTTTTTTCCACATAAATTGAATATGTTTGTAGTTACAGCATAGAAAATACACATATAACTTTCTAAATATGGTTTTTAACATTATTAGAGCCCGGTACATTAAATAACACGCCTATAGTCACCTTTACACTGCTATTATTCATTGTTTACATCACATTGCGCAACTCTTATGCGGCAGGGACTCGAAACGGTCGCTAGCTAGCAAGCTACGGAGCTAACAAGCTCGCAAGCTAGTGAGCTAACCAGTTAGCCTCAAATTTATTCAAATTTATATGATACATTTATGTTCGATAAGTCTCAGAGCGCCCACAATAGTGCATTGGAAGTGTGTTCCCTGGGATCTCGCCTTGAGACTACAATTTAGACATTTTAAAAGTAGCTTTAACACTAATGAGCATTTTTTCCACTTTTCACATACACACTCTGCAGTTGACCAACATAATAGATATATGTCACATAAAAAAAGGTTAACATTAAGGAGGGGGGGCAGGGGGACACAAACGTGAGCAACACTTGCATAGCTATGTGAGCTACAGTGCGAACATTACAGTCACATTTTAACACAGCATCAACTTAGGTGAGCCTATTTGCTGAAAAAAAGCCCAAAATGCTGAAACGTACAGCTCCAACGTCTGTTCCTGACTGATGAATAGTTGGTAGGACTTTATTTTAAGATATGAAGCGAAACCTTTGTTAGCATATGCATAGCACAGTGCATAGCATAGTGAGCATATGCAGGGTGCAGGCTTATGTAGCAAGAGGCCGTCCTTGAGGAAGGAGAATTTCACTTCATGACGTCATGAAAACAGGGAACTTCAAAACAACCTCTTTACTCAAAAGGGGGGCAAATTGAGGAGTTTATAGCATTTCTCATGTTTGGTGCTCATAACAGGCTAGGGACACATTACTTTTAGAAGATCGTTAAAAAGTCAATGGTGTTGTAACGCCCATCAAACGCCCATTAAATCAAAATATGTTTAGATCAACTTTTCATCCCTCAAAGATGCCTTCAGGGACATTTTCTTAAGTTTAGTGCATTGAATCTAGGCATAATTCAATTAGCAGTCCCCGTACACAGACGTCAGCAATGATCTAAATGAGGTGCGCAGCCATAAAATATGCACAATGATTGCAAAAGCCATCTATGTGAAGAGCACCCCATCATCTCCTCTCTCTTGTTCTCTCACTCTCCTTTCACCCAGGAAGTGTTGGTGTCATTTCATTGCGACTGGTAGTGAGTGTAACACGACAGAGGGGAGAGGAGGGGGTGATGGGAGGGTAATAGGGTTGGACAGGCTGTTGTCGAGTGATCCAACCCCACTTAGCACTTAGACCCCCATAGCATCCATGTCCCACTCTTCCTGCCTGCCTCTTTATTTTTCTCCCTCATCCTTTCTCCATGTGTTTTTTTTTTTTAAACTTCCTACCGATGTTTAGTGTCTCTCTGAGGTATTGCGGCATTCCCTTCAACTCTCTGCTCACCCACAACTCTTGGTAGTTTTGACGTGGCTGGGAGTTCAAAGGTCGCCTGGTGACCCTGAATCCTCTAACTCTGCATCTTCCCCGTGCTCCGTCAGTCCTGCTTTTCAGCGACTGTGAAGTTAGTCCCCAGCGACTACTGTTGGCTGCATTTTATGTGTTTGCGTGCGCCTCATATGTCCGTAAAAGTCACATGTAGGGCCAGAAAATGAGAAAGCGGAATGTACAGCGACTAGAGATAAAGCACCACTTTTGAAAGCATTATGTTCTATTGACTAGGGGTATAACGATACATGAGTTGTCACTTAGACGTTTCCGATGTGATGCTGCTTCAAATGCACGATGAGTTTGCTTGTATTAAACTTCCCTGGTTCTGTGCCACCATGGGAAACTTGTGTACAGCAAGTTTTGCACTCATCCGCAACATCTTTTTCAGACTTTTAATGACAAATACACACTGTCGACATCACTCCTACATCATGCTGAACACGTTAGCACTTTAGTACATGCTGTTGTTGTGATCACATGGACCAGGGGTCACCAACGTGGTGCCCGCGGGCACCAGGTAGCCCCCCACGACCACATGAGGTGCCCGCAAGCCTGCTTTTCATTCAGGTTTTCAGTTAATAATGAAAGAACAGTAGAAAGAAATGCATTCTGAAATACAAAATGTGAGTTGTGGACACCAGCATTTTGTTAATGTTCTGGTAAAACAAGTATATTTGCTTTGTTTGGGTTTAAAATAAACTCTGAAAATAAATGTTACAAAAATGAGTAGCTCTTGGACATTTTCATTTTGTAAAAGTAGCTCTCACAAGGAAAAACGTTGGTGACCCCTGACATGGACTCTATCCGGCTGGAGTCTGGAATCGACTGTTTATATCCGAGTGCCAATATCGGGGATTTTAGCTGCAGGCCAATACTCCAATACTCATTTATTTGCTGACATTGGCCCGATATCCAATACCAATATCGGATCGGGACACCCCTTCTAAAAACAAAATAATAATTCAGACTGTTCAAACAATTACTGTTTCACTTGCACTGCATAAAAATAAATGCAAACTTATATTTATTTAATATTTTTTTGATAATTGTATTGGCTGCTACCATTTTGCAGTTTTTCATGTTTAATTTAAAAATCATGAGGGCTGTTTACACAAAAGTTAAGCTATTTTATACAGTATTTTGCGTTTTGTTCCCTTACTGCACCGAAAATGAACCGAACCTTAAACTAAGTTATGTACTGAACTGTGATTATGGCATACCGTTACAGTCCTGCGATTGATGAATAGAATTCAAGTGATTTTGTTTGTAGCACTTTTTGTCGGTGATTGTACTGAGGATGTTTGTGTGTGTGTGTGTGTGTGTGTGTGCGTGTGTGTGCGGGTGTGTGTTTGTGTGTGTAGGGGCATTGGCTTGCTGAGCAATCCAACCCCTCTTCATGATCAATTACAGTCTTCACGCTCACTCCACTTGCTGGCCAGCTCTCTGCAGCATCCAACACACTAGCAGGCAAAACATTAGCATAAGTAAGAACTCTATATTTCTCTCTCTTCTCATAATATCCTCTTCCCTACCTTCTATATTGGCCTCTCTCTTTTGCAATCTCTCGCTTGTTCTTTGTCTATTTCTGACTCTCCATCATCCCCTTCTCGCTGTCTCTCTCTCTTGCAGTGAAACGTCATTGTCATGGAGAGAGGCATGACAATAATGAAGCGGCTGCAAATCACACTGATTGTTAGTGCTGGACTCGCTAGATGGGGAGAGAGCTAATGTAATTGTCCAAGCCCTTGTCACTGTTGATACAGGCTCTTCAGAAGGTATGGGGTGATTTAGCTAAAAGCTATCTCTAGGCCAAGTAATTAGACACACCATTCAGTGTCACATTAGCACAGGCTGCTGCCACAGCGTCCCTGACACCGTGTGTGAACACAAACACGCACATCTCGCAAAGGGTTTTAGCCACGCCACTCTGGTGTGTTAGTCAAACCATTAAAAGGAAACATGGTGTTCCAAGCAGGGACAGAGAGCCAATTTGCCGTTTCTCCCGACTCACCGCGGGTCATCTAAGATCGAATTGAGGTAGTGCAACACACTTGACTTCGCCAAAGCATCCAGTGTTCCCCATCTCGGCGCTGCTGTGACTCTGTGCTCCCCCATTAAATCAATTAAACCAATCTGACACTCTGCTCCCAACAGACGGGGCAGAGTGGAGCAGGCACTGTGCCCTCATGTTCAACATGTACTTCAGTGGCATTCTAACCTAACACCCATGGGAATTGGACTGGAGAGCATTGGATTGTTCAGATACACTCATTTCTGGGATAATGCTTTCTGTAGAGTCCCGTTTGATTTGAATTTTATTTATTTATTTATTTCCATAATGTCTGACATATTCGGATAATATATGTTCCCATATACAGTAAAAAAGGCAGTCCAAAACAGTAACCCGACTAGAATTTTCCAGTCAAACACTTTACCTTACAAGACTCCAGATAATCTGAGTTGTTCGAACTTTTCCCATAGCAAACAACAGAAATGGACATATTCCTTTCCACGGTCCACCTGTCACCATCATAAAGCTCTTATCAACTGTACACATAATGTCTTAACTAAAATTTCAAATGCAAAAAGAACAAGAAAGAAGCTACATAGGCAAGGCAAGGCTGTAGGGTTGGGCAGTAATTTTTATATACCGGTATATATTCTTCCGATGATAAGAAAATGATATATACCGATATAAATGATCATTTGAAACGGAAAAAAGCAGAGTAGATGACGTGTTTTTCCTGCGACTGCGCGCCACTGCGCATTATATCTCATTATTATATCTATATATTATATCTCAACACTAAACCGCCTCCTCCCGAACTAAACATGTTGAAATCGCGATGAACACCAGCGAAAGTTGGCGGAACCTCCTCTTCCGGAGCGTGAATGGAAGCTAGCGGGCGGGGTTAGCTTGGTTTAGCATGCTAGTGCGGTTCAGCATAAAACTGAAACGCAGCCTCACCGTGTTTAGTCCTGACTCTGAGCACCCGCAGGAGACCACTCCCTGAGCTTCTCAGAGTCCGAGATGGTTCATTTGGTTCTAACATGTCAGAGATGTAATTTGGTGCAAGACCACGAAAAGACTTGCACACAAGCAGAGCTGTTTTAAAGTCTATTCTCGCCAGGGCAGAGACCTGAGTACTGGACTAATACGGTCATATTTCCTGGCAGGAATCCAGCAGCAGCATTCTGGATGTACTGCAGCCCGGTGAGAAGGCCGTTACAGTAGTCTAGCCTGCTTGAGACGAGGGCATGGATCAGTCTCTCTAAATCTGTCTTAGACACTATTCCCTTGATTTTGGCAATGCTTTTTAGGTTATAAACAGCTGCTGATGCTATTGACTTAATGGGACTGTTAAAGTTCAGATTTGAGTCCATTATTACCGCTACATTTCTAACCTGATGACGAGGTTTTAGAGAAAGAGTCTCAAGGTGAGTTGTCTCTTTGTCAATGACAGGTGTGAAATGTGTCAGCTATCAGTGTCTAGCTGGCTGCAGATCATTTAAAAAAATAAATTTAGCTGGAGTTTCCCCACTGTGGGATGTTAGTGTATAATAAAGTAAGGCACTTCAGTGTAAATGTTGATAAAGTAGAAAAGGAAGGATGCTAAAGGCAGCCTGACTTAAAGGGATAGTTCGGGTTTTTTGGCATGTGTAACATCAGTCCATTGATGAAGACTGCTGAAGAGCACTGCGACGCGAGAGTCTTCTTCCGCAGTGAAACATATATATTGTAAACTTACACCACCAGGGACCACGACACAGCCAAATCTGATAAAAAAAAATAGTTTACGCTGACGGTACCACCATTAAGACATCCACATAAATGGCAGCCTCACTTGTCATCAGGCAGTAAAACGGGATGGCTACTTTGTAATTCCGTCGGAATGACATTGTTGATGGGTTTTAGCTTGACGCTGCAAGTGTTTTCAAGGACTTGAGAGGTTTAAGATAAGGCCAAGTGGAAAGCACTAAAAATTCCTTCTAAAAAAAATGCTTCTCTTGCTCCTTCCCCTTTCTCGCCTCTCTCTTTATGGGGACACCAGACTCCCTGACAGTTTGTTTTAAATTTGACCATGCAGATGTTTCTGTGGGTGACTGCCTTTTATAGTTTGGAAAAGATTATATCAGCTTTCCTTAAGATTGTGTTACTGTATTGAAAAAGAAAAAGACTGGAGTTTGGAAGGGAGTGGATCACATGGGAACGAGAGAAGGGGAGACAGGGAGGTGGCACAGCGGTTGTAGGGTCTCTAATTCTGGGTGTCCCTCTTGGTCCCAGAGAATTCCTGCGTAGTTGGAGGAGATGGTGATCAGGGAAAACAGGTTTTCAGCCCATAGCAGCCCAGGTTTGGATTACTGCATTAGACACAGATTCTTTCTCATTTCAAAGGACAACAATAGCGTCAAATTTTGGGACATTCGTTTTTGATGGGCAGCTGCTGCAAAGTGCACAGTGATGGAGGGCAAGGGAGGAGACGCTCTGCACAATCCCTTTCCTCCTTTTTGTCTATAATGTAAATGTTCCAAATAATGCCTCTATTCAGTTAACCACAGCTAACCGTTATAACAGTCACTCTCCAATTAACGCAACACAACGAAGTATTCAAATCTTCAGACATGTTTGCATCATGCAGTTCAGTTCAGTTTGGCTTGTGACACCACACATCAACCAAACGATAATGAGTAATGAGAAGTGGGACAGTTCGGGTCAGATATTTTGGGACCATGTCAATGGAAATGCTGGAAAATATGTACCGTACCAGAAGCAAACTGGTGGAAATTGGTGGAAACGGCGGCATTAGTTGACGTCATCCATACTACAGCAATTATTGGCACTCTTCCATTAGATATACTGTACGGTAATTCACTTTTGGCCTTTGTTTACAGTGTTGCTTCCTCTCCTTAACCCTCCCTGTGATGATATCATTCTGTTTCTGTCGTCCGTCCTCCACATTCCATGGATAAAATCATACATATCATTTATCTGTTATGACAGCCAGCCTGCTTCCGTTTCAGTGTCATGATGAATCTATTAAGCCTTTCATCTCTCAACTGCCAAAGCCCATCAGCGACAGCGTCTAATGTTTCCTTATGAAAATACTAGTATACAAAATAATTATATAGGAAGGATTAAAGAGATGGAAAGGAGCCATTGGGTTCTGGTGTGTACTGTAGATCCAGATGATTTTAACAAGACCTGAAAAGCTGATGATGTAGAGACGTTTTTGCAGATTGAGCTTGGGTTTATTGCTGCTCTGGGTGTGTTCATTTTAAACTTTTTAAAATTTTGCCGCGCCCAAATTTTAAATGACTAAGTGATTTCTATGTTCATTTAGATCAATTCACCTGCTTGCTTGCATCAAAATATTATTTTTCAAGTAAAAATTATCTTTCCACGCAGACTTAATGAAAAAATTCTTCAGTACAACGGCAATATCTCACAATCCAGCAGCGGCAGCAGAAACGGCTGGGGTTAATTACAGCAAAGCCTAAATGTCCCTCAGTTCCAATTTTCGTTCTGGCACATGTAGCACCATGAAAACAGCTCATGACTTTGGCCCTGTACTTACTTGCATTATGAGAGGAAATTGGGCTTAGCGCTGGCAAATTTCCTGCTGTGTTGGCTCGCTGCTGCTGAGGAAATACACTGGAAATGTTAAGGGACAGTGACTACTTTGTGTGTGGCGCTTTGACTTGATGCTGTGGACTGACATGGCTTTGACTACTCCATGTTGCAGGCTTACAGGTATTCTTGTACTCCTGCAACACTTTTCTATCAGAATAGCCTGATATAGTTTTTTTTTAAAATGTATATATTGTATGCTTTCATCCATCCGTTGTTTATGCCGCTTATCCTGTCCAGTGTTGTGAGGAGCTGGAGCCTAACATAGCTTACTTCAGTTGAATTTTGTAAATAAATATTTCTGTCCAGTTATTGATGGAATATTAATTTTTAAAAAAATAAAAATTGTAGTGTCCTGAGAGATGCAGTCATTGATTCTTATCAAGAAATGAATTGTCGTATATTTGGGCTATTGTGATTTATACATACAAATCAAACGGCTTCTCGACTAGCGGGTAAGAGCTTTTGTTCCTGTCACTCACGCAAACCAGGAATATTGCTGGACAAAAGTGTCTGAAATATTTGGCAAGTTAGCAAATTTGTAATGTGTTCTGATGCTAATTTTAAGATAATGGTGAGCTACTCAAGTTGAGTCAATTAGCTTGTGCTTAATTTTCCACATAAATGCAAGATAATGTATGACACTTTTGGGCTTATTTTTTATATAAACGAGTAGTATAGGAAACTGCATTATAAAGACTGTATTTCCTTGCTGGTCACAACACTGGGAAGCATTCCAAAATCGAACAAAACGCTATACAAACGTATAGTAGTGTTTCTTAGCCTTATGAAAATAATAATCACTTCACGGTAGCAACTATTTATCACATTATTACATTATCTCATCAATTTTCAATGTACTCAACTAGAAAAGAGTGTATTTGAAATACAGGAAGTGAATAAGGGTATTGCAATTGATGTGAAATGGACGAGGGGTAGGATAAAATAAGCTTTGCTTCTTCCTACTCCTTTTGGACATGTGGAACTGTGAATTGTAATATGTGACGTATTCCAATGTAACTTGTATGCATGTTCAAATCAAGCATTACCATTGCCATTACCATAATGTCAGTGAGCATTGTTATCATTGTACATTGTTTATATAGTTCTTGTGTTGACTTGCATTTCAGGTATACCTAATAAAGTGTGTCATCATGGTATATACACTTGTTTGAGTCTTGAAATGGACCTTTTAAGATTCTTTCACTCTTTTTCTGCTCGGCAACATGGAGACTCATCATCAACAACAAAAAAGACCGAGAAGTAACAAATGGATGTCATTATGCGGGCGTTTCTTGTGCCACCAGCACTTGAAGTCATCCGTGCCTTGTAGTCCATTCTTTTGCAAGCCCAGATTGCTACTTGGTCGTAATGTTACATGTCGAACCCAACATGATTGTCTCCAAATATGATGAAAGGGGGCATCTCTGCAACAAACTTTGAGTGGCTCCCATCTTTTTATCGTGTTCCCTTTTCACCCCTCCAGGCTACTCAGAGAGGAGGAATATGGTAGGCGGGGAGACAAAAAAGTGCTTGCGCCTCTGCCGCCTTTGCCTTCCTCTTTGTAGCGCCGTCGCTGTTAGTCACAAATGATTATGCCCTGGCGACTGGCAACCAAGTGATGCTATTTGCCTGTAATAGCATGGCAATCAGTGTCAATCTGCGTTGGGCTGCAACAATTGTTCACACCATGTGCCCTTTGACTGTATTTTACATATGCTTATACTTATGCTTGTTTTCTTCGCTCTGCTGATTCAGTGTATGAGAGGATACGCTCTATGCCGTATACATACAATCTATTTCATGTAAACATCCTCTTGATACTATATTGTGTCTTTCTAATAAGAGTAAGCAGTTGATTGTATAGCACTTGCCGCATTACTTTGTCTGGCAAAGAAGAGGAGATGATTGGAGAGAGGACAAGGCAGTGAGGAATCAGCATTCATCTCCGTGGAGTGTTCCAGTCTCACCTTTTTAATCTATGGAAATGTATGGCACAGATGAAGTGTAATTGTAAAGGGGACTTACACCATTAAATCTCTCAAGTGTTTGTTGCAGCAGGGGCCACAGCAAAAACCCAGCTGTAATCACCACAGGTTCACCCCTGCTGATGACTGGGAGGGAATTAATTTGGCGCGGAGAAAAACAAATTACGGCTCGACTCGGCACCGCGCCGCCGTCACACAATAGCATGTATAAATATTTTATCACGGGTGATCCAGGTTAGCAAAGGTTTAGTACATCTCCATTTACACAAGGGCCCTCTCTCCACACAGTGGCCTCTGTGGCTCCCCTCCTGGACATCCTCCTGATGAGGGCCTGCCTGCCTGCCTGAGCGCTGTCCTCTCCTTCACCTCCCTGTCTTCCTCCTGGCTGTGTCTTTCTCCTCCATGTGAACTCCCCCTGTCTCCTGTCTGCTCTCTTCATCCGTCTCCTCCAGTTGTTAAATTAACCAAAAAAAAATTCTGGAGACTATGCTGCCATGTCTTAATCCATCCTGACAGTGACGTATCACTTGCTGAGAGACAGCGTCGACTACACCGTGAAAAACAGGATTCAGCTGAAAATGTCACGCTGATTTATGGACCGATGTGTAAATCACGTTTTCGGGGAGGATGGGAGAGTGCGCCGTGCATATGACCCACTTGGTTTTCCTATCCACAGTAAAGATCCTGTTGGATATTTTGAATTGCAATAAATTAGCTGGGGCGAAAATATGGGCTTTGTTATTTTAGCTTCCTCTTTCACTTGCTCCCCAGCTCGACGATAAAACAAGCCTGTGTGATACTATATAATAGGAAATAGAATAATACTGTAAAAAAGGCTTTGCACTACATTCGACCTTGTTTGCAATGAAATACCTTCGCGTATAGTAAAGGTCCACCCCCTGGAAATTTTCTGTGTGGTCCACACATTGGATAGCTGCAGTGTTCACCTGAGCAGTGTTTATTTTGAATTTCATCTATCCGTATGTGTTAGCCTTTCGATGGACAGATGTGCCTCTCACCTAACAGACAGGCAGTGTTTGCAAGGTGGGGGTTTAAACACTTTGCTTATTTTTGACATTTAAGGCAGAAAGACACATTACGGTATCTGAGTACACCCCTCTCATTTCAGCAACCATTATATTACAACATTTCCTCTCAAGGGACACTACTTTAGAGTAGTCACGGTACAGCTTGTATAGCAGTAGAGAAAATGAGTCAACACATTGTGTTGGGAAATAGGTGTGTCCAAAGTTTGTTATGCATTGTCACCATTGTTATTTAGCACTGCCTTCATCCTATTGGGCATGGAATTCACCAAAGCTTCACAGATTGTTACTCGAATCCTCTTCCACTTCTCCCTGATGACATCACTGGTGGAGCTGGTGGATGTTGACACATCTCCTCCACCTTCCTTCCAAATGAGGAAGTGCTTAATTGAGTTCAGGTCGGGAGGAGACATACTTGGCCAGACCATCACTTCTACCTTCACCTGCCTCAGCAAGGCACTGTTTGGGCTCCTTATCATGTTGGAAAACTGCCATGTGGTCCAGCTTCCGAAAGGAAGGGACGATGGTCTGCTAGTGTCACAGTACATGTTAGAATTCTTAGAACCGAAGCTCTCCAGTGGCCACAACACTCATGCAGCCTACCGCCACCATGCTTGATTGTAACAAGACACAATTATCTTGGTACTCATTTATGTTGCCAGGTGTTTAGGCAATAATGGCTGTGTGCTAAGTCAATGGTTAGTAAATCTATACTGCTGTACACTGACTACTCTAAAGTATATCCAAGTTTTCTTTCTATAGTATTGTCCCTAAAGAAGATATACTGTACTAAAAATGGGTGCTGAGATATAGGAGGTAGACACCTTTGTGACATATTGAACTTTTTTACACTGTTATCCATTGCTTTTGCGGCCCTCTTATGTGTTGATTTATTGTAACCAAGCCCACTTGTTTCAAATTTGTCAGGCAATGATAAGTTTATGAAACACTGCTACACATCATTTCTTCAAGTTCATCTTAAATATTGCCCAAGCTTTTTAATTAAAGCGAACAGCTCCTATACATTTGTACAGAAATGACTGGTTGTCAATAAACGGCAGGCAATTAGACATGCAGCGAGCCAGTGATGAGTGCGGTGTGCATAATGGGGCCCATGCTGACACCCAGCCCCAGCACGTGCCGCTGCAGCTCCCTCTCTCGCGCTCTAATGAGAGGGATTTAATAGATTTATAGCAGCGGTGGATTCCTGTGCACCCGCAGGCTGTTTGCTGGCTTGGTAGAAGCATCTGTTATAACTGGTGAATCCTCCATGTTCATTAGAAAGGTCTGCTTGATGGGAACAGGTAGCAAAATTGATGCTGTGCTATGTAGCAAGATTTGGAGAAACTACATTTGTATTATTTTTCATGAAGAATATACAGATCAGGTGGAATTTCAACAGGCTGTAATGTCTTCATTTTAAAGCAATGGAGTCACAGTCGTTTTTTTTTGTGGGCAACAACCAATAACCGACTAGCAGGCCCAACTCTGCTGCATAAACGGGTTGCTGTAAACATTGATTAAAATAAATAAAAGGAAAACCTAATCTGATCTCTTTTGTGCTAAAAACCCTAAAGCCCATTGTAAATGTTGCACAAAATTTCACATGCAGATGAAAAGTGAATTAACATGTTTTTGTTGTAGCGCATTTGAGTATATATTAAAATACTGTCCCCTTCTATTCCAGTCACTGATTAAGATGAATGACATTTAAATGGGTGAGGCTTTATGCTAAGTTAGTCAACATCCTGTGTAAATCATCACATTTTATTGACATACTTTCATCAAAATAAAATGTATTTATTTGCATTAGGCCTTACATTTATTCACGGCTTTCACTGCCTGCAATTCCTCTTTGATCCAAATCTTTTTTTTTTTTTTCAGGCCATGCTCCTTCCCAGATGTCACCAGAGTCACACTTCGGCCCTTCTGTGCCAATCAATAAGACCGGTCTGCTAATTTATTGTTAATATGTCCATTGATCAAGTGTCCCGTGGGAGCACAGTGACAAACGGCGTCCACTTAAATCCCTGTGTAGCATCACATCACATCATAAAGTAAAATGACTGCATCATCAAGGTGTTGATAATTTGACGGAATATACTAAAAGTTCATTAAAAAAACATTTAAACTGCCATTTTAAAACTTTGCAGTGCAGCTTGAATACTATTCCGTCTCTATGTTAATGTGATGATTAGTGTCAGTGTAGACCAAACCTTAAGGTAACATTCACAAATGTTATTTAATTAACAAATTAAGTATGTTTTTTTAAATGAGGCATTTGTCCCCATTTGTCTTTAACTAATTTATTATCAATTTGTTTGAAGAAATCACTTGCTGTTCTAAGTTTTCACACATACTATAATTAATTCTTTAAAACAAAAAAATTGTCCCATTTAAAAATAATTTGATAATGGTCTACCAATGACTAACAAATCCACATTAATATCCCAGCAGACCCAAATATCCTGCCTCCTGCATCTGATTTTGATCAATGACATCCAAAAGGAAGCAGTGGTTTGAAAACCATGAACCCGTATCAAGTTAACAAGATACATTTTCCTTTCCTCTTCCTTTTTTTTTTTTTTTTTTGCTCTCCTATAGCCTTGGGAGGAATTTGAGGACAAAAGCAACATTTAGCGTCTGCTTGTTTATTCCTCTGCTGGCTCTGTATTTATTCACTCCTGTCACTCATCTTTTTTCTCTCTCTCCTCTCTCAGCCTCGCACACTCTTCCTTTGCAGCTTCCTCTCACACAAGCGCCGCAACGACGGAGCTGCAGCAACACAACGAGCAAGAGTAAAGATCTGGGTGACCATCTGAAACCAATTATGGCGGCACTGCAGCCACCCAGAAACTCAGTGACGGATGGGGATCTTGTATTTATAGCTGGGGTAATTGGCAACACTCAGACACACATAACTGACACACACAATAAATAGACATTAGAATGTACACGAGGCGGACTTTGTGTTTATACGTAACATACAGGTCTCACAGGAAGTAGAAAAAGAGCATTCGTGATGAGAAGACAAAAATGGGAATTTTTCATTGAGGAACATCACATGTTTTTGCACTTGCACAATTCAACATGTCCCAAAAGGAGTAGGAAGAAGCAGAGCTTTTTTTAATCATACCCCTTCACTATGGCTCAGCAATTAGTGATGGTTTTTGGCTTCTTCTTTTCTTATAGGGAAAGAAAATAATAGAAAATGTGTGACAATATACAGGTATATAGCTTATGCAGAGATAAACGAAAAGGAAAAAAGAAAGAATAAAAATAGAAGTAAAATAAAAAATAATAATAATTACAAAGAACATGAATGGAGAAGGAGTAAAAAGGGGTAATAAAATAAAATAGAAGTAAAATGAAGAAATAAATTTATTCTAAAAAAAAAGTAAATGGAATTTATGTCTTGCTTGGTCTAATCGGAGCTGATCTTTACAGCCTATACTTGAAGGCAGCACGAGCTTGTACAGGCTGCTGTCTGTCGTGGTCTGTCAGTGCGTCAAAACCTGCATGTGAAAATATACAACAAAACATCTGCCTCTTGTTAGGTGCCATAAATGGCTGCCATGTGGTCTGCTGATAAATACTTCGCTGTATTTATTGGAGCGCAACAAATTGGCTACAAACACTGACAAGGAATCGAAGAACTATAAATACTGCAGAGTGCTGAAATCTTTCAATGTGCTACAGGTATTTTACAAGGCTCCCGTTACTCCTTTTTTATGTAGGCATTTCTTTTAACCGCTTTCTTCTTTCACTTGTTAAAAAGGTGGGCTTGGGCTTGGGGGGGGAGGCACTCTCACACTGAGGTCCAGGGCTGAAGTGTGGAAGTGGAAGGCTCGGCCCCCCTGCACTAAAGCTGAGCACAGCCTCCACTTGAGAACGATAAAGAGCAGCCCAACACTCCAAGAGAGATGTAACCAGAAATTCCTGAATGAATCAGCAACAGGCAAACCTTAAACCCCCGTGTAATTACATATTTGGAGTTTATCAGGGTTTATACGAAAATGCACAAGTTTCCCTTCCCTGGTGGTCCTTAAACACATCCATATGTCTCACATGTTTCCATTTCTGCTCCTCCCTCTCTCGAACTTCCTCCTCTTTGACAAATGTTTGTGTCCCATCACAGTGCTCTTTTCTTATTGTTAAGTTTGTCCCATTAGACCCAGGGGGTGTGCCAGTGTTCATGCTGGAAATGTGTGCAAACAGAGGAAGCTGAAACCAGGCTGGAACACACAACAATCTGGGGAGGCCTTCTCGTGTGTGGGCCACTTTTTTTCTCTGCTTTTCCTCTCACTCACTTGCTCTTTCTCTCCTTATTCTCCCTGCTTGAGAAAAATGATCTGTTTTAAAACACGTGCTAAATATTACCATATTTACATTTTCCTGTTTCAAGAAGGCAGCATGAGGGGAAGTGTGTAGTGTCAATTTTTCTTGTCCTCCCCCCTACCATTTTTTTTAAAGTGGGAAGGTCTCTGTCCGAGGTTAGGCCCCGTTTGAAACTTTAAACCTTTTTCATGCTTATTTGTTTTATGATTCTACAGGACACCGTGTTTACACTAAGAGTGCAACATCTGGATTAGATAATTTGTTGGGAATTAACTGAGCCCAAATGCTTATCCAGCTCATCTGATTACATCTGTTTGATGTTGGCCCCCCCCCATCCACCCCAACATGCATTTATTCTTCAGCCAACTCACCACTGTGCTCTTGTTGCTGCGTATGTGGTTTTCCAAAAAAGGATTTACACACAGCGGATTTGAAGTTAATTACACCGGCCCATAGCTCGACTGGGTTATCTACCCCATATACTTTATGGAATCGGTGTCTTGGCATATATTAACATTAATACAGTGAAACCTCCAAATACTGATTGACAATACCCCAAAAGTTCTTACCACTACGTTTGGCAAAGCAAAAGCAATTTGGGAAATATGATACAGTAGCGATGTTAATTGTCAAATCAAACCCCATAATTACTTATTTAACACTAAAAATAGATGGTTATAGTTAACTTGTTTTTAACTCATCAGCTATGCAGGTATACAAAATAAAATTGAGCCAACAAGTAACATAATTTCCGGTGTATAAGACGCACCGGTGTTTAAGCCGCACCCACTAAATTTACGAAAAACAATGATTTGTACATATATAAGTCGCCATGTCAATGTCATAAAATGGCATAATGTGGTGCGCACAAGTCCGTGAGGACCAGGCAGCTCTTTATTTGACAGGAGCCAATCATGAGCTTTCAGAATATTCACAATAAGTTTATCAACCCATTGGAAATCACAGGAGGTCATTACTCAATATAACTCTGACTCATGGGGGGTCATCTTAGATAGAATGCTAAAATCATCACACAGCAACTTAACACTCAAAAGGTAGCTCAGAAATATACAAGTACCAATACTAGTTTAAAATAAAAAGCTATTTTAACTTTTTCTCATGATGCATTTCTCCCAGCAGAGCAGTTCCTTGGCCAATGGCAGCCATGGCTGCCGCGCCACCAGCGGGAGCTCATGAACTCAGCGCCATTGGCCAATGAACTGCTCTGCTGGGAGAAATGCATTATGGGAAAAAAACTTAGAATAGGTGTTGCTTTTTATTTTAAACTCTGTTTACCCTGTACACGTCCGACTTTCAATACAGCTCTGAGCTCTGCCCTGTACGGAAGTTCTCGGCCGACATGGCCATCGTGAGAGAATATCAGGAGGGGACAGGAGGCAACACCACAAAGACCAGGGAAATGGTGGTGGATTTAAGGAGAAACAGGACACACCCAGAACCCGTTCTCATTAAAGGTGAGTGTATGGAGGTGGTTCACACCTATAAATACCTGGGAGTGCATCTAGATGATAAACTGAACTGGACTGCCAACATATATGCTCATTGCAGGAAAGAGCAGAGCCGTCTGTACTTCTTCAGAAGGCTGGCGTCCTTCAACATATGCAAGAAGCTGCTACAGATCTTCTACCAGACTGTGGTAGCTAGTGCCCTCCTGTATACAGTAGTGTGCTGGGAGAGCAGACTCAAGTTCAAATCCCCGTGTGGAACCTGCACACTCCCCCTGTGGATATTCTCTGTGTACTCTGGCTTGGAGACTCTGTCTATAAGTATGAATGGTTGTTTGTCTATAGGAAAATCTAAGATTAATACTCCTACGTAAAAACGTTTTGCTTAAATCTAGCCTATTAAAAGCAAATTTTAGCTCAATTTAGGAATCTTATAAGAGCATTTGGCTTATTTCTTACATTGTAATAAGAACATTTGACTTAAATCTAGCTATGTGATTAAGAACAATTTGCTTATTTTAGGACTCATTATATTCCTAAACTTCACAAGATAAATATTCTTGTTATACCCCATTGGCAGAATTTTTGCTTGAAATAAGAAAAGTTGTCTCATTTTAATATAATTGGGGCTTCTTTCAAGTATGGCTGTTTTTGCAGTGCTACGATTACCCACCTGAGATCAAGGCGTTTGGTGTAAGGGTTGTCGTTGTACTGTTGTCTCACCTTATGAACTTGCTGAATGTCTCTTCCCAAAAGGATGAGGACCTGAGTATTTTCGTTGAGTGACGTCTACTACAGGTCTCAGATGGGGGAAATAGTGGGCTATATCAGGTGTGAAAATTCATCTGTCATCTGGAATCGTTTCACACTCAGTGAGAGTTCTAAGGTTGGGCTTGATCTTTTTATCATAAGATTCCACCACAAAGTCTGTGGCTCTGCTTCCTGAAGTTTCCATAACACCAGAGCAAGTCTTTTCATAGAAGTCAATGTAGTTGAAGAACTCATGACGTGCAAGTGACAGATTGCTCTGGTTATCTAACACTGCATATGTCTGAATCACTTTTCCTAGCGGATCTTCAAGCATTGGATTGTTCACCCACCAGTTGGGAATGTGAGCTGGGCTTAGTCCGTCGTGAGACAGGTTAGTTTTAGCCTACTGATGATGTGTTGTTGCAATCGTAATTCTTGCTTTGGCACAAGCTTTGAGTGAAGCTACTTTTCTACGTGTTTGTCCAGATATCCTAGAACATGTGTTAAACTCGCCCGCCACATCATTTTATGTGGTCCGTGAAGGCCTTGGAATAATGAGTGTTAATAATGCACTTCACCTTTTTTTTTATAAACTATTTGTTCTTTAATTTTGACAGCAAAATTGTACTGTGTGCAGCTTTTTAAAATGGTAATATTATCTGATTATGCAAGAAGATATTACAGGCATTTTGTGTTATAAAATAACTACGATAAATACTTGAATGTCTGCTTGTCACCTTGACATTCTCACTTCACTGCTCATTTCAAAGCACTTTATCCATCAATTTGTTAGTAAAATTACAATAACCAAGTGCACGGCCATATGCGCTTTGGTTATATTCATATTAATATTCATATTCACCGTTACAAGTGGCCCTTCGAGGGCAGCCATAACACGACGTAGCCCTCAAAAAAATGAGTTTGACACCCCTTTTGACACCCAGAGTCTTCTAGGACTCGGGTCTTCTATGGAGTCTCGAGAGATCAATGTGTTTCTTTTGTGTTCTGTTGCTCGTCCATCCTGACTGCTGGGAGGTCCATGGGGTAAACAACAATGAAATCAGGGTGTGAATCAAACTGCTTTTTATTGATTTTCGTGTATTACTGCCGACCTGGGTTTGAATCTCCGCTTGGGCATCTCTGTGTGGGCTTTGCATGTTCTTGTGCATGCGTGGGTTTTCTCCGGTACTCCGGTTTCCTCCCACATTCCAAAAACATGCATGTTAGGTTAATTGGCGACTCTAAATTGTCCATAGGTATGAATGTGAGTGTGAATGGTTGTTTGAATGGTTGGGTTCCAGCATACCCCCACAACCCTAGTGAGGATAAGCGGCATGGAAAATGGATGGATGGACTTCTGCCCTCACAACACGTTGTCTGCTTTTGTCTAGTGAGACAGATAGTTAACAGCTGAATAAAGGAAACTCCTGAAGTTTTGCTGAGGATCGATGTTCCTTCTTTTGAAGTCCTTTCCTTTCTCAGTTTTATTTCTTTACACTTTTTTTTTTTAATCTGTAAGAAGACAGCGACCTGATCAAGTTTTGTGATGAAGCCCACACGTGGATTTCTGCGTTGTTGCTGCTTTTCTGCTCTGGGCATCTCTGAAAAAGGGTCTGACTAAAAATGACCAGGGCGGAACAAACCATACTGTGAATACGAATGCTTCTGTTCAAAGTCTCAATGTTGCTGGTGTTCAGTTCTTATTGATAAAACATACAAATTAAACTTAATGGATCAGTTCATATATTAGGCCCTTTTTTATCCGAGATACAGACTTAATTAAACCAATACACGTTCCCTCTGGCGTTTCTAATGAGCGTTATCGCCATGCTACGATCCCTCACAAAGCTCAGCCATGTCCCCAGGGTGACGTGCCCTGTTCTCTAATGTGTCCGTCCTGCTGTGATTCCATCACTGCAGTGGAGCCACACAGAAAGCTTAGCCAGACTCTGTGTACACGACAGATGTGTCCAACACTTGATTTGTGCATGTTTTATTGACTCTGGCCATCTGTTAATACAGTTGCTGGTTCCTCCTCTTTATGTTTGTTGATGCATGCAGACAGGGGTGCTGAGTGCCAGAAGAAACACACAGCCCGAGATAAAGAGACGCAGAGAGAGTGCAGTTGGAGCACGGAGGCTAATATTTTATAAAAGGCTGCTGGTTTAAGTGTTAACCTGTGACCTGCCTATAGAACCAGAGCATTTGTTTTAGCTGGCTCATTTTTATTCAAGTGCGGCAAGCTGAAGCCGTGTTGCTTGACGAATGAGTCTCAGATGCTTTAGAAACAGCTTGAATTCCTTTGCCAGGAGGAAAGTGAACGATGGCTTTGGATATTTTGAATTCCTCGTGTTACCGCTTACTAGATTCCCTCTATGATCACTGAAGGCATGTGGATCACCAGTTGGCAGCATTCCTTGGATTGTCTATTCACTTTGTATCACTGTATGCTTGTATACATTGTGAGGGAGTGACCATGGCAGCAGCAGTTGTCCTCTCACGTTGCACCTGACGACTCGTCTTTCCCGTTTATGTGTCACTCTCCTTGACAGTTTTACAAGTGCAACAGTAAGCGTTTGAGTTTGTATTTCATTTTTAGGAACTTAAAGTTCCTTATTACCTGAACTTCAACGTTATAGTTCCAGCTTTAACTATGATATTATTATTAATATTAAAGGTCTGTCTGCCGTGGTTAGGAACTACAAGTGGGGTGCTAACTTTCGAATGTTAAATCTAGCTCTAGATGGTGCTGATGTTTATGCATTTCAATAAAGTTAAAATAAACGTTGGCTTTTCCTCTTTGTAGAAGGACGGCAGCGACAAGCCTCATGCAGCTCATGCACTCCCCCACTCCCCCTTCAAGGGGAATTGGAATACTGCAGCGCCTCAGTGTGTGACATTTCTCTGTTTTATTGTCCAATTAGCAAGAATATTGAATTCACAGCTGCATTAAAGACATTACACAGGTAGTAGAAATCATGGGGTATGATAAATGTTCCTGCAGTCATTATATTGGCAACATGCTGACAAATAGAGGGGCACACGCCATCGCTATCCAGTGCACTCAGTGAAGTGCACCCAGATGGGAGGCTAAGATATTTGCTGCAGCCTCATCTTCCTGCATTTAATCAGGAAATGTGCCAATTCAGCAATTTTTACTTAAGAAAATGTAAAATATATTTATTTTAAAATGTATTTTATGTTATTCGTTCTTTTAAATTTTTCATTGTGGCAGATGAGGCTCACCTGCCTCCCCTGACCGCATGTCACTGCCCTATACAAGACAGCGGTGAGTGAAAGCCATAAACACGAGTTATCTTATTCGGCCTGCACAATTTTTTAAATAGTTTGTCTCTGAATTGCGACAAATACAAACATCTATTTGTTCAATCTCTTCTTTTAAAGCACTATTGGAAACGTATGCTAGTCGGTGGGGGGTGTTTTTATATTTTTTTATTTAAAAAGTGTAATTTGGAGCTCAAGAGGAGCAGCACCTTTATCTACTTTATTAATTACTCTTAGCTACTTCCCACTTGTACAGCACTTTGGTCAACATTATTTTTAAAATTGGCCTTACACAGTCTTCCTAGCACATCACAAACTCGCTCTATCATGTTTTTTCAAAAATTAATTAGTTAATAAATTGCTGTTTCATGGTTTATTAGACAAAAAATATTAAATGTCAAGTCATATGTAGTATTCTAGTCACTACTAGGTGTCAGTAATGTTACATTGATGAGACATTATTTGAATTAAGTCCGAAAAAAGGTTCTCCACTCATTCCGTGTGGCAGTGGTACTGTACGTTTTGTACGTTGCTTCAGAGATCCTGTAACCTGCACATAATCGGTGCGCAATGTGATGTAAACAAAGCTAGCAGTATTGTCGGAGTGTATGTCTATGTATGGCTGTCTTGTAAATCAATCAAATGACAAACGTCATAGTGCGGATGGATGATAGGCTGTTGTTGATCTTTTTTTTTTGATGCTATGTGATCGACCCACATTACATTTGAGATACTACAACAAGGAACTTTCTCAATGCTAACGGTGAGTTATTATGTCTTATTATTGCTTATCATGTCTACTACATTAGGTAATATAAGTATATAGGTATAGACGTGTTTTTCATGTCTACAGGCCTATAATAATGTAAAAAAATATTTTTAGAAGGTCATAAACAGGTTTTCTATGCACCAACTATGAAAGTATTCCGTTTATTAATAGTGATACCTACTGGAAATTCACCTATCGCGGTCGGGACCGGAACCAATTAAGTGAAAAGCACTGTCATCCGGGAAAAATCTCAGAGTAGAACCACTTTTCTGCAATGAGAGGAGTCAGATGAGGTGGCTCGGGAATCTGGTCAGGGGGTCTCCCGGGCGCCTGCCTTTGGAGGTGTTCAGGGTACGTCTGACCGGTAGGAGGCCTCGAGGAAGACCCAGGACACATTGGAGAGACTATGTCTCTCAACTGGCTTAAAACTATTATTTCTAATGAATAGTTATGAAATAGTTTATGGAGGATTTCTTTTGTAGCTTAGGAATGATTACTCTGCCTGTCTTTTTTTGTTTTTATATAAAGGTCTTAGTGACATATCAGTCAATCACCTTTGCAAACCCACTTGATGGACAATGTGGTGGACATGCACTCTTAGAAACACTGGAGACACTCCAGATGATGTCCCATTGACTTTGATGCGAGTTCATGGTTGCATGTGAATCTGGTTCCCGGAACGTAGTCTGGCAGTGACATCACACCCAAGATATTAGCAGAAGGTTTGATAGTTGTTTATTTATCTATGATGGCTGTATGACAAAAATATTTTATTAAGTACTTTAATGAGTACTTTCATTTTGTTATTGTTTTTTTCAAACTTTTTTTGGTGTCATGAGCACTTTAAGGATAGTCCTGATGAACACTTCAAACTAATGGCAGAAGAGGACACATTTGTCGGCTGCATCCGAAGGACCCTTGAAGTTTTTCTAACTGGAACAGCCTTCACGCACCACAATGCACACCTCACAAATGTGCACTATGAAGAATACAGACCCTGAATTGGACACCACTAATGTGTTCCGCATAGGAAACCTGGGCCGCATCCTGAGTGTTCCTAACCAAAAAAAATAGAATCAAGAATACATGTACCATTACACCCCCTAATACTGTTACAGTTTGTTTTTGCTTGTCTGCAACACTCGCATGCACAAATCAACACCAGAATACTTTATATTCAACATGCGTCAGAGGTTTTCACATCAATATTAAACACATCAACACAAAATAACTTTTCCTCTGCAGTGTGTACGTAGTAATCTATAAACTTGGTGGACATATACAGTATAACACAAGACAACTATGAACTTTGATGTATTTGAATGTAGGACTGGGAATCTCAGGATAACCCATGCTACGATACGATTTGCGATACATGGCTCACAATAACCATAACGTCGGTGATAGGGTGAAATAAAACCAAAAAAAAATAAAAATTCATAGTTTATATTTTGCAGCCTCAGGCTGGGATAGGCTCCAGCTTACCCAGGACTCTAATGAGGAAATGCGGTACAGAAAATGGGTGGATATTTTGCAGCACATTTTAACCAGAATACAACCAGCAATTGTGCAAACACAATGAGCAATGAACAACATGATTGTAAAACAGGATTTTATTTTAGGTGTCTGACAAACACTGACACTATTTTAAACTCATCCAGAAAACACAACACATCATGCCTCTCAAGTAGATTAAATCTGTTAAATGGAAGCATAACAAAAATATATATTTAGTATAGTATAGTGGTGTAATCACCGGAAAGAGACAGACAGACAGACAAGGTTGAACTAAACACACGTCTCTTCATTGCATAACGCAACATTTAGCATTTGAATAGAACAATCAACATTTCTCTTTCTAGGCAGTTTTCTCAGCGAACATGGTGACGAACGAGATGGCGGTGCATGTCTGTCGTGCCGCCTGTGTGTCATATTTTTGTGAGATACTTCTTACATCTGCAAAGTCAGCGATGTCTCATAAAACCCAAATTGAGTCCACACTTGTGACTTCAACTATGCCAGCTCAGCTTTCAGTTTACCTTCACCCCCCGACTCCACCATAGGCGGCATTTGTTTGTTTTGTTTGTTCTTCTTCTGATTTATTTTCTTCTTCTTCCTTGACTTCCGCTTCCCGGAAAATGACTTAATACACAGAAATTATTGTCTAAAAAGCTGGCGACGCAAGTGAGTGGCAAGATAACTATGACAAGCGTGCTGCTGGCACCCGAGGACCGCAGTTCCTTGAGGGGAAACATGAATTCCAACATGGTATGGGATATTGTGAAGCAGAGCATAAGCCGCTCCCTTGGGAAACTGGGCCGCATTGTAGTTTTCCAATATGACAAGGAGCCCAAACACACCTCCAAGATGTCAAGTGTCTTGCTGAAGAAGCTGAAGGTGAAGGAGTGGCCAAGTATGCATCCTCCAGAGCTAAACCCAATTGAGCACCTGTGTTGAAGAACTAGACAGACATGACCTCAACCCCATCAATCATGTTTGAGATGATAGATTGCAACTTCTCATCCAACATCAGGGACCACTGGAAAGTGGAAGCTGTTATAGCTGTATAACCAGCTGCAGTTTTCCTCCATTTTCACTATTGGCCTCGTGTCCAGATACTTTCATCCATACGGAGTATCTGTTGTCTTGCTGAAATACCTAAAAGGTGACATCATTCCATGTCCAATCAGATTAACCTACTCACTCAGTCAGCGAGTATTATATCACTTACTGTAGTTGAATGGATGTGTGGAGTGCATCTTGCTGGAAGGTATACAGTGCTGTTTTGTAGACGGCAATGAATGGCTGATTTGTCATTCTGCCTCATCAGCATTACAATATTTTATACTTTTGTTTAACAGAGCTGCTGCAATAACTTTGTTGTATGTATTGACGACAATAAAACGACCATACAGGCGCAAATCTTTCTTCCTGTGGCTAACAATCTAATAAGCGGATGTATTCTTGGTAACACTGCCATGCTTTTATTTGAATGTCATTTTGCACGGACCAAGACAAGTGCGTGCAAGGTCTAATGCAATGTAACAAGGCAGTATTTTATGTTAAGCAGCGTGCTGCAACATAAACAAAGGAGGAAGTTGACAATAATACAACACATGCTGTATATGGAACAATTTTCATACAATTAATCCCTTTGGGTCAAAATTTTATGTAGAGAAAAACGGTCCACCATGTATGTTGTCGTCGACTTTAGCGGGCATTCTTTATTAACAATAATAACACGGTGGACCGGGACTTGATGAGTTGTTCGACATAGCTTGGAGACATAAGCAGGAACGACTTAAGCGATTTCCACTGGATTGTGTTTTGTTGGTTTATTGCAAACTGCACGTTTATAAACTTAATAGAATAGAATAAACTCTCTCATGGGAGACTAATTCTGCCTTCATTGAAATATAAAATTCATAATGACAATGAAAAAGATGGGGAGGGTTATTGTAGATTAATCTAATCTAATAATTAAAACAGTCACTTTTATTGCAAATGTTGATCCAAAATCAGAGGAGAAGTCAAGTCAGTGTTTGTAGGGGGAGGAGCGAGCCTGTGTAGCCTACGGTGGCGCCTAAATGCAGCAGCATAACCCAGGCTTTATTAGAGTGTTAAAAATTAAAATTGATATGGGCATGTCAATTATTTTATGTGAATAGCGAATAGCCATATACCAAGCCAACCCGTATGGTAAATAGATCATTCCATTAAATTATCATCATGATCAATCAAGGTGGGCCGCACGGTGGATGAATGGTTAGCATGTTGGCCACACAGTCAGGAAATCGGGAAGGCCTAGGTTCGAATCTCCGTTGGGTATCTCTGTGTGGAGTTTGCATTTTCTCCGTGTACGCCGGTCTCCTCCCACATTCCAAAAAACATGCATGTTAGGTTAGTTGGCGACTCTAAATTGTGATTTTGTGAAAATGATTGTTTGCGACCAGTCCATGGTGCACCGCGCCTCTCGCCCATAAGTTAGCTGGGATAGGCTCCAGCCCCCGCGGCCCTAAGCGCTGATGTTGAGTGGTCTTGAATTTTCACATTAAAATGACCAACCCACAATAGATTTAGTGCTGGTTTTATGTTTGAGGAAAACAAAAGTTCTGGTTCCACCCTGTGACCTACTAGTGAGTCTCCATCGTGTTACCTCCCAACCTCAGGGACATACTTGATGCTATAATTGGCATGTAATTAGTTAATTGACCCCAGTGTTGTTTAGAAGGCTGGGTTAAAAAGTGACTGGGGGTTTGTAGGTGAGGGTGGAAAGGATTGACCCACAGTGCTTCCTGTGTCACATGACTAGTGGAGGTACCCATCAGCCCCCTTTGAAGTGAGACGCAAACACTGGAAACACTTTCATCGGTCCGATGTGTCATCACAGCCGGGTCGCATGTATATGTATGGGACAGCCTGAAAATATACAAAGCCCAATTTGCCCGCTACAGGCCAACCTCAGGATAATGAATCGCATGTGATGTGTTTCTGATTTTGCAGCCTGAGTCATCACCAGATGTTTTGACAGGATTACTTCCAGTTCTGAGGAAAGAACTCTGCTTTTTCAAAGAGAAACCAACAACCCTCCATTACCAGAGACAAAGAAAAGCAGTCAACAAACATTTTCTGCCATGATTAGTAGAACATCAGGGCTTATAAAATGTTCAATGCTGGGTGTCTCTGGAGGGCAGACCAAAGTGTTTCTTGGGTCTCTAATTGGGGCGACGTAAGCTAAATGAGAGGAGTGTTTGAGGTCAACAACACAAGAGGAAGTAGCAGGCCTTCAGATAAAAGCTTACAGGTGGGGGCTTGAGCGAGCGCTCTCGTACATATGCATGCAAGCTGTGGCGCTTGTTTGTTCTGGTGTCTGTTTGTATGTGGAAAATGTAGCTCCCAAAGCATAATGTGTTTGCTCAATCCGAGCATGCTGTGTACTCTGGACAACATTCCCTGTCCGCCTCGCTCGCTGTGAGCTTGTTTGCACGTGCTAAAGGAGGCACGGCGCCCCTACCCTCCTCACTCACATAATTATTATGCTCTTTTTCAACAATTTCTCTGTGTTTCAACAAAGTCTCAGCAGTGTCACAATACCGTATTGGTTGTCTGTTGGCCAAAATGTAGCCTTGATGCTGGAATTTCGACAGTTTTAAAAGTGCTTTTAGTAAACCCTACTGGGAACATGTCGTTTTGTGCGTCTGTAGCTTTAATGCTAATAAGCGGTGTTTGTCCATGTCTAGCTCCGACACCGTGTTGGGTGAGTCAAAGAAGCCCTATTGTGCACTTTAGCCAATTCTTACATGTATCAGGTTGTGCCTGGCCGATATTAGCAAAACGAGTATTGGGTTATATCGGCCTGGTAATCCAGATGATCACAAAAACAGCATGCGCTAACGTATTTAGCAGCAGCGGAGTGATGTTGGCAGTGTGCACAGGCTGGTGGTGCAGAACCAGGGAAGTTTAATACGACCAATCTCATTGCTAATTTGAAGCAGCATCCCGCCGGAAACTACCAGAGGATGGCAAAAGGTCATTAGCTTGAACAGAAAGAAGCCAACCCTTGTCGGTGGTGAGTAATGTCGGGTTTAAACGCTTATTTGAGCACCTGGAACCTTGCTATATTATACCTAGCTGCTACTATATTGTGGAGGAAACTATATCACCGATGCATGAAGAATAAATGGGTCAGGTTTTCTCATACGTACTGTTGCTGACTATTGTTGTCAGTTTGAGTAATATCACTTGATCATTACACACGACAAAATAGGTACCATAATAAGTATGTACAGTATGATTTGTGCTGATATTGGCTCGATATCAGTATCAACTTATACTCGAGGCTGCTATATCTGTATTGTATTGGAAGTGAAAGAGTTGTATCGGAACACCCCTAACATCTATACTGTACCTTTGCACTTGTCCAACATAATAGACGCCATATGTAACACACAACAAGATAACATTAAAGAGTAGAACAGGAGGACACAAATATTAGCAACACTACCATAGCTACAGTAAGTGAGCTACAAGGCTAACATTATCGTCACATTTTAACAGCAGCATCATGCTAGGTTAGCAGTTCCAGCTTTAAGATGTGCAACAAAGCCTCCTTTTTGTCTTTTAACAAAGGTGTCCTGTGCGTAGTGGTGGTCGTATACGCAGGGTGGGCTTATCTAGCTTGGGCCGGTTCAGAGGCGGTATCATGTTCATGAGGAAGAAGGTCCATGATGTCATGAAAAGACGGAAATTCAAAAGCAACTGTTTGAGCGCCTCTCCTCTCAAAAGTGGAGCAAACAAGCGAGGGAGACGATAGATTTCTGTCACACTTGGTGCTCATATACAGGCTTTATGACTGTTAGAACATCATTAAAAAGTCAGTTTTGCGTAATATGGGACCTTTTTGTGAAGGAAAGGTAGGAGGCCGTGTATGTGTGTGTTCCAGCATGTGCACCCGTATGTTGCGCATCAGAGAGCGACTCCCAGCATGCAGTGTTGTTGTAGGTGAGGGCGAGGAACTCCCTCCTGATGGGCAGCTGTGGCAGAAAGGCCAGCTTTGATCGAAGGCCCAAAAAGAAAAAGAAGAGGAGGAGGAGGGAGGGTAGGCTATCCAGGAGAGCTGCAGAATGGGTCAACCAGAGTGATCTTGTAGCTAATGAGGAGCAGGCAGCTGCTGTCATTGCATTGATAGTGTCTTTAGCAACAAATGTGACCCCCTGATTCACGACTCTGAATAATGTATTTATTCAACAGGCTCAGGGCAGAGTATTGATTATGCACAGATTGGGTTACGTGTGTCTCAGAAGGAGACAAACCAGTCACACGTGCGCACACATTCACACGAAATTCATGTCGCTTAAATCCCATTCGCCTGCAGGCAGACTCTGTGTTGTTCTATTTGTTGCTTCCTGTGTACTACTTATTGGCGTGTTCACAGTTACTGTATTTCCATATTAAATTAAATCCAAAGTTTCCCATTGTTTTGATGTGACTAAAACATGGTGTAAACTGCAGAGATTGTTTCATGACGATGCAAAAAAAAAAAGAAGAAAATATTACTAAACTATTTAAGTGCTCTCTGAAATACTATCCCGTGAAATCTTGAAACACTCCAGCTTTTTTGTGTCAGACCAGAGTCCAAACATCCCTCCTCAAAGCCGCCTACTTTGGCATTGAAGTACTGACACAGGAGAATTGAATTTGACGCCATAAATTGATACCAGTGGGCACCTCAGTGTTCCCTTTTTATTCTTACAAAAATAATCTGCGAAAGCAACCCCCACCCACCGCAAAAAAATCACTTTTGTGATTATTTTGCTTATTTTAACTTTAAGTCCTGTGTACATATTAGAAGATAAGCACTTCGATAAACATTGAGATATTTGCTTTGAAATCCTCTTTTTGCAGTCAATGTGGGCTTTAAATGGGCTTTAATTTAAATGTATTATTAGTTAAAGCTATTGTTTTTCATATTTTATTTAATCTGTGTGTCAAATTTGTACTGTGTTAATATTAACAACAAAGCTATCCAATGACTAGTATTTGCACTACCAAACAAGGTCAATATATTTATGTTTACACAGAATTATTAAGTGTATATATTTTATTTCCATGCGTATTCAATTTTAAATCATAGAGTGTAGATGCAAATTGGGATGGGGTTAATTTTGGGATTTTAAAAAAAATCAATGATAGCTGCTGTGCTAATTACTTTAATTGTAATAATAGCAATCATTATATATTATTTTGTTTTCACTTTTAGTGTAGCAATGTATCATTGTGTCACACATTACAATAATGCCCTTAATGTTTTTTTAAGAGAGATTTGTCAAATGCGGAGAACATTACTGTAATTTCTCACACAGCAGCTCATTAGATTATTTGAATAAAAGTTAAAAAGTGCTGCGTGACTTGTTGCGACACCAACGTAGTATTTTTCACTGTTCCTCCTCATTGATGATTAAAGGGACACGGCATTTGTGTTATAATTATGGCTGCGCTAATGTCTCAGAGCAAGGAGATTGCTTTTTCCGTGCCTGCTCCTCTGCATGCGATGGGAAGGAAGAAAAAAACAAAAACTCTGCGCCACTTAGTGCGGTTTCGGCCCCAGCTTCGGTCCCCCCATATGTGATGCCTGTGTGCCTTGTGGGGCAGACTGAAAAAGAAAAACAACAATTAGACATGAATGCGTGTGTCCAAACAAACGAGTCAAAGGGCCTGTTGTGTTTGTGGGAAGATGATTGGTGGGCGAGAGAGAGCGCCGTTTCTCTGTGAGCTGACCCCACGTTTGAGTCCTGCCGTGCGGGCCAGAGACGCACAGATGGGCCGCTCTCACTCTGTCTCCCCTTCTGTCTTTCTCTTTTTCATTATCTGTCTGTTAGTCCCAGTTCAACTCCCGTGAATCCAGTTCACTTTCATTCAGCTCAATGACATTCCACTTCACTTCTTCTGTCTTTGCCTTGATTCCGTCGTCGGAAGAGGGGCATGTCAAAATATTGACAACATATGACCATGAATTGCAATTGGTTTTGTATTTCATGGCTTGGTTGTGTTGCTGCTTTTCTGCGTAATATATTTGTGAATGAATAACTATGTTGTCAAAGTAAGCTAGATTTTCCTTTCCACTTTCTCATGCACTCCAAATCATTAATAAGGTTAAAAATGAAGTTGTTATGTACAGTATAATAATGAGTTTACAGAAATAACAGCCTCTCTCCAATTATCGCCTGCGTTGAAATAACACCCTAACCCTGGGGGAAAAGGATTTGTAGCATTGTATATTGCTTTGTACAACAGAGCATGAGAGCCACACTGTAAAGAAAAGTACAAGGAAAAAGTGTAATATTACAAGACAAAGTCCACCTTCCAGGCACTGCACTACTCCTGATTGGGCATGGGACACGGGCTCACGTTTGATCACCCTGTAGTTGGCCCCCTTTGATGAGAGTGTCTAGTGATGAAAGGCCGAAACACCCCCTGATTCAAAAGGTACACTACTGATGATGTGTCCCAAAATTTACATCCCTCCCATGGCTGAGATAAAGTTCCCACGCCACTCTCAACATCCACGCCTCATGTGATTACCATCTATTGGCACAAAGGACAGTTTCCATTAAGTCCCGTGTATTTACGAACTGCAAGGATATAGTCATAATAGTGGAAAAAAGCGGAAAAAACGCCATAATTTTATTTATTTTATTTTTATGTTATGAGAATGAAGGCGCGATTTCACGCAAACGTTAACAGCTGCAGCAGCTTTTTCTCTTTAGAAACCTATATTGTATTCATTTGGTAGTATTATTAAATATTAAATAAAAATGTTATAACTTCCCTCAACTGCCCTGCGATTGCCTTGTGGCCAGTCCTGGGTGTACCCCACCTCTCGCGACCCTAGTGAGGACAAGCGGTACAGAAAAACGACGAAAGGATGGACTTCCCTCAACATCCTCATAAATGTTAATGCATGTAAGTTAAGATTTATTCCTGTAATATTTTTTTCTTGGAAAATTAAGATTTTATTTTATGTTCAGCAATAATTCTGGTAATACTTTGACTTCAGTCTGGAAATTCTATGACTTAATGGCATATTTATTCCCAGTCTACTTATTATGCTATAGTTGTGATTGTATTTTAATCGTCTAAAAAATGTTATTCAAATGTATGTTGTATTTACACTAATATTACTAGTGGCTAATATTACACTAGTGGCTTTCATTGTATTGCATGCTAATTATTTTAAGTGACATTGCTATTACGGGCAAAATATTGTCCAAGAATTCTCTATAACTACTCCATAATTCTAGGCCCTTGTGTGAAATATCTAAAAATATTTTTTGTCCCTCCATGTAGCAACTAACAAGCAACAGATTGGTCAGTTGGCCCACGTATGTCCCAGACGAGCAAAAATACAGTGTTGTTATGGTTGTTCTTTGCAGACACGTGAGGATGTGGTTGCAGCCCATCAAACAAACAATAACAGGCCTGAGCTGTCACGCTCTGGTCATGTTGTGGAAAAACAATAGGAAGTGATCGCAAAGATTTGCTCAACATGCCACCCATGCTTTCGACTACAATTGTAGTATGAAAGGCAAAAAAGGAGCAAAGCTGGAGCTGAAAGCAAGTGGAAAAATGAGAAGCAGCTATTTTAGACAAAACAGTCGACAAAAAACCCACGGCACGTTTCCAGCCTTCTTTTCATTTCACATGCATTTTGCGTTTTGAATGGCTTCCAAAACGTGCGGTGTGGGTTGTGTCGCTAATTTGCAGTTATTCTACCGCAGCAAGTAGGCCCTTTTGCGCCTTCTGCAAACGTGCACTTACAGCAGTGCGGCAGTCTCTGCGCTGCCTGTGTGGCCCTTGCAGTGTGAAAACCACATGTCCACTCCGCTCCTCGCTATATGGAGTCGGCCTCACGCTTTCTGCCCTTTTGCACGCCTCCCAGGCTGCAGCAGCTAGAGTAGACTGGACTAGACCTGTGGTCAGGGCCTCTGGTGGTTATTGAGGCGGTGCATGGAGAGTAAGCGGGGGTTGCTCTCTCTCTTTCTCTCTCTTTTTTCTGCATTTGCCAGTAATAGGTTTGGGATGACCTAAGCGATTTGTTGACTGGGACAATAAATCTGTTGTGTGTTTCTTGGCATGCTGAGGGGAGGATTACAAGTTGTCACACAAAGGAATGCAAATTGCAAGCCAAACTCTCCGAGAGGCCCGTGGAGTAGCCAGCTATTTAAGAGTTATTTGTGCCGAACTGTGCCTCCTCCTTCACTATTTTAGGTTTCTCTATTAGTCCTAATAACCATGAAGGGCCTGAGAGTAGCCACTGTATTCATCCCCAATCAATGGCTTTGCCGCCGCACACCCTATAGACCTCACCATTTGCATTCCATCAAGTGAGATGTCCAGCAGGACAATTAGCGATAAGTCGTTCTCAGGCAGGCCAGATGGAAACCTGAATCCTAAAAGAGACTCCTTCTATCTATCTAGCAGTTTATTGATAAAGCGTGATACAGTTGCAGATGTTTTTTGTACCGTTTCAAAATGTAATTGTCATCATTAGCGTCCTAACTGTGTTTAACGTTATACTGTGAAAGTTGTTAATCAACTGCATAACGCATAATGTGTAATGGGGGTATGTCATTTATATTGCTATAATAGTATATACTGTATAAAGAAAGGCACATCAATGGACGGCGATTGACAGATTTTTGCACTTGCAATGAGGGCTACGATTAAAGTGCGGGCTTATTTTCATCAAATCTGAGCAATATTATGATATTATTGATAACACACGAAGTGAACTGCTGCGACACGGAGAAAGGGTACAGTTCAATAAGCTCTGCTTCTTCCTACTCCCTTTCAGAAGTGTTGAATTGTGCTAGCGTAAATGTGATGTTTCTCGATGTAACTTTGTTAAGCATGTTTAAAAAAAAAAAACACTTAAAGAAAATAAAAGTGTAAATAACTACATCAAATTGTATGGAAATGCACATTCATTTTGGAATGAATTTCCAAATTTTGGAAATACGGGCCATTATTTTCCTCAAAAAATAATAATACAGTTAGAGTTATAAATCCCACAGTTTTTGCACATTTATGTTGTTTTGTTTCAGTGTGTTTTTGGGGAGCGGTGACCTATCCCACTTTTTTGGTCGGTCCCTGAACTGAATTCTTTGTGTGTGTGCTAACTTTCGCCCCTGCTGCACCGACAGACTACTTTACTGTATTGTTCACCTCATATTTGGTCCCAAATGCTGATACTATGTGGGAATGCATAAAAGTAAGGTTTGATGACGTCATTGAGTGCTAATGTGCACATTTGTTTGGTTTACAACCTCAAGTTAAGTCATGCTCACACACTGCCTGTTAGATTCAAGATTCAAGAGTTTTATTGTCATGTGCATGGTAAAACAGCAGTTATACCATGCAATGAAAATCTTATTCTGTTCATACTCCCAAGAAAAGAAAGGAAACACAAGAAAGAATAAGAACATAGAAACATAAACACATAAACATATATACCAATAAATTAAGCAACAACAACAGAAGAGACATTAATACAGCAAATAATACAAATAAATAAATAAATAAATAAATAAATAAATAAAGTGCTATGAGTGTGTGCGTGTGTTGCGTGCGGCGTGTGCGAGTGCTTCGTTGAGAAGCCTGATGGCCTGTGGGTAAAAGCTGTTTGCCAGCCTTGTGGTCCTGGACTTCAAACTCCTGTAGCGTCTGCCTGACGGTAGGAGTGTGAATAATGAGTGTTGTGGATGTGTGCTGTCCTTGATGAGGTTGTGTGTTCTGCGTAGGACTCTAGTTTTATAAATGTCTTGCAGTGAGGGGAGGGCTGCCCCAACAATGTTCTGTGAGGTCTTGATCACCCGCTGGAGTGCCTTCCTATCACGTGTTGTACAGTTACCGTACCAAACAGTGATGGAGGCGGTAAGGACACTTTCGATAGTGCATCTGTAGAAGCAACTCAGGATTGTGGTGGACATGCCAAATTTCCTCAGTCTTCTCAGGAAGTATAGTCTCCTTTGGGACTTCTTCAGAATTTGTTGGGTGTTGTGAGACCAGGTGAGGTCCTCGCTGATGTGTGTGCCAAGGAACTTGAAGGTTTTCACCCTCTCCACCTCAGTCTCATCAATAAACAGGGGTCTATGCGGCTCCTTTTCCCTTGTTCTTGGGTCGATGATCATCTCTTTAGTCTTATCTGTATTGAGAAGGAGATTGTTATCACGACACCAAGCTATGAGGTCCGCCACCTCTCTTCTGTATGATGTTTCAACACCACCAGTGATCAGTCCGATGACTGTAGTGTCATCCGCAAATTTAATGATGCTGGTGTTGTTCTGGTGTTGTTACCACACACATTCAACAGCAACGTTATAATCTTTGCTTGGGTCTGTATTCAATTTGTGTTTTTAATTTTTATATTGTTCCTGTTAAAGTTTTACACAATACATAATACAATTAAATTACAGCACTGAGCATGGATACCAAGGCACAAAGAGAAGACATTGAGGAGTTGCAAGATGAAAATGCTGCCTTGTGCGCTGCTCTTAAGGAGGTTAAAAAACCTATGTAAGAAAATAGAGCATTATGCAATGCAATGATTGTTCGACAGGATGAGGCACTATCAAGGCACTGTTGGTGGATAATGCTGCCTTGCGCACCACTCTTGAGGAAGACAAAGAAGCGAAGGAAACTGTGTCTGAGCAAATGAAAAATATAATTGATCAGATGGATCAGAAGGCATGAATGAATGATGTGATCCTCAGACGGCTCCGTATTACACCCAGGTCAAAAGATAGGAAAGTCCGAGACAGAGGAGAACCAAATGGAATCAATGTTCCAACAAAACAACAGATTGCCAACTTCCTACAATCAAAGGAGGTGGATGTCGATATCAACACCATCGACACTTGCATCCTACCATATGCCAGAAACAACACCACGCCTGTCATCATCGTGAAGTTCACCAACATGGAATTCAAAACTGCACTGGCGAAACACGGAAAGAAGCTGAAAGGCACAAACGTCTACTTAAATGAGCATCTGACAAAACGCAACGCTGACATCGCCAAGAAAGCACGAGACTTGAGGAAGTAAAGAAAGATACAAAGCACTTGGAGCACCAACGGCAAAATCTACATTAAGCTCAATGGAGGATCAGGAGAAGCAAGAGTGCTTGCTGTCAAAGGTATCAACAATCTGGGTAAATACAGAAGAACACCTCACCATGACAAAGTAGAACAACCCACAAAGAAAGAACCATGTTGCTAGAAGGATTACATTCAATAACATTGGGCTTTTGATATCGGCGTTGCAAGGGCTTGCTCAACAAGGTACTGGAATTAGTAACCCATGTATCTACAATCATTGACACTCACATACAACATCAAAGACAGCAGGAAGTGGATTCGGATATCAACAGGGGAAAAAGGAAGAACTTGTTTTGAGGTTTTTTGTTTACAAAAAACATAGCAATGATAATAATGATGATAGTAGTAATAATAACAATAATACTTATCTGCTTTGATTGTATGGAAGAATAAGCACACAGTGACTAGTGTATGTTCAATACAGGAAGTGAACATATGTATTAGCAATTGATGTGATAGGGAGAGGGGGTAGGATTAAAGCTGTAAAGTAGGATTAGTAGGATGTAAACTGTATGCATGTTCGAAATAAATTGAAACATAACCATAACCATGACCATAATAAATAAGACAAATTTATACTGTTTTAATGCGACCCACCCCCGTCCCCCGTTCATGGGCCCAAAAAGTTTGGGGACCTCTGAACTAAAGCAGGTGTCTCAAACCTGCGTCCTGGCTGCCATTTAGGCCATAACAAAAGAAGTGCTCGTGTGTCTTTCAGTAAATATCTTCCGGACGTTTGGACAGGAAGTGACATCAGAGATTCAGCGTTGGAGTACGGCCACAACAGTAGCTTGTGTTATTATTATTATGATGATGACTATTATTATTATTATGTTATTATTGTGCCTGTTGCCAGATAAATAATTCTAAAGTAACAAAAAAGCCTGTTGTTGGCGATCAAGTCTGATGCATGTTACTAGTGACGCCAAGTGGCAAGTATACTACAATTCATCAACGTCTTGCATTGCCTTAAACTGTATGTGTACAAGTATTTGAGTTCATTCAGAACATTTGTATGCTTGAATGCTTAATGTACGCCATTCTCAGGGCATTCAATCGATCGCAAATGGACTGTTCAGGTTGTCTTACAGGACGTTCGCCTCTCATCCGAGCAGGCTTCATCAGTTCATGCTCAAAGACTAGGTGGGACACACACCTGTCAGACTAGACAGGACAACTCTAGTCTAGTTCATGCTCAAAGACTAGGTGGGACACACACCTGTCAGACTAGACAGGACAACTCTAGTCTAGTTCATGCTCAAAGACGAGGTGGGACACACACCAGTCAGACTAGATAGGACAGCTCTAGTCTAGTTCATGCTCAAAGACTAGGTGGGACACACTAGTCAGAGGACAGCTCTAGCCTGAGAATACAATGACCTGGATCAATGAGAATATTCACAAGCTTAATTTAAGCCAATAATAGATAACATTTGGACTAATAATAGGCTGTAGTCAACCACGAAGCAAGGATCATTTATTAATTAATTATTATTTTAAAAGCCGCAATAGAGTGAAAGAGTGATGTTTGAACTACGATCGAGCAAGGGACGACTATATATTGTGTTAAACAATATGTATGAGATGGTTAGAGGCACTTCATCATGCTTAAAGGAAGAATCTCTTTTATTGGCCAAGCTATAGCCAACACTGAAGTCATAGTGAGCTCGTGTAACAGACGCCAGCCAGTGTGGCCACGCAAGTGTACATTAGCAAAACCTCACTCCCTCGGCCTCAAGAGCTGTGCTGAACACTGGGTTGCACTGAGCCGACCACGCTTTTTTTTTATGATAGTAAGCCAAACTTTTTAGCCTTCTTTGTTGGTGTTTGCGGCTGTTTGTGAAGTCAGCATCTAAACTAGGAAATAAAAACAATGTGAACGATCCTGGGAGAATCGCAATGTTAGTCCTGGTTCCCATTGATGCACCAAACTCGATGCCCAACCATAGTCTTGATATACGGTACATCAATCTATAAGGGTAGAAACAGTATACAGTTTATTGATAAAATGTCATCATGTTTATTTTACTGTTTCAAAATGTATTTATGCAAATCCATTGAAGCCCATCAATATATTTGCGGCCTGCAATGATGGCTACGGTCGAATTACAACCATATTCATAACCTATATGAATGTATCTATTGAAAGCCATCTATCTATTAGGGTAGAAACAGTATACGGTTATCAATAAAACATTACAATAATAACACAGTTGTTGTCAGGAAGTTTTTAATCAACTGCCAACAAATGTAAGAAGAAGAACTTGTGTGTTGCAGTGCTACGTCATTTACTTAGCTATTAAGAAAAATATTGGCAAATCAATTGACGGTGACTGAGATATTTTTTGTCAACAAAGCAGGCTGCAGTTGGAGTGCATGTTATTTTCATCAAATCTCAACAATATACAGATAACCGTGATAATTTGGACACAATATTTGTTATAGGAAATGTGTGTGTTACTACAATTTATATACAGTATCTGTTGTATCAGTATCTGTGCACTACTTTGCTGCAACCAGCAGAGGCGCCGTTGAGTTGACCTTAAATAATTTGCACTCTAAAGAACAATAACTCAAGTTTGTGGAAGTCTGCAACGATGTAGCTCAACTTCCAGGCAATTCCTCAGGGCAGTGCTATTAAAACAGGACTTCAGATCATTCATTTTTCTGATTTAGTCAAACACCCATCCCTAATTTTGTATACTCCATCTTATCTATTTTGAAATCACATGATGCATTTTGTCACAGTATATAGCACACGTACACTCTTAATTGCATATAGTTCTAATAAAAACATCCTCATAATTGTTATAAAAAGTTGATTTAATTTAACAATGTGCTTATTATTGTGGTACTGTGGTATTGTGGCACAACACCCCTGTGAACTCCTGTGAACTACAACCACAATAGCACACAGTTCATTTAATACGTCTTGCAGAACATTATCTTTTTAAAGCCAAGATGCAGCTCTGTTTGATGGTATACCTAATGAAGTGTGGGTGAGCCTACAGACATAGAACTGGAACAGGCTGACATTACAGTGTGTGGTCCATATTCCACAGGATCTAGTCCTCATTCATACCTCCTCCTAGTGACCGCAGCAGGAAGTACAAGGAAGCTCACAACCCAAATTACAGCCGTCAAGTGTGTCAACTACATCAGCAACAGCGGGGCGACCTCCTGTCTGAATGAATAGTAGCGGAATTGTCGGCCGTCGGAACACCGAGCCAACTTTCTGTTCGCGCGGCAGCAGCCCTGAGGCCGGTCGGACAAAACCGCAGGACGTGGATCAGCAGTGTGATAGCC
Source organism: Dunckerocampus dactyliophorus (assembly GCF_027744805.1). NCBI lineage: Eukaryota > Metazoa > Chordata > Actinopteri > Syngnathiformes > Syngnathidae > Dunckerocampus > Dunckerocampus dactyliophorus. Next base: position 15,416,880 of record NC_072828.1, read on the forward strand.
GAATTATTCCACTCAGCTCTCAGCAGTACATAGTCGATGTGCCCCAACCAGCACTTGAGCTGAGAGGAAGTGCAGACTGGCTGTGTAAGCTCAGGTTGCTGCTGCACTGTGTCAAGAAATCAAACACAAACTACCACTCTTTTAAATATTAATGCATGTTTCCTGCAATGTAACATAGAATGACATCCCATGCTGTTGTGCTGCAAATGCTTTGGAAGACGTGCTAGCATAAATGTAATACAGACAGGGGTATACTGTACATAGACAACCTGAAGCGCCCCGCACCTCACCCTGAACCGACCCAGTCTCTTGTCCCATACACAGTCGGGTTTCAATGTCACCACTCTGCATCTAATGCATGCCTAATTTAGCTTTCTTTGCCACTCCTGTCTCGCCTTTCTCTTCTGGCAGCCTGATTTTTTCTTTGTGGGGGACTTGATGCGGCATCTCTCAGAGCACTGTGCACAAATGAATAGCTTAGCAATAGCTGCAATTGCAATTTATAAAGCAATCTTTAATGTTCACGAGTACTACCAGGTGGAAAGAACCATTTTGCATTTTTGGAAGGTGGGTGCATGTCAGGGGTTTCCAAACTTTTTTTTTTTGCATACTGAAAATTAAACAATGCACGGGGCCGCTGAAGGGCAAAAAAAAAATCATTACATTTTCAAAATGTACTTTAATTTACAAACATAATTTTATTGTTTTGTCGCCGCCTGTACTCAAACTGATGTCTGTTCTGGTCCAGACACTGCACACAACGCGTAGCCATGGAATCGCACAAATCATGAAACAATTCCATTGGTGTTTGCTTGCATTCACGTTCAATGGCTGCTCTTAACTCAAAGATTGTTGCGGATTTCATGGCATAGACTTTGTCTTTTAGACATCCCCATTTAAAAAAAACTCTAGTGGTGTGAGGTCTGATGAACGCGGAGGGTATTCAACGAAACCCCTCCACCCAATCCACCTGTTTTGCAAGATCTCATCAAAGGATATAACATTGCGGTGGTAGTTTTGGGGGTACCACATCTTTCTGAAAATAAAACTCATCTTCAAAGTCTTCTCTAATACTTGTCATGACTGTTGCAAGTGCATACATTTTTTTTGGGACACCCTGTATATTTAAAGCCAAAGCTTTGTTTCGTTATTAGTTATTAATATCCAACATTTCAGCTTCTTCTCTTTACATTTTGCCTTTCTGCTCTATTTTTCCCAATTTTGCTGGGGTTTTCTTTGTTTAATTTTATTTGTGCAACGTGCTGTGGGCCACTTAAAAAAACATTCTTAATTTTGATTAAAGCAGTGCTTCTCAAATATTGGGGCGGGCCCCCCTGGGGGGAGGGTGTGGTGAAGTGAACTGTCAGGGAGGGCTTGACAGGCAGGGAGTACTTTCATTGTTAGTGCAGACCTGCCAACATGTAAACTTTTATTGTACTCAGCATGAAATTTGACTCTTGAATATGCTTGTACACTTCTACATCACTGCTCTTCGTTTTGTTGCATTTTCCCGGTTTCAGTTTCGAGTTCAGTCTGTACAGTACTGATAAATAAATAGTATCAGTTTCTCAATAGTATTTTAAATATGGGGGGCCGTGAAGAGATTTCTGTCCCTTAGGGGAGGCATGACAGAAAATAATTGAGAACCACTGGATTAAAGCAACCTTGTTATTGAACTTTCACAGCTAAATTATTTTTTCTTCACTTTTATGATGTCGGTTTTTATAACAGGCATTTAAATCAAATAAAAACATGTTTAAAAACCTTACAAAAGCCCAGGGGCACCCCTCTGGTTGGGGCCTGGTTCACCATTCCAATTCCCCCCCCCCACACTTTGACGCCTCTGAACACAGATACTGTATTATCAAAGTTTTATAATCATTACAACTTGTAAATGGTCAATGACTTACACTACCGCCAATTAGTTGCTCATTAGTTGCTTGTAGAGCGTATTGAGCCACGTGAGAAATTGAAACTCAGCAGTTTAATAACAATGCCGGGTGTATTTATCTGAAAAATAATAGCACAAGCAACACACTGGAGGTGTATGTTTTGACAAATTGTCACCCTTTTTATGTCCAACGGTTCAGGAGAAGAAGAGTTAGCTGACACAACATCACATACAATCAGAGTGTATGTGATTGACAGTCTGTAGGTGTGTATGAGATGATATTCATTTCCATTTTGGAAGTTGAAGCTAACACTTCATAGTTATGATCACAAGTGTGAATCTCCACTAAGCTTGTTTTAATTGGCAAGCAGTCCGGAAAGAGGACACGCACACACACTCACGACTTTAATGTATGTATTTTTCCAAATGCTCTGCCTCGCCACTGCTAATAGTGTCCCCCTTATAATCTACACATAATTGATTGCGTGGACTCCTTCACGGTTGCCATACATCTCTGTCGTCTCCCCCGCTTACTTCACACTGCACGGCAGAGATAGTTTAATTAAAAAACAACATTATCTTTGTGCACACTGCAGTCCTAGCAGTGAGGAATGCTGTGTGTTCGTCTCTCTATCCCCCTCTGTAGCTTTTACTGGTGTGTTTGTAAAACACCTTCTGCAAGTGTTGTTTTACAGCCTACAAGCTTTCAAAGATGAACCACAGTATTGCCCCCCTGTAACTTTTAAAGCAGGCCCAGTGTGTGCAAAAGGGTTGCATAACGCCCCAGACCATTATTTTCAAATGCACACTTAAAAGTGTGTGTGTGTGTGCGTGTGTGTGTGTGTGTGGACCATAAAGTGGGTACTTAAACACAAGGCCGTGGGTACGGACACACTTTCACAACGACAACCAATAAAAATGCACAAAAACAACTAAGTATAAAGGAGAAATACAAGACGGATATCACAAATGTGAGGCATGTTTGTTTTTCTAATAATTTTTCTAATAATTCAAACACAAATTGAGAGACTGACAGCCAGAAAAACTAAGCCTTGCTTGCTAGAACAGAGGTTTTTGAACTGGTCTCCCATGGTCATGAAGTCGTGAGCTACTTCTGTTTTTCAAAAATAACCTTCAAAACCACATGTAAGTCACCTATTTAAACATAAATACACATCATTACATGTGCAAAGGGGATTTCAGAGGATACTGTTAAAGAACTGAGGTGTAAAGTAAAATAAAAAATGCGAAAAATGTTTGACATTTTACTTCATTCACAGATAAACCATGAAATGATACATTTCATTGATACTGTATATCCCGATTCAGCAAAAAGTGTCTTAAAAAAATGTCAAATTTAAAAAGACATAATTAGAAATAGCCGTCATATTGTTATTATTTACATTATTTTAACAGCGCAAAGCTGTATTCAACATCAGTGTGATCACGCAGCTGCACATTTCTGATGCACGCCTTTCAAAATAAATTGTTTTTCAAAATGAACGTCCAAAATCAAATGCACTGTTTTTTTAATGTAATCTTGTTTTGACTTGCTGAACAGGGCTCATGACCCACTAGCTCAGAATCTCTAGTTCATTAGGAATTTTGTGGGATTTTGTGTATATAAAAGTATATGCAGTACAGTAATAGCAATTCAATCATAATAATCTAATAATAAATTTAATCATGCTAGTTTGTTTTAAAAATACTTTCTGTATTTTTTTATAATGCAATGGAAATTACAAAGCCTAACACATTTATTTGACTATGAGTCATACAAACAGGATAATATTTTTGAAATCTTAAAAAAAAAAAACTTGCTTGAAAATAAAAGTTAGGAGGCTACGGTTAGGAAGGAAGAATTCACCTTTTTATACTCAAATTTAAGCCACTAAATATTTTTTTCTGTTCAGGAATGCAATAAGTAACTAGAATTTGACATCTTAATCAAGAAGTAATAATGTGCTTTACTTTCCTGTAAAAGTACTTTTGAAAACACAAAAAGTCTATACTGGTGTTATTTTAAGAAACATAACATTTAAAAAACACTATATTGTTAATCACCAAAGCCATTAATATTCATAACTTAGGGCATAAACCTTACATTGGGTGGTGATCTCTATCGTCCATTTGCTAACATTGCACTGTACTAATGCTACCACTAAAAGTTAAAATTAAAATTATAGCATATCTATGGCAGAATATAGTAGCGTTAGTGTTGTATGTCTGCTATGTATGGCTTTGTTCCTTTATTGGAACAAATTCAATATGTTTTCTTCCGTGGGGTGGGGGACACTTTTTGAGGTGTTTTTTGGGTTAGGGTTATACTGCTAATGTTTCAGATATTTCTAGAAAATTTCTAGAATTTCTAGAAAATAGTCAGTAATTTAAATGTCATATACTGCTTCTTTCACGTTTCCAATTTCCAACTGAAATCTCATGAGATCGGGAGTATTTAGCCATGCAGTATTATTGGATGAAGTCCTTTCACCTGTCAGTTTTCTGGTCTTTGTTGACACTGCTGGCCTTACGGAAAACATGGGCTCGTCACATCTCCATCATCATAATGGAGGGTTGGGCCATTATTATTGAAATGTTCCTTTATTCCCTCCAAATCAACACGATTGTAACCCCTGCTCCACAAAAAAGCATGAATATCAATTTCTAAGGAAAAGGGTGAGTGCCCTCTCCATGCCCCTCTTCCTCCTCGGCCCTTTGGCGTACTGTACTCGTTACCCTGGTAACCTCATAGGGCAGAATGCAGATCTGGGGCTCCGTTCTCCCCTCACAATTCACCCTGATGATGACGACCAGTTTTGTACATGAAGGGTGGGGTGCTTCAGAGTCTTTGCTCGCTCTTTACTTGCCAAATTATACTTAATTATTCAGCTCTGCTGCTTTCTACTCCTTTTCGGACATGTTTATTTGTGTAAATGTAAACGTGATGCAGTTGTGACGCATGTTTGAAGTAAATTAAACCATGACCATATTTTTATGATTTCAGATCCCTAAGAGATATGTTGGTGTGCCCCTCAAAACCCACTCTGCAGTCATGGCAGCATTTTGCAAGAGAGGTCAGTGTTATCTAAACACACCCATTGGGCTATTTGCTATAGCACCCTCCATCAGGCGGGAAGCTCTGAGGAATCAGCCCGTCACTTCAATCAGCCGCAGCCGCATATGATGAATTTGTAATGGCAGTGGGGTTATAGAGGACGAGCAAAGCTGGAGAATAAGCGAGGGTCGAGGTGAGGCGAGTTCAGCTGCTTTTTGTTTGTTTGTAGCCCCACACCGACCGACCGCATCCATTCATGTACTCATGTTTGTCTTTTAGAGCACTTTCAGCATGTTTACGAGCCCTGTATGCATAGAGAAGCAGTCATCTTATCACTGTTCAGAGGGTAAGTACATGTGACAGTAGATATACACAAACTCTTGATCTCTATCTTGATACCTTGTCAGATAATGACGACGCACAATTGCTTCGATATGAGCGTTTTTCACGGTTGTGTTTGTGCTGTTTGGCACGCGGCCACCAGCAACAATTTACCGTTTTAAGGCGGAACGCCGTGTGGTCGGAGCCGCCCCTCCTCGCTACCCCACTGCACAGCCTGTGTGCCCTTTGACCACATTAACCGCTGCCGTCAGACTCATCCCTAAGTCGCCTCTTATCGCTGGAATCAAACATTAAAAGAGGGAGGGAGCCAGAGGTGAGTCGTAAAAGCGGGAGAAATATGGACACGGGCTGGGTGATAAAAGAAGTTAAATGTAAGAAAACTTTAGAAGAAGATAAAGATCGGCTACCTCCCATGACAAAAAAAGAGTGAGAGAATGTGTTTAAAATAAAGACGAAAACATCATGCAATGCATGTCACCGCATCCTTTAAGCTTGGCATCTTATGGGGGGGGGGAGTTGTCGTAGGCAAACAGGCCCTTTTTTACGAGGACCATTAGTCGTTACCTTGACTGTCGTGGTTTTAAGAGCAGCTTGGCCTTGGAGTTACCTGGATACACCTGAAGGAGAGCGATAACAGCGACTCATTCTCACCCACTCCCTGCTCCTATCTGAGCGTCTTCTGCGCCTGAATCCTCCATCTGTCTGTCTGCGAAGGCTTGGCTGCTGGCGCCCGCATAAACCAACCATGTCTGTCTCAAAGATGTCGCTATACAGTATCTCACAAAAGTGCATAATACCCTCACATTTTAGCAGCCATTTGATATCTTTTTATGGAACCATACAGCGGGGGATAGGTTCCCAAAATAGCCCGCAGTAGGTGAAATACGCGAAATAGCCAACTTTATTTTTTTTTACAATTATTATACTGTATATGTTTTAAGGCTGTAAAAGCCCTCACCATGCACTTTATACACTTTTCTTTATACAGGCATTAACATTTTCTCACATTTCTCTCTTGTTTAAACACTGTCAAAGTTCAAATTTCGTTTGAATTTTAATGATCAACCTACTAGGTTGGACACATTATTAAGTGAGTCACGCATATTTCACTCCTCTGACCGTGCGTCTTCACCCTGGCGCTGTTCGGCTCTAGCGTTTTTGCATCCTTGTTAAAACATATTGCTTTTGACATACTTGGACACTCCATCACATTCACCTTCACCTCCATCTTCCTGAGGGAGGCACTTGGCATCTTGGAGGTGTTCTATTGGTCATGGTAATGGCAATGGTTTAATTTTATTTTGAACATGCATACAGTTTACATTGGAATACATCACATGGTACAATTCACAATTCCCACATGTCCAAAAAGTAATAGGAAGAAGCAAAGCTTATTTAATCCTACCCCCTTTTTGTTTCACATCAATTGCTAACACACTTGTTTGTGCACTTCCTGTATTCAACATGTACTGTTTACCAATTTTGAAATAAAAACAAAATTGGATTAACATAAGAAAATGATAAGCATAACAATGTGTTACAATAGGAGTTAAAGGGTTGTAATGCAGTGATAACTTCTGTAACATTCATAATAACTAATAATAAATACGTAACAATTAGTGCTGAAAGGTTAATAGCTGACAAAAACTTGTTGAGTGAGTACAAACAATGTTATACTTCAAGTAGTCCTAGTAAGTGCAAAAGTGGTTAGACATAGCATTGCATGTATGCAGTAGCTCAGGACTCTTCTTCCTTGTACTTTGTAAACATCAACTGTCTGCACTGTTTCTTGAAATGGCTCATTTTAGTGCATTGTTTGAATTTTTTACTCAATCTTTTCCTTATGTTGATTCCACATACTGGTATGCTGAAGGTTTTTAGCGTTGTTGGGGCGTATAAATGTTTTATGTTGTCATACTGTATTTCTCCTCTCTTGTTCAGATGAGTTCTATAACGTTTTTTTCAGGTTATTTTTTGCATAATTTATGCATAATTTTAGCTGTTTGACGGTTTCCCGGATCAGCAATTTTTAATAATTGTTATTTTAGGAATAAAGGGTTTGTATGTTCTCCATAAGTATAAGCGGCATAGAAAATAGATGGATAGATGGATGGATGGATGTTCTCTATAAGCAGCATTAATGGATTATCCTAAGTTTTTGTAGCACAGTTTGTGAGTGAAGTGTACTTTTATAGTTATTTCCCTATATCTCCACACAATAAGTTAGATATGATAAAACCAGAGAACAATAAAGACTATGGAGTGATTTTTGGTCCAGAACCAATTTTGCTTTATTCTGTGTTGTAAGTATTTCTTGCCTAGAAATGTATTTTTGCTCACTCTGTCAATGTCTATGCATGCCGTTTATTTGTATTTGTGCATAAATGTCTTTTCGGCTATTACCAAATAGCATTATTCTAGTTTTACTTAAAGGTTAAATAATCTGTTTTTATCAAACCGTCTTTTTAGCATAGTCATTTCATCTGTGACTTTTTTTTATTAGCTCTTGCGTACGCTCTCTACAACAAAATGCAGTAGTATCGTGTGCAAATAATACTAGCTCTTGTAACTTTTGTAAGTCTTTTGTGACTTTACTGTCCAGATGTTTTTCCAAAGTAGTTATTGAACTTGTGATGGGGCTCCTTATCATGTTTGAAAACTGCCATGCGGCCCGAGGGTGGGGATCATGCTCTGCTTCAAAACGTCTCAGTACCTGTTGGAATTTGTGTTTCCCTCAATGAACCACAGCTCCCCCAGTGCCGGCAGCACTCATGCAGACCCGGACCATGACTCCACCACCAGCATGCTTGACTGTAGGCAAGATACAATTATTTTGCTACTCACTTGCGAGGCTAGCTACAGTATGTAGACAATAATGGCTGCGTGCTGAATTAGTTTCCAGTGGATAGTAAATGTATACTGCTGTACCACTGACTTCTCTAAAGTACATCTAAGTTCCTTTTCACTCGTATTTTCCTTCTAAATGTGAGGTACTCCTCAACATCATGAAACCAATCTTGCTGATTGCATGTCTCCTCAATGCATGTGCACACCAAGAGGAGGTTTGCTGTTAGTGATGGGTAGGAAAATATTTGAGCTCAGCCATTTAAGATTCTCACCCTGTGCTCTGACCTTAATGAGTGTGCACGCATGCATACATCGTTCATGAGTTGGGTGTATGTGTGTGGGGGTGCATTTGGTGTTTGTTCACCCGGCTTTTAGCCTCAGTTAGCTGGGCACACACTGTCCTATTAGTAGAGCCCATTTGACCTCCACCTTCTCCCTGACCTCCAGCCCCATCCCTTGGGGAGGACTGGTCAGCAAGGTGAAAGTGTGGGTGTGTGTGTGTATGTGTGAGTAGGAGGGAAGGTGGGGCTGCTCTGCCCGTCTGGCTGTGCGCAAACACTGATGGTCAAACACACTGCCCCCCTCCTCCCTCGCAGTCCCTCTCTTGACATTAAGTGCATTGTGTTACTTCAGCTAATTACAGGCTGTACATGTCAAGTAGAAAATGTGTCATTTTAGTGTTTGCAAGTTTTCTACTAATACTCAACATTCACTTGTGGGGTTTCGTTGAACATGGAAACAGTATCAGGGTATTCAGTGGCGGGCAATGCATTTGGTACCTGGACTTTCAATGGGGACTTACCCAACTTGGGGGCTATTACTCGAGCCCTCTAGACATGAAATAACACCCCTATAGTCACCTTTACACACGTTACCCAATATAGTAGACCTAATCAGAGAAAATAAGCTGTTTAAGACATAAATAAGACTCGTGCTCATGTGTTGCAATAAATATGTTTCAGATGTGTGGGGGACAGGAAGTGAGGTTGGGGGTTCAGAGTTGAGTGGATTACGGCTGCAGCAGTAGGCAGTGTCATTCTTATGATTATTATTATTATTATTATGGTTATTATGGTTGATGGTCTTTCACTTGCATAGCGCTTTTCCACCTCCAAGGCACTCACAGCGCTTTGGCACTGTTAGCACATTTACCTACTGATAACGCAGTATCAGGAACAAGTGGGGGTTCAGTATGTTCCTCAAGGACACTTCGACACAATCACAGGCGGATGAAGGGTCTAACCCGCAAACTTCAGGTTGAGAGACTAATCTGCCACCTGAGCCATGCCGCTCATGTTCTTATTATTGTGCCTGTTGTGAGATAATTCAAACAATAAAAGTGCAATAAAACCCTGTTGTTCCGGCAATCAAGTCTAGTGATTGTGTGTCTCACAGAACATTACAGTAACATTACTGACACCTAGTAACCAATGTAGAATACTACATAGCATTGACTAATATACAAATATATATTTGTATTTTAGTTCATTTCGCCATTTTAATTAAGACCAAAAAATTGTAAAATTTGCTTAAAGGGGACCTATTATGCTTTTCTTTTTTTCGGACCTATAAATGTTGTTACAATGTTGTATTCTCATGGTAAACGATGCCAACACGTCAGATAATGAGGCTTGCGCATTTGGAAGTGAGACCTGAAAGCAGTTTTGGACAGCTCTGCACGCTGTGTTCCATTGACGTCATGCAACCCAAACTTCCTTATATGGGCATGCCCAGGCAAACGCTGTGGGCTTGACCTCCCCCCACTCTCCCACTCTGCTTCGCTCTGCTCTGTTGACATGTTAGCACGTATGGCTCCCAGGAAGTGTTTGTTCAGGTCTGCCTAACGAGGCAAGCATCAGGCAGAAGTAGTTGGAGTTGAAAAAATATGCTCATCTGTCAACGGCATTTCACACAGGACTGTTTGGTTAACTTCGGCCAATACGAAGCTGGACAATCCGCCAAACTGTGCTGAAGTCCGACGCCTTTCCAACGTTACTTGGTCGTGTTGAAGAGTCAGAAAAGCAGGCAGTAAGTACCAATTTATCAGTGTGTTTATTTTGTGTACGTAATTGGACAAGAGGGGTTCGGCAGCTGTCCGGAAGTCCTCGGGAGCGGCTTGGAGTGTGACCAATCACAGCGGAGTGGGCTCGGCGGGAGGCGAGATCTAGAAAGTTTTCTGTGCAGGTTATATTGTGCAGTTGCGCTATAGGAGTCCAGAACTCAATACAAACGCCCGAAAATTAGGATAATAGATAATAAATATGCATATTTCTTTACAAATAACAGGCCATATTCAACAACAAAACAGCATGATTTATTAATCCATTTATTTATGAAAAACTGAAACAGTGAAGCTACGAAATTTGAACCGTGATGTGGCGAGGGACGGCTGTATTAGAAAAGCACAAAGCCCGGTTCATCCTTCATCATTTGACAACATCGTCACCGATACACCCGAGTTAGATTTCTGCTGGTAACTTCAAGCATAACGTAGCTTGTAACAGCATCACACAACTCCACACCTCTACAACGCAACATCATCATAAGCAGTTCAGAATCAATATTTATCTAATAACATGGCAAAAACATAACAACTCAACAGAGTAGGCTCCTTAGAGGCGATATTATGTACCTTACCTACATTTACATTGCTCGTCCTCCTCCCGTTGATTTAAATGCAAGTAATCTTGCTTGCTTAATAGTCTATGCACCTCTAATATACCATATTTCCACCAGGTTTGTCACAGTTTCCTAAAAACATACAAAATGGACTATTTTTGTCCTGTGTCCCTATCACATATTATACTGATTTTAACAAGTTAAAAGTATAAAAATCATGCCTTAATGCTTGAATGTAGTCATTTTAAAAGAACTTGTAGTAGGCCTTCCTGCGAGTGGGATGGTAGAATTAAACAGGATCCAGGGACACATCTATGGTGTCCCAAAAAAGTATACACTTGCAACAGTCTGTTATGCAAAGTATTAGAGAAGACTTTGAAGATGAGGAGTTTTATTTTCAGCCAGATGGGACACCCCCGCACTACAATCATGACGTTAGAGCCTTCCTTGATGGGATCTTGCCAAACAGGTGGATTGAAAAGAGGGGTTTCGTTGAATCCCCTCCGGATTCACCATATCTCACACCACTAGACTTTTTTTCATGGAGATACCTAAAAGACAAAGTCTACGCTATGAGATTTCTAACAGTCGCTGAATTGAGAGCAGCCATTGAATGTGAATGCACACAAATACCAAGGGAATTGTTTCATGATGTGTGCGATGCCATTGCTTCGCATTGTTGTGTTGGCCAGAACGGACGTCGGACAAAACAATAAAATGATTTTTATAAATTCTGTTACATTTTGAAAATTGAACAAATTATAATACCATAAAGCACCGTGTATAAAACGCACTTTTTTCCACTGGTAAGAAGCAAAAAATCGGGGTGCGGTTTATACTCGATGACAGGTCTGTGACCAGACGCAGAAATTGACGAGAAGCCCATTTTAGAATAGCCTCTGTTGGTCAGACAGTTGCTTTGACTTTAGCGCCCTCTGCTGTACAGTTGCTGAAAATGCTAGTGTATGCAACTAACTTATCTGACGGCTGTCTGTATTTTCACACAGTGAAACCATCTCTATATACACTGAAGCTAACCTAAGCTTAAATACAATACAACGTGGAGTTCATTCAAATTCACACTGAAGCAATGCAATAAAATAATAATAGAGAAAAAGAGAAGCAGTGAAAGATAAGATATGAAAACATCTCTGAAAATTTCTTTATTTTGATTTTTTATTGTTATTATTATTATTATTAATCTGTGCTTAGCCATAATATTAAAGATCTAGATGCCAAAGTTCAGACTTCTCCTTTATTCTTCTTTTTGAAATTGCTTAGTACCTTTACGCATGTTGATTTGAGATCAAAGAGTTGGAAAGCATTTATGAACTAAAAAAATTGTTTTCCCCGCGATGAGCCTGAAAATGGGGGTGCGGTTAATACACGGATGCGGTTTATACGCGGTGCTTTACGGTAAACACCTAGTTTACAATTATTGTTTTTTTGGGACATCCTTTATTTTGTTAGGACATCATTTAAAAAGTCTGTTTGGGTTATTAAGACAACTTTAACACTTACCTCCTGAAAGTGTAAAAATTGTTATTATCAGATTTAACACCTATCTGCGGTCTAACTTGTGGCCTAGCACACAGAAAATGCGTTCTGCAACATACCAGGTTTTCTCATGAAAAGGGACTATGGTGTTCCTAATCAGTGGACCTTTCTCCCCTGGCCATGGGTCAACCACTGGCTCACTGCTCTGTCGCAAGTGAACAGCCCAAAATATATGTTTATAAAGTAAAATCATATTGGGTAAAGTCATATTTGTTTGTTATACCTTTTTGTCCAGCTCTCTCTGGGAGGGCTTTCATGTGTCTGTAATTACCACATTTCATTAGCGTGTGGAGTGTCGTCACCGTAGCATCAAAGCGCTTGGACTTGTCGCATACGCACCAACCGCTGCCAGGGAAGTACACAACTATCTGTTTTTTTCCACACGCCCCCAGAGAATAAATTCGCCCTGGCCTGTTGTTGAGTGCACTCTCTCCCTCAAGCTGCTGTCGATATCAAAGAGAAGCCATTCCGCATGTGAAGTGCCTCTTGTTCGTAATAATAAAGCAGTATATCATGGCAAAAAACTGTGAAACACAACACTCTCAGCACCCTGCTTAATGCACATGCTAGCGCATTTATGTGTACTCAAACATGGTATTCCCTTCTCTTTTGGAGCTTCTTTGCTCTTCTTGGAAAACACTGCTACTCTTGTTTTACAGTATAGCACTACATGAAGGCAGATACATAAAAAAAAAGGCTGCATCAATGATTCCATCTGTTTTGATCGTCAAAATAAATGAATATTATGTTTAGATAAGATTTACATTGAATTTGTGCAAATCTAATAAATATTAATATACATACATTTGAATAAAAATACCACAGATTGCTTATTTTTCCTGTTTTTTAAGCCAATACGTCATTCAACATTTTGTTTTTATTTACTTGTACTTTATTTATTTTTATATTGTCATAATTCTCTGGTATTACCATATCTAACTTATTGTGTGGCAATATGGGGTAATATCTACAAAAGTAATCTTAATTCACTAAATGTACTGAAAAAAAGATCAGTTAGGATAACCATAACATAGAGAACATACAAATTCGTTACTTCTAAAATCACAAATTCACTCATCTAGTAAATTTTCTAACAGCTAAAATTATGCATAAAGCAAGCAATTACCTGCTACCCAAAAATGTCATACAATACTTTTTTACAAGAGAGGACAAATATGATCTTAGGGAAAAACTAACCTTAAAACACTTATATGTTTAGTTTCTATTGTCACCTTAACCCTCGAGGTGAGCTGGAGCTGGAAAATTTTGTAGTAAAATTTTGTGGTAAATCATATAAAAAATTAAGACTATTATATTAACACTATACTATTTTACAGCAACATGAGCAACACTCATACGCTGTACATACCCCACTGTTATTTATTTATTGTTCATTTGTTGTGTATTGTATGTTTATTTTTTAATCACGTTGGAACACAGAGATTAGGTAATAAATGTTTGGTTGGGTTTTTTATTTTTAAAAAGGCACAAAATAATTATACCATACATTAAAACTACACTATTTTACAGCAACACGAGAAACATTCAGACTGTATGTAATCACTACTATTTGAACATTTTGTAATAACTCATACAAAAAAATATAAGCACTGTATTATATTCAAACTAGACAATTTTGCCACAAAAGGCAAAGACCCCTGCAGCGAGTCACTCCAGTGAATCCCATTATAACGTACTCCACAAACATGGTGGACATATTCTGCTGAAATCACAATATTTTGCTGCTGTGTTATCATTTAAAACCTGTTAGGGATAAAGGTTAAACATCAGTTCATTAAACAGATTTTCTTTGTGTAACCAAAAACGATTGACTACTAGTAATGCTTTTTCTATGAAATTGTACTAAATCCTTTTGAGAAAAAGTTCAGCATTACTGACCACAGTAATTTACAATAATGACAGTGATCATTTAAAATTACAATTAATAATATTAACATAAATAATAACAATTCATGACAAACCTCTACATGAGGCCTTCCCAAAACTAGGGACAGATTTTTGACAAAATAAATATAAGGACAAACACAATTAGCAAGATTACACTAAAAATACAAAACTGATTTCCACCACCACAACTTTGTAGAGAGGTGGCACATGGACCAAGTCATACGCCATGAACAAAGAGGTAGCCTACTCACACAAATATACTCCACTACTTTTTATTGTATTTTATTTTGTTAATAATTCAGCCTTGGAGGAGGTATGCACACTACTACGTGACATTCTATAATTAAAGGGAGGTGGCTTTATATCAATATTCTGGCAATACATGAAACAAATTTCTAAAAGTAGGACGAACCCCTATATGCTAGTACATTTCTAGCTGCCTTTTGACACATGCACCTGAATCAAAGTTATCAGACGCCCCCCCCGTGCCTTTCAAGGCCACCGGGCTCAACACAATTGCTCCAAGCCGCACATCTTCAAGGGAATGCGGACAATGGAGCGAAATAATGTCTCATCCTGCACACACACTGGCTTTGAGTTGGAAGACCTCGCCAAACAGTGTGGCTTTGCGCAGGCTATCAGCTGGATTATCTAAAGAGAGAGCAGCTCTATCTCTATCATCCATCTGCGTAGGCTCTTAACACGCTTTTGTTGTCCTAAAGCTTTTGGCTAGTTGGCCGGACCAAAAATTTAAATGAAAAGACAGTTGGGGCGCACTTTGGTGCAGTTCGCTTAGCATTCACAGTGGCATCTGAAAACATACAAAACACACGCATAAAGGACTTGATTGGGAAGCTTTTGTGACTTACTATGTGACGTAACTAAAATATTCCAAACCATGTTGGTTATGTTTACACTCAACAAACACGTAAACGCATCTTAAACATGCTCAGTGGGTGACATATCTAGTGAGTATGCTGGCCATGCAAGTACTGGGATATTTTCAGCTTTCAGGAATTGTGTACAGAGCCTTGCGACATGGGGCCGTGCATTATCATGCTGCAACATGAGGTGATGATCATGAATGAATGGCACAACAATGTACCTCAGGATCTCGTCAGGGTATCGCTGTGTATTCAAATTGCCATCGATAAAATGCGCCTGTGTTCATTGTCTATAACATACGCCTGTCTGTACCATTACCCCACCGCCACCACGGGCCTCTTGATCCGCAACCCAGAACAGCATATTCACCATACATGCAAATGGTTGAGGCAAATAGTGGTCACACCAGATACTGACTGATTTTTGGGTGTCTGTCAACCAGTCAAATCTGGTGCAGTTCGGTTCACTTGAGCTCAAATGTGAACGCAACAATGGCAAACGACACGGGCCGGCATTAAAATGACAGAAAAAAGTATGTATGCTGAAATGACACATATGTTAGAGAAAATGTGAAGTGCTGTCTCTTTATGTGTGAGACAACTGCGCTCTTTGAAAGTATGTTTTAGATGCTTTTGGAGAAATCTAAGCAAGTACATTCAGCAGAATACAGAAATAACCAACGCTTTCAACCCAGCAGACGACATTTTGGTTTGGAATATTTGAGTTACATCACATAATATGTCATATGAGCTTTGTAAAACATTTGGTCCAGACCGGAGTAGCAAACCACAAGTGTGAACACTGCCTAAGTAACACTTGGAACATCTTCCTGTAATTACACAGGCAGAATTAAAAGAAACAGCACACAACAACACGGGAACATTGCATGTCTGTTGTTTGGCTCCGTTGTGTATTCCTAAGATCAGTGCTAGACATTTTGACATGTTCTTAATGGAGTGGGTAGGATCGATGGCTGTTCACCTTGGCTTTTGTGACTTTTTGTGAGCGATCAATCGACCTCGTGAAGCAAGAAAACATGCTCCCTTTCACTGTTATAGTGCATCTCCTCCTTTTCTCTGCAAATAATAGCATTGTGTTTGTACATTGTGGTGGCCAAGACCTTGAGGAGATGCACAAATAATCCCCCCGTCCCTTCCATCAGGGCAAAGATGAGGTGATTTTTAACAACTTCCTTGTCCCCGTTCTTTTAAATCAATGGCTTCAGAGCTCCATCCAATAAGCCTTCACCTTGGACCCTGTGCCCCCTTCCACCTTCAAGATGCACAGGGGCGTAAGCAAGTGGGGGCTTGAGAGGGGATTGGTTGCAGCACGCTATGGTGTGCTGGAGGTGTGAGGAGAAACCAGAGGCTTGCCACATTATATGCTCTAACATGGCTGGCAAATCCAGCACGGTTAAACAAACTTAACCTTCATTTGTGAAACGCTGCAAATCAAAGGGCGAAAAGCAACTTGTGCAAGTAATTACCACCGGGGGAGGCAGGAGGGGAGAGCGGGACAGAGGAAGGGGCTGCTAACGGGTTGAATGGAAGGAAATGGGAATCATTTAAGGTGCAGGGGCATTTATAATGAGTTTGCTCAGAAATTGATTTTTCCACTGTAATCTTTTATTTATATGCGGCAGGCATCCCCCAGAAGAGTGACGGGGGGAGGGGGTGGGGTCACACCTCGGAGCAAGCCTGTCAAGGCCTCCACCCACTCAAACAACAGCTCCAAAGCCCAGGGAAAATGGTATTGTAGCCAGGGCAAATATTGTCTTGTCGTGGCTTAAGGGGCCCAAACGGCTGTTTGTTCTAAAAAACTTCACCCTTTCTTTTTACTCCCTGTGCGTTTCAAGGGTAGACAGGAGAGGAATTTCTTTAATTTGGCTCTGTCATTTCTCACACAATCAAGTTACTCCATTTCTATAAAATGTACAGTCAGGGTCAGGTTGAGATCAGCCTGTTGAATCTCTGCAAGCTATTTTAATATTTAAACGACATTACAATAGTTACATACTCATTCATTTTTGCATTATGTTGCTATTTATTTACAGACTTGACTTAAAATCTGTATTTTTCTATGTATCCTAAACGTTCATTAAGACATTCAAGAATAACAAAACACATTTAAATGTAATTTAATTACATTAAGATGTATTGAGATATGTTGTGGCTAGTGACTGAAATCATTTATATACGTATTGGTTATTACTACTCGAATTTCACATAAACAACATATGTCTCATTTGGCTCAACATCTGCAAAAGATAAAAACAATTCAAGTTAATTTAGGCAGTTTTAAAAAAGGCACTTGATATCAATTAACTAATTTTGTCAATGACCATCGTGTTTACTCATTTATCTATTTAATACTTGGAGCAGCGTTTGAGCTCATACTTAAACTTTATATATACAGAGGACAGTGTTTAACTCCATATAACAGCACCAACACAACAGAATTGGTCTTTTCCCTTCTGAGCGACACCTGAAGTTAGCATGTGACTCTAGCACCACTTTGTGGTGTAAAAACAAACTGCAGCTTCTTAACCATGAGTCTCTTGCAAAATAGACTCGTTATCTCCATAGGAAATGAGCTTTCCCCTTCTCTAACTCAGATGCATAACTTGTGGCTTACTATGAAGGTGAAGGAAACAATTAATGAATACTGATTCAATAGTTGCCATTATTTTGCAATCTTAACAGGGACCGCTCCAGGAGAAGTTCTTCGTTTTAGCCAGTAGATGGCAGTCTGAGGTTATACACAAACTGAAATACAACTGAGCTCTTCTATATATGACAGGCACAACAGGTCATTGCTATCGTCATGTACACTTGCTCAGTGTACATCAGGGGTAGGGAACCTATGGCTCGGGAGCCAGTTGTGGCTCTTTTGATGACTGCATCTGGCTCTCAGACATTTCTTAACACCGTAAAATGTGTTTATTTTAATTTGTTTTCCTGACATTTTAAAGTAAAACATTACAGAAACAGAAACATTACAAAATTCAAAATATGCATTGTAATGCATTTTAACCCATCCATTTTTTTTTCTAGCGCAATGCCAGCTGTCCTTCCCATGTTTTCCGTGTCAGACACCAAAACTTGATTATTATTGGGGTTGTCCCTCCTTTAATCAAACCTTCTTTAATCAAATAGTCAGCTAGCTAATTGTGAAGAGACAACCCTTTTGATGAAAAAGGAAAAGAAAGAAAGATACGGAGTAGGTCACAAAACCATGCAGCACCAGAAGTTGCATTAATGGTAAAAAGTTATTTATTATTGGTTAGCTTCAATATAACAACATTATTACAAAGAATACATTCAGAGACTGATATTCTAAAATTGCTAGTATTCCTTAAATACTGTATACACACATTTGGTTGTATTCGGTGTTAAAAAATATGATATGGCTCTCACGGAAATACATTTTAAAATATGTGGCTTTCATGGCTCTCTTAGCCAAAAAGGTTCCCGACCCCTGGTGTACATGTTTATTATTGATATATTGTGGTTTGCAATGGCATAGAAAACGCATCATACTGATTTTTGTAATATTTTGTTTACATTATTAAGCTACACGTGAGAAAATATTGTTTTTTTAATTAAAAAAAATGTGATCATGGTGGTTGTTGTAGTATTTTGAACATGCTTAACCAGTCACATTAATGAACATCACATGATTAGTCTTGCACAGATCAACATGTCTGAAGAAGGGGGTTATGAACGAGTTCCAATCTGTGATGCAAATCGAGTTTTAGTGTAATTGGAACTTATACCTAAATTAATTACTCACAATGTACACGTAAACGAAAAGTGGAATTATTGAGTAAGGACATACATTAGTCATTACATTCATTGATTTATTTATGATAAATGTTCTTACCCAGCTTCGACTCAAGTTCGATAATGGAACAGGTAGCTAGCTGTCAATCAGGTGAGAGACGTGACCACGGGGGCGGGGTTTCCTGCACAGAACCAATCACTGGCAGCTCTGTGCTTACTGGTGGATCCCGTTCCAAGTCAGTTTTCAACGCGCGTAGAGTGAGATACATGATCAGCGATTAACAGTATATAGCAACAGAGGGTGTGGGAAAGAACCCACGCGCGAGACGCCTTTCATGTGGCACTATAGCGCTCGTGGCATTGGCGGTTCTAGCTATGGGCCACATGGGGAAATGCCTATTCTCTAGGGGGCGCCACGAGGGGAGAGAAAAATAAAAAAAATATATTTATTAATGATCAGCGCTCATTTCCTCATCAAGTCAGTGTTAGAGTTAAACAATATAGGTACTGTAGAGTTAAACAATGAATTCACTGTTTCTGGATTTTGCACAGACAGGTTGCCTGGCAACCTTATTGCTGCTTGCACACGTTCAACACACACCCACGAGCGCGGAAGAGCCACTCGGACGCTGTATCCCTTTAGTCTGTTCCAACCGTAACTTTAAAGAGTGTACAGTCAGAGCTGTATACTTGCTCACTTGAACTTTATTGTAAACCTCAGCAGCAGGTACAATCATCAGACACTGGCCCGGCGCAATGTGTCTCCCTTAAACCATTCCCACTGCAACATGTGTTAACTAGTTAATGTTCATTGCAATCATATTGTGATAGACGCTACCTTCACATTTTCTTTAAGTTCTTTCTTCATTTCAATAGTAGTTCTCACCTTCTTTATCAAAGTTCTGGCACTTGCAATTTACTTTGGAGTCATGGTGTGTTATTTTGCAGGCATAATAAAAATAAATAAAAAGCACAAAGAACACAAATAGATGCAGTGTGCTTAAACACCTTATCAGCAAAGTATTTTATAGATTCATCCATTCATACAAATAGAAACAGCTTTCTGGGTACCCTGAAACGTTTTTTTTTTTAAAAAAACGGGTTACAGAGTGGGAAAAAATTAAAACCCTGGCTTGTCGTTGTTGTGTAGACAAGCACACCACAGCTTTCGGGAAACGATGACGTCGCTGCCTCGTCGCCATCACATGGCCAGAAGTGACAAGCCGATAAAATATCTGAATACTTCGACCGGCATGACTCACCCCAGTCGACATTCTCCTTGTTTTATTTGTTTTATTTGTCTTATTTGTTGTTTTATACTCCAAAATGACTCGCAGAAGTAATTCCACTTCGTCGTCAGTCTAGACAAGCCTTGGAAAGCGGAAGACGACGGACTTTAAGCGCATGCATTCTTTCTTCTTCAATAGTTTTGGTGTCAAGTGGTTCTGTCTGCGCATCTGTTCACAGCGCCACAGGTAAGTGTGCCTTATGTATTACATCGTTTTCACCCAGTGATAAATTCCCGTCTGGATGCAACAATTTGCTAATGCGACAGTGTGGACAAAAAAAGAATACCAGGAACGTTTCAGTGTAGACAGGGCCTGAGTGAGTTGGCTCAGTTTGTTTTTGTCAGCATGTCGACAATAATAAGATGTTGCAGAAGCATTTACTATATCATGACTTTCTACAGTTTGTATAAAGTCTTTTATATTAGTGTGACACCATTATTCTTGCTAGTCGGACAATAAAATAAACAGAAATGTCATACAGTAGGCACTACTTTTGTACTTTGGAGACGTAATGAGACATAATCAAGTCTGTATGCAGTAGCTTGTTGCCTAATATCAAACAGGAACCTATTTAATTTCTGTAAATATTGTAGGTTGTACCTGAAGAGTGAACAGACATTTCATTAGAAAGAACAAAATCTCAGGTGAAATTCTTAGCTTTCCAAGTCTCTTTATTTTTCTATGTATCTTAAAAAGCAAGAAAATATACTCTTTTTTCTGTCAGACATAATAAATATACAATATTTCTTTATGGACAAAATGCACAATTTACAAAAAAATAAAACTCAGCACTGTTTTGGGCTGTGTTATTTCACAGAGTTATAGTCGTTATTAGGTTCTATTCTCAATATCAACGTTAATCATAGACTTCTATACAGTATTACACGTTGTAATGGTCGTGACTACACAAGGTCTAAATAGGCTATCTCTCCACTGCGTTGCTGTGTCTCTTCCCTGTGGTTTAGAGGCTTTGTACGAGGTGCAGTCTACTCACTTTGAAGGGCTTGGCAGCTTCGCTAAAAACATTCCTGCATTGTGCTATTTTTTCTTTTGTTTTGTTGTTCTGGTACATTTCACCGCTACTAGTTTTTGTCTGGTGGCATGACGCCGCCTTGTGGTCAGGAGGTAAGCAGCATGTGTGATAGCAGCCAGGCTAAAGCGCACGTCAGTGACAGTGAGCCGTGACCTGATAGAGGTTGCGCTGAGGTGGGACTGGGTGGCGCGGAAGATGCTGGACTTGGGTGCGTATCTGTGGCGTGGACCTCCACATGTTTGTTTGGCTCGGAGTGGGTTAGCGGAGGCTCCACTGTCACGTAACCGTTGATTATCCTCACATTAGGTGGCGAGGCAGTGCTACAGGAAGAAGAACATAGAGGTTTAGTCGATTACTGGTCCATTGGTGTCCTTAAAGAAAATGCCCCATTTAGGCTACAACATTGGATACAACCGCAAAATATCCAATACACAGTCTGCTTTTGAATGGCTATAGCTGCTTTTGAAGTATCATGATTGTTCAGCATCCAGTAGCTTTATCTACCTCTGCATGCGCTTTCAAATGTTGTTTGCACTACTCAGCTGTGAGTGTGAAACTCATGCGTGTTACACTTGTGGTGCTGTTGTTTGCAATAAACTCATAAGTGGTATTAATGCTGGCTGAGCAGTTTGTTTCTTACCGTGATTTCAACATCTGTTCTGTTGCACCTGTGTTGTGCAATATACGTGTTAATAAATGAACATGTGGTCAAAGAGGGTTAAATAAAAAAAAATAATAATGAAGTTTTCTCTCCAACTATCGCCTGCTTCCCATTATTGCCTCTTTGTGATTTAGGTAAATAACAACACTGGCTATAATTAGAGCATTTCAGATCATGCATTTGCTATGTTGTTTGGACAAACTATGACAATTGACTGTATTTCCTCAACAAAAATCTAAACGCTTGTTTTTGCTCCATTGTGTGTGTGTGTGCAAGTGACAGGAAGAAAAGGTTTGACTAGTTTGGGAAGAAATTGTTTGACGCCACCTGTTGGTTTTCAGACATTTTTAAACTAATACACTCCTAATTAAAATCTTAAGACCAGTTGAAAAATTGCTAGAATTAGCATTTTGCACATTTGGATCTTAATGAGGTTTTAAGTAGAGCTACAATATGCAAAAACAAGAAGGGGGGGTGAGACAAAAAGCATTTTGAAAAAGTAATTTATTGAAAACAACAATTAAACTGAAATAGGCTGTTTATCAGCTGATCAAAAGTTTAAGACCATTGCTCAAAAAATAACAAAAAACTCTCCAAACCAGAACAAAAAATGTTTTCAGTAGCACTCAGTAATGAGTAGCTCCACCGTTGTTGTTAATCACTTCAAAAATTGCTTTGGGCATGCTTGATGCGAGTGTTTCCAGGAGGCTAGTGGGAACATTGCTGCAAGTGGTGAAGATGGCTTCACGAAGGGCAACTGTCTGGAACTGATGGCCATTTTTATAAACTTCCCTTGCCATCCATCCCCAAATGTTCTCTATGGGATTTAACTGAGGGGAACATGCAGGGTGGTCCAAAAGAGTGATGTTATTCTCCCCAAAGAAGTCCTTGGTCAAGCGAGCATTGTGAACTGCAGCGTTGTCCTGTTGAAAAACCCAGCTGTTACCACACAGACGAGGGCCCTCAGTCATGAGGGATGCCCGCTGCAACATCTGCACGTAAGCGGCCGCCGTTTGACAACCCCGCACCACCTGAAGCTCCAGCCTTCCACTGAATGCAAAAGCACCCCAGACCATGATGGAACCCCCTCCACTGTGCCGGGTAGAAAACATCTCAGGTGGGATCTCCTTGTCATGCCAGCAACTTTGGAAGCCATCTGGACCGTCAAGGTTACATTTTTTCTCATCAGAGAATAAAACTTTTTTTCCACCTTTCAATGACCCATGTTTGATGCTCCCTGGCAAAGTCTAAACAGGCAGTTTTGTGGTGTTGAAGGAGACGCGGTCTTTGAATTCGTTTTTTGTTTTTTAAACCCTTTTCCCGCAGATGCCGTCTGATGGTTATTGCGCTGCAGTCGGCACCAGTAAGGGCCTTAATGTGGGTCGAAGACCGCCCTGTGTCTTGATGGACAGCCAATTAGATCCTTCGGCTCAACAAAGGTGTGATTTTTTTGGGTCTACCACTTGACTTTTTTGTTCCATAATGCTCAGGATCTTTCAAAAAATTAGAATGACTGATTTACTGCGCCCAACCTCAGCAGCAATGGCACGCTGCCAGAGGTCTTGCTTATGCAGCTTGACAATCCGACCACGTTCAAAAAGAGAAAGCGCCTTAGCTTTAGCCATCAGAAGAGCATGACAGTGTGAATGCCTGACAGAAAATGAAAATTTTGAGCAGATTTAGGCTTTTATAGCCTTTGGTTTTAAACTTTTGATCAGCTGATAAACAGCCTATTTCAGTTTAATCATTGTTTTCAAGGGTCGCACGGTGGTCTAGTGGTTAGCACGTTGGCCAACACAGGAACAGCCTGGAGATCGGGAAGACCTGGGTTCGATTCTCCCTTGGAGTTTGTGTGGAGCTTGCATGTTCTCCCCGTGTGTGTGGGTTTTCTCCGGGTACTCCTCCCACATTCCCAAAAACATGCAGGTGAGGTTAATTGGCGACTCTAAATTGCCCATAGATATGAATGTGAGTGTGAATGGTTGTTTGTCTATATGTGCCCTGTGATTGGCTGGCGACCAGTCCAGGGTGTACCCCGCCTGTCGCCCGGAGTCAGCTGGGATAGGCTCCAGCATGCCCCCCCACGACCCTAATGAGGAGAAGCGGTATAGAAAATGGATGGATGGATGTTGTTTTCAATAAATGACTTTTTCAAAATGCATTTTGTCTCACCCCCCCTTCTTGTTTTTGCATATTGTAGCTCTACTTAAAACCTCATTAAGATCCAAATGTGCAAAATGCAAATGCTAGCAATTTTTCAACTGGTTTTGAGATTTTGATCAGGAGTGTAGGTATAATACTGCAGTTAATAAAACAAGAGATAGAAATCTTACCTGACCCCGAAACGGACCCAAAGGTCACTGAAGAGGCGGGGCCTGCCGTGTCCGCGGTGAGCTTTGCGAGGACGCTTGTGCCGTCCAAACTCCTCCAGTTGGCTCAGGCTGTCAGGCTGCAGCATGTGAGGCAGGTCCTCCTCTCCGATGCCGGGGATGTTCCCGGGCTCTTCCAGCGCCGTCTCAGACGGATTGGTCAACCAGCCGGTGGAAGGAGCCGTGCTTGTGGCACCACTTGGCTCATCGTCTGGTTTACTGCTGGGGAAGAGAACAGAAAAGAGGGACAGCCTGAGCTTTCAGGTCAGAATTAATAGTCAACTTGCTTCCCTCTAAGTGGCTATAAGTACCAATTCACACCATCCGTGAGTGTGAATTGAACCAACGCTGTCTGCATGGAAGTCAGCCAAGTTAACCACATACTATCAGTGTTAACTTTTTACACTCTAATGATTGTTAAAAGTAAAGTATGAGGTGCATGTATCACTGGGCCAGTGATACATTGTACTCTTCACAGTGGTTAACCTCTTTTTACACCAATATGTACATTAAGACCATTAGAGATGGAAGGCTGTTAAAAATGTGCCTATGTAGTTGATAAAAATTGTACAACTTGACCCTGGAACATATTAAATCATTGCCTGTGCGGGTCATAATTTTATGATTGCAACAGTTTGACCCTGAAGCAGATTATTTACGTTATGAATATCTTCTATTTTCTATTTACTCAAACAATGCAAAAAAATGGTAGGTTGACCTGCACCCTGGTGCAAATGACCTTAGATGTTCCACTGTATTAAGAGGAAGTTGTAACTCATGTAGCCCTTCTTTTTGCATCAGATCTGACTTTGGCTCAAAAGCAGACCACCCAGAATTAAATAATTTGCCATGTTTCTCTCTTTTCCAGCCATTACTCATCTTTCCTCTCCCCTTGTTATTCTTTCAATATGGCTTGCACGTGATCTCCTCCAAAAAACAGCTTGTTATGCCCAAGTTTTATTCCTTTAATGCCACACCAAAAGCAGTAACAAGTGCAACATAAAATCAAATGAATCCACCATGCTAACGTCTAACACTGCTCATTTGTATTGTGCCTTAAAAGGCACTTAAGATAAACATGACGCTCATGTCTGGATTTCCTGCAGCCCTTCTCTCTCATTCATAGTGTTGTAATGTATTCAACAAGCTGTTTTTCTACTTTTACGGCCTCCATGCAGCATTTTTGATGGCTTGGTCAGGGTGATGATAGCTCCAGGGCCTGTGGTCGGGCTTCCACATGGAGCCCAAGCCAGCGCTGCTCTGCTGGGCCTGTCAGTCAGAGCATCATTCTCAATGGAGGATAACGGCGTTCATAAATTCATCTTTGTGGTGTTTTATTCCCCCATTGTGCATTGTGTCACCTTGCATTGTGAGTAAGCATGACCACAGTCAACAGCCCACTTGTCAGCTTTTAAACCAGAACAGGTCTGCGCTGAGGGAAGGGGGGGTGGGGGTGGGGCAGCGTTTACTGCTGTAATTTGCTGACAACTTTGTAAAAGCCCACACTGGATGGATGGATGTGTATGTTTTTCACTATTTTAAAGTGTTTGTGGCCTGCTTTTTTTACATTTTCATCCAGGTTCAAGTGCCTGTTGTTGTTATTTTATTGGCGTGTGGCTCAGCCTCTACTTGATGCCAAGGTGTGTTTCCTGGAGACTACCTCCGATTTAACTCAAAACCCTTACTTTATGGTTGTCATGGTCATGGTTTTATTTGTTTTGGACATGTTATTAAGTTACATTAGGGAACACTTTGTTTCCACTTCCAACAAGAATCCAACATGGAGTAGGAAGAAGTAGACCTTATATTTAATCCTACCTCTTGTCAATGTGTCAGCAATTACTCATAGTCTAGTCACTTCCTGTGTTTAAATGTTACCGTTTTCTAATAGGGGAGAAAATTATAGAGAATTTGTAGCAAGTGATAAATAACTCACGCACTGATGAAAGAAAGCAAATAAGAAAGAAGAAAAAGAAAACTGTGTTATAAATAAATACAATTTTAAAAAGTAAATACATATTCAAAAACATAAATTAAAATCAATAGATTAAAGGTAAATAACTAAATAAATACAAAAGTAAAAAACTGACAGAGGCGTATACAGTCATCCCTCACAATATCGTGTTTCAATTATGATTATACTTTTTTTCAGTAATGAATTAATCAATAAATGATCGCTGTTTATTGGTAAACTATGGTCTATTATCAGTCAAAACATTGAAATAAAAGTGATATGTAGTATTCTGGTCACTAAGCGGCAATAATGACACAAAACAATGAGACATTACCTTACGTCACATTACCTTAACACTGTCAGCCATGACAAGTTCTCCCCACATTCCGCCATTCCGTGTGGAAGTGGTAAGTGTTTGGTTTCTTAAGTTTAGAAGAAATAAATTAGAGGCTAAAGTTCGCTAGCTTGTTAGCTCCCTAATTCGCTAGCTCTCTAGCTAGCGGCCTCCGCAGTCCCTGCAGGATAAGAGTTGCGCAGTGTGGTGTAAACAGTGACTAATAGGGGTGTAAAGGTGACTATAGGGGTATTATTTCATGTCTACAGGGCTCTAATGTTAAAAGCCATGGATATCGATGAAGCAATAACTGTGCGGTAATGGCAGTTGTAGCAACATTGCAAAATAAATTAGTGTCTTTATCTTTACAAACAACCACCCTGTACTTTCATGATTTGGAGTTTTGCTATAAACATGTACCCTCATGAGAAAGCGCACATTAAACAAACTGTGTCTCCCCTGCTCCTTGGCACAGTGCACAACTCTGCTTTCTCTGCATGCATATGTGTTTGTTTGGATCACGGTACCAGTGGCTGCTGAGAACAGACAGAACCAAAGCTGGCAGCATGCCTCTGGAGCAAGAAAAGGAGTGAATTGACGAAGTATCAAAGGATTATCAAAGGATTCCCGAGCTTTATTTTTATATGAAAGACCAGTTTGGACAGTATTTGCACTGCACTTCAATACATTTACTGAGGTTAAACAAAGGAAGACAGCAGACAGATCGGGCTTGACTTTATAGACTTTTCATCAGTGTTGTTTCAGTTTTCCATATACTCACTGTGTCTCATGCTCTGGGTCATCAGGCCTCACGTGAACAATCTCATAGCCGTCTTGTTGGAGAATGTCCAGGACGCTGTGGTTCCCCAGGAAGTGACCTGAAAGAAGGGAAAGCCAGGCAGGTCAACTAAATTGTTCTGGGGGCCACATTTTCACAAAGCCAAGTACCCAGGGTCTTCTACTTCTTGTTTCACTATTGTTCTTATTTTATGTGACAGCACTCTGGTGTTTTAGGAAATCTGCCTGTTTTTAACTTGTTGGACGGTCTCATGTTATTCCCGGCCCAGATTTCGCCCGAGGGCCGCCATTTGATTAGTTTTATTTGATCAAGCACATGGTGGAAAATAGGATGGCCAGATCTTCATCTACTTCTTCCTTGTTGTTGTTGACACTCGACATCACAGCCAGCATCCTGTTTCCGTCATCCGCCTCATATGATTCCATCACTCTGATATTAAACATGTGGCCCCTAGCTCTTTTTTTGATCAACCAGATCATCTGATAACACCACACAACACCTCCGGTTTATGCACACAGGAATTCATACACTCGCAATCCTGCACACTCCTGCCTTTTGTCAGCTTCTCCTGTTTTATCATATCATGAATATGCTCTTGACCATTTCTGAAACAAAGACCTTAATGTTGCTTTTGGAAGTTGAACTTCTAAACGGGCCTGTGATGGTCTGCAATGGGAGGCAGTGGAGGAAAGATGTGATGGGATCTTCCTTGGGGAGAGTCCACTTTTAATCTTCAAGGATTGAAAAGCTGGGTTTGCAGCATTATATGATCAAATTGAGGTTGTCCTTTTGACCCTTTGGGTAGAAAATCTTACCTTTTTTTGTGGGAAACGGTTTTGTGATGCAAATGTGTTATTACTCTATTGAACGCTTAACTTAAGAGACCCCAGCAACTAGCCGGAACTACTTTCCTCCACAACAAAAACCAACCAGAACGCGACGCACGGGACGAAGTGGGGGAAAAGATACTGTTGATGCGCTACACTGCTGATGGGGATGTCATACAACTTCATTTCAAAAAATCCTAAATATCCCTTTAATAAAATGTTCTAAACGATTGGAATCGTACAGGAAATACATGTATCACACAGTTCACCTGACAAGTATTAATATTTATTTTATGAAGCGGTATAGAAAATGGATGGATGGATGGATATTCTTTTTTTTTTTCATCATGGTAATGCCTCACCTGCCTCCCCTGACTGCATGTCACTGGTATTGTCCCTTGAGAGGATGGGAAGAAATGGTTGGCGTGTACTCACTTTTGTGAGATACTGTATCGCTTGTATTGGATGTCATTAGATTGTGCAAGTGGATTTCAATGTTGTATATAAATGTGTTTCCGAAAGTCTGTGACTATCCCTTGAAGCAGGTTTTTAATAATGCTGCAATGATCCCAAATCTCTCATAATGTTCCAATTCATTTGAAACGTGTATTGAGGGGAAAAAAGTCACAATTGGAGCATCTGTATTTGTTCTTCCATCCACATATTCATTTTTCCGCTGTCATTGTGCAGCTTGCGTGCAGGCGCAGTTAAGATTTCAATAAGGTCGACATCCTTGTACCTTGCTGTGTGTCTACAGTTACAGTTTGGCCACACCGGGCTCCATTTACTATACTGACAATCTCTTTTCTTCAGCCCCGCATTCATTCCTCATCTCTATAATGACTTCACTTCCTATGTATGCAGCAAGATGTCTGTCTGTCTCTCTTTGTACCAAGCTATGGACATTCAAAGTTCTGGTTCAGGTTCTGGTCAATTGCAAAGCTCTAAAAGCCGTATAACACACTTGAAACGCTGCAGGATAGAGCCTTTGTTTTTCAGTGGCCTCATGGTGTTTAAATATTCCAACGTGTTGCTTCTGCAGAATGTAATAATCTCCCGGTGGAGAAGAGCTGATAACATTTAGCGGAAGGGATAGCGTTGTTTGTTTTTGTGTTCTGTTCAGCTGCTGGGATGAGAAGAGTATGAGAAGCAGCTGCTCAACTATCTGATCACACACCCACACACACTCTTTTGCCCTTTAGTGAAAGTTGCAATTTATTATTCAGGGAAGTTCAAAATGATTCCCTTGTTCTCCCTTCCTTAAAACCACTTCTTTATGTTCTTTAAAGGGCATTTATGTCTTGGTGTATGTTGCTAGCATGCCAAGAGAGTGAAGAGATAAAAGTAAGTGTGCAGGTATGGGAGTGTGTACCTTGGCAATGTTTTTTTTCTTCTGCAGTTTGAATGCAAGCCAGCTAGACTGCAAGCAGCCAAGGTATGCTACATTAAAATGATGGACCAGGCTAAGCAATGTTCATTATTTGCTAATGTGCATATGTAAGCATGCGAATGAGCTGCATTGACAGGAGAAACTCCATAAAGAACTCCTGATAACCATCTTAAATGTTGAAAACGATACACTCGCGTATCCTGGCCTTCTAATAGTCATAAAACCAGATGACAAGATTAAACCACAAATTACGCTTGTTGGTTTTGATTTGTGGCCAGCGGAGGGGAGTACACTTTAAAGAAACATTATCCAGTACAAAAGTATCTTCAGATCACTACAGACCGTACAACCACAGACGCACATTAAACACACAACGGAGGCTTGAAGACCAAACCATAATATTGTTCAATAAAATGTTAAGACTCTCAGAAGGACGACCAATTATACTGTATCTCTCAATGAGCACATGTCTGCATTGTTTCATGATTTTTTTGAACTGCAGATGAGCCAATGATGTAGACAGCCTAATAAAAGAGGCATAGTGCCAAACAAAACAGACAAAACAAAATGGATAACACTGATGTAATGTCCATAGGAACACAGGTTTTCTAAAAAAAAATTGTAAAAATTCAATTCATTTTGGCCTTTTACCCATAAGCTCACCACTCTGCAGAACCTTTTTGTTTTCTTTCCATGTAAAGTTTAATTTATATTTTTTTTTACTTTGCTTAATTTGTAACTAAGGTGTTTTTTCATCAAACAACATTAATGCAATAAGCATAAACACAAAGCATTAAACTGTCTAGGGCCCATATAGCACACAGGAGAGAACTTCATTTGAATTGACATAAAAACTGGTTGTTTAATCACGTTAATAATAATATAATCCTGTTAATTTTGAAAAAAAAAGAGTAATGTTACTACACTAATAAGTAACCGTACTTGAATATCAGTCAAGTTAGCACTTTACCCCACCATTGTGCTTTTTCCTGTAAATTACTTTCTTCAGATTTCTCATTGGCTAAAATGACTTTGAGATGATAGAGCCACCTGTTAGTCTGTCTGTAACTGTACTTTTTAAAACACCTGTGATGTGGAATGGCATTTATTTTGGCCCTAGAGTTAGATATACTTGTGTTTTTTACCCTTTTACATGTGGACACAGCCTGAGAGCAAAGACAGTTCAACAAAGTGGAGTGAATGATGAAGTCAGGCTGTAGAAAGAGAGACAAACATGGACAGAGGCTGAGAACAGCAAACATGCTCAGTGAAAGAGCTGACAAGTAATGCCCCGATACCTTGTCCTCATGAGAATTTCGCACCAAAAGTAACACAGGACATATGTTACATTGTTGTTTTTTTTAAATAATGATATAAATATTCATGAATAATTAAACAGATTTTGTAAAATAGACATTTCTCAGTATAGCAACTCATGTTACAACTTTGTTCAGAGAGTGCCTGAATTTCTTTATTATCTTTTTAATCATTTTTGTGCAATTTCATAATTATGTAAGTAACTTTAACCCATATGGTCCCACTTCACTGTCACAATGGACTGTATGATAGAGGCTCCCACACCCCAAAAAAATCATCTCTTAGACGGGGAAATGAAAGTGGCTCAAACAAACAAACCTTACATGTGTATTTTGGAGAGAGCATACTCTCTTTTTGGCAATAAGTGCAGATCATATGTGTGTGAAGTGGCGTCTAAAGCTGTGGCTGCATCAGGAAATTCCATGGGATGTTTTCAATAAGTACCAGGCAGCGGCAGCCAGAGAGCTGGCAAATGAGAACCTGGTGCAGAACTGTATGTGTCTGTGCTAGTACTCTGGAAGTCAGGGTGGAAAGTGCATGAAGGTCTGTTATTGTTAACCACAATAGTGAGTGTGTGTGTTTGTTTTTGTCATGTGTTCAACTCTGGTGTTGTTGTTAATGTTGTGGAGGTATTCACTTGGTTTGGTTTGGTTTGGTTTAATTTTATTTCGAACATGCATATGTCCGAAAAGGAGTAGGAAGAAGCAGAGCTTATTTAATCCTACAGCCTCTTCGTATTACATCAATTGCTAATACATACATGTGTATACAGTACATACAAACACACACATACATATATATGCACATACACAAGTACACACATATATACATATACAGTCAAACCTGTCTTAGCGGCCACTTTTATAGAACGGCCACCTGCCTATAGAAGCCACTAAAAAATCCCCCGCAGCAAATTTACATGTTATAGACCCTGTGTATTGCAGTCACCTGTCCAACGTGGCCAGCGGCCACCCATTTTGTCCCCCCTGGTCAATATCTGACTGCATATAGCAGCCAAATTACCAACTCAAGTAGAAGTTTCATGCACGAAAAAGTTTTGTTTTTCAATCAATGAAGCCGCCGTGTGTGGACTTTAATTACTGAGTCCTAGCTCAGTCACAATCATTCACAAGATCCACACAAACTGTCAGTTGTTCCACATAAAAAAGACGTCTTCTTTTGAGCTTGCTATTTCCTGGTCAAACATGTAACTTTAAGAGCATTTGCACCAAAACATTACTGCAAATTAGGCTGGGAACAGGACGTGCTCCCAGCGACGCTACAATTAAAACAAAAAACATACGCTAGCATGCATGCGACAGCGGGAGCAAAACTGAGTTCAGTTGTACTTAATTTAAGTATTTTAAAATGTACTCACGTTATTTTTCATCAATCCTCATCCACAAATCCATCAAAGTCCTCATCTTCTGTATTCGACACAAACAAAGCCGTCTTCTTTTCCGTTCGCTACTAGTCTGTTAACTTGTCAGTTTTATTCAGATTAAATAAGCTTTGCTTCTTCCTACTCCTTTTTGGACATGCAAAATTGGGAATTGTACTATGTGATGTGCTACTGTTTGACTCAGGCATGTTCAGGATTAAAACCATGAACCATGAACCATGATAATAACAAGCCTCGTAGTGCTGTACAACTTTTATCCGCAGTCCGCAGTGCCCTCTACTGGTCAACATTATTATTTTTTTCCCCTTTTTTTATTTTTTTTCCTCTACTGGTCAACATTCAAACTGGACGCCAACCTGTCTATAGAGGCCACCTGTCTGTAGCGGCCACTTTTACAGACTCCCTCTAGTGGCCGCTGTAGACAAGTTTGACTGTACAATATACACATATACAGTATACAAGTACACACGTGTTTAAAAAAAATCAATAATAATAATTTCTTTTCTTTTTTTCCCCTTTTTTCTCCTTTTCCTTTCCTTTTCCCTTTTCCTTTTCTATTTATCCTATTCTTTCTCTCCTGTCGATATCCACATCCTCTTCGGTATTGCACTTGGAATGAGCTGGTGGTTGCGTAACTCGTCCAGTCCGCCCTGCGCCCTTGAACCAGGGTCAACAGAATGAGAGTAGAGAGCGCGAGGCATCAAGCTAAAATCTCTAACTGTCAATTCAATGTCCAGCGCGACTCTTAAGGCGTCATGGGGTGAGGTTTACCTACGTACCTTTGCACAGCTGCACCACAGTTGGTTATAATTGGTTATAATTACATAATGGAGAAAGTGAACAGTCGGGACCACATGCATAGACAGAGAAAAGACCCGAACATAAGACGGCCCTGAATACGAGACAACCCATCTTTGTATAAAATATTTTTAAAGACAAAATTAATCCATCCATCCATTTCCTATGCCACTTATCCTCACTAGGGTCTTGGGGGTATGCTGGAGCCTACAAAATGTTAATCTTAATCTTAATCTGAAAATCATGCTTTCCATATTAATAACTGGAGAATTGCAATAAAAAAGGATATCATATTAATTGCTCGACAGTTGCTTGATGAGTCTGTTTCATTGATCATCATGATACTGAAATTAGTATCAGAACCCTCTTGTTTGCTAACTTGCTAACAACCTTTGAGACAGTTTTTTTTTCTACATCCTACATCATCTACATCCTATGTAGTATTCTGGTCACTACTAAGCGTCAGTAATGTTACATCGATGAGACATTACCGACACTAAGGCAGCCATCAGACCTATTCTTAAATTTAGAATAACTAAATTGGAGGCTAACTAATTAACTCAGTAGATTGCTACAGTACTGTTAAAGAGGCGGACGTCTCGTGTCACTTCAGGGATCCTGTAGCCCACAGGTGTCAAACTCGTGCCCTGGAGGGCTGAGACGCTGCAGGTTTTCTCTCCAACCAGTTTCTTCAGCAGGTGATTTAATCGATGAGCTCCTTCTCTCAAACTGAAGGTGTTGATCATTAAAATCACCTGCTTTAGTGACTGGCTGGAAAGAAAACCTGCAGTGTCTCGGCCCTCCATGGCACGAGTTTGACACCCCTGCAGTGTAGCCTGTGCAAAAGTGTTGTGCAATGTGATGTAAACAAAGCTAGCAGTTTTGTCGGCGTGTACGTCTATGTACGGCAGGTAATGTTAGACTGGCTGTCCAGTATATCAATTAACTGACAATGTTTATGATGTCTACTATATTAAGTAATTTGTGTATAAAGGTGACTATAGGAGTGTTATGTCATGTCTACAGAGCTATATTCATGTTTAAAACCATTTTAGAAGGTCATAAACTTTTTTTTCTATGCTGTAACTACAAAAATCCACTAGTCAATAATCTTGTTTAGCAACTTGTAATTAATATGTTATTAATATCTGTTTTTCACTACAGTGTACCGACTCGCATCAGCATGGTTCCACTGACTATGAATGCATTTCCATTGGGGAAAAGTAGGTGCTACAAGGTACTATTTTTAGTAGTGCTGGTCGTTCATCAGTTAGATTTGCCATTGGCATGAGATTTGAGAATACATATGACCAGAACAGGGGTGCTCATCCTTTTTAAGACTGTAAGCTACTTTCAAAATGACAATGTCCCAAGTATGTACGTCCAACTATAAATGTAGAGAATATATATATTTAGTATATTTATGAGTACAGTATATATATTATGTACATAGTACATGTATATCAAGGGTGCAAACACTTTTCTGCATGCAAGTTACAAGTCATAATGATCTACCTCTTACAATACAACATCAAATCTAACCGGTAAACTTTGAAACTACTATACTAATGATAAGTATTTCACATTCCAGTTAGCATTTGCTAAGATAGGAAAATGATTACGCATAAGACAGAGCAGCCAAAGTCAAGGCAACATATTAATAAGGTTTCAGCAATGGGCACATCTTCCCATTAATCATGAAATAATAGTTTCACAAACAAAAGTGTAGAAAACACACATTTCTATAGTGGAGTTCAGGACGTGAAGCAGAGCCATCAAACAATTGACTTTTTTTTCAACATAACTAACCGCTACAATTGAACGGATAACTAGCTATAGTTATTGTAATTATCGAATTAACAAAAGTTATGCTTATAGCTACAGTATATAGCTATAGGCATCTTACAGCTGAGTAAGTTTATCTGTAATCAAAATAATAACGATGAAAGTTGCAGCCTTTCAGTCTCCTCTTAGATAAAAATGTGTCTCCCTACTGTGGCTTAGACCTTTGTTCTCCTGCATTGTATTGCAATGTTTGTTTACATGGGTCATTCTGTCTGATTTGAGGCGTTCAATGTTACATGATTTTTTTGCCATCACAGTGGTACTACTTTACCAATGGCACAATTTGACTGCATGAATTGACGTGGTTTTTGGAATATTTTGACCTCATTTCAGCGAAGTCCTTGAGAACAGCAAAAATGTGAAGATTGTGGCTTTGGCTTGTATGACTGTATCTGATTATGAGGCTAGCTTGTACATGATTTACTACTTAAATTTCTTTTTGAAAGATTTAAAGCAAGACAAATCATTGTCTGAGAGCTGGCAGTAATGACTGTTGCCGCCCGTGACATGACTCAACCGCAGCCAGCGCCTTCAAAACTGTCAAAGTACAGTACATCAAAATATTGTAATAAACTATCAAAACAAGGCCCACCCTATCTTTTCGTACTACCTTCAGCCTGAGGAGACAACAGTGAGTCACGTTAGTCCAGAAGAGAAACAAAGCAGAGCTTTGCCCTCAATATAGTTACGGTCATTGAAGAGGCACTTTTTATTTACACCATCAGATATTAGTATTTTACCACAATTTTCCACGAGTGTCAAAGATCCCACAATTGTGTATTGGAAGTGTGTTGGTCAAAATATAGCCTTGATTCTGGAAACATGAAAAGTGCTTTTTGTAAATTCCACCAGTCTGTAGCTTTAATGCCAATGAGCTGACTGATCTACATCGAGCAGAGAGTTTTGTTTGTTTGTTTGTTTTTTACAAAGCTGTCCTCCATGAAATGGTGGACATATACACTTTTAGATATAGTTAGGAACCCTTTCACGGCTACAGGTACCAGACAAAACATTAGGATGGATAAATGAATGAATACGTCTCTCTTCTTTCACTTCTGCAGTATTTTTGGGGATGCTGTCATTTGCATTAGGAAGCTTTAGGTGAAAGTGAAGAACTTAAAACAATGTATGCAGATGTAGATGTGTTCAAGTAGAAAAGCATGTTTTTTTTTCTGCACACATGGTACTTCCAGTCAGGAAGGTGTAGGTGTGCAAGAAGGGACAAAGATGGATTTCCAGCCTGAGCCACTTTAGCCACACGTCGTATAGTTTAATTACACTGTACAAAAACTCCTGGATTGGGCAGATGTAACAGGAGAGGGTTCTGACCTCACTTTTCAACTGTTTTCCTCTCCAGATAGCAGTGGTTGCTTTGCACGAATCCTATTGTATTGACGTTTGTGTTTTTGCAGTACACAATGTAGAATTTAGTCTAATACAACTTTATTCTTTCGATATAAGCCCATACCAAGTGGTTGGTTGCCAGACTAGTGGTTGTGGACCCTTGCATGCATACCACACCAAAAGCATTGGGTCACATGGCAACAGGAACTAAAAATGTAGTTGGATATGACAGCTTCCACCCTTCTGGTAAGACTCTCCACAAGATTTTGGAGTGTGTCTGTGTTAATTTTGAGCATTGACATGAGAGAGAGTACTTGTCAATCACAATTTCTGTTCTAATTTATCCCAAAGGTGTTCTTCCACACCAAACCCATCCAAGCATGCATTTACACACCTTGCTGGTACAGATAAAGGCCTTCCCCAAACGGTTCCCACAAAGTTAGGGGAGGTGACGTGATACACAAACTAAACATAAAGGTTAATGTTATATAATTATGTTACTGTACACCCTGCGCCCGTGGATCTTTTTTACTCTAAAACACGTCTGGTTACATTCTCAACACTTATTACACGTTCTTTAAACCCCAAAGATGTGTTGTGGTTTGTGCCGTAAAGTCAGTTAAGTGTGGACAGACAGGATTTCAGCACTACTCTGGAAAAATCTGCTACCCAGGCTGTCACTGGTGCCTTGTGGCATCGAGTGGCGGATAAAACTTCACGACCAGTTAAAGCCAAAATCAACAGGGACTCTGTAAAGAGATGGGCCAACATCTGAAATTCAAGTGAGACAGGAAGCTTTGTGATTTGAGCACAGGAAAAGCTCATTCATAACGCGATTCATTAGGCGTTTTGCACTGAATAAGCAGCCTTTGTATGTTTATGAAATAATATGTGGTTTAACTTCTCATAATTTATGCCTCTATGTATTGATTGAGCAGTAATACATAAAGCAGTGTACTGATTTCTATCACGCTAGCTGGGCCCTTTTTTATAATTATGAGTAATTTTTGTTGCTTTATTTTAGTGAATGACAAGACCAGCAACCATTGACTACATGTAGACCGACCAAATATTGTAAAAGTAGTCAAAGACTGTGAAGAGGTAGACTGGTACTGAGGGGGATGTTTGTTGCTGCATACACTGATTAGCATATCTAACAAAGGTGAGTACACCCCGTACATTTCAGCCATCATTTTCATTATGTCTCGAGACATTATCGTTATCATTATCTCTAGAGACAGTATTATAGAAAAGACATTTGGATATACAGTCGTCCCTTGTTTACAGCAACTCACACAGTTAGCAAGTTTGCTAGCGACTATTGACTACAACAGAAAAGGGCACGAAGGAGACTGATTGACAATGTTCTACAGCCAATCAGAACGCAGCACACAATGGGCGGGTTCTCCCTTAGCTAATAAGGGCTATTGTGGCTCTATATTTAACCAGCTATTGTCTACTGTGGGTTCCTAATATGCTCGTACAGGCACGTAAACACATACTGAGACTAGGTGGAGCCTCACATCAACATCACTTCAACAACACCCTCTACTGGTGGCAGTAGTAAATACAATAACAGGCATATACAACAGAGCACTGAAGGTGCGGGTCATTGTGGGACACCTTGTGGGGCGAAATTCATCTGGGCATGTTGACAGTAATATGTACTCACTTGCCTGCTTTGCATTTCCGGTGAATAGTACATTTATATTGCCATACAGGCTGTACACTGAGTACTCTAAAGTATATCCAAGTGTCATTTACATAGCATTGTCTCGATATGATAAAATGGTTGCTGAAATATCATACAGTACAGGGAGGCGGGGATTAAACAGAAATGCAAATCACAATGTTGCGGATAAATACATCATAAACTGATGTACTGAAATTCCTGATTATGATGCATTGAAAAGGCCCAATAGCTTTTACACTACCATTGCAGTGTTTTTGTGATTTCTTCCAAATGCACACATTGTCATCTAATACAGTGTTTCTCAACTGGTGGGTCGGGACCCAAAAGTGGTTAACAGACGTATTCTGAGTGGGTCACAGACAGCAAGTCAAAAATGTTTAAAATATTTGTATTTATTAAATACAATAATAATAAAATGAAATATTACATTTAAATAATATAAAATCCAATTATAAGGCAAATATCAAAATAAAAAAATATACATCGGACTATCAGAAAATCACATTAAAATATTTAATGTAATTTAACATTTATGTATTTCAAAATAAAATTTGAAAATAAATAAATACTTCAGACTATTAAAAAATTGCATGAAATGTATTAATATAATTATTATACAGAAAATTGCAGAAAAAAACTACATTACAAAACATTACATAGTATAGCTCTGAAATTGCATATATAATATATATATAATAATATAATAATATATATATAATCGTTTCATGTATGTGTTTTGAAGGCTATTTTAACTGAAAATAAATTAGCATCCTTTTACCTTTATATAAGTGGGTCACACCACAATGACCATGGGAAAATGTGGGTCACAGGTTAAGACCAGTTGAGAAATCCTGATGGAATACACATGCATGCACACACACACACACACACACACGTATGTTCGTTGCCAACACACTCAAAAGCAACCACCACCTGTTTGTAGAAACACACATGTGTTTATGTACCACACACACACAAACACACATACACACACTTCCTTTAGGACAAACACAATTCAGGAAACATTAGCAGCATTAGCTAGGAATGCTAATTAAAACAAACAGCTCATGGTTCATTTGTGAGGTGGGAACTAGCTCTAATTGAGACTTTTAAATGTAAGTGTGTGTGTGTGCGTGTGTGTGTGTGTATGAGTGTGTTCAAATGCACAAAAAAACACATTTCCATGCCAGAGGTCTGGGAACCATTGTGCGCTATTATAATCCCGCTTTCTTTCTCCAGTTATGCTTTCAAACTCAGTGTGAATTGTTCACCATAAACAAGCTTCAGCACAAAGAGATTCTTGTGTAGACAAAAGGGAACTAATAAGTATTCTGTAGTTTGCCTGAAATCCCAATCGCCTCACCTGCACCAAAGGCGAAAAAGTAGGTCTGGTTGGGGTTCCTCTGTAGCAGGGTGGCCACACGGCGTGCCATGCGCTCGTTGCGCTTGTAGATGAGCTCCTGGCGGAAGTAGCTGTCAATCTGCTGGGCCGTGCTGCGGTCGTGAGCTGGTAGAGAGCTGTTGATGAAGTGAGGCAACTGTGAGGGAAAGAAAATGTATGAAGGTTATTGTAGTAAAAGGCTGTGTACCATACTACCTCCGTGTCATATTTACATCTGTGTCATACAGATGGACTTCAACTTTTTGGCCGTGGGCTGTAGACAGAACAGCACAAGTAACGTCCAAATTCGAGAAATTTGAGAGAAATGAGAAACGGCTGCTTAAGTATGAATAAGTCTTCATTCAGCCCAGCTTACGGAACATTGAACGCCTGGGTAAGGTCTGCTTAAGTATGATTAACAAACAAAATGAAACTGAAAATGTGAATTACCTCTATCAACATCTAGTTAGCATCCTATAAAGGCCAAGCTCCGCCCATTGCCTCATCACAACAGTCGTAGCTCCTGGACGGTCCACGTCCCTCCTTTTGAAATTATATCTGAATCACTATTATCTTGGAGTACTATCACACTTCGAGGTCCTGCGCAGGGAACCCAGAAGCGACTTATCGCCCTACTGGAGGGGGAGCGTGAGGAGTGAGCTGACGACATGAAATATGTAAAATTCTGACATGTCATGACTGTGAAAACATTAATTTTCTATCCTATTGTTGTCAAAATGTTGTGTATGGTGTGTTCTGTACACTGGAGGATGAGCTGTTTGCCTGCCCAGCAGACATGAAAGTCTAAGTGGCGGTAAGATTCTGCCTGAGTAACAATGTAAATGGCAAAAAAAATGCCAGAGTAACATTTGAGAA
Organism: Dunckerocampus dactyliophorus; assembly: GCF_027744805.1. Lineage (NCBI taxonomy): Eukaryota > Metazoa > Chordata > Actinopteri > Syngnathiformes > Syngnathidae > Dunckerocampus > Dunckerocampus dactyliophorus. The sequence continues at coordinate 15,457,078 of NC_072828.1, forward strand.
CCCCCAATCACTATTCCAAGCTGCTTGTTGGAAGTTTTTAACATGTCCAAAGTTTGGAACGGCTAGCACCATCGGTCAACATTTGGACATGTCTGTAAACCAGCTGAAAAACTAATAAATAGTCCAAAAAACATATGCCTTTGTTTTTCACTGAATTGTTAAACGGTACAGTGAGACAGAGCCTAAAGCATTCAGATAAGGCATTCTAAGCAGCTGTGCTAAGTCTAAACTGACACATCTCAGAATTACCGCATTGACCCGAATATAAGACTGAGATACAACATATTTTTCCTTTGAACAAAGTCTTTAAAAGACTTGTGGTCTTATAGTCAGGGTCAGAAATTCTGAAATTTATACACGCAAACCAAAAGGTGGCACGGACTTCTCCCCACTGCTCATTCTATTCCTCCTTGAAAACTCCTTGCTTCCAAACAAAGAGGCATATTTTTCCCAAATATTTTGGCCTGAAGTCTCAGTGGAACAACTTTAAGGGGCCCTCAACTTTCAACTTTTTTTTCCAACTGTAATCCAATTTGGATGTTCAACAAGCGCTACGCGGATGGAAAAAAAAACGGGTTGTCTTGTATTTGGGGTCTAGAGATTTATACACGCAAACAAACTTCTCCACAAAGCTTTTCTTCCAGTCACTCACACAATATGATGACCCACTGCGAAAAAAAAGTGTATGTTAACTCTGTGTTAATGTTAACTCTGCTCTCACACACACAGGTCTGATGGTTCTAGCATGTGCTGCACATGTCATGGCATTACGGCCCATTTGTTGCTAATTTAAAGAGTTCATGCAAGACACGACTGGTGGCCACTGCAGGTGATAGAAGCAGTGAAACAAGCTCCCGGGGGCCAACTCAGAAAGACGTATGGACGCAGACCAGGAAAGTGACACGCAGAGCCAGAAAGAAAATATTTGAGATTTTCTCACACACTTTCTTGCGGGTCTCTGGTGTGAATAACACGTAAAGTTAGGGTTACATTGTGTGTCAGGTTTAATGAGACTATAAAAGATCAGCGAGGGAAACTGATTTGTAGAGTGTGTATTTGTGAAGTTGAGTTGTTGAGATTGTGTGACATCATGCTGTGTACTGGATGGGTTAAGAAGCTTCTGTCATTCGTTTGCATGAATTAGTAGTTGGAGCTGGCTATGCATGCTGGAGTGGTTCAATTAAGAAATCGAAATTTAAAGGAATACAATATGTGAAGGTGTTTTTAGGAATGTTTGTGATTAGGCCTGTGACGATGACAAATTTTGCTGGACGATAATTGTTCTACAAATTATTGTCGATAATCGATATTATTGACACACTTTTGAGACCATTTTTTCATTCATAATGATATGGCATAATGATGCGAGTACATCATATCAAAAGCAATCAACTTTAATTTCTCAAGAGTATTTAACGTAGGAATTGGAATGACAAGAGCTTTTAAACAAAATTGCAGATACAATTGTAATAGCTGTATTAATGTAAGCTATTTTTATGACAGCTCTGCACCATGAGAGAGCAGTCCGGGCACAGTGAGGGGGAGCCCCCACTGTTGATACAGAGAATATCCAACTGCCAAAGTGAAATTAACAGCTATGGAGACAAATATCCGAAGTCCAACATGAAACTAACTTCACCAGTCTGCAGAGTGAACGCTCTTGTCACTCAGCCTTTGCAGTAAAGACAGCAGAGAAAGGAAAACAACAGTAGTTTTTTTTTATCGTTCGATTAATCGATTTATCGATTATCGTGACGGGCCTATTTGTGATCATGTCATGTAATGTGTCTTTGTGGGCTAGCTTGTGCGTTTGCTTCAATTCCAAAAAACAATCATTCTCATTACCTGGTATTGTAAATATGCTTAGTCGGCAGATCTGTGCATCTACTGTCCACTTTGTTGATGTAAAACCGGAATTTCTCCATAAATAACAAATATTGTATTCTATTTTCATCCATTTTTTAAAATTTCCTTGTAACTTTGTTGACTTTGTTTGACTCGAATCTCCGTAGGGCATTTCTGTGTGGAGTTTGCATGTTCTCCCCGTGCGTGCGTGGGTTTTTTCCAGGTACTCCGGTTTCCTCCCACATTCCAAAAACATGCATGTTAGGTTAATTGGCAACTCTAAATTGTCCATAGGTATGAATGTGAGTGTGAATGGTTGTTTGTCTATATGCGCCCTGCGATTGGCTGGCGTCCAACCCATGGTGTACCCCGCCTGTCGCCCAAAGTCAGCTGGGATAGGCTCCAGCATACCCCCGCGACCCTAATAGAAAATGGAAGGATGGATAGTAGTTGCGAACCTGCGATGTGTCATGGTTAAAGATGATGGAGCTGAGGTCCCCGCAGTTGTAATGGGTGATGAGGTCCTCGGTGGTGTAGGAGCCCTGCAGACTGCCTGCTCGGACACCCTCGTGCTGTAGCAGCGTTTGGTTCAAGGCAAACAACACCTGCAAGAAGAGGGAAAGATGATTATACAGTACACTATGTGCTGATGCATTCTTTTGTAGTCTTAATTTCGTGCTTTTGCATTTCTGCTCAGCAACAGCACATGTAATATCAGAGGTACTTTTTTGTGGTAGATCTCTCCATTGAGGTCAAGTGCAGGTAAAGCATACCACAAAATACACGTTCAGACTTTCTTGTGAAGGCTGGAGAAAGTTTGGAGTGAGTTCTTAAAAACCTTTCTGTCTTCCACTGGGGTGCTGTAAATCTACAGCGGCCATTAATACCAAAAGTAAACTCTCTTTAGAGAGAATTTACTGCAAGCAGCCGTTGCAGTGACTCCACTCCATGGTTCAAATCGAAGGTTACTCCCTCCTGCCCCCCTCCTACAGCGCCACGCCACGTCTGATTGGCTTGACATGTGGGCTGTGGCAGCTGATGATGTCCACTGAGCTCTCTTACAGGAACCAAGAGGCCCACATGAAGCTATTTCACACACTTCTACATTGCACCTAAACAGCTTTGCAGACTTGATTACACCAAATGACTCATCTAATCATAACTTCAAACCTCAGTTGGCTTCCTTGGAGTCCAACAACCAATTGGGAAATGCTGCTAGATGATTCGCATAGCAGCTTATGCGTGATACAGCTGTACAACCAATTTAGCTGGGGAACTGGGCCATAATTTACACAATTACATGTTCTTTTCACAACCATACTGTACACCCATTGGCACTTCTGTCCATTGGCCAAGAACTGTATCAACACTGATACTACCTCTGAAATTAGTTCTCACAGAACAGAAAAAGGGAAAACATACTCAGCAGTCTAAAATTACTCAACCTTATATTGTAATCAGTTTCATAAATACCATATTGACCCAAATATGACACGTCTGAAAAAGATGGGTCGTCTCATAATTGGGTTCTGGAGATTTATACAGTGTAACCATGGTTAGCGTCATTAATTCGTACCAGAAGGTCTGACTCTAACCGAAAAGGACGCTAACCGAGTACGTTTTTCCCATAAGAAATAATGTACATCCAATTAATCAATTCCAGAAAGCCAAAAATGTTAACAGAAAAGAACATTTGTAGAGTTTTTATAATTATAGTTTGACATGCAGAAAACAATTCAAACATTCTATATGCATAGATACATATAAATGATGAACAAAAGGGATAAACATTTGAGGTTACCTTTGCCTTCATTGAAGATGTGATTCTTGACGACTGTGCCCAAAGACACGATTTGGCAGCGAGATCAACCGCCACTTTCTTCCTGTTTTGACATGAGTTGTTTCTTGAATTCAATAGCGTCACCTCAATAACACAAAATGGAGCCAAATAAACTTGCAAGTGCCAGCATTTTGATAAAGAAGGTGAGAAACACTACTGAATTCAAGAAATAACTCAAGACAAAACCGGAAGGTGGTGTCCCCGTGGTGTCTCACTGCCACATTGTGTCTTTGGGAACAGTAGGCAAGGCAAGTTTATTTATAGAGCACAATTTGTACAAAAGGTAACACAAAGTGCTTTAAAGAAAAGAAGGGGAAAATCACTTCATAAAGTTCAGTTAAGGTCAGTGTTCATGACTCTAGCATTAGAAAGACACTGGGCAAAAACGGCCTGCATGGCAGAGTTCCAAGACGAAAACCACTGCTGAACAAAAAGAACATTAAGGCCCGTCTCAATTTTGCCAGAAAACATCTTGATGATCCCCAAGACCTTTGGGAAAATATTCTGTGGTCTAGTGAGACAAAAGTTGAACTTTTTGGAAGGTGTGTGTCCCATTACATCTGGCGTAAAAGCAATGCTGCATTTCCGAAAAAGAACATCATACCAACAGTAAAATATGGTGGTGGTAGTGTGATGGTCTGGGGCTGTTTTGCTGCTGCAGGACCTGGAAGACTGGCTGTGATAAATGGAACCATGAATTCTGCTGTCTACAAATAAACCCTGAAGAAGAATGTCCGGCCATCTGCTCGTGACCTCAAGCGGAAATGAACTTGTGTTCTGCAGCAGGACAATGATCCAAAACACACCAGCAAATCCACCTCTGAATGGCTGAAGAAAAACAAAATGATGACTTTAGAGTGACCTACTCAAAGTCCGTTTCCTCACTGACTTGCGAGCGGCACAGTGTTTATATGATTATTAGTAGTTCTGAAGTAAAGGAGATGTCACAAGATTAGAATTTAGCTATAAATTAGCCACACCGCCGTATAAGACACAGGGTTCAAAGTTTAAGAAAAAAGTAGTGGCTTACACACCGGAATTTACAGTATTCTAACTTGTCCCTTATTATCAGTACATCTTTGTGCTGATTGGCTAGGAAGAGCCCCTTGCTTTTTACAGTGAGGCCTACACACAACCTCAATTTTGCTGAGCAATTGATTTTGCTGATAAAAAGGCAGTTGTCATTGTTGATCATGTTCAATCTGTCATATTGACTTTGTGACAGAGTGACAACATGACTGAAAAATGTGGTTCTGATTTCTAAGTCAGAGCCTCTAAAAGTTGACGCTGTATGTTATTGTTGTCATATTCAGACTTTGTGGCAACTCCAATCTGGGACCCTCCAAACTAAATGAAAATCCTTTCTCTCCATCTTTATGTAGTAGTCATTTAATCAGACGCTGATAAAGAGAACAGGGTGGTTCATTTCCCCCTCGGTTACTCTCTCTTTTCCCTCACTGAGAGCCGCTTGTGTTTCATGGCTTGAAAAGGCTTTTCGCTGGACCCCTGACCCTGAAGACACGCACCGATGGTTCCCTCTGGGGCTGGACGGCGAGAGGGGATTGGGTTCACAGCACCCTGCGGGGACTGCGGGGCCAGAGTTGAAATAACATCCATGGCAGCCCGAGAATAGGAGATATCGTGTACCGTGTTCCCAGCAAAGAGTACTTTCCCTTCATGACTACAGTGTAGGGCCATAAAATAAGCTATTAAACAGCCTCCTCTCCATTATCGTCAAAACTGTAGTATCTCACTGTGGCAGCAGAAGAAGAGGAGCACCTTGAATACATTAACTAGGGGAAGAGATGGTGTCACACAAGACCCCATCAAAGTCATCTCACATGATAGCTCCTCCGTTGTCTCCTCTTGGGTTTCTTCTCTCCCAGGAAACCATGTAATCTGTCAGGGGCTTTTCAAGGCAACATTCTAACATCTCCCTGCGCCAGAAGACTTTTACAGCCTCTTGGCGCCTTCCAGCATGTGGACTTGACTCGCTTGTTTGAAGGTAAGCAGCACTTTCAACGCATCCCATCTGGCGTTGCGTCATTGCCTCCTTCCAACTTCTTTGTCCCTGTTAATGCCAACACATGCTCACTCCGAAAGACACTCACCAGCATGTGCACATTGCCCCACCCCAACCTGAGTTTCTCTTGTGCCTGCTGGACCTCCCGTCTTGGCGTAGGAAATCCAGGGATTACCATCAGGACAATCCCAGTGGCAAAGGCCTGCTGCTTCCAGCTTCTGCAGAAAAGCCTTGTTTTATTCTCACTTTCGTTTTATTTCCACAGCTCCAAGGCTATTGATGGGCGTTCTGTCTTTGCCCCACTGTCCAAGAACGGCAATTTAATAAAAGGAGTGATGGGAGGGGGGGCTGGCTGGATGTTGCCTCCGCTCTCACAAATAAACCCTTCAATTTGATTTGACCTGACACTGTTCGCGGCCGTTAGGTACAGTAGGTGCAAACTGGCACGTACATAAGACTGCTCATTGTAGCAAGAAGGAAGAAGGTCACATATTTGAACCGTCAGAAATGAAACTAGTAGAGACATCATCTATCCGCAAAAGACGTTATATCCTCATTTACATAGGGCAGTTTGCATCATTTTTGCACCTGTTAAAAATTGTGCAAGCAGTCATAATAGATGAGTCACAACTCGCCCACTCATAGCATGTGCAGTTTTTTACTTTGCTCACAAATTTTTGCTCTCGTTACTTGGGATCTTAGTAGTAGTCTTTACTTGTAACAGTGGTTAATTTCTTTTTACACTTGTATGTAGGGATGTCTTCCACTAAGGAGTTTCATAGTTGCATCTGATTTGTTAAATTTTGTCCATATTCGACTAATGTTCAAACATTTTTGTTGTTGTTGTTTTCTTAAGAGCAGAGCTAATGGCCATCTCAACAAATAAACAGATCTCATTTGCTACTTTTTCCACCTCAAATAAACAGGGCAAAGTACTCAGATAGCCAAATAAACATGGTAGGTGTGCAACAACAGTACCTTCATTTATTTAGTGACACTGAAAACAAGATGAACAAAATATGGTTGTTGTTAACATATCAAAAAAGTGCACAGAGAAAAGGAACAACATGCCTTGAAAAACAGCAACTTGCCAAAACTCTGTTAGCAGCCTAATTCATTGCGTTAAAATTCACTGTTGTGATAAAAATTCAGTTGCCGTAACATGTTACATCTTCTTATTTTGGCTATTTTGTTTAGATTTTCGACTTTTATTTTCTTGATCTGGACAGCACTTCGGGGCAGCATAAACTGTGTGTTTTAAATGTGCTTTATAAATAAACCTTGACATTGTAACATCCTTACCTGTTTTAAATATTTAATGATGATCCAATGATGTTGGTTGTTGTCGCGTGATATGTAAGAAGTTGCTGACACAAGAAGTCATCTCTGCTCTCCAAAATACTTCCACACATTGGATGATATAGTAGCCATTATGAGCCAATAAGTCAGTCGATGTTGACGGTCTTCCTAGCGTTCAAAGCTACAGTAGCTCTCAACTTAGCTCCTTTGGACTGTGCCACTGAAGCAGGTGATTTTATTAATGCGTGATAAGTATAGGTCTTGTGTTAAACACAAACGTCATTTCAATTCTTTATTAGCACAAATTAGGTTGTTTTTGTATCGAAATAGGCTATTTATAACAAAAACACATTCTTTCTAAAATATGCTCAGCAACAGCTATGGTCATCCTCCATGTAGTCAGAATGGTACAATCTTGATCACATGACATTTTTATATGACTCGATTGTGAGATTGATAGTTGAATCAGACTCCTCCGAATTGAATCTTAAATAATGAACTATTCTAAGAAACCCCTACTTGTATGACATTGAAACATTTCCTGTACAATTAATAAAGGCTTTATGATGATTTTTTCACACCAAATCTGTGTGTTTCTTCCTGAAACATTGTTCCACGTATTGAGTTCAGTCGGCTCCAACCCTCCCAAGAACCATGTAATTCTAGCCGCTGAACCTCAAAACCAAATAGCTCATCAACCTCTTAATGGACCTTAATTATGTTGCTAATGGTTTGTAATATGGTGCTAATACAGCCACAGTGTGTTTTACCATCAGTGTTTACAACTTGTTGCACTGTAGTTGCACAACTGGCCCCAAAGAACCTGGTGAATGCATGAGCTGCCACGCTTATTGACGTTTTTATAACGTGTCGGAAGTGTAGCGAACACACATACTCAGGCCTGCTTGTGTCTATAAAATGATTTCTGCTGAGGAAATAATACAACATCATGTTTATGAGGTGTTTCAAGAGTAAAGAGAACATTGCTTGAATTTTAACTCAAGAGTTATGTACATGTGTGAGGAAAGCCTTATCGTAAAGTATGATTTTACTGATGATAGGAAATGTCAGGGGTGTCCAAACATTTTCCAACGCGGACCGCATACTGAAAAGTCAAAGGATGCAGGGACCACTTTGATATTTGTACAATTTTTTCCAGTATTTTATAAAAAAAAGGTATGTGTTAACTTATTATTGGTTAACAGTGGCAATATTGGAGCTTGCTCTTTACATAGTGCCTTTTACTCTATTTTCCACATTTTTGATGGAGGTGTATTTGTTTAATTTTATTTCTACCATGGGGTGCGCCCAATAAAAACGAGCCGCAGGGCACCAATGGCCCCCAGACCGCACTTTGGACACCCCTGGACTAAATGAAGAAAGAATTAACATAGTCTACTAAAAAGGTTATTACATTGGTTTGTAAGCATCCATGCACTGACTGAGGCATTTATCGGAATATGCCGATCACATGATTTTTCACAGTTATCGGCCAATACTGATCGGTGGCCAATTGATAGGAGCATGCCTAATTGAAACTTACAACCACGCCAAAACAACTTTAACCATATATCCACAGCCGTCTCCCCCTCTTTTTTCCTTGCTCATCCAATCAGCAGTCAGGGCGATCGGAATGTAGACACGCAGGAATGAACGGATACGAACACGGATATTTTCAAAAATGCACATTTCCCCCACACCAATGTAAAAAAAAAATTAACAAGTTTTAAAAAAATGTATGTCATGCGCATTTTGTCAAGGCCTGATAACGCAACCACAAAGGTGCATTATATTGGTATGCAAAGTTGGTATGTTCCAATCCCGGCACTGCACGCTGGAAACCGCGATAAAAGCTATGTAGGCTACTGACATATCTATTTGTCTGTTCCAATGTGATATTTTCTCAAAATCTGACCATACTAAATATTATCTTTTGAGCCTGGATAATTGGGGCATGTCCTGTCAAGTTCACAACTTCATCTGTGTTCATCACTGATGATGCATATAAGTGTGCTACAGTCATGGACAAAAGTTTTAAGAATGACACAAGTAGTGGTTTTCCAAAGTTCGCTTCTTCAGTGTTTTCAGATATTTTTGTCAGATGTTGCTATGATACACTGAAGTATAATTACAAGCATTTCATAGCGTCAAAGGCTTTTACTGACACTTCTAGACACTAAAGACTTAATATTTGCAGTGTTGATGGTCGATTGAGGTGCAATCTTACCAGCAGCAATATCGTTGCCTGTGAAGACCTTTTTGTGTTAAGCAATGATGACTGCACCTGTTTCCTTGCAAGTAACCATGGTTAACAGAGGAAAAACAACAATTTCAAACACAACTCTCCTTTTAAAGCTTCCAGTCTGTTATTCTAACTGAATCAGCATGACAGAGTCATCGTCAACTTTTGTCCTTGTCAGCACTCTCACCTGTGTTAACCAAAGAGTCATTGACATGACGTCATCTGGTCTTTTTGTGGCAGGGCTGAAATGCAGTGGAAATGGTGTTTTTGGGATTAAGTTAATTTTCATAATTTAGAGAGATTTTGCAATTCATTCATTTTATCAATTTTATCAATAATATTTGTGTCATTCTCAAAACTTTTGGCCATGATTGTACAATAATTAACCAATTATGTTGGTTTAAAAAAAAAAAAGTTGTCAGGAGGGTAGGGGTTGCCTTGTTTGGCCCACGACCCCAAGTCAGCTTTGAGTTTTAGACCTCTGTGCAATTGAGTTTCACACCCATGCTCTATCCTTATCTCTTAATACAGCCTCTACTAATCCTGACACATTTCACAATCCTTTTTTCTCATTTGAATTCCATCGTCTTTATTCGCCTCCTATCACGATGTGTGTGATCCTATCTAAAACAGATGACAAGGGATCCACCAGAAACATCAACATATGTTTAAAACATTCCTCTCTCGCTCTCTGGCCCACTCGCTCTCCTCTCTTATCTCCCTTCAGCTTTGCCGGGACTTATGGCTTAAGAAATTCCCAAAGAATGATTTGTCCCTTTTGCAAAGTCCACATCAGAGGTGCGGCTGAAATGTGAGAACACGGAGTGGTTGGAAGGTCCAGGTGACTGAACTCATGCCGGTGGCGGACGTTCCTGGGTTTCACATTATTGTATTGATACGCAGACCATGTCATGCAAAGTTGCGTCAAACGAATTCCAATGAAATCTCCTTTTTAAGAAATAAGCTTTGCGTGTATGCATGCATGTCAACACCCACCTAGAAACGATCACACATGTTAATGGGGGTTTCACCCATAATACAGTACAGTTTGCCATGGTACTTGATGCTTTTTCATTTCCATTGTAAAAACTTGTAAGTGTGGCAATAATAACTCATCTGTACCATTCCTCTTTAGGCTTTACCTAAAACAGGCAGAGTTAAAACACATCTCTGTCCATCGATCAGTCAGCAGAGAATGGTCACTTCCTTGTGATATATGTAGTAAAACCTTGGTTTTCTTACACTACAGTTTTCGTATGATTCGTTTTTCAGTGAAATTTTTCGCCAAAATTTTGCCCCAGTTTTCATACCCTCAGTTTTCGTACAATATTGCCCATACTGTACTGTATAGCTACGCAAAGTCAAGTTCCCAAAGCACCCTACGCGTTGTTGACTCACTGTCCGTGCATTGCTTATGGAGTGCAACTGCTGAATGACCCGCCATTGGCCAAAGAAAGTTGCGAGTGCCAGCAATTTGATAAAGAACGTGAGAAACACTATTGAATTGGATTTTGCCAGGATATACGGGAAGTCTGCATCAGCGATAATTTCGATGCATTTGTCATTTATAATTATTTCACATTGTTTCTGCAAGTAAAACTACAACTATTCTCAATGAAATGTATGTTTTGATAATATTTTTTGGGTGTTTGGAACTGATTATTTGTATAACTTCCTAAGGGGAAAAATTGCCTCAGTTTTTGTACATTTTTCTCTAAACTTTTGGAACAAAAAAAAATTTTGGAACAAAAAAATACGAGGTACAACATTTAATGTTTAACACAATCCATTCCGTGACAGTGGTTGACGGTTGTTCTAATTTTAAAACACAATTTACCATAGAAAATGCATTTAATAAAACATTCATATCTGTACAGGCAATGTCATATACTGTATAGGGTTGGGTATCATTTACATATCTGATAACGGTGCCAAAACAATACTTTTGAGAGACTCAGAGTCCATTTTATTTTCATTTTTTGCCTTTTTGTTTTTATTAATTATGAATTTATTATGTTGTTTGTTTGTTTCATTTATTTTTATTTAAAAGCTCTTGACATTCCAAATACAAAGTTAAATACTCTTGAGAAATTCAAGTTTATTGTTTTTGATACTGTTTACTTGCATTATTATGCCATATATTACCATTACATGGTCTCAAATGGTCTCAAAATAATGTTGACAATAACTTTGTTTATCGGCAATAATTTGTAGGACAATTATTATCCAGCAAAATGTGTTATTGTGACAGGCCTAATTCAAATTCTACTACTTTTGTGGCATTTGAAAAAAGACAAGCATGGCGTGTAGTCAAGAAGAAATGTGTACATTTAACAATTAACAAAGACAAAGGAATGATGGGAGGTTCCATCCTGTCTTCCTCTACACTCCCTCCCTTCTCTGTCAAGTCTGGATCACATCTGGGCAGCTGTGACCTCCACCATCAGCCATCTTCATCCTCCCAAAGCTCCTCCATCCTCCAAAACTAAACATGCCGCCTCATCTTTCAATAGTTCTCAAAGGCTTTGTCACCATGATATTTTCTCTGTGGTAACTTTTGGAATCCACTCCCTGCCAACAATGCTTTTTGTTGATCATTCGATTCTTCCACGATTATTGCATCATTGTTGCTATTGTTCTTGTATTAGATTGTGCAGGTCTGCCATGTGGAGAGGCTATTTAATGTACAGTATGTCAATGAACATGCATGTTGCTGAAAAAATATATGTATGGTACTTAACTTTTTGTTCAAGTTCCAACTAAATTGTCTTGAAAAGAGCAACGGGAGGACTGGACTTGCCCCTCGGCCCTTATTTGACTCAGTGCTGAAGCTAAGGCGGCGTAATCCCGCACAAGCACACACATTTCACGGCAAATCAGCGCAGAAATGTTCAATTTCATGCAACCATATTCTGCCTGCGGAAAAACAAAGATGGCACAGAGAACTGCCACGCACAAAAGAAACAATGGACCATGACTAAGTAGAATTTTTAAAAATGTTAAATGTCGCAAGAAAGCAAAATATAAGCATATGTTGAAGACATTTGTTGGTTTATGAGCAGGATTATGCAAAACTATTGTATCTCACAAAGGTGACTACACCCGTAACATTTCAGCAACCATTTTTTTAAGTGTCTATCTACTCAAGGGACAGATGAAACTTGGATATATTTTAGAGTAGTCTGTGTACACACTATGTTTATTATCCATTTAGAATGAGTCAACACAGTCACTATTGACTACATACCGAAATAAAAAATGTGTATTCGCTTTTGTGAGATACTGTATCATGCATGAAGTGGTGCAACACTTGTTTTGGCAGGTGCATCAAAAAGCACCAGTTTGCCAACTTTAAGACTAAAAAGACTGATATAGGCTGCCCTTTTGGAATCAGTTAAAAGACATGTCAGCAGACAGCAAGCAGTAACCTTAACCTTGGCCCTTTCGTTCTCTTCTCCCTCCTTCCTACATTCTTTCTTTCTCTCACAAAAACACACGTGTGCAACCACCAAGATATGGCAGCCCTGCAGCCTTCCAGGGAAAGTGCATGCTATGAGGAAATACAATATGATTAAAACTGCCTGTAATAGTTTTAGCACCCAGACTCTCTTCTTAGGCAAACATTGGGCTTGCCACCACAGCTCAGCGCAGGCTTCTGATCGAGGGGGTCATCCAGTGGGAAAGAGCCATAAATCAGTATTGAGTGTGTGTGTGTGTGTGTGGAGTTTAAGCATGTGGGTACAGCTCACATCTGTTCATGTGTATGCTTGTGTGTGCGCCAGTGCATGCAGAGCCCACAGGGGCTCAAAGGGCAGACATGGGCGGCCACACTCAAGGTTTTGTGGTCCTTCCATCAGCACATCACAGGATTGTGGCCTTTAAACGCACCACAAATCATCAGAGGGACCACACGGATGCTGAGGAATGTTGCAGCAGACTGTAGTGGCGCTCCATCGATGATAACTTTTGTGGACGTTAACAGAATAGTTTCCAGAATTAGGCCAGTTATAGTAAGGTGACCACAGGGACTTTGTTTGTATGGGAACATCTACAGCCATTATTAGTTTTTTGTGTGTGGAAAGAACCCACATGTACATATACGAACCTTGCCTGACCCCTTAACCTTAGTAGATTTTTTTTCATTACATTTTTGTTTGCAGGACGACTGTCTGTCCGCTCCATCCAGACAGGCTTTGGAGCTACGGGTATGGCCGTTCATGCCCACTCAAAAAACGGTACAGTCACACATAGTTGGCTACACAATTTTCAATACACAAGCAAAATTCATGGACACCCAACCAGAATGTGGTGTATAATCAATATAAACTCTCCTCCCTATTAGTTCTAAGAACTACTGAAAATAAGCCAAAAAAAAGCACACAGGCACACAATGTAGACACATCATAATTATGGCAAAGGGTGGTCAGCATCCAGCAACTTCAATCTACCTCTGCATGCATTTTAAAATTCTACTACTTGTACTACTACAGCCGTCGAGGCTGCAGAGCCTGAGCTAAGATCAAAGCCAAGCGGCTAGCAAAGAAGTGGAGATTCAAACCCTCGGTACCTTCTATGATCATGGGAAACATGAATTCACTACCAAACCAGACCGACGAGCTGGCCGCGCTGACAAAGAATGTCAAGACCATCAAGGAGTGCAGTTATTGTGCTTTACAGAAACGTGGCTAGCGTCCCAGATGCTAACGTGGCGCTAGCGGACTTTAGCACAGTCAGAGTGGACAGGGACACAAGAGCCTGTGGAAAGCGCAAAGGAGGTGGGTTTGCATTGTATGTGAACAAACAGTGGCATGTGAACGTTAAAATGTCCATCTGCAGTAGGGACATCAAATTCCTGGCTGTCAGCCCACATCCCTACTACATGCCCAGGGAGTTCAGTTACGCCATTGTTATCGCTGCTTACATACCTCCGCGAGCTGACGCAGAGGCTGCGTGTGACATCATCCATTGCATGACAGACAAACTCCATACACAGCACCCTGAGGCTCTGGTCTTGATCTCGTGTGAATCATGTGACTTTCGACAAAACACTGGCTGCCTGTTACCAGTATGTGGATTGTAACACCAGGGACAACAGGACAATAAACCTGATGTATGCAAACATCAAAGATGCACACAGTGTCACCCCTCTGCCTGCACTGGGGAAGGCAGACCACAACCTGGTCCTGCTCAAACCTCACTATACACCTAAAGTGAGGAAATTACCAAAGACCACATGCTCATTCAGGAAGTGGTCCCCTGAGGCTGAGCAGGCTCTGATGGACTGCTTCGAGACTGCTGACAGTGATGCACTGCAGGGTCCCCACAGTGACAATATGGAGGAAATGGTCGCCTACCACACGGACTACATCAACTTCTGCAAGGATGTTGCTGTGCCAGCAAGGACTGTATGCTGCTTTGCTAACAACAAGCCCAGGATGACAAATGACGTCAAAGACCTTCTGAACCTGAAGAACAAGACCTTCAAAGATGGTGACACACAAGCACTGAAGCGGGTACAGTAGGAACTAGAGTCCAGCTAAGGGCAGCGAAGTAACAATACAGAAGGAAAATAGAACAGAGGATGCAGAACAACGACATGAAGGAGGCCGTGATGGGATGAAGACCATCACGGCCTGCAGCTCAAAGAACGATGCCCACCTTGAGAGGGATGTGAGAAGGGCAAAGCAGTTAAACCAGTTTTTTTAGCAGGTTTGACCAGCCCATCCCACACACATCAGCCCCCACACACGTCACAAGCAGGGAAGAGGACGCCTCTCCTCACCCTCCTGCCCTCCCAGCAAAGCAGCAAGAGTATCACCTCGACTCCTGAAAGCCTGTGTGTGGGAGCTGGGAGACCCTCTACAGCGAATCTTCAATCTGAGCTTAGGGTTA
The DNA here is from genome assembly GCF_027744805.1 of Dunckerocampus dactyliophorus. Lineage (NCBI taxonomy): Eukaryota > Metazoa > Chordata > Actinopteri > Syngnathiformes > Syngnathidae > Dunckerocampus > Dunckerocampus dactyliophorus. The sequence continues at coordinate 15,472,219 of NC_072828.1, forward strand.
TGGAAGGTTCCACAGCTGTGGAGGACATTATTCCAGTCCCGAAGAAACCACATCCCGTTGAGCTGAATGACTTAAGGCCGGTATCCCTGACGTTGCATGTGATGGAGACCATGGAATGGTTGCTGCTCTATCACCTGAGGCCACAGACCCACCGTGCACTCGACCCTCTGCAGTTTGCATATCGGGAGAAAGTGTGAGTTGAGGACACCATCATCATTTAGCTCCACCGATCTCTCACTCACCTGGACAGAGGCAGTGGTGCTGTGGGGATTACATTTTTTGACTTCTCCAGTGCCTTTAACACCATCCAGCCTCAGCTCCTCAGGGACAAACTGACACAGATGGGAGTAGGCTCACACTTGGTTGCATGGATCACAGATTACCTGACTGGCACACCTCAGTACGTGCAACTGGGGAACTGCAGATCCGATACTGTGACCAGCAGCACGGGAGCACCGACGGGAACTTGGCTCTCTCCTGTTTTGTTTATCCTGTATACATCCGACTTTCAGTACAACTCTGAGCTCGGCCATCATGGGATGTATCAGGAATGGACAGGAGGATGAGTACAGAAAACTGATCCATGACTTCTTCAGCTGGTGCAACACAAACCACCTGCACCTCAACATCACCAAGACCAAAGAAATGGTGGTAGCCTTTCGGAGAAACGGGACACACCCAGAACCTGTTCTCATTAAAGGTGACCATGTGGAGGTTGTTCACACCTACAAATACCTGGGAGTGCATCTTGATGATAAACTGGACTGGACTGCCATCACAGATTCTCTGTGCAGTATACGGCAGAACCGCCTGTACTTCCTCAGAAGGCTGGCATCCTTCAACGTCTGCAAGAAGCTGCTACAGACCTTCTACCAGACTGTGGTAGCTAAAGCCCTTCTGTATGCAGTATTGTGCTGGGAGAGCAGCCTCAAGAAGAAGGATGCCACATGCCTGGACAAACTGGTGAGGAAGGCAGGCTCTGTCATTGGCACTGAACTGGACAGCCTGACATCTGTGGCAGAGCAAAAGACACTGAGAATCCTCCTTTCCATCATGGACAACCAGCATCATCCAATGAACAGCATCATCTCCCGACAGAAGAGCAGTTTCAGTGGCAGATTACTATCACTGTCCTGCTCCACTGATAGGCAGAGCAGATCATTCCTCCCCCACGCCATGTAGCTTTTCAATACAACAGCGAGGTCGTGACACACACAGGACTATCTACCCAGCTGAAACCTAATGTGTTTTACAATTACTGTGCTATTGTTGACAATGATGTCATAAAATCTCCCAAAAGCCTGTGAAAAAAAAGGCTGTTGACTTAGCAGTTTTGCTACTTACCACTATTTAAGAAGTGGTTCTTTTGCTGATGTGTTGTGCAGTAAAACTTTTAAAATAAAAGACCATTTGCTCAAAGAAAGCTGTGTTGTCCTTTCCACTTTCTCATGCACTCCCAATTATTATTGAAATTTAACAAATGAAGTTGTTACATATATCGACATTTCAATTTTCAGAAATAACAACCTCTTTCAAATTACCACTTGCTTACAATTATCGTCTTGTCCTTTTTGCGGTTTATGCATATAAACGCCCCGGATATAATTAGAGCATTCACTGCATTTTCTCAAATATTGGCCTCCACTAAAATAGACACTGTGTCTCAATTAATTGACAAGTGCACTGTCCACTTGTAATTTAAAACCCCCCAAATAGACACCTCCTTTTTGCCCTGAGAAAAATAAACTGGTGGTAACGGTACTTGCCATTACTTCATTCCGTTGTCAGACATTAAAGAGGAAACTGCAGCGCCCATTTCAACTCTGTTGCTAACCAAAACAGCAGCACCTACTCAGGCATGTAAACAGTCTCTTAAATTAAAGTGGGGAGGTATATTAAAGATGGTCTAAAATTATTTTGAGCCTGTGATTCATTCCTTTGGGGGTGAAGCACACGCTTCTGTTGTGTGCATCCATTTTTATATTCCACCCAGTCTGCCTCTGTCCGGTCTGTCTAGTTTATCTAGTTTATTTGTGCGTTTTGTCTTTAATAGACCTTTTTCATTGACCTTTAACAGACCTGTTTCATGTTCTTTATCACATCTAGATCACCACATACACACTGCTGGCCCGAAACCAACCTTCAATAACAGAGAGATCGGACATGGATCACTATTGACTTAACACCAGCGTCTGTGTTGGAGATCAAGCTTGCTTGTGTGTCACTCGTGGTATGTCAAACACACACACACACACACACACACACACACACAGACACAGAGAGAGACACAGACATTGCTGAGGGTTGCTGAAAACAATATCTGTCAAAGTCAACTGAGCAGAAATGAAGCCACATCAAAAAGCGCCATGGTGGGAGTGTTTATGTGCTCTGCAATGGCTGATTGCTCGTGGTTTCACGGGCTGTGCACGTACAGTACGTGCACACACTGACAGCTGTCCTGCACATTTTGGGATTATTGCAGAAGAATGAAAAGAAATGACTGCTCTGTGACTCACTCGTTCTGCCCATGAGCACAACACATGCTGAACTAAAGGTTGGGATGTTTGCTGTGTGTGTAACTTTAAAAAAGACAAAAACATGAATGTTTACTCCACCAAAATAAAACACTCCCTCCTCATTGTTTTTCTTTTACCCACACATATCTCTACCCAACCCCCCCACCTGGTTCATTTTAAGCAAGTAGTGGCCATGGAAACCCTCCAAAACGGTGGATGAGTCAACACAGACAGCTCCCGTCCTCTGTGTCAGGGTGGAGGATGAGAAACAGTGGACAAACAACTACTAAGTCCTCCTTTCACTCTGGGATATTCTACTCCAATGTCTTGTGGGCAGGCCTGTTTAGAGCCGTCTCTTTGAAACATCAACTAAACGAGAGAGCGGCCAGCGATAGACAGGAGAGTTTCTAACAAGCAGTATAGTTCAGTTGTTTGGATTCTCTGAGAAAAATGGAAAGTCCTAACAGATCCTTATGTATCACGTTTTGCGACCCTTGCATTGGGGTACCCACTATAAAGCACCTGAAGGGTAGAACATGCACAAAGCAGCCTTCTGATTGGTTGACAAAGAATGTATCAAATTGGATGCTCTGACTTTGCAGATATGGTTATTTACTACCATGATCAACAAGTTGATCATTGTTGCAATTGGCATTGGTTATAGAAGTTCAGTGTTTTGACATTTAAATTCTGGTTTAATTCTTTTTACATACAAAAATCACCTTCACTTTGTCATTAAAATCTGACTTTTAGCATCAAAACAAGATCTCCCGTGCAGGGGTTTACTGCCACAAATATTTGTCCCTGGACTTTTTGGTTCAGACTGGCCCCATCCCCCATGACGAGGCTCTTCTTGTTTATAAAAAAAAAAAAAGAAGGCGGCTGGGGTTGGGATCGAAGCTGCACCTTCTATTTCTGTAATTGGTGACAGAGCCTCAAAATGACTTGACGCTGCATGCACGTGTCACTGCAGTGATGCGCATCCTCGGCGCATATGGCCGCCTTGCTCAAAATTGCCCGCCCACTACGCCCCATGGATTGTGGAGCCCAACGCACAGCACTTGCTCTGCGTGCATAGGGAGGGGCGGCTCTGACTGTGCCAACTCGCCCCCTCTGTCGTGTTGTGTCTGCAGTGGCATGTTCCTGGGCCAGCCCGGGAGATTTAGTTACTATAGTTACCAAAGCAAGGCACATCAATAAACAAATAAATAAACGGCCGTTAATTGGCCCATTAGTGATCGGCCTACCAGGAAAACTCCCGGTGCTCTGGATGGCCAGTCTGTCCTTGATTATTGGCATAATCCATTCAAAGGTCAAATTGCAACCATAATAAAATCTTACTCAATTAAATGTAATTAACATTTACAATAATTTGACGTAAGTAAATGCCATTAAATAAAAACAAATGTTTATAAAAATAAACTAAAATGCCATGAAATATAAAAAATAGATCATCAAATAAATATATTCATCATGATAACTAATAAGCCAGTTTAATATAATCATTTAACACCTGAATGAATTAATGGGGAATTTAATCAATTAAATGTATTTGGGTTTTGGAAGAAAAAACACTCTAAAGTCTGAAGTCCATAAATTCCTGTGTATATTATTAGGCGTTCTCACTTAACCCCTTGTTGAGGCTACAAAGAAAAAGCAAACCACGTGCACAAAGTTAATATTTGATGCACACTGAAGTCTCAAGCAAGTTTTATGTGACTTTCGAGGCAAGATTGTTTGAGTTATGAATTGTTTTGTTATCTGTCATGTTTCTCATCTGTTTTCTTTTAATATTTGTTTACATTTTTTAAGAGATTTAAAATGCTGTAGCCAGTTTTCTCAAAGGAACATACAGTAAACTGTGCATTCCAGGCTGCTTTTTAAAATTATTTATTAAAAGTTGTTTTGTCATGGTCCGGGACACTGCAGAGGGCAAAGGGCAATAAAACAGAAGTGATGCTTTGCTATCTGCAGCCTTTGTTGCGCTTGTGATGGTTTGTGTCAGCCAACACTCAGCTGCTAGATTTAACCAACAAGGTGTCAGCTTGTGCTTATGAGTGCATATCATCGCGAGCAGACATGTTTGTCTTTAAGGGAACTCTCTGCATGGTCTTTGACTTCCTCCTCGCCTTTATCGGGCTGTCACCCCTTAGCCTCCGTATGACTTATACCCGTTTTATTCCTCTTCCTGTCCCTTTTATTTCTGACTTTCACTACCCTGCAGCGCATCTGGTTCTCATCACAGAGAAGAAAAGCTGCTGGTTCTGGCCATGAGGGAGCTGGATGAGATGTAGAAGGAGGAGGAGGGAGTCACTTATCCTTTCCTATCAAATTCCTTTGCCTAATTATTGCTGATGTACTGTATATGAACAAATGTACATCTCCTTTTTGTGCATTTCCGCATGCACCCATGGGTGGAAAAAACAAACAAAACATGGAGATGTGAGCTAATGAGCTTCTCCAGGAATGTTTGCCTTTTTCATAACCGAGGCAAACAGATACTTGGCACATTAAAGACACACATAAACTCCTCTCAGTACGATGAGCTGTCAGGCCCTGTTAGGCTTGGCGTTTCCGTTAGCATGCGGTTTGGATCTGCTTTCAGAGGAGGACCTATTCCCCACGTCAGGAACTTCCAGAGAGAGCGGAGCCAACATTGGGAAGAAAGACGACAGACAGGAAGGGAGAGCCGAGGACCTCTCATTATTGTAGGCTTACTGACGAGCCATTTGTTGGAATAACTCACATGATTTGCGAGTGTTATGACTCACGTTAAGGATTTAGAGCCAAGATCAGTGCCACTTGGAGTAAAACGTCCATGGGAGCCACTCCATCGCCCTCGGGTGCAGCAACATTGTAGCAAGCTCATTCACGTATGAATAATATTAAGATACCTTAAGTTTCAATTACATTCTTTCCAGATGAGCCCCTGAAGAGCTCACGGCTGATTAAAAGTAATTTATTTGTGTTTCTCCAAGAGAAGTGGAATCGTTTTTTTACATGAGCCGCATCAGCGGGCCGTCGTCCTGGGTGGGCAAAAGAGGCCGCAGAAGAAGCTGAAGTCCAAGCAGACATCAATCACAGTGATTTCATCCACATTCACCGAGTCACTCACAATCACCCACAATGTCCAAGACAAGCATCAGTTTTGTTTTTCCTGCCATAAAGAAAAACATTGCTTGGCGTTTACCTTTAAAACAAGCGGAATAATTCTTTAGCATTGAGCTTTTCCTAAAAAAATAAAATACCCTGGATCCCGATTTAGACCAAGTGGTGATGAATCGAATTCCTTAAAAATCCTGCAGTCTACCAGCTGGTTGTATGAATATACAATTAAATATACTCAAGTAGTACTATAAGTATCTGGAACAGATACATTGGACTTGCATTCTTTCCGACGGAAGAATTACTTTGTTTTCAGATGTTTCGGACCTTATGGAATAAATTAATAACAAAAACCGAGGTACCGCTGCACATAATATATAATGTAATTCAAATATAATTATTATACAATATATAATGAAAACAAGTTTAAATCTTCTGAGTATTATTTGTCACTTAATTGTATTTATGCTTTTCATTTTAATTAATATCTTTTATTTATTTACTTTAATTACCGTACTTACGGTAATTAAATGTCCCTCACAGGATCTAGGAGGGAATTTTCCCCCTCTCTACCACTGTAGAATAAATGTCATGTATTTTTCCACAAAATTCCCATATTTAGCCATATTGTCAAGCAGATTATTATCTAAATATTTATATATGTAAAAAAAAAATATATATATATATATATATATATATAAACTGTTTTGGATTTTTTGCATGACTTCGCACACAATCCTATTAAATGAATAATTTAGACATTACAAATATCAACAATTAGACGTTAAGGGTGAGTTAGTGGCGTGTCCCACCCTAAATGTTATTCTTTCCTCAGTCCCTCCATTGAGTTCACTTCAAACCAGCCTCGTGGTGTCGTGCTAACACATTGATGTCAATGAAGTCATGAACTCCTTGGCTGCACGTCTAAATATTTCTCTATGTGTTTTTTACCAGCCAATGTGCATCTTTCTCTCGCTTTTCCTTCAAAATCATCTTTTTTCACTCTTCACTTGGTTTCCATGGCAGACTCTGGAGCATTTGTTTGGGTCAGAGGTCATTGTGAGGTAAACAGCAGCCAGGCTGAGGGTAATATCATTGGCTAGAATGCGTCCTCGCTCTCTTCTTGGCTCCTAGTTTGTTGGATATGACACAGATAGTGAGATATATTTTTGTACTGAGTGTTATGACAGCAGCATCTATGAAATGTTCTTTGTTCATTCAGGGAAACTTCTTTTCCAGAAGCTATCTGACACAACTTGCTGCCTCGGCAACCCAGCACAAATATAATCAGAGACATACCGTGTGGGTGTTGGAACACACCCGAAATGTGCTGTGAAAAACTATTAATAGCGCTTGTAAAGTCAATTGTGTAAAAATTCAGGCAATCATAATTTCCACTTCCTGTCATTTGCCAAGTCTGAGGAGCTGGTGTGAAAAGTAACAACAAAAATGGAAGTCATGAAGTTTTGGGTCATGTGCCAGATGTAAGGAAATGGAAATAATCTCAAACGTTTGAAGCATCAGTCCAACACAAGCAATAGCAAACCAAGGGTGCAAATGTGTCAGGATTGTAATTGATCTCATGTCAAACTTCAGACTTGCTTTGGACTTCATTTCTCAACAGGATATAAATTTACACTGATATGTGTCTGAATGCATCAGCGGCAGCCAGCTGGACATTCATCTGTAGCTTAAAGAGTGTTGAAGGCACTTAAGGCTGTGATTTCCACATAAGTGAGGCTTCCTATGTGGCAGCTCTGGGAGGAAACGACAAAGAACTAAGACAGATGGAGCAAAAGACCACAAGTTCACAAAATGCTCTAAGCGAAAGAGTATGTTTAAGGATGGTGGTGTTGCATTCCTGGTTAACAGTGACAAAACGTGACATTCATCCACTGAGCAACTCTTCACTCATCCGCCTCCCATCCCTCTGGCATTAAAAAGTCATCCATACTGCAACATCTGACGATACAGTGGAACCTCTAAGGTCAAGCACACGCCGTTACAAGATGCTGGTTGAGGTCCGTAGGGAATAGTGGGATATTTATTATTTATTAACCTTAGACTATGCTTTCAAAGGGAGCATTTAACATTGCTACCTTCCATACAAGTGTGAAAAGAAATAAATCACTGCTAAGTGTTCAAAAAGCAAAACAACGGAACATAAACTTCTTTTCCACTGCCAGCGTTTGTCTGCCTCTTTTCTGTGTCGCACTTCTGTACAAAGCGCACTCACACCGAATGCGGGGGACGAGGTCGAGCCGACAATTTTCAGAGCCATAACAGAGACGGGACCGGTATGTGAAGTTTAAAACCCAGGACTCACTTCTCCATATTGTGTTGAAAGAGTGTCACTGTCAGATGCTGGCACTAACATCTGATTTAGGGATGCTATGTGTCCCAATTTGTTTTATTCTGTGTAAAAGGCACAGGTCCATAAATCCAGACTCTGAGGTGGCAATTTTGCAGGCAGGATTGCTGTGTATTTTTGATAACAAGTGTCAACATGCATGGTCACACTTGGTAAAAGACTATCTAGTGACCCAAATGTAAGTATTTGATTCCCTAGAAAAAAGGCTGACTCTGTATTCCGGGGTTAGAGATTTATACATGTAAACCCGTGGATGGCTCCCAACGACTTCTTCCCAAGCAAGTCTGAGCCTATTTTTCCTGTCACTCACGTACATTGATATTTATATTTATATTCAGGTCAATAGAAAACAAATGTGTGTCCATTTTTCTACTTTCCTTAACACCCCTTGTTGAAAGTGCTTCTTGTTTTGACTTAAGTGCCACACAAAAGCAATACACATTTTGGTTAAATCAGAGGGGCCTTCGACTGTAAAGTTTCCACTATGCTGTATTAGATTTGTTTTCTCCACCATCTCTTCCCACTTTTCTGCATGTTGGCGAGTTGATGACAAACACTTGTGTTTCCACTCCAACACTCGCTCCATCTACGAGATCTTTCTCAGAGATGGAGCTTGTGTCTGTCAGCAATGGCACGCTTGCCGAGGCTTCTGTCTCCGTACGTGTTGAAACCATTACCTTTGAGAATCAGCTGAGAGGGGGGAAAATAAAATATGTATGTGATTTGTTCCAGACACACTAGAAAAAAGCGCATACATATAAACCATTATGCAGAATACAATAGACTTACATTTCTTTACCAGTAAATAGTAAAACAAAATGATTTCTTTCATTCAGAATGTCACAGTACATGTTGGAATTCATGTTTCCCTTAATGAACCGCAGCTCCCCTGTGCTGGCAGCACTCCTGTAGCCCCAGAACATGACGCTAACACCAGCATGGTTGACTGTAGGCAAGACACAATTATCTTTGCAACTATTTAGACAATAATGGCTATGTTTTTTTCATTTTCAGTGGATGGTAAATCTACACTGCTATACAAGCTGTACACTGACTTCTCTAAGTATATCCAAGTTTCAGTTCTGTAGTATTGTCCCCTGAGAAGATATAATGCGATAAAAATGGTATAATGTATAAAATGAGACGTCTTTCCAGTGTTGATAAAACATCCACTGTGGCATTTCACTACACAAACATACAATGACCCACTGGAAAGGAAAGTTGCATATAAAGACAGGAGTCAGAGGATAAAATATGGCCTCATAATGGGATGCGGCCTCTGCCATAGTGCGGGTGGTCTGGCACAGTGACTTGACATGTGCATCAAGAAGCAATAATAAGTGTGTGTGTGTGTGTGTGTGTGTGTCTTTTATGCAGCCAAGTTAAACTCTCCGGTCTCAGTGGCCCGTAGTACTAAAAAATGTTTAGATTGATCGGCTACTGCTTTTAACCAATAGACTTTCTTTCTCTCAGCCGCCATCTGCTCAAATCTACACCAGGAAGTCTCACCAGGGGAAGAATTTTGATGCATTCCAAAAAGACTTGGGGAGTCAGAACTTTCTGAAGTTCGTCTAAAGGAAAAGTGACACCACGCGGCCACAGAGACGCACAATATGGCCTAATTAACTATACGTGTGAATTTTGAAAAGTGAAAAATTGCAACAAAATTCTTAATATACAGTGTTCCCTCGCTCCATCGCGGTTCACCTTTCACCGATTTTTTTGTGCCATTTTAGTGCTTTTTTTTTTAAGAGCCTGGCCCTTTAAGAATAATTGCATTGTGGGAAGTTGAGTGTGTTAGTTCTGTGCTTTAGCAGGAGGCGGCGGTGTCTCGCTATTCTCTCTCTTCTGTCTGCACCGCCCATCGTCTTCTGCATCCTGATTGGCTGTAGACCATTGTCAATCAATCTCCTTCCTGCCGTTTTCTGTTGTGGTCATGGCTACCTTACTAGCTAACAGTGTAAGTTGCTTGCTAACCGCCGATACTGTAAACAGTAGAAGAAACGGTGTTTCACGGTGTGAAGAAAATACGACGACAGAAGCAATATATTTTAAAAAGGACACAAAAACGCTACACCCGAATGGCACCAGGACGGGGCACGGTCAGAGGAGTGAATAAGTGTGAGTCACTTGTTAATTTCTTGTGTCCAACCTCATAGGTTGATCATTAAAATTCAAACGAAATTTGAACTTTGAGAGTGTTTAAACAAGAGGGAAATGTGAGAAAATGTTAATGCCTCTCTGAGAAAAGTGTATAAAGTGTATGGTGTGGGGTTTTACAGCCTTAAATAATTGTAAAAAAAATGAAGCTAGCTATTTCACTGATTGAGGGGTATTTTGGGAACCTAACTTTCAACAAAAATGCACCCATTTTAATGTCCGTTTTTGTTACAATTTGTTACAGTTTTTAGAAACTGCACACGATTCAAACCATCCAGTATAAATCAGGGCATCTGAGCTACTTGCTTTTTACATTCCAAATTGCCCTATTTTTTTTTTGTAACTGTACATTATCCGTGACAAAAATTCCCAAAAATTCAAAATTTCTCAAACCATTTCAATATCAAAATGGTGGATATATTTTTCACATTCCAAAAATGTTTACATAATTTCTACATTTTCCATTACATAAATTCCCATGGAGAATTTGTACTAGTTTCTTTAGAAATTGCATTCTCTAGTCATCTATTGTTGCTGGTTTTCCTATATGTCGTTATTGCATACATGTTCAGCATAAAAATGAACCTGACAGACAGAAATGAAGACAGCCATTGCCCGAATATTACTATTACTATTACTATTACTACTTGAAAATTGAGGTCATTCCTAAATGGCAAATGGCATATTTTTGAGAAAACACTACACTTTAATGAAATCTTGAAGTGACTCTGTCATTGTCCAAACACTACTGGACATGAGTGTATTTCCAACGCCCCAGCAGTCTTGAATGCAGCATCTGTCTGGGCCAACATAGCTGGCCAATATGACTCGAACCATGTATCGTTCTCATCTATATAATTTCATATTTTATAGCAGGACTGTGAAGTGTTTCTCTTACTTTCCACCCCGTTTGTTGAAAAGAGGTTGGCAAAACGTTAAAACACCTCTCAATAAAATTCCATGTGGACGACAGAACACCCACTCGGACATCGCTAATGAACATCAAGTAGAGTTATTACCTCTCTGGCAGTGTCAACAAAAGCTGCTTTATAAAAAAGAAAAAAAGGAGATCCTGTTACATTGTGTGCAGGTGTACCTAATGAAGTGGCCTTTAAGTGTCATTTTCACTGCACAAGAGCGTATTTAGCAGTTTTTTGGGGGGGGTTTTTTTGCACATAGCTTCCATCCATCCACAAACCACAGAGAAGCTGTGGAATACAAGCTCAAACGTGATTTACTCAGTGGCCATTAAAATCAGCGTATTAATAGACGCGTCTTTATTTGCACCAAGACAGCACATACTCTAGACTTAGCCCGCTGCCACCTGCTCGTCATTAATTTCGTGTTTGGCCCCCATCATAACCCTGCACAATCCCACATGTGTGAGCGGCACAGCGCATACATTCATCACAAGGGCCCCCGCCCCTAAACGCTGACATGTTTCCCTGCTAATCTGTTTGCACAACTCTGCCGACACTGCAGCCCAATCACACATCACCGGGATGAGACACATGAAGTGGAGGAAAAATGAGAGATGAGCCACCCACTGAGAGTCTCATCATCATCATCTTGTCTTGTCCCCTCATTCCTCGAAAGCAACACGACTAGAGAGAAGTCTGTAAGGGCGTACGGGCTAGTGTGAGGACGCTGACCTGTGCCCAAGCACGGTTGTGCTAGGACATGCACGCAATGTAGCCGAGTCATAGAATGACTGTAACGCTCCTCGCCGCTGCACTCCTCGCTCCTCGACGGTTTTTAATCATGACACAATTAACTATATTGGACTTGGGCGTGATTCCACTTTTTTCTCCTGGCCCCTGCTTGTCCAGTCACTTCCATTCTGCTTGATTATTATTGGTATGGATATTCGTCTTTGTCATTTATTTTTGTGTTGTTATCACTTGTGTCGGTTATCATGAAGAATGCATGTGCATGGAATCATGGTCCTGGTCCACCTCTTCCAATTGTGCCAAAGAGGAGAAAGTGTGGCATGTTGTGGCCCAGATCAGTGCGGTCACACCAGTCAAACGGGCCTAGTGTGTGTGCCCCCTAAATACTCAAAAAGCCTCAAAATAATCCAAAAGTCAAATCCAGAGAACGCTCTCTCACTTATGACAACATTCGTGTGCGTGATGGTGGCGTGTCGTTTAATTAATGCAATCGCTCCTCTCGCGATAATGATAACCACCACCTTGCACTTAAGAAATAATCAGAACAACCTGACAGAAGGTAAGAGGAAATGTCAGTAATACAACCGTGTAGAAGTGACAGGACAAGCAAATGGGCCAAAGCACGAATGTTCAGTGTGAACAGGCGACAGGACAGGGAGGGAGACTGGCGGCCGTAGAAATGGCCTAGTGTGAGTACACCCTAAAGTACATTTGATTTCTCATCTCATTTGTAAACCGTGCCATGTGTGCGATATTATGCCTAAACTGTTCCAGCGCTGGCCGCTGAATGACAGGTGAAATTAACCGTGAAAGGAGAAGAGAAAGGAGAGAGACCTCACCACTTTATTATTCGATTTTGGCTCAACGGAAACTGTCAAGAGGAGAAAGTGGATGGCTTCCTGTGTTATTATTTTCCTTTTTCACCCCACTTAGTCCAGTACCACCAAACCAGACTGTTTTATTTTCCTCAATTTGCTGCTATTCGCCTTTAACAACGGCCGATCATGAACCGTGCCATGTATGAACCATAGCACGTTTGGCAGTTTTCATTCTTGTTGTAGTTCTTAATAATTAATCATTTATTTTAATGGCTTTATTATTACATTTTTATTTTCTTTATTTATACAATTTTTACATATTTTATATGATTTCATTTTTTTCTTTTGTTGTATATTAGCTTGGCTATATTGTAAATCGGCCGCACGGTGGTTTAGTGGTTAGAAATCGGGAAGACCTGGGTTCGATTCTCCCCTGGGCATTTCTGTGTGGAGTTTGCATGTTCTCCCCGTGTGCGCGTGGGTTTTCTCCGGGCACTCCGGCTTCCTCCCACATTCCAAAAACATGCAGGTGAGGTTGTCAAATTGTCCATAGGTATGAATGTGAGTGTGAATGGTTGTTTGTCTATATGTGCCCTGCGATTGGCTGTCCAGGGTGTACCCCGCCTGTCGCCCAAAGTCAGCTGGGATAGGCTCCAGCATGCCCCCGTGACCCTAATGAGGAAGAAGCGGTATAGAAAATGGATGAATGGATGGATATATTGTAAATCACCCCACTACCTCAATATACTTCAGGGTATAAAATAAATAAATAAGTTATTCTGAAGTCTTGTATTATTTATGCTATGCTATGAAATACACTACTTTTAAAAATTTACCATACACATTAGGTGTACTTTGCACAAAGTATCGGTATCGGCTTAGTACCGCCGATACCAGCCTGAATTTTACTCGGGATCGGATCGGAAACGAAATCAGTGGTATCGCACATCACCAGTGGAAAGAGCCTGGACACCTCGACCATACATATTTGTGTGTGTAAGCTAACTCTTCTACTCCTCAACTGCTGAACACAAAAGGATGAGGATTTGTCAAAACCTAATGCACCCCTACTGTGTTGCCTGTTTATTTTACTGACAAATACACCACATGGTGGCACCATTATTAAACCCCAAAGTTTGACCCCGTAAGTTGGAGCAACTTTCAATTTTTCACACAGCTCAACTAAAACACCCACTGTAACTTTAAGGTGTTTAGCCAAATCACTACGGAATTTGGAACGCACCTTTAGGGGACTGGCAAGCAACAGCAAGATTGGTTGAAAACCCGCCGTCAAGGAAAATGTTTTTGCAGGGGCACAGGTGGGACCTAGCAACTAACTGGCCATGAGATGGAACACATCATTTGTCCAGTGATTAAAATGCTTTATGTACTGTATGTATGTACGCTAACATGTCTTCCAAAGCATTTTGTGCACAATCCATAGGGGGTGGCACAAGTGACTGTACATACATGCCTACTTCTTACTCCAAAATATGCTTCTCCCACCTGTTTATCCTATTAAATGTCATCTGCAGAGACTAATTGGTTGAGGTCATTCAGCTGGTTGGGAGGGTGAGTTAAGGGGGCTTCTAGGGGGTTCATCTAGAGGCCAAAGACAACCACCACCACCCCCCCTTCAGTCAATCAGGCTCAGTGAAAGTACTGGGAATTTCAAAGGTGAAGTGGAGTTCTGAACGTCTGAAAGTCTCCACCCCTCCTTCTTTTCAAGGCGACCGCATGGGCAAAGCGTCATAAAACATGTTCGTTACCCTGGCTTTTAAAGAAGGCTGATGTAACTTGAAGCCGCGGATGGACGGCTTCTGGTTTGGATCAGTTTGTCAACTGTTCTGTTTTTAACAAGCACCCTCAGAGGCTGCTTGGTATAGAAGGTTACACACCCTTACCCTGTAAAACATGATGGCCAACACCAGAGCTCCCTGCATCCTTGCTTCCTCACTGTCTTGTGCTGCTTTTCTGGCAGCCTTCCGGCAATTTGACTCCTGAATACGCTTGTACAGTATGCTTCGCTGTTCTCCATTTTGTTGCATTTCGCTGGTTTCAGTTTCGAGTTCAGTCTGTACAGTACAGATAGTATCAATAGTATTTCAAAACATTTCTGTCCCCCAGTGGGGGGATGACAGAAAATACATGGGAAGCACTGTAGTAACTGTAGTAACAACTGCAGTACATGACAGGAACTTGTTATAAATTGAATATACCGTGTTCCCTCACTCTATGGTGGTTCACCTTTCATGGATTCGTTGTTTCACAGATTTTTTTTTACTACTTCTTTTTTTTTTTTTGTACAGCGTATGAACACTGTTACGGGCCGAGCCCGGCCCTTTAAGAAGAATTACATTGTGGGAAGTTGAGTGTCTATCTCTTCCCTCTCTCGTCTGTCTGTACCGCCCATTGTTTTCTGCGTCCCGATAGGCTGTAGACCACTGTCAATCAATCTCCTTCATGCCATCCTGCCATGTCCCCTGTGTCATGCTAGCTTGCTTGCTTGCTAGCTTGTAAATGAATCTTCGGTTCGATACAAAACGCTACAGTACAGCGGAACGGCGCCAAGACGAAAAGGCCCGGTCACAGGAGTGAAAAAAAAATGAAGTTGGCTATTTCGCAGATTTCACTTAATGCAGGTTATTTTGGGAACCTATCCCCCTGATAAAAGAGGGAACACTGTATTGCTATATATTCACTGATAGCTAATGTTAGTCCAGCCGTGTGGCGCTCACTAATATCTCCTCCCCTAAGTTAGCTACTCACATATAGCTGGGTTCACGTGAATGTAGCATGCTGTGGACAGCTCAAACTAGGAGATGTCAGTCGTCATTCATGTGACGGCAGCGTGGACAACTGCGATCAATGGGCATACGGGTAGTGACACCAGAAGGCAGTGTGGGCGATGTGCATATAAAAACAGCTGGCAAACAAACGACTCGCAACTGCAAATCGCTTCTCATCATTTATTTAAAAGAGCCGTTCAAAAGACCCGACTCGCCCGCAAATGTCACACCTCTGGCAGTGAATGATGCCGACTGAAGCAAGATCCAGTTTGTTGTTGGAGTTGGAACTAGTAGATGTGGCACATCCGTCTCTTTTATTTTACATGTTTGCAAAATTCTTGGCTGCAACGCTCCTCATTTTGCTCCATTGTTTCTTTTGTTTTGTTGAATTTAAAAATGGTGCTTTTGTAGGAGGGAAAAACAAGAATGTCTACATTCTGGAAATGTACTTTGTAGCCGACCAAATGCAGCTCTTCAGTTATGCTCTTGACGCAGGTAACATTTTTTTTTTAAAATGCACGTCAAGAAAGGGGAGGAGCGAGCCGGTGTGGTTTACTTGGGAGCCAAGTAAGCCACATCATGATGATCATTTAAATATAGAGCAAAACGAGGTGTGGATACTGTATTTGTTAACATCTTATAAAATAACTAACATTTCTCTCCAATTCAGTAAGAAAAAAGAGTTAAGCATTATGATAGCTCCCTGCTTTTAACTGGGGTTACATTCCGAGACCATCCACAACTAGCAAATTAACACCAGTAACTGAGATGCCCATAAAGATTTCTTATTTTGAAACCCTAATAAAGCCTGGATTATGCTGTTTGCATTGAAGTACCACCATACAATACATCAACTGGCTCCTCCCCCTCCAAACCCACCTGCTAGCTTCATGTTGACGTCTCCTCCGATTTCAGATCAACATTTGCACTAAAAGTGACTACTGCTGCAATTATTAGATTCGAGCTCCGGAACTCTCCCCATCTTTCTTCAATTGCCATTTTTAACTCAAGAAGGAAGCTAACAACCCAAATGCATAGAACCACAATCCAAGTTCAAGAGTATTTCAAGTATTTCAAGAGAGTTTTATTGTCATGTGCATAGTAAAACAGCAGTTATACCATGCAATGAAAATCTTATTCTGTTCATTCTCCCAAGAAAAGAAAGAAAACAAATGAAAGAATAAGAACATAAGAAACATAAATACCAATAAATTAAGCAACAACAACAGAAGAGACATTAATACAAGTAAATAATACAAATAAATAAATAAATAAAGTGCTATGAGTGTGTGCGTGTGTTGCGTGCGGCGTGTGCGAGTGCTTCGTTGAGGAGCCTGATGGCCTGTGGGTAAAAGCTGTTTGCCAGCCTTGTGGTCCTGGACTTCAAACTCCTGTAGCGTCTGCCTGACGGTAGGAGTGTGAATAATGAGTGTTGTGTTTATGCCCTATAATATGCCTCACATACTTATTAAATACATTTTAAATTACAAAATGTATAGGTCCTCACCACTAATGAATGATAATGTTTTATGCTTAAGTATCATAATTTTATGATACATTTGTATTTATACGTTTGTATTTATAAATTATTCTCGATTTAGGGTGAATCAAATGTGTTTTCTTCTGAAAAAACTGTCTAATTTTGGAGAAAATTTAAATTAAATTTGTTTTACTTCACATTTTTCTTCAAATTTGAGGCATAGGTGTCATTCCATCTATATGCAAATTCCCTACAACAGGCTAATCGTGTCACTCTCCGTAAACATGGTGGACATGCTGCTACATTTATCTGTATCAAAAAGCAACAATTTTGTCATAATTTCAAAGCAGTTAGGGGTAAGTTAGAGCACATTGTGATTATGTATCCCCAGAATACTTACTTTCTGTACAAAATCCTGCGAAATTTGTGTGGGAACAGGTTTGAATAACATACCTACTCCTCGAAGTGAGTGGTTGAAGAGTCAATAATGAGAGGCATGATGTAAGAAAAGTGCAGCCATGAGGGTGAAAATGATGTAGAAGGGTGAGCGGCGCATTGCTGAAGTGCTCCACTGGCTTGTGTATAAAAGGGTACAAGGCCAAGGAGGCACAAAAGATACATGGGTCACATTAAAACTGGGTTCAGTGAGAGGGCTCTGCTAATTCCACCTAATCCTCAACAAGACTGCCTCACATGCACACACACACACACACACACACACACACACACACACCTACACACACACACACACTTAGTCTTTGCTGGCACCTTTTTACAACTGCTGGCTACCGTGTGTGGGTGTGTGTGAGTTGTGTTACTATGTGTGGCTGATGTCACACACAGCCCAGGACGCTGAGTTCATCTCAGGACCACGAAGTGTCCGACATGGAAAGTTGCATGCCTGAGCAAACTGGCAAATCTTTTTTTCCATGTTGCCTAACACACCTGGTCCAGGCACAACACTTTCCTCAGTGGGAGTGTGCAGGCATGTCACTTCCACCGTACAAGGTGTGCCCTGTGTTTAATGGCACGGAATTAAAGGTATTATTCATCACTTTGCATCAACTTGGCTTTTCTACTGTAATTACAGTACAGGCTCATTTGTTCTGATTTTTCAATATCTCTGTTAAGAAATGAAAATAGAATGAATCCATTATAGGGCTTGACATTTTGCCAGCATAAACATTTTAATTATTGTACTAGGGAGGTTTTAGTAATACAGTCCCTCGTTTGTCGTGTTTAATTGGTTCCAGACCCGACTGTGATAAGTGAATTTCTGCATAGTAGGATTCAATATTAATAAATTGAATATTTTCTGAGTTAGAGCATAGGAATCCTGTTTATGACTTTCTAAATACGGTTTTAACATTATTAGAGCCCTGTAGACATGAAATAACACCCTATAATCACCTTTGCACTCCTATTATTTTGTGTTTACACCACATTGCGCAGGCTCTGGGATCATTGCAGGGACATAAGAGACCAGCAAACTGATTTGCCGATTGTACTATAAGAAAAAATAGAAGGAATGGGAGGAAATACTATTGCATATTTGCACATTTCTCCTGGAGATCAATAAAGTAGCTATCAATCTATCACGTGCAGATCACAGGTACAGGCGACCACCATAGCCAACTGGTTAAACCATCCATCCATCCATCCATCCGTCTTCAATGCCGCTTATCCTCACTAGGGTTGCGGGTATGCGACTTCCCGCCTCTCGACTTTGGTCGAGAGGAGGGGTACACCCTGGACTTGTCGCCAGTCAACCACAGGGCACATACTGGTTAAACTAAAACTAGGTAAACTAAATTTATCAAAGGACAATGTCCCAAGACAACAACATTCCACAGAGGGGCCATTTGGGTCTCTGAGGAAATCAGTCAGTCACATTCCTGTCTGTGATCAATCAGCCTCTGGCCCAGACAACCTGAAATTAACCTCAGCCTTCCTGGAAACTACCTGACCATTCTTCCTTCCAAAAAACAACCTCTCACCACTTTCACCTTGATGGGAAAAGCATAACGCATAACGCAACATTGTAGCAGGATGTAGCATGTTCCAGAGAAAAAAGGCAAGCTAGTTTTGGTGTGCATCCTTAACTGTGATGAAAATACCAATACAGATGGTGCTTGGTTTTGTGGTTATGATCACACTCCCGTAAGTTAAATACATAACTTTGGTCCATAAACACAAGACTTGCTCCAGAACTAGTTGTGGTGCATGCCAGTGGAAGAATATGCACCACACGCAGCACAAAAATTCAGTGTGTGCCTCGCACTAGGCGGATGAATACAGTGTGTGCCTGTACAGCCACACTGAGAAAGAATAACATCACTTATTAGTTAACTTTTTAAATTTCAATATGTCTCCCAAGCGGCAGTGCACAAAGGAAAAGGAAAGCCATCACTATGGAAGTGAAAATCATAAAAAGCTCAGAGAAAGGAGACAGGACCACCAATATCGGCCGCTCTTTTGATCCCAAGTCAGCGTCAGTCGCAGCTATCATTAAAAGTTTTTTAAATGCTAATGAATAGAGGTACTGTATCATAAAATGTGACGAAAATTCTCGTTTAGAGAAAAGATGTATAGTGAGAACAGGGCAGCCAGAAGCCAATCAGACAGTGAACTATGCCATTGCTACTATGAATGATAATACAGTAATATGGAAGTGTGCAAGGCGGAAGCGCACATTAATTGCTTTAGGTACACCTTGCAATCCAACCTACCTCAGTGTTCCCAGCGTCAGCAAGTGACGTGTTTTTTCAGATTTTTTTCCATCGGAGTTGAATAGCTGCTTGCTACTTGTTGATGTCCAAGCAGAAGATGTAGTAATTCTACATTTGATCAACTTTACAACTTTACTTCCTCAACTTTACTACTTTTTAAGAGTTGTCAGATCAACCCATGGAGACGTTCAAGCACCGCTGTTCATCTGCTTTATGACACACCTCATACATAGAACTGATCCGTTTTGACAATTTAGTGACATGGTTGGTATATTTAGCAAGTAAGGGTGCACATTTACGTGTTTCTTGCATCATGCATTTAAACATTTAATTAAATACAAGCGATCAACAAAGGTGAAGTATCTGCGGAGCAGGCGAGAGTGAGCGCTGCCTCCGTAACGCCTACAATACACGCCGGAAAGCTGTAAAAACCCCTCCACAATGCAACCCAGCTCTTGACCAGCGCCAAGAAGGAAGAGCTTGGACACACTCCCCTTACCTTCCTGGCAAAACATGGGTGGCCAAAGTGTGGTGCAGGGGCCATCTGTGAAACGTGGCTCATTGAAGAAATAACATTTTAAAAACCCAGCAAAATTGGAAAAAGAGAGAAAAAAGGCATAATGTAACTCGCCCTGATGTAAATAGAGAAAGACGAGTAGACAAGAGAAAAACAGTAAGATATATTATTATGATTATAATTATTATTATTATTATTATTATTATTATTATTATTATTATTATTATTATTATTATTATTATTATATATTATCATAACAGTGCTTTATTTGGTCTCAAAAATGTTGACAATATATATATATATACATATATTCATTATATATATATCTTTGAGTGTCAATTTGTGGGACAATAAACATTAAACAAAATGCACCTGTATTTTTTCATGACTCGGTTAAATAAAAAGTTTGTTTGCCCAGTCATATTTATTCATTGTACTTTCCTTAAAATTAATGTTAAAATGTTGTCGTGTCTCCTTCTGGTGGACCCAATCTCACGCACCATCTCATCTCGTGAGCTGGTCGTCTCGTTACCCCTACTAATGAATACTAAAGGGGTCATGGATTCTGTGTGCTGTTACAAGGAGAATTGGGAGGAGAAGAGGAGATTAGATAGATTAGACTAGATAATAATAATAATGGATTAGATTAGATATAGTGCTTTTCACCCAAAGCGCTTCTCAGTGAAGTGAACACATTATTCATTCACTCTGCAGTCACACACTGGTGGCGGTAATCTACATCTGTGTCCACAGCTGCCCTGGGGAAGGCTGTCAGTTTAACTCTTAAATGACTTGTTCCAACACAAAACCTTACTTTTTGGAACATTTTTGGAACATTTATTGATTCCTGCAGTGTGAAGTCAAACTCCATTGGTGGCTTCTGCTGTGTTTCCTTCTTTTATTTCATGTTTTCCTCCAGCAAAAATGAAACTGAAGTAAAAGACACTGATTTATCCAAAGGTGTCTAGTGTACAGTAGAGTAGGGATGTGTCACGGTGCGGTTGGGTGCCGGTCTGGGAACTCCCAATGCAGAGGCTGGAGGCAGGTAGGTGAGCACTGAATTTATTCTGTCCCAGAACTCACAACGAAAAGCGATGGTGACAAAACAGATACACCATGAAAAAATGAAACACAAATAATGCCGGTTGGAGGCAGAGTCTGCTGAGCGCTAGCAAGAGACTGGGAACAATACGAGGCTGAGAGACACACACGGCTGGAACGTGGTGTAGCGAAGGAATAATCCGGCGTTCTCCAGCTGTCCGTAGTCAGTTTAAGTAGTGGCGTCGGCACTCAATTACAGGTGCGTTCAGCAGCTCCGCCTCCAGCCCGGAACTAAGGATCTGGACAGAAAACACAGAAAAGGCACGGGAGACGAGGGCAACGAGAGAGAGCCCTGTGAAACGTGACAGTATTTCCCCCCCTTAACAAAGGGCGCCACCTGGCGGCCTACCTGGCTTCTCCGGGAAGCGACTGTAAAACTCTGATAGTAATTGGGGATCCAGAATGAGGGCACGAGAGATCCACGAGCGGTCCTCGGGGCCGTAACCCTCCCAGTCGACCAAGTACTGAAAACCCCTGCCCCTTCTTCTCACATCCAGAATGGCCTTGACCGTGAATGCGGGATGGCCGTCGATGAGCCTGGGAGGAGGAGGAGGCACCTCCGGAGGGCTTAGGTTGCTGACACTGACTGGTTTGATGAGGGACACATGGAAAGTAGGATGAATTCTGAGGGAGTCCGGGAGCCTCAGCATGACGGCCGAGGGACTGATGACCCGTTCCACAGGGTAAGGACCGATGTACTTGGGTTGTAGTTTCTTGGAGTCCGTGTGCAGGGGTAGATCGCGAGTAGATAGCCACACCCTCTGTCCCGTCTTGTACTCAGGGGCCACCGACCGATGTTGATTGGCCAAACGCTGGTTACGCTCGGCCGTACGTGCCAGTGCTGTCCGGGTATTCCGCCAGGCTAGGCGGGCGCGGCGCAGGTTGGCTGACACGGAAGGGACCGCCGACTCCGCCTCCAGTGAAGGGAAAGCTGGAGGTTGGTACCCGTAGGCCCCGTGGAAAGGTGAGAGGCCTGTGGCTGAGCTGACCAGGGTGTTGCGCGCATACTCAATCCACGGCAGATTGAAGGACCATGAGGCTGGCTGCTGGTGGCAGACGCAGCGGATGGCGGATTCCAAATCTTGGTTAGCTCTTTCTGACTGGCCGTTAGTTTGTGGGTGGTAGCCGGAGGACAAGCTCGCTGACGCACCCAAGGCCCTGCAGAAGGCCTTCCAAACTGCCGAAGAGAATTGTGGTCCCCTGTCCGAGACCACGTCGCAGGGAATACCGTGAAGCCGGAAGACGTCTTTGACCAAAAGTTGAGCTGTCTCCAGTGCCGAGGGGAGCTTGGGGAGGGCAACAAAATGGGCCATTTTGGAAAAACGATCCACGATGGTAAGAATGACCGTGTTGCCATTGGATGGTGGGAGACCAGTCACAAAGTCCAGTGCCACATGGGACCACGGTCGGGAGGGGATGGGCAGGGGGCGCAGCAGCCCCGCTGGGGCTTGATGGGACGACTTATTCCGGGCACAACTCGCACAGGCGGCCACAAACTCCTTGACGTCCGAGCGGAGGGAAGGCCACCAGAACCGCTGAGACAGGAGGAAGATTGTGCGTGATACTCCCGGGTGGCACGCCAGCTTGGATTCGTGAGCCCAACGTAGAACCTCCGGGCGCAGCTCTGCGACCACAAACAGGCGACCAGCGGGGCAGTCCCCCGGAGGAGAGGAGTCCTTGGTTGCCTCCGCCACTCGCTTCTCCACGTCCCACTGTAGGCCTCCCAGGATGCGGGACTGAGGAAGGATGGTCTCTAGTTGAGGTAAGTCCACAGGTGGGGAATGCATCCTGGAGAGTGCGTCCGGCTTGCCGTTCTGGGATCCAGGGCGGAACGTTAGCGTGAAGTCAAACCTGGCCAAATAAAGTGCCCAGCGCGCCTGCCTGGGATTAAGTCTCCGGGCAGATCGGAGGTAGGCCAAGTTTTTATGATCTGTGTGTACAACAAAAGGGACCTCCGAGCCCTCCAGCCAGTGCCTCCACTCCTGCAGCGCCAAGACGACCGCCAACAGCTCCCTGTTGCCAATATCGTAATTACGTTCTGCTTGGGTCAGGCGGCGTGAGAAGAAGGCGCAGGGGTGCAGCTCGTGATCGATGGTGGAGCGCTGGGAGAGGACGGCCCCGACGCCGGTATCGGAAGCGTCGACCTCGACAACAAAAGGAGAGTGAGGGTTAGGGTGAGCAAGAACCGGAGCAGAGGTGAAACAGGACTTAAGCTTCTCAAAGGCGGAGTTAGCGTCTGGGGTCCACATAAACTGAACTTTAGTAGATGTGAGCCTGGTCAAAGGTTCTGCAACCCGACTGAAATTCCGAATGAAACGACGGTAAAAATTTGCGAAGCCCAGAAACCTTTGAAGGTGCTTACGTGATGTAGGAGTGGGCCAGTCAACCACTGCCTGGATTTTGGCAGGATCGGGTCGGAGTTGCCCCTTCTCCACAATGAACCCCAGAAAAGAAACTGATGAAGAGTGAAAAGTGCACTTCTCCGCCTTAACAAAAAGCTTGTTCTCGAGAAGTCTTTGGAGGACTAACCGAACCTGCTGAATGTGTTCTTCGAGAGAAGTGGAAAAAATTAAAATGTCATCTAAATACGCAAAAACAAAACGTCCAAGCATATCACGGAGGACATGGTTTATGAGACCCTGGAAAACTGCGGGAGCATTCGTGAGGCCAAAAGGCATAACTAAATATTCAAAATGACCCAATGGTGTGTTAAAGGCGGTCTTCCACTCATCCCCCTCGCGGATACGGACGAGGTGGTAAGCATTGCGGAGGTCAAGCTTGGTGAAAAAATTTGCAGAATGCAGAGAGTTAAATGCGGAATCTAATAAAGGAAGTGGATATTTGTTCTTAACTGTGATATTATTAAGTGCGCGATAATCAATGCAGGGGCGGAGTGACTTGTCCTTCTTTTCAACGAAAAAAAACCCAGCGGCAAGTGGTGAGGAGGAGGGGCGGATAAGACCGGAGGCAAGTGAGGAGGAGATGTAATCTTCAAGTGCCTCTCTCTCAGGTTTAGAAACATTGTACAGGCGTGAGGAAGGGAGAACCGCACCCGGGTGGAGATTAATACAGCAATCATAAGGGCGGTGGGGGGGGAGTGATGTGGCTTTATCCTTACTGAAAACCTCTCTGAGATCATGATACATGTTAGGAACCAAGGTGAGGTCGATACTTTCCTGCGAGGTGGCGCGAGCGGCCGCGGACCGAGGCCACACCCCCTTGCAACAGTGCGTGTGGCAAAACACGCTCCAACCAACAATGGCAGGTCTGGCCCAATCT
Source organism: Dunckerocampus dactyliophorus (assembly GCF_027744805.1). Classification (NCBI taxonomy): domain Eukaryota; kingdom Metazoa; phylum Chordata; class Actinopteri; order Syngnathiformes; family Syngnathidae; genus Dunckerocampus; species Dunckerocampus dactyliophorus. The sequence continues at coordinate 15,496,754 of NC_072828.1, forward strand.
ATGTGCGGATTGTGTCTGCCTAACCATGTAAGCCCCAGCACCACGGGAGCAGAGCGCGAGGGGATGACAAAAAATGTCATAATTTCACGGTGATTACCAGCCAGACGGAGAGAGAGGGGGCGTGTCTTGTGAGTGACATTAGCCAGGTGACGCCCATCCAGGGAACGAACCACTTTAGCTGTTGCTAGCGGAACTACAGGTATAGCGGAATTAGCAACGAAAAGTTCATCAATAAAACAATCGTCCGAGCCCGAGTCGATAAAAGCATTGATATCGACATTGATATCAGACCATGCGAGTGTACCTGGCAGCTGCAATCGGGTGGCCGCTGGAGCAGCAGGAGGCGGCTGCGTAGTCCGTGAGTCCATCGGCGAACTAGGATGAAACGAGGGGGAGGTCTGGAAGCGTTGGTGGCCAGGTCGAATGGGGCAGAGGGAGATGGTGTGGTCCGCTTGTCCGCAGTAGATGCAGAGGTGAAGCCGCATGCGCCGCCTCCTCTCTGCTGGGGTGAGACGGTGCCCACCGAGCTGCATGGGCTCCTCCGGCGCCAGCAACGGCGTGGTTCCCGTGGTGGATGGCGGCCGGTTGTAGAGAGGGCGCTCTTCAAAAAGGCTCCGGTCGTAACCTGGTGCTGCTCGACGGGACAGGCGGTCCTGCTCCCGGTGGTCCAAACGCTTCTCTATTCGCACGGCCAGAGCGATCAGTTCGTCGAGATTCCCCGGAGTCTCCAGAGGGATCATGTGGTCCCTTATCCGCTCAGCGAGTCCGTCAGCGAACACATCCAAGAGCGCGGAGGGGTTCCAGTCGCTCTCCGCCGCGAGCGCACGGAACTCGATTGCGTAATCCGCTACGCTGCGGCGACCCTGGCGCAGCCTCAGGAGGGTCCGGGCCGCCTCGCGGCCCGGTTGATTCCGCTGGAATATCTGCTCCAGGGATTTGGCAAACGCGGAGAAGGAAGAACAGATGGCCGATCGCCGGCTCCATTCTGCCGTCGCCCAGGCCGCCGCCTTGCCGGTGAGATGCGACGTGGCGAAGGCTACGCGAGCGCGCTCCGAGTGGAAAGCGGCCGCTTGCAGCTCGAAATGCAACTCGCATTGGGTCAGGAAGGTGCGCACGTCACCAGAGTCCCCGGAGAATCGCTCTGGCCTGGAAAGCTGGGGGCACACGACCGTCGAGCTGGACTCGGGGGCAGGAAGGGGCGCAGGATCCGGAGCGGCGTCAGCGGCTTGTGGTGGAGTGAGAGCCGGGTGACCCTGGAGGGCGGACAGCACAGCGTTGAGCTGCGACTCAAGTGCGGCCATACGAGCGTCTTGTCGCTCGGCCAACCCCTGCACACTGGCTCCAAGTGCACCGAACTGCTCCTCTTGCTTAGTGAGGCGCATCGCTTGGAGACGAAGTGATTTCTTAAGGGGGTCCGTGTCACCAGGTTCCATATTCTGGCCGGATTATTCTGTCACGGTGCGGTTGGGTGCCGGTCTGGGAACTCCCAATGCAGAGGCTGGAGGCAGGTAGGTGAGCACTGAATTTATTCTGTCCCAGAACTCACAACGAAAAGCGATGGTGACAAAACAGATACACCATGAAAAAATGAAACACAAATAATGCCGGTTGGAGGCAGAGTCTGCTGAGCGCTAGCAAGAGACTGGGAACAATACGAGGCTGAGAGACACACACGGCTGGAACGTGGTGTAGCGAAGGAATAATCCGGCGTTCTCCAGCTGTCCGTAGTCAGTTTAAGTAGTGGCGTCGGCACTCAATTACAGGTGCGTTCAGCAGCTCCGCCTCCAGCCCGGAACTAAGGATCTGGACAGAAAACACAGAAAAGGCACGGGAGACGAGGGCAACGAGAGAGAGCCCTGTGAAACGTGACAGGGATGTCCCGATCCGATCTTCAGGATCAGGATCGGGATCGGCTGCCGAGCTGCTGTATTTGTGAAGATCGGATAATATCGGCTTCTGCTGCGAGATCGAGCCGATCGAGCCAATCCGGTTGCCGTATCACGTTCGTAACTCGGAGCCACACTCATGGTATGTGCAGTAATGGGCCTCAAAGCTGGTTGCCACTCGACTCGCGCCACTCGCAAGAAGAAAATCTTACTCTAGATCACACCACAAATTGATCTATAATCATGTCAAAGGATTAGTCCTACCCTAAAAGTATTTTGCACGCCCATTTTTTCAAATGTTATCTTTTATTGGATCTTTTATTGGATTAGGGACCTGACTCACAGAGGTTTGTTACAAAAGCCAAACAATACTGTTGGTCATGCTGTGTAATAAAAAAGTAAATTCAGCAATATTTTAAAAGCTTATTATTATTATAAAAAACAAACAAACAAACATGGGATCGGCAAAACTATTTAAAAAAATTGGATAGGAAGCCAAAAATTGTGGATCAGGACATCCCTAGTGTAGGGTGCTTTTGTTTTCTCAGCATCTCCATCTAACAGTACAGTCCTGGCCGGCACGTAATTGTCTAACTGCTTCTGGATGGCAGCGGGCTATTTGGTCATTAAGGGGTCTATTAAGTCATTAGTGCAACAGTACGCTACCGTCTGCTTGCCGGCAGGACCAGATGATCGGGTTGATACATGTTGCCTCGCAGTTTTTTTCCACATATTTGGGCAAGTAATTACAGTGTAGATGCAAAACCCCCTCAGATGTCCTCCTTAAAGAGGGGATACTCGTCAGGTTGTACACTTTAATCTCCTGCTCCTCCTCTGTCATCCCCTTTTTCTTTCCAGTGTGTTGATCTGTGTTGATGAGCAGTAGGTGAGCAACAGGACAACGGCAGCCTCAGGACATGTTAGACAGAATGACAGAGCGAGAGGGAGGAGGAGGGAAGCGACTTCTGAGAGGAGAGAGAAGGTCAACATGAAAGAAGGAAAAACGTTCATTCAGATTTATCCTTTGCAGCCAACGCATCCCTTAAAGGCCTGACTCATGCGTTGCATCATTAGGTGCACCTAGACAATATAATGAGGCTCAAGTTTTCAGTTTGAATCTAATCAGTCCAAAAACATGCTTTTTATGTTAATCAAAGACAGAAAATTGGCCAAAGGTGTGACTGAAGTTTGCTTAAATGAAAGCCTCTATTAAAATCTGTGGCTGTGGGCAACCTCCTGATGTAGTTTTTATTAGCTCCAGAAAATGTCAGGAGCGGCATTTAATTATAATGAGTGGTCAGCATCCTTTCAAATTTTGCACCTTTGGATGTAGTACCAGAGCTGTAACAGAGGATGGACAACTCCTGTGTGAAAGAGTATGCATCTAATTATAGTGGGATGAGATGTCGCTGTGTGAAAGTTCACACAACAATAGCACAGTTACTGTATGCTTGCTGTGTAAAAGGCACAGGAAACACAAATGCTGGCGCTACTGATAGGGCTCAGCTATTTTGCAGGGTTTCTGCATAAAAGAGGGTAATGTGTTTATTATTGTGGTTACAGTTTGCAGTGGTGTAAACTTGTAAACCTGTACTGTTGCGTTTTACTGGACGTTATATGATAAATGTGCAGTCTTAGCTGCATTTCCAGGTTTCCTCCCGCTAGAAAACAGCATGCACGCATGAGGCTGCACGCTGAGCTCACGCGCAGCTTTGTGTTTCAGAGGGATGCAGTGAATGTGCACTGATACAAACAGGCATGTCTGACAATCTGCTGAAGCTTTAAACATAAGTCTGCCTCACCAGCGGGGTGATGCCCTCCTGCTGTCACCTCTCCATCACACAAACTTTCCCCCAGTTGTACTTTCACCAACAACAATTAGCCACATCTTTTAAGTCCAAATTGTAGTAAAAGTAGTCAAAGGTTGGACTCCATCACATTCGGGGCCAGACTTGACCCCCGGCAGACTGCCAGTCTCCTTAGCGGTCTACTGCCCCTCATACCACCTCTCAAGTGAACCCTGACCCCCTGCCCAGGAGTAAGGCGCCACTGATATGATGTAATTTCTGTCAGCTTGCAACATGACCCAGGGAAAATAAACAAGGGTGTTTATTTGCTGGGAGGCACACAGACTGGAGCCACACATGAGATACCTGAGATGTTTTGTAGCATATCTATGTGGATACTGGCTTTTTAACAATTGGATAGCACCAGGACATCCTCTAATATGTACTTTCACTTCCTGACATTGTCACTTCAGTTGCTTTACTGGCCGATAGTCCACTAAAATCAATGTCATACTACCCTTTCAGATCTTCAGTTGCATCGTTACAATTATATATACTAGGGGTGTCACAACACACTCACACATGAGATGAGACAATGCACGATATTGCGTTCACTAGAACTGGGCGAGATGATATTTTAACATTACTTTAAGTAATGTTTAAATTGACTTTACTAATTTAAAAGAAATCAACGTTACTTTTAAGGAAGCAGTGTTAAAATTTGTAACATAGACTTCTGGATGACCCGCTCCTGCAAGACACTCTCTTTCTTGTGACACAAGATCTCGTGACACCCCTAACATATACTGATTAGTGCATTATTGCTTATCTGTGGTTTCCTTTTCAACTAGATCATGCCGTCCTGTCATTCCCTTTTATGCAGGCACCATGCTGCCTCTGATACTACCTCCTACAGGGCAATATTGGCGGGATGACTTCTTCCCCATTTAAATATCAGTGCAGAACAGAAACCCAGAAAAAAGTGGACAAATCCAGCCGTTGAAAGGAGCAATGTAAGCATTGCCCTATGAATCGCCATATAGTGTAAATGCAACCAACATTACAAGGAAGTTTAAGGAGAGTCTTCCAAAGTTGTGGTTGTGCGGTTTGCACATTTGAACCAGCCGTAGCTTTCTCTGTCTGTTAAGCAACAAGCTTCACAGCTGACTGCGGAACCAAGCTACATCAGCGCAACAAGACAAAAAGCATGTGCTGTGACCAGCCATTGTTTCCCACATTCCTGCAAAGACATCCACACCTCTGGCCTGTGCAGAGGTCCCAGGCACACTGGAACTGTCATTATAGAACACAAAAAGAGATGTAATGCACCAGTGGTCACTACAAACAGGCCGCCGAAACACCTGCACCATTTTCGACGATCCAATAGTTTGGAAAACGACTTCCTCTGGGCTCCCTTGTCAAGATTTCTGCAGTGCAGCATTGGGTGATCCAAGACCAGGTGCTTACATGATGAATCACCACTACTCTTGTTTGTACAGCATATTGTAAGTTGCTATTTTTATTGAGAACAAATAGCATGTTGGCCAGCAGTGTTTGGACACTTTCCCAACACAAATTTCCCTTTTTAACATTACTCATGTTTCAGAGTGACCACACCACCCTACCTTCACTCCCCAGTTGCTATCCGTCTCACTTGATTTTCTTCTGATTTTCACCCACGTGTTCTCCTTGTGCCTCAACATCTATCCTCCATGTATACCGCTGACCTCACCACTCTTACAGTCGACCATAGAGGGATGCAATCAACCGTAGTGTTCAGATTAAATCCCAAATTGTCATAATTGACAATAATGGTTTCCATGTCAGCTGGGCCCACCGTTGTTCTCGTACATATTTAGAAGCCAGGTTGGGATCTGATCTGAAACTTGGCTGAATTTAAACAAACAGGCAGAAATAGTGTGTTCATATCTGTCTCATTAACACCAATGTTCCACATAATGCTAATTATTGGACTCTAAATGAACTGTTGGTGTTTTTCATAGGACCAAAAATGTGCAGGTATGCAAGACCATTGAGGTTTACCACCACCTGTGTTGTTTTTGAGGTGTACTGTATATATATCGTATGTATGTATAGAAAAAAGTCTGAAAAAGAGGTATTTTTTTCGGAGTAGCAATGTATACATTCAAATTAACCATCCATCCATCCATCTTCTCACGTTTATCCAAAGTCAGGTCACAGGGGCAGCAGCCTAAGCAGGGAAGCCCAGACTTCTCTCTCCCTGGCCACTTCATCCAGCTCCTCCCGGTGGATCCCGAGGTGTTCCCAGGCCAGTTAAGAGACTTAGTCTGTCCAGTGTGTCCTGGGTCTTCCTCGAGGCCTCCTACCGGTCGGATGTGCCCTGGGAGATGTCCGGGAGGCATCCTGACCAGATGCCCGAGCCACCTCATCTGGCTCCTCCCAAAACTCTGTGTTTCTCCCAGATGACAGTGTTTCTCACCGTATCTCTATGGAGAAAACTCATTTCTCGGGTACAAACTCACGCTTGAAACACTCACCCGAAATCTTGTCCTTTCTGTCACTACCTAAAGCTCTTGACCATAGGTGAGGGTAGGAACGTAGATCAATTCGTAAATCGAGAGCTTTGCCTTTCGACTCAGCTCCCTCTTCACCACGACGGACAAATGCACTGTCTGCATCACTGCAGACGCCGCAACAATATGCCTGTCGATCTCACCTTCCAAAGGGCAGCCCTGGCTGAGTCCAAACCTCACTGAAAACGACTATGCGAACCAAATTCTGGCACTGGTCATACACGGAATGAACAGCCTGAATTAGATGGTCCGGTACCCCATATTCCTGGAGTACTCCCCACAGAATTCCTGGGATGGTGGTCCAGAATCACCTGTCCCCTTGGCCCAATACAGTGTAAATCAGGGCTTCTGTAAATTTAGGGTAATGCACATCCACAGACTGTACAAGTTGCAGCATCTTTTTCCACACTGACAGCACTGCCAAGCTTATTTGGGGAGCTGCAAAGCTTCCTGGCATGTAAGGGGCACACAGTGCAGCTTTGACAGTGTACTTAGGAGGAGGTGCTGATGAAAGTGGAGACGCTGGGAGCCTGCTGCCTCTCAAATTAGACCCCTGGACGCCTTTGACCTATCATGTGGAGGCTAAGGCCTTTACATATTCTGTTGTACCGAGCTCTCACCGGGCCTTGTGTGTGGGTGTGCGTGTGCATGCATGCGTGTGCGTGCGTGCGTCGGCATGGCGTGCACATGTCAGGCTGGCCCTGCATGACTGAGATATTTCTCCTCTTCCATGGGGATCAAAGAGCGAGGAAGAACATAAATTAGAGCGGAGCTTCTTCCTCTTGCTGTCAAGGCTCATTGCTGAATTTTATGGGACCTCCCATGAAAAGAATAGTTTAGGATTAGGTGGCTCGTTATTTAAATTGATGTACCCTCCCTTAATTTGTCCATTAATTAAAGATGGATGTTTTGCTCATGGTGGTATTGGATCGTTCCAGCTATTTTTTTTAAAGTAGATCTAAAAGCCAGACACATAAAAGAAAGACAAGTGTGCTCTGCTCTTCTCACATTCTCCAGTTTGTTCTGTGCCTCCATTGACCTTTCTGAATATTCAGCTGTGTGCTCTGTTTGTCCACACAGGCGCGAGGAGATCCATAACCCGTAAGCTGTCTCCAGCAGACATGTGTTAGGCTGCATTGACACTTATAGATTGGTACTCTGGTCCGGATCAAAAATGTAAAAAAGATATTTGGTGCGCACTTTGGTGTGGTTTGCTGGGTGTTCATGCTGGAATTTTATCATGATGCTATGCAAATGCTATGCAGTAAAAAACATATGCATTAAATAAGGACTTGATTGGGCTGCTTTTGTGATATATCATGTGACGTAACACAAATATTCTGCGTGCTGATTTTAACACTAGTCCATGTCTTTGGTCCGCATACCATTCAAGAGAACTGAACTGCACCAGAGTTAATTTGCAAGGGAATTCAGACCCATCTTTCAAGCCATCTTGGCCCCGATGGAGGTTCATATATCACAAGCTCAACAGAAGGTGATCAGATTTCTACAACAAAGTAACAAACAAAAGATAAGAACACAAATGTTTTTGTTTTTCAAATCTATAAATGGGACTAAAAAGTATTTGACGTTTTTTTTTACAAAAGTGAATTATTCTCTTTTTCTTGTTATCCTCTTTATTAGCAACATGTATTAACATAAAAAAGAAAAAAATCCAAAGGTGTAGTGCCCCACCAACCATGAACATCACTGACCTATTCTTATGTGAGACATGAACCCATGTTTTTCTCTTTTATGTGTGTTTTAAAGATATAAAAACAGATCAAAAGAGACAGCTTATTACTGCACGTAATGGGAACCATTTATTCCGTCTATAAAGCCTTCTGAAATCCTCCAAAAAGCGGCAAACAATGCTCCGTTTACATGCAATGTGACATACATATTAACCAGGCTACAGCGACATTGTTATTATTATTATTAACATTGCTACGCCGATCGAACTACGTTACTGCCGCATTGACAATTAGCCGGAACACACCAGCCAGCTAGCGACTAGCTTCACCACAGACTCACCCATAGCGTATCAGCACCGCGCTCACAACACCTCAGAACACTACAAAAAAGGTTAGGTGACATATTTGAGCTGACACCACTGCCGTTATGGTTTTATTTCTGAGTTTGGAAAAGTTAACGCTTGGTGTAGGCGTTTATTTCTATATTGCTTTGTGAAATAAATGCACAGCGGAAGTATGTATTAAAATGGCCAAAACACGCAAAATACTGTAAGTATTACATGTTATCATGAATGTACCTGTTACTATATGATTACAGCATGGATATAAAACCACAAAACCTTGTTAGAGGTTTTTGGAGGTGTCTTAATAGCGGTCTTTGTAGGCGACATAGGTGTATCCCATTACGTGCAGTAATGAGCTTTCTGTTTTTATCTGTTTTTATATTTTAAGAACACACGGAGAAAGAGAAAAACCTGTCTCACATAAGGATTGTGGATGTTGGGCAAAATTCCCCCAAAAAGTGCAGTTTTCCTTCAAAGGCGTGGTGTGTCATTGCACTGTATTCAACTTACGCAAGATAAAGCGTCTTACCTGAGAAAAGTTGAGCCCATTGAGGGGGTGACACTGCTCCTCCACCCGCTCCACTGCCCCAGTCGTTTTTCTCATTCTCTCAGCCTCCTGAGCCAAAAACAAGTCAAGCACTGGCGTCCCCCTGGACCGCACATCCCACTCTGTGAGCGAGTTGACCATCAGCATCACCCACACGGGCCTCTTCCTCTCCCAGTTTCCCGCGATGGCGTTGAATAGGTAGTCGGCATAAAGGCCGCGCCCCCGCTGGTCCGCCGTCATCCAGTAAGGCATCATATGCTTGACGTAGTCCAGGTGGCGTTTTAGGCGGCGGTACAGGTCTCGAGGTAGTAGAGTTTGCAGGTTCTCCCCATGGGGAAGCAGCTGGCAGCTGGTCAGCTTGGAGACGGTGAGCGGATCTGTCAGGTCCAGCTCAAAGAAAACATTGTGGCTACTGCGGAAAGCCTGCTTGGAGCTGTTGGGGATGAAGTCCCACACTCGGGTGTAAGGCACGTGGATGGTGCCAAAAAGGTACGATGGCGGGTGCGGGGGCGCACGCTTCACTCGCCACAGGAAAGAGTTCATGTCGCTTTGCTGTGGGAGAGAGGCAGATATTAAGAATAGGAAGAGAAACAACAAATAAAAGAACCACCACTGGCATTTGCTGACTCAAGTTTACTTTACTGTACCTGCTGTTTTGTAGGTTTGTGCGTATGGACAGACAGATGTTTACACTGTGTGTATGAGAAAGGATAGACTAACATTATGTTTGTATACAAACAGACAAACATGTGCTTACACTGTGCGCATGTGTGTGCGAAACTGATAACGTGTGTATGCAAAACAACGAAGTGATGTTTACACTTGGTGTGTAAGTGAATGGACAGGCAGATGTTTACATCATGTGTGTATGCAAAAGGATAGACAGCTGCTCACATTGTGTGTGTGCGAAAAGATTGCACCTTTGGCTGAAAAACTGATAATAGTTTTGTGCAATTGCCAAAGCGAGGTTTTTACAGAAAATGTCTCGAAATGGATAGAGTTTCAAGAGTAGAGCATTCTTTTATTGCACAATTTCAACTTTATGTCTTAAATTTGTTGCTCCAAAGTTTATGTAATGTATAGTTTTAAGATCCAAAGGAGATATGATGCTACCATGGTTCAGTTTATAGAGGAGACCTCTTGGCTGTAAACAGACCCCCGTTTATTGTCCAGGTTCATACCTCACTTGCCAAAGCCTCTTTTGGCCTGGGAAGTATTTGAAGGCCGCAGTGCAAATATACTATGCTGAGCTCATAAAGTCCAAAAGCTGAAAGAAGCCTGTTCCTTATTGGAACCCTGCTGAGAGAATTTGGTTTGGGACATTTCTGACACCACAGGGGGGCTCTGTTGCTGACAGCCATACTTGCTGCATTGTTTGTGACTCCTATACTTCTTACATTACACTAAACTAGCCATGATGAGAATGAAATCAGCATAAGACCATATTGGATTGAGAACATGTTTCTTGTTAAACACGCTGCAAAAGTGCATGTGCTGCGACTTTACAATTGGCATTGTCAACACTTTCGTCTTTTATAAACAATCATCTGGCTTAGGAGACACGGCGTAATCAGGCATTTGAGGGATCAAGCCCATTGCCGGGATTTAAAATTATTCTTTGAAATTGTTGACTTCAAAAATCTTAACAGAGATTTCCTTCAGATCCAATTATAGCACACTGCCGACGCTGCTTTTGTCGTGGGAAACGTCTGCCAAAAACTAAGTCAAATTGTCTTGCGGGATTTGCTTTTTATCATCCAAATTAAGTGCAATGAACATATTGCATTATCTGGCACAATTTTCTCCCAGACAAAATAAATCCAGAGAGCTTTATTTAATCCAGAGCGTCGTCCTGCCTTGTGCCACATACGCAGAAATACAACTTTAATTCAATATTCTGTTTGAAGACAAAGTGGAGGGAATGTCATATTTCTGCATGCCAATAGTCATGGTGTCATGCAGTGAGATCGTGCACATTCGACTGAAGGCTTTCAAACATGGAAAAGAAAGTGATCTTATACGCTGGACTTCTCTGCAGAGCCTTGACGCGCTGAGCTGCTTTTTTATGGCCGTAATTATTCTTAACACAAACCAGAGTGCAGTGTGCCGCACTGCAAATCATGCGAAGTTATTGAAGAAGCACCATCCTTCAGTCATCTGCTTCAACACGTTCACTTTTTGTTGCATATACAACAACATCTCAGAAGACTTGTGAACAAATATCATGATTGATAAACTCACATGTTCATCATGTTGGGAAGTCATCTACTTAGTTGGTTCTTTTTTTTTTTTTGTAGCAGTAGATTGTTGTTGTTTTCACCACCAAACGGTGGTATTTCATGTTAGCAAGATTAGATGCAGATTTGGAGGACATTTTATGGCGAATGAGATAATCCAAAATGTTGGACAAGACGCTTACCATTTTAATATTTTTGTATAAAATGTTTGAACTGTCAGGGTATTCTTGCTGTTGCTGCTGCTGCTGTTTTTATTAGAAGAATAGATTATTATTATTGTGGTTGTTGTTGTTGTTATCATTGTTATTGTTTAGTGGTAATAGTGGTAATATCATATATGATGATACGATAAGCTATATATACTATATATATATATATATATATATAAATAATATCTGTTGTTAGCATAATTAGAATGATAATAATAAAGGCCACTATCATTGTTATTATTATTAATCTTATTATTGTAATTATATGAAAGAGGGGTTACTGATTGAATTCTTTTGATGAATAAGCATTTCAAAGTTGGCTCAACAAAAGTCTATAAAGTTGTACTTCGTTATAGTTTTATAGTCTTGCATGCATAAAGTGTTCCAAAGCACGACTCACCGTCCTTGGCGCGTCGCACTGCCTCGGTCTGCCCGCTCGCTCCGCAGCACCCCAAGGTGCCACAGGGTGCAGGAGGGCGCTCAGGAGGACCCAGCCGAGCCCCTGCGCACACACCATAGTGGACCTACAGCTTGTATCCCCACTGCTGTGCACTCTATCTCTCCGCGCCAACGGTGTGTGTGTGTGTCTGTGTGTTGTCACTGGTGGTAAACCGGCTACAACTTAAAAAAAAAATGTCACGGCCTCACATCGCCACCATCGCGCCTTCTCGCCATCATCACCCACAACTTTGTTTCTATTATGCAGACTGTCCTGTCGCTGCTGTGAGCCTCTTTGGAAAAGTTTCCGCAGCGCGCTCCACAAGTTTGGAGCGTCTCTGCTTTGGAGGGAGGTGGGACGAGGAGAGTGGACCCCTTCCCCCTCCTCCTCCTCCTCCTCCTAAACTCCACTCATAAGGCTCCAAGAAGGAGGGCTGGACGCAGGTTAAGAGGGGGATGACAGGTTTGCCTTTAAACGTTCCAAACACCGTGAAAACATGCATTATTTAATGCTATCAGAGCACATTCTAATAAGATCATTTTAATGCCTTTACAAAGATAATAATGCGTAATTTTTTATTGTGTATTATTATGGTGGCAGCTAGTGATGTACAAGCGTACCGCATCATACTCAGAGCCGTTCGTAATATTTTGGTGTCCTTATGCAGCCTAAATATCCTCTAGAAACTTAATGATCTTCACTTTTGATTGTTTAAACTGAGTTCCTCCAGCTGCCTATTTCAAAGTACTGCAAGCATTATATCCCACCTCTTGCTGCTTTGAGAATGTAAGCCACGCCCCACGTAACACACGCACGTACACTAGTTCTATTTGTGGTCAGCTAATGATAGCAATTGGGCAAAGTTTAGCTACTATCGATAGCTGTCATTGACTGTATAGCCTATGATAAACACACAATGACTCCAAATTGTCGGTCGCTTCTCTGAGACTTGTGTACGTGCACGCGCCACGGACGTGTGTGCATACGAGACAGCGCTCAGTGACAGCCATGATCGGCAGTTATTTTATTTGGGCTGAACACTAACGTAAGACAATTTTTATGCAGTTTAATTTGTAATTGTTAAAAATATTTTTTTACAGTCCCTTTAACATATTGCCAAATTTGATGTATGTCTTTATGTCTTTTTTGTTTATGGCTAAACTATATGATTATTTTATAATAACAGTTGAGTGAGTGAGTGAGTTTTTACTTTACTCTTTGCTGTAATGGTAATTGCCCCACTTTGGGCTAATAAAAGACTGAATGTCATATTAATTCTGGGCCCTTAATGATTTATTTGAACCGTTCTTTTACTAAGGTGGACTCATTATACACATACATCTTTTTTTGTGTGTGATTTCTGAGAGCAAATGTGAATTTATTTTGTATTTTCTCCTTTTTTCATACAGGATAAAATATCACAGTCCCCTAAATCTTATAATAAGTGATGCTGGCAGATGCCAGAATGTTTTTAACTTGACAAGGCTAAGCTCTAATAACTTCTCATTTGTGATCATGACTGCAACCGATAGTTTCTCTTCGGCAGCATCTAAAGAATTTATTTATAGAATTCATTGGCTCAAGCAATACTCAGAAGAATTGAAAAATCCAAGGAACTCAGTGATGATCTAAGAAAAAATAATTGTTGAGAAGTGATAAGTTGTATAATCATTACATCCTGATAAAAGAACAGCTCAAATAAATCATTAAGGCTCATAAATTAATAAGACATTATATGACATGTGTAAACTTCTACTACAACTCTATTTATTATTTATTTTATCATATTTATTTCATGTTTATGTTGTCTCATTGTTAAAATAATGCCGCTCTGGCAGTGTCAATCAAAACTGAAAATGAATCTGAAAGCACCAGAGCAAGATCGAGCTATTGCTTTCACTGCCATTTGTTATTTAGCAGCAAAAACTGCTTCGCTAATTTTTATGACAACTAACAGTGGGGTGGCACGTGGCCCGAGCCAGAACTCATTACATTTTGTTGTTGATCTGAATAAAAATGAGCATAAAATACTTCATTTTCACTTTTCACTGTTACAGTCCCCTTGCATTGGGGCCCATGTGTGGTAGGAGTTGGACAGTATGTGCTTGCCGTGCTTCATCAATCATACAAAGTCAGACATGTTGAAATGATTGTTTGGCCTTGGCGGAGGTGTGTGCTATTCTCTGTAAAGGCATAGGATCTTATTAGGCTGTGCATTTGCTCCTAATCATGTGGCCAATCTACTTTTCTATGACATTTTGGAATGGGATATAGGTAGATGCCAGGAGGTCAGGCAGTTTTTTGTGACTATTGGTTTTTCAAACTATTCCCAAAATGTAAATGAAGCATAAATCAAATGTTGTCATGTGCTTCCTTCTTGGCAGGATTACATTCATCTCTGTCCGTTTGTGTTTGACTAGGCTGCAGCTTGAGAGTCCGACTGTGGCAGCTAGTGTAGGGTCTTTATATGCATGATGAATGGTTACAAATAAACAGGCCTGAGTAAAGACAACAGTCAGAAGTGTTTTATTTACTTTCCAGTCCAGTCCTGATGTGGAGCAGATGCTTTTGAAATAAACATACACAGACAGAGTGAAAGTGGGCCCTCTGCTCTGCTTTGACCTCAGCCATTGTCCAAGTGGAGGACCCAGTGACAGAGTCAAGTAGTGGGGACATTTATCACATAGAGGCCCCAGGATCTCCTCTCCCTGTGGGCTGAAAGCTGACGAACATGGGACAAGCGGTTCTTTGTCCTGGGCCACATCTTTTTCGTCTGTCCGTGCAGACTTGTGTTGTTCACCCGCGACACTCATTCTATATTTCTTTGATCGTCTTGTCTTTTAACACAGTCGCACCCTGTAAAAATTGTGACACTTGTGACCCCCGGCTCTCAAGTCAAGACTGCATGGGCACCATTCATCAAGACATTTCTGAAAGTCTCTCTTCCTTTTTTGGGCTTTCATTGTCTTGTTATCCTTTGTCCCTTTTTATGTTTCTCTTGTTCTGGAGCAGGTGTGATATTTCAGTTAGCGGTTGCGGCGGCTCAAATGTGGGCACATGTGGAGCCTAGTACCTGCTCTAACCACACTTCTCTCCTTTGAAGGAACTTTTGTGCATTCTTGGCCGCTTCGAAGCTGCTGGCTGCGGGAGAGTCCTGGATGAAGTCCAGTTCTTACAGTATTAGTGCGCACAGCCAGGGACCAAAGTACACTTTTAATGTTGTCAAGAGGTGGTCACTTAAGAGAGCACACATCTGGGGAAGATGATAAGATTAGAACGTGAAGCTTGGCTTGGCTGGGGACTTCAGGTTTGAAACCTTTAAGTCGAACAATTGAAGGTCAACATTGGTTCCTGGAGATAGCGTACCACTTGCGTATGGATTCAAATGTGGAATCTAGGGCTAGCTCATTGAGAGATTACAGTTTTGACACCTTCTGTGGATCAAACGGATGCCCGCTATAATGTGGAGGTGCAAATGACTGCTGGAGTGATTGCAGTTTCAAGATCAATTTCAAGGTACTGGTGCAGGCTACAGCTAGGCCTGTCGCCCAAAGGCAGCTGGGATAGGCTCCAGCACACCCCCGCGAACCTAATGAGGATAAGCGGCATAGAAAGTGGATGGATGGATGGATATGTAGGCCAAACACATGGACCAAAATATGGATGTTCGGATTAGTTAATGGAGAGTTTGCAGTTTCAGAGCCTTCTGTGGAGTAAGGACTAGGGGTCGGGACTGGCTGTTTGCTAGATCGTAGTTTTCAGACCTACTATAGCTAAAACCAAATAATGGGGTCAGGATTGGTTGCTGGTGAGATCACAGGTTACTGCAGGACTAACAGTGAGGTTTCCACGACTGGTTGGAGGTTCTATGTTCGAGACCCACTGTGTTTGCAGGCCAAAATTTAGAGGTCTGGGCTAGTCACTCAAGAGATGGTAGGTTTGTGACCTACTACTGGTTGACTTTCTGTCTGATGCTGAGCAGTAATCCTGCCTCAAAAATGCAGCACAGTGCCTCACAATCATAACTTGTGTATGAGTGCGTAATGAAATGGGGGGCTTCTTCTATTCCCCTCCAAACCACCCCACACGAACAAGCAAGCTGACTGGTTAGTTTAACACACGGGGCCCCCTAGTGGTGGGCAGAGGCATTGGGCTGACGCACGGTGCAGATGAAGGCAATATGGTTGTAACCATAGTGTGCAAAGATAGAGCTTCAAAGAAAACGTGAAGATGATGGATACCTAGGAGGGGCTCGTAGCTTCAGGCAGCCATACTTGAGACTGGAATGACCCAAAGTGAATCCTCCTTTCTGTCTTCTCTCTGCTGGAAAACACACACACACAGGCACAGGGACACACACACTCCCTCGCTCTATCTCCACCCGTCTCCAGCCTGGGCTCCAATATCCTCTGTCCTGCTTTGAAGATGTCAAAGAATAATATTGACAGAGTCTCCGGTGAAATGTTATTGTGGTTTCTCTTTTCCGGATAGCTTGAGAAAAAGTGGGAATTAGGACGTGGCAGAGGAGGAACTGGAGGAGGACAATGTCAGGAGGAGGTGGACAAGTTTAAAAAGAATGTCCAGCTGCTGGAGACAGGTAAATCCCAGACAAGTTGACTATTGCCTCTTCTTAAGTGTTTTTTTCTGATTTAAATGAGTCCCCCCCCTCCCCTTGCGTCTGCATAGTCTCCCCCCTCAAAAAAAGGCAGGTCAGCATATGCACAGGATGGCTGTCTATCTTCATCATTTCAGGGGTCAAAATCACAGAAGGCCAGACAGGCAGGAAGAGATAAAGTGACAGGGGTCACTCTGGGGTTTGTCTCATGTAAGCAATGCCTCATGTGATTCTTTTTTTCCCTCATCATAGTTTGGGAATTAAGTTATGACAATTAGGAATGCACCCATAAAGAAATCAACATTACATTGAGCATGTTAATGTGATAGTTGAAAATATTACTGATAACACACCGGCTCAGGTTCATTGTATGAATGAATGAGTTAAAAGTGAATATACTTTTCAAATCTGTGTCGTAGAACTACAACTTAAACTTGAATCAGATGAGCTACATGTATGCTAATGAGTGACTAGACTGCCAAAAGAGGAGTAGGATACAACTAAGTACGAGACACCAGCTACTGCAGTGCATTCTATGCAGTATATGGCTCCTCACTGTTACAACACAATCTTAAAAAATAATCATTACATTGTAAGGCAGTAGAACTACTATATGTGATTTCCTCCAGCCAATCACCAATCAGAAATTTACTTGATGATATATCATCATTATAACCATTATTAGATTGATTTTTCATTGTTTCATTCAGTCATTGTGTGGTTACGATGCGCTATACAATCAATGATAGTCATCGTTAGCATCTAAACTTTGCCACGTTACATGGGGAGAGGATTGAAACATTGGAGCAGGAAGAGAATGGGTTTATAATGCTTGAAGCGCATTCAAAAGTAATTTGCCCACCGTGCAGTATCTCAGTGGCCCCCACATGTCTTACTAAGCGGACCACTGACGCTGTGAAAGCTCGACATGAAGGAAGGGCGACAGCCTTGAACTCAGAAGTCACTTTAGCGACACCCAACTTCATCTTCCCATCACACATTACAGCAGTTAAAGACCAACAACACACTTCCAGCTTTCACAATAAAAGCGCTACATGTTGCATCCTGTCTGACAGCACTGAACACCATAAGAGTCTCAGAAGCTTCCAATAACATCAAATTAAAAGCACAAAATGAATACAGACTCACCTTTGGTACAAGCCTGGTGTTTGTTTTCCAGTGAGAAGATAATTACATCTTTGTTTGATGTCTGGGTAACAGGTTGCTAGCATGAATTAAATTGACACCCAACAAATACGAACACTAACATAATGACGTCATCATACATCACCTTTATAGATTCCCACATAGCATTAGCAATTTGGAACAACAAAGAGGTGAATGAAGAACAGGAAAATATAAGTCTATTTGTAGCAGCATTGGAGAAAGTTACCATCTTGCAGCACACAACTATGGTGTGTTCAAGGACCGACGAACAATGTGGGAATAAACACAACAAACACCAAAAACATGAACAAATTATGGACTTTTTAACAGTATATTGTTTTTCCAATAAAATAATAGCCCTTATTTACATAAAACTCAATGTACTGGAGTCATATACAAAACATTTTTCTTTGTCATTGCTACTGAAAGTTTTCCACTACCTAATTCGGCCCCGCCCACGGACCGGTGGTTGAGGAACGCTGCAGTACCTAACCAAGGCAGGCAGCAACTTTAAATTAAAAAACAAATCTTGTAATGTTCTACAATATTTTTTATTTTAAAGAAAATGTTCACTGCAAAACTACAACTACAACAATTAACAAATCAAAACTGAGCATTGTTAACATGTGTAATGGCAGAATCATTAGATTGTGCTGGTGTACCTAATGTTGTGGCTAATTTAATACTTAATTGTGGACCTCTGGGCAGAAAGTGGTCTTAAAGTCTGTTATAAACATAGATGCTTTTTTGGCAGCCAATACCAAAACATCCCATAATGGGGACTCCTTAAACACGAAACCCATTTAAAGATAAAGGAGAATTTTTGATTCAGTACATGAGGCATAAACATGCCATTACAAGCACTACCCAAATGGCCTGACCAGACCTGAGATTTTAGTCATCAACTATTGTGATTATAGTGTTTATTTTTTTTGCTTTTCGCATCACACACTCACAAGACTGCAAGCACATCAAAGCTGGCTGGTGAGGGCACCCCCGTGATGCATCCTCTCTCCCACTGATCACGGCCATTGTGAGTAATTGTATTATCCATATCCATAGAAGCTATCTCTCGGTCTCATTTCCCCCCCTTAAGAAAAGAAGCAAAGCAGATGGATGATGGAGAGTGAAAACAGGCTCGTCATGCTGTTTTAAGCAGATCTACCTGTTGTAATAATAATGTTCTCCCCTTTTGTCATTGCAACAACATCTACAGATCTTTGCACTGGACAATAGAGCTCATTATATCATAATATTATGGAAACAGACGACATACAGCCGATAGTCTTGGTGCTCCATACAATGTCAAAGCCAGCAAATAAGGAATTTTGTCTTCATTTGGTGCAACATAGCATGAACAGCATGTGTTGTGATGTTTTCCAGTGTGCACCAGCCACACATGACTTCCACATGAACTCTCCTTCAAGACCGCAACAGTCAGGATTTGGACTTCTTTTGAAGATGGACATCATGCTTCTTTGAAGATTATCTTATTGAAGGGCTTTAGTGGCACATATATGCTGACAGCATGGCATCAAAGCTTGCACGTGCATGAAGGTATCTCACTTGGACTGATAGGAAGTAGCCATTTAGCCTTTGTCTGGTCATTTAATGAGGTCACAGGATTGTGACTCATTCACAGAAGCCTCTGCAGGGCTCAATGGGCAGTGTATAGTCACTGGTCACAATATTGGGTATGTCTATACAATCTCATAAACACAAAAGATGAGTTGCATAGTTTTTGACTAATGATAGGTCGTATTCAGCAGCATGATTAATTCATATATTTCTGAAAAATCATGATACAGTGAAGGCGCGAAATTCAAAGCGCAAACTGGCGACGGATTACAACAGAGGTAGGAGTGGGTCAGTGTTTTTCAAATCTCAAGTAAATCTCAAGTCTTTAATCTTAAATTTTGAGTCAAGTCTCAAGTAAAGACGTGCAAGTCCAAGTCAGGTCGCAAGTCAAGACAATACAGTCCGAGGTCATAGGCTTGAAATTTTTGAGTCCTTACAAGTCATGAAGCACTGTTTAGTGTCTCCCAAATAAAATGCCATGATTTATTTTTAAAATAAAATAAGACAAGTGTGACAAGAAAAAGAGTGTTGACGTAGCATTCAGGATGTAGCCAGTACACAGGAATGGAATCCACAAATTAGTTGTTTTCTCTTCAAGCTGCGTGGACGTTAAACGAGGCAGATTCAACGAGAAAAAATATATAGATATCTTGCAGGAAATTATATAATAATGATCACGTTAGTTGAATCCTTTGAACGGGGACACATTTTACTCCACACATTCACTGAAAATCTCAAGTCTGAGTCAAGTCCCGAGTCACTAATATCGCAAGTCTGTGATGATATTGTCGAGTCCAGAGTTGTGGACTTGAGTTTGACTCAAGCCCAAGTTGCGTGACTGGAGTCTACCCCTCTCCTGTACAGTATTATTGTATCTGCTTTGTGTTATCAGTTAACATCTTTAAAAATGAACAAAATGTACTGCATCAATAACACATATTTTATTGTGTATGGCAACAGAAGAAGGCATAAGTTTTTCTTTTCTTTTTTTCTTAGGGCTCACTAGAAGCAAGTGTACCGTAATCGTTGTCAATGACATCGACCTCTCTATACTGTTGCAATATTGTAGTGGCTTGTGTTTGATGTAAAGGCAGACATGTTGAAGACACATTTAAAGTGTCTAATCCAAAGTACCAGAGCACCATGGAGATGAATACATCTTACTTATGACCATAGGATTCAGCGTGCCAAGCATAATGTAATAATTAAAGTGATGCTTTCAAGTGTCGACAATTGACGGTGTGTAAGAAGAGGGCAGGGGAGCTTTCAAAGACTTGTCTGCTAATAATAACCTGGCCAATAAACACACATGCACTCTCCTATGCGAGCATCGTTCTTGCAGCCTCGCTTCACCAACACATAGAGCTCTTCTGGTGCTTGACGGGAAGCAGAAGGGCTGTCAACAGGCGTGCAGCCTGTAAGGAAACAGTTTGCACTGACGGTGCTGCACACACACATAGTGAACACACATCCATGGACGCACACGCAAATGAAACACGTCAGCAGCACGGCTTCTATGGCACCATAAAAACAAAGTGAGGGGGAAAAAACGTTCAACAGCACGAATAGAGACCAGAAACACATAGGAAAGTTCATTTCCTTCTTCTTCAGCTGATCCCAAACTGTTAGAGACAGAGAAAAGAAAATATACCTTTATGAACATTTATTTATTATGTTTTGGACATCTGTTTATAGACGCTGTGTGCGGTTCTGACTGGTGTGTGATGATGTGGCTCCATTTAAGTTGGCACACATCAGAGTGATACCGTCAGAGATGTAACAGTAAGTTCATTTTTGTAGTTGCAGGTCACTTTGCCGTGGCGTACAACTGCACTGCATCACACTGAGAGCTCTTTAGAATATTCTGCTCCTCATCCAGTTACATCAGGTAATCAAAATAGTAGGAACAGTTCTCAGTATGATGCAGTGTGGTTCTACACCGCTGCAAACTACAACAATATGTCTAGAATGAGTGAAGGTCAAAGAAATATTATCCATGTTGGACTCAACTTAAATGCACCTCCATAACTGAAGTACAACCATCAATAATAATAATAATAATGACAGAGACATTCTCCAGTCTCTGCTGGGCCTCATAGTTTCAATGAATTATTGTGTGGATCAGATGGAGCCCAGGTGGAAAGTGGGAGCCTAATGCGCCACTTGGGAAGTCATTAATATATGGCAGGACATATATTTACTATATACTTACTGTATCCTGCACGTACAGATAGGCTACTGTGGCATTTGGATTACATACTGTAAGATTAAGTGCTATTCATTTTTTATAGGCATTAAGTGTGACGTTCATCAAGCAAAACCATGGCCACAATAATAATAATGATTTTTTTTGTCATTTATCACACATTTAAAACTGATTATTTTATTATAGACACTTTTTATTTGTAAAGTACTTCTACTGAGATCCTTAATGACTCTGTCAAACACGTCTTTTCATCTGTACTTCTATGTTTATTACCAGCATAATTCAAAAACTAATTTCTTCACTTGTTTGGCTGTTGGGAACCACAATGTGATTACCTGTCCACTACAAGTAAAATGATGCAAAATGTTGATTTCTTCATTTCATATGTCATGTCGGTGGCAGCACATTCACAGTCTGGAGATCGGGAAGACCTGGGTTCGATTCTTCCTTGGGCATTTCTGTGTGGAGTTTGCATGTTCTCCCCGTGCGTGCGTGAGTTTTTTCCGGGTACTTCGGTTTCCTCCCACATTCCGAAAACATGCATGTTAGGTTAATTGGAGACTCTAAATTGTCCATAGTTGTGAATGTGAGTGTGAATGGTTGTTTGTCTATATGTGCCCTGCAATTGGCTGGTGACCAGTCCAGGGTGTACCCCGCCTGTCGCCCAAAGTCAGCTGAGATAGACTCCAGCGTGCCCCCGCGACCCTAATGAGGAGAAGCGGTATAGAAAATGGATGGATGGATGTTGGTCGCATTGTTTTTTTTAATGTAAAACTGTGTGTGTTAAAAAGTCGGTAACAGACCTCTCAACATAGATTTAACAAAAGTTTTAAAAAAAAGAGATTGCCCTCCAAGTATAATATCACCCCCCCCTTGCAAAACTAGGTAAAAGTGATGTTAAATGTTCAGTTGTCATTTGTAATTATTTTTGCATCATTTTCTGCATGTAAAACTATAATTATTGTCTATAAAATTTGTTTTGTGTTAAAATATTTGGGTGTCTGGAACGGATTAATTGGATTTACGTTATTTTCTGTGGGAAAACTTGCCTTGGTTAGAGTCAGTTTTCGTTTGAGTCGGACTTTGTGGAACGGATCAATGACACTGAGCACCAAGGCCCCACTAATACTTTTATTGTTTGGAGGTAAAGAGACGTCAACATGTATAAAAATACTTACAGTACATTATCTGCAAAGTTCTCAAATTTATGAATGAATAGCTGCTGAGTCAAACTTTTTTTAAGAGCGGGAGTCCCTAATGACCACTACAGAGATCAGACAGGCGTGGTGCGGTCTGAGTGCAGAGGAGTGCCACTATACATTACACTCTGGGGGCTCAGAACTCTGCAGCCAACACTAGAGAGACAGTCGGCTGATTTATGAACCGGTACTGAGCCCGTTTCAGCCATTTGGTTTGGGGGCACACCGCTGTGATTGAAAGTCCCTTTTCGTATGGCGGACCCCTCACTCATCACACAGCACACGCCCACAGATGACTTGGCTTCTGTTTTGATATTGCATGCTCTCCACCAAAGTTGACAGAGCAACATTTGCAAAGTAATATGAGCGTACAGAATATACAGAGTCTACTGTATTTACAGGGTCGCGATTTAGATTTTGTCCCTCGTAAGTCTCTCGAAGGCGAAGTAAAGCTAAGCTCAACCCATAGGGTGCACTCCCACTAGGCCATAAACGTGTCATATAATTAATATGATCGCTCCTTCCACCAGTTAATTAATGCTAACTTAAAGTTACTAAATAAATGTATTAATAGATATGCTCTATATGGCTTTCTTACCTATTTCTGATATACCGATTGTACAGCACTTCATTTCCAATACCGATATCAACTGATACCAATGTAGGCACCCGCTCTTCCCTGACATTAATGTAGGTCACATCTCTTGTAATGAATGAAAACATTATGCTTCTTTTACTGTGATGTCAACAAACATTTTAATCAAAAAAAGACAAATACTGCAATATGCAATGCAAGTTATAGAAACATTTTGTCGAAACAAATGACCAATAGTCAACTAAAATAGCATGTTCTACGATCAACAACTAAGACAGGTTAGTCTTCTGAATAAATTCACAAATAAGAATCCAGTTACACAAGGCTGGCAACCTACAATTTGGAAAGCTGCACATTTATGTGTGGCACAAATGTCCATATAAGAACAAAGTAAAGTTGCATGTAAGTAAATACAAACAGCAAAATTATAAACTGGGCTAGTGTAGCACTGCACCACATGAGCAACAAATAAAATTATATCAAGGTGCTATAATAAATCACAAGACGAAAGACATGCACATGTGCAACATAGGCACATTATATAACTAATGTGATCATTCCACTTGCCGGTCATGAATGATCACTACCACCTTGCATAGCGTAATTAAACAGAACAAATAACCCACCATATTTCATTGTAATTTGTCTGTTTATTAATCTAAATCAGTCGCTGTCTAGTGTCTACAGATGTTATTTCATGTACAATTCAGTATCAATGGCACATATTTGCATGCTCTGATCATTCAGGCGAACTCACACTCACATTCTTGATACAAATGTAATATCAAGTATTACACATAAAACCTCAGTCCTTCAGTGCTGGACAGCACCTCTTATTTTGAAATGTGTTTCACATTTAATGTTATTATCGTATCACCGAACATGTCCACGAGAAACTTGGATAGGGAGTGTCAATGAGCCACGGAGTCAGTAATTTGAGCTGTAATCCCTCTGATGGAGACTTAACTGTTTAACCATAGACAGACAGTTGGAGAGGAAAAGATGTTGATAAAACTGACAGAAGAACGCCGGTGTTCCTGTTTGTCTTGGCTTTGCTGTTCACCACTCAGATACATCTACACTACAAGTATAAGATGGTATAGTAGTGTAGTGGATCACGTAGCTGTCTTTTGCACATCCATTGGCCAGTGATTGAGGGTGGAGTCTGCCTTTCGCCCCAAGTCGGCTGGGATAGGCTCCAGATCACCAACCCTGAACAGGATAAATGCTATAGAGAATGGATAGATGGTGGGTAAATAGAAACATATAGATTACATTGTGTGTAAATACTGAAGAAAATATTCTCCCTGTGGGTGTTGTCGTAATGTGTGAAAATGCAAGATAATCTCATGAAAAGACAATATTGTGATTAATTTATCAAACAGTTAACCCTCATCTGCTCCTTGTAGGCTTTGCCAGCGTTCAACAAACCACAAGACGATTAAAAACCCAAGAGGCAGATCGGTTCTGTTGGGCGTTATTACTGGGAAGCATTTCTCTTCACTGCAAATCCCATAATGATGTGTACTCTGGCGGCCACACAAGCAGTGGATCTGGATAAGACATGAGTATCTACAACTGGCCTTGTCCCAGTTCTTAAACTGCTCTGTTCATTGTCTGACCCCCTCTAAACTCAACCTCAGGCTTGCCACCTGATCTAGTTCAGAGGTTTCTGCGGTACTTGTCAATCATTTACTGAACTGAACCAAAAACTGCATGGCAACATATTTGCTTTCTGTTGTGATATCCCACCAAAGCCTCGTTTTACTGATGCAAAAATACCAAAACCCATTTTTTTATTGGCTTGCCTACCTTTCAAAACCAGTTCAAATCAGTCCAAGAAGAGTTTAATTTCCCCTTGACCAGCACCACCAATCCCAGGCTTCCCTGGACGTTTACCACCCTGGCACACTGTACTGTCCACCCACACAGTGATGCAGTGTTATTAAATCATTTATCATTCTGACACACTACAAAAACAAACTCACTGTCTCTTTTCCCATAAACCCGAACTGCTCTTATACTGATTTTGCATTAGGGATTTGTGGGTCACCAGATAGTCTGTGCGCAGGAACTACAGTGGCCCTTGTAAGGTTAAAGGTCTCAATACTGACAGGCATTGTTATGCCACATCCAGCAGATGGCGCTGTGGTGAAAAAAAGCTTCTTACGTTTTAATGAATTATTGTAGTCAATATGATATAATTATAATTATATAACATAATTTTATTATACTATTGTTTTTGGAGTAATTGCCTTTATATATGTGTGTTTGAATGTGTTCCTGCAGTCTGGGGCAGTATGGGGCAGTCGAGCTCTTCCCTTATTCCCTTAAGTTGTCATAATATCAGTAAAATGCTCATCAAAACCTTGAGTGGTGTGCCAAATTTCTGTTGGGCTAGGTTGTGCTCCAGATTCTGCATGCAAAGTGTCTTATACGCCACACCAGATGTTAGCACTAACGTCATCGGGCATATTTGATTATGGGATTCTGTGTCACTATGTCACTGCGCTCATAGTTAATCATTTTGTTGTGATTCTGTGTGAAAGGCACAGAAGAGTAAATGCCGGATCTGTTACAGCTCTGACGCGCCAATTTAGCAGCATCTCTGTAAGAAAGAGGCTAGTGAAACTGAACAAAAGCAGAAAGCGGATTACAGTACATGTTTCAGGTTTTTTAAGAACCTCCCATAGTGTTGACCCTCGGGATCTGCCTCCATTTAACCCGCAAAACCAGAGACTAGTCCCATTAGTTAAGGATCAGTGAGAGCACAGAGAAGGCGTTCTGTGGATGTGTGGCGACTCAGTGTTTGGCTGGGAACAGTTTCCAGCAGATAGAGGCGCCAGTCATGGATCAGGTGTGATGTACCTGCACTAGAGTCAGTCCATGGCCAGAGAAAACACACCTAAAGTAGAGGCCCTTGCCCTACGTGGAAGTTATTACTGAGGTGTTGAAGTTGTCGCCTTTCATTTGTGGTTAAACACGCGCTCAGTTGAACTGTCACACAGAAACACTTTTGGTCCATTGAAGGCTTTTGGTCCAGCATTGACGCTAAATATTTAACTTCACTCTGGCTTCATCATGTCTCTCATTTTCTTCATTTTGTCATTGTTGTCATCCTTGCAAAGGTTGCAATCTGGTTCTAATTGGAAAGGCTGAAAAAAAGCAATACTGCCACTTTGCGCTTCAAATTTTGTTTCACTGTTTTTCACAATTATATTAATTACTTAATCATGATTTTTTCGTAGTCAAATACGGCCTATGATCAGTTAAAAATATATGCATACTTAAGCAAATATTTTAAGGTTTTTTTTTTTTGCCTAAATTAAGCATTTTGAAGTATAAAAATGGCTAAATAAACTAAAATCGAAATATAAAGCATTTAGAAGACGCACTGTTGTGGTGATATGTAGTATTGCACAATGGCCACTAGGTGGCAGCAATGTTACTGTAATGATTAGTGAGACACACAAGCTCCAGACTTGATCGGCGGAACAACAGGCTTTTATTGCCGGTTTAAATTAAATCACGACAGGTACAATAATCCCTAAAACAAGCTACTATTGCAGTCGAAACCCAAACCAAGCTAAAAGTCAACTTTGAAACCCCAACGTCACTTCCTGTCCACTAACACTAGAACACATTTACAGCAACACACGCAAGCACAAGTTTTATTTG
The DNA here is from genome assembly GCF_027744805.1 of Dunckerocampus dactyliophorus. Classification (NCBI taxonomy): domain Eukaryota; kingdom Metazoa; phylum Chordata; class Actinopteri; order Syngnathiformes; family Syngnathidae; genus Dunckerocampus; species Dunckerocampus dactyliophorus. Next base: position 15,523,490 of record NC_072828.1, read on the forward strand.
TGTCTTAAGTGGCTTATTTTCTGTTACTATGTATATTGAGTAATACAAATGTAAAGGTGACTATAGGGGTGTTATTTCATGTCTAGAGGGCTCTAATAATGTAGATGTTATTTTTTACTAATATATTTTTTGTCCAAAGTAACAAAATAAGCAGAATAAAGTAAATACTACAGTAGGGATGAGCAAACACACCACTATCTGTATCAGGATCTGTTCACTCATCTAAAGTATCTGTATCCATGTCTATACTCTGAGTGGGCGGGCCATAAACCGGAAGTGGGTGTGATCTGACCGGAAATGGGTACGGTTTATATCTTTCTTAAATAGACCTCTGTCCTACTTAACACATGTGTTTATGTTAATTGAACAACACACAACTGGTGTTTTGAGGACAAGACATAATTATTACAAAGAAACCAGAGTTGTTAAATGACACTTTTAAAAAAGTGAGCTAGCATTACTGCTAAGTTAGCACATACATCGTGAGCGTGGTAGCCACTTGTAGCTTCCCCGTCAGACAAAAACAAGCTCCGAACTCACTCCGTTGCTTTTTTTTTGAAAGACACATTTGTATGAAGACCAGAAGCTAAGCGGATAACTCCAGCTTGCTAGCTAGCGAGCTGCTGCCAAGCTGAGGCAGATGTCAACATCCACGGCAAAGTGGGTAAACAAAGATGCTGAAAAAGATAAACGGCAATGAGTTGGTGGTTGTGCATCGATTGACTTAGTCTGTGACAAGCGGTTGCGAAGCTGTTGTCAACGGAATCCAATGACATTTTACACGCTATTTTTTATGCTCACGGTAAATACGGGAAGAAGTGCTTCCCTTTTCAGCTTAATATGGGATGCATACTTTTTTTTCTAAATACAAGACGATGCTGTTTTTAAGAGGAGGTTGGAAACCCTAACTGTACTTATGTGGAACATAATACAATGGAACCTCGGTTAGCGTCCACCCCGGTTAGCATGTTTTGTGGTTAAAATTGACGCCACTATTTTGTCTAGGTTTGCGTGCATTCTCCGCACCATATGGCGCGCCACTTGTCGCATTATTAATACACTAAGTAAGTTTCTCTGTATTCTTAATGTATTTTTTATCAGAAAGCGTCCTTCCTTGTTAGCATCCTATTAGTGAGCGAACAACATGGCCACCAGAACCGCAAGTTGCATCTCCCGTCTATGATGTCATCAGCGGTTGACACTCAAAAATGTTAACACAAAACACATATTTATAGTTTTATAATTAGAATTCTACGGGCATAAATCATTTCTAAATGCATACAAAAATGACGAATGAAAGGGACAAATGAACATTTAAGGTTACTTTTACCGTCAATGAAGACTACTGTTCTCAAAGACACAATGTGGCAGGCACCATAAGTTATGGTGAATTTCTACTGAATTTCTACAGAATTTCTTGAATTCAGTGGGGTTTGTCACTTTCTTTATCAAAATGCTGGCACCTGCAACTTTCTTTGGCTCCATTTTGGGTTACAGTATTGAGGTGAAAAACACTATTGACTTCAAGAAATATATATGTATTTATGTGCATTTTGATTTTTTTCTACTATCAAACTATAATTTCAAAACTATAAAAACATGTTTTGTGTTAACATTTTTGGTTTTCCGGAGCAGATTGTATTTACACTTTTTCTTATTGGAAAATTGATTGGTTAACGTCCGTTTCGGTTAGAGTCAGACCTTCTGGAACAAATTAATGATGCTAAAGGTTCCACTGTATATAATTTTAAAAATCCCTATTATTTATAATGGATGAAATTTAAATAATATTTTATAATTTAAAATAAATCAATACAATAAAATTAATTAAATACGTTTTTTAAATAAATACATACATTTTAAATTTATTTTTGTTTTAAGTTCGATTATTGTAAGATGTGTATGCAGGGTCACATTACTGTTCAATCTCATCACATCAGGTTGGAAAATTTGCTGTTGTTTCTGTAATTCAGTGTCTAAACCTCCTTTATGCTACTCAAATTTTAAATGATAAATATGATAAATGATAAATATTCATTTTGCAGGTCTTTTACCTTGGAGGAGGTCTACGCATTGTCAGATTTTATTGCAACCAGCAGAACAACACTGCAATTGCAAAAACAAAAAAATACACTTAAAAAAATACATTTGTAAATAACTACATCAAATTTTATGTAAATGCATTTCAATTTTAGAAATACAAGCCGATATTTTATTTAAAAAATACTAAAAATCCCATAGGTTTTTCATGTATGTGTTGTTTGTTGCCAACAGCAACCCGTCCCACTTTGTGCGTGTGCTAACTTTCTCCCATGCTGCACAGATAGACTACTATACTGTATTTTTACCGTTTTTCTTTCACCTCATATTTGGTCTCAAATGCTGATACTATGTGGGAATATAGTGGGAACATAGTATCAGCATTCCCACTAAAGAATCCCCCCAGTGGTTGGGGACCACTGCCCTAGAGGACAATAGAGTATGTTCAGATTAATTCTTTTTTACAGTAATAATTCTGCGTTGGCTTTATGTCATGTTATGTATCTCAATTGGTTGCCTTATTCACAGATTAATATCACAGTAAACTGATTGTTTTATGATTTACTACACCTGTGGAGCTTTGATTTCATGGCACAGGACTGATTGTGATGGCGTTTAGAGTTCAGTCTGTAGAGAAGAGTTATGGGTTTGGTATTGATGGGAACTGCTGTTTTACAGGGAAGGTTGGGGCCAGCAGGATGTGACCCATAGTCGGACTTAACAGTGGGACTGTGGACGGGCCTCAGTTGTCTTCATCAAGGGTTGCCAAGCAGACGCGGACGTTTCTGGGGGGTTTTTTTACCGGAGGTAAGGGTTGGATTTCAGTGTCAAGCAGAGGTTTCAACTCCAACGTCTTGCCCTTCTCACCCTGTGTGCCACAGTGTCCATTATGTCCCCTGCCATTCACCCTCCCCCACCTCCCCCTTCATCGAAGCATCTCATGGACCAATGCACTCCCTACTCAACTTTTCCTCCTCCGGTTTACTGTTGTAAATGTCACCTGAGTTACACCCTCTCTGCTGTGCACACATGGCCCCTTTATACAGCACCCTTTAAAAAAAAGAATCATGCTCACATTTCATGTTTGCTCATTTTTACAACGTGTCAGCGAGCCCTCTTCTTTTACCCGATCATTTAGCTGTATGACAACAGTCGTATCTTTTTAATGATGTCTCTGCAGTATACATTATATATTTATGTTTTCTGCTTTAGTACTTAGTTTTTCAGTGCTTTTGACATATTTAGGGTGGAGGTTCAAAACGGTCTTCCCCAAGTGACACATTGTGGCAAACACATGCACGTCACACCAAATGTTGCTTAAGAAACCACAGATAGTACGGATATCCCAGTCAGCATTTTTGGCCTCCGATCTCGATCTGATTTTGAGACCCGATTCGATACGTTGATAATGTTATGAGATGATGAAACTGGAAATTTTTTTACCAAGTAACTAAAGTAAACAACACCACACATTTTAATGAATCTCATGTCATTAAATGTAGAATGGGCTAGTATTACCATGGAATAAAACTTAGAGAATTAAAGGTCAGCTTCACTTTAATATTTTAGAAAAATACTCAAATCACACATGGACCTGGTGCATGTGAATATTCTCATTCATCCAGGTAATTGTATTCTCAGGGCATTCAATTGATTGCAACTGGACTGTCCAGGTTGTCTTAGAAGACGTTTCGCCTCTCAACTAGAGCTGTCTTATCTAGGCTAACTGTTGTGTGTTCCACCTAGTCTTTGAGCATGAACCGATGAAGCCTGCGAAACATACAACCTAAACAGTCCAGCTGCGATAGATTGAATGCCCTGAGAATGGACTGCAGTATTGTAAAATGGAATGACAATAATAACAGGAGGCAAACGTCAAAGCTCCTTATACTGTATGTGTGGTGAAACTTACAGCTGTCGGATTTTGTTTTAAATCACGTTGTATGTTTTCCTGTACTTTTTTGTACAACTGCAGGAGGCAGTGTCGGCAATGTAGTGTCACGATGGCAGGACATAGCATGCATCCATACATTCTAAAAGACAGCAAACCCCCCACAATCCGTGAAGGAGCTGGGCTGGTTGTCTGAAGCAAGAAATTCATCCATCTTTTCAGTGATCCACTTTGCTTTTGGATATTTGTCTTTCCTCCCAAAGTCCAGAGTTTGTTGCTTTGGCATAGTAGCCTTTCATCAATCAATCGCAGGGCACATATAGACAAACAACCATTCACACTCACATTCATATGGACGATTTAGAGTCGCCAATTAACCGAACATGCATGTTTTTGGAATGTGGGAGGAAGCTGGATTACCCGGAGAAAATCGATGCACACACGGGGAGAACATGCAAACTCCACACAGAGATGCCCAACGGCGATTTGAACCCAGATCTTCCAGATCTCCTGACTGTGTGGCCAACATGCGAACCGTGCAGCCCGCGGATATTTTTGTTTATTATACGTGCAGTATGCAGATATACAAGATAAAAAGCAAATGTATTATATTCTAAATAATAAGATAATAACAGATACATTTTAAGAATAATATTTGTTTTCATATTTTAACTAATTCATGCTAAGATATACACTTTAGTACATTAAACGCTTTAGGATTTTTCTTCAATTTGTAGTTGTTACATATGATATTTTCCTGTACTCCTTATATCATATGTCCAAATGCATGGCATAGACCTGATTCTGACAAAGAAGTAGATGGAAATAATTATACTAAAACTTAAACAATCATCTGTGATTTTTGGAGTAAAAACATAATACATCGGCACTTCTTCCATGATGCAAAGGCTCATGTGGTGCACAGACTATAAGAGGAGAGAGTTGACAGCATGATTAATGCCCTCATTGCAAGAACTCACCAAACAACTTTACACAGCCAGACTTAAAAGCTAGTCGCCCAGAGAAAAACCGAGGGAAGAAGCATTTTCTAGATCCAACAAAAACAAGAACCGCCACACAACTAAAGATAAGCTGTAGCGATATTAGTGTGCCACACTGTGAGAAAATCTAATTAAAGGCACTTTATTAGAATGTTGTTCTTCTTTCTCAAGTGACGTTACACTAATAAAAGTGCTAGTTTTATGTAAGTGACATGGCTCCATGTTACTTAGCACCTCCGTAGTAAAACATGATCTTTTTATTCATTCTTTAAACATTTTTGGTATAGTGTGAAAAGAAGAGGACAGGTATTAAACTTGTGGTTGATGAATACTGTATTGTCCTGCATGTGTTTAACTCTCAGGAGTCCACAACCTTGCTTTTGCAATCTATACAGGCGCTGCATAATACAGTAGGTGCTGTAGCATGATGGCACAGCCACACAGGCATTCCCTTTCAACTATTGGCCAAAGTGCAGACTTCAAACTGCATACAAGTCTTTAAATGGTGAAAAGCGGTTAAGGTAAACCAGATTTATGATCAATAATGTTGACCATCATTTTGTCATTGTGCCGACACATTATTTCTTATGTGTGTGCGGAAGGCACAGTCTTTGGAAGTGAAAGTAGAAGTAAAGTAAAATCAGTCAACGCATGAACGGCCGTATGGTTGCAGAGGGAAAGGTAATGATATATATATACATGGCCGCACGGTGGTCTAGTGGTTAGCACGTTGGCCAATACAGGAACAGCCTGGAGATCGGGAAGCCCTGGGTTCGAATCTCCCCTGGGCATTTCTGTGTGGAGTTTGCATGTTCTCCCCGTGCGTGCGTGGGTTTTTTCCGGGTACATCGGTTTCCTCCCACATTCCAAAAACATGCATGTTAGGTTAATTGGCAACTCTAAATTGTCCATAGTTGTGAATGTGAGTGTGAATGGTTGTTTGTCTATATGTGCCCTGCGATTGGCTGGCGACCAGTCCAGGGTGTACCCCGCCTGTCGCCCAAAGTCAGCTGGGATAGGCTCCAGCATGCCCCCGCGACCCTAATGAGGATGAAGCAGTATAGAAAATGGATGGATGGATATATATATACATATACATATATGTATATTACCGTCAAGGCTGCCCTTTGTCAGTAATTCTGTTCATAATTTTCATGGACAGCATTTCTAGGTGCAGCCAAGGCGTCGAGAGGGTCCAGTTTGGGGGCCTCAGGATCTCTTCTCTGCTATTTGCAGACGATGTGGTCCTGATGACCTCATCAGGCTGTCACCTTCAGTGCTTAATGGAGCGGTTTGCAGCTGAGGCTGAAATTTCTGGGATGAGACTCAGCACTCCCAAATCCGAGGCCATGGTTCTCAGTCGGAAAAGGGTGGGAGTGACATCTCGCCCCAGGTAGAGGAGTTCAAGTATCTCGGGGTCTTGTTCACTAGTGAAAGTAAGGTTGGAGCGTGAGGTCGGATCGGCGCAGCGTCTGCAGTAATGCGGTCGCTGTACCGGACTGTTATGGTGACGAGAGAGCTAAGCTAAATGCTAAATGCTAAAAGGTAAATGAGTTTCCTCCGTAGCGGGGGCTGGACTCAGCCTAAGAGATAGGGTGAGGAACTCGGTCATCCACGAGGAGCTCAGAGTAGAGCCGCAGCTCTTTCACAGAGAGGAGCCAGTTGAGGTGGGTCGGACATCTAGTCCGGATGCCTCACGGACCCTCCCTGGTGAGGTATTCCGGGCATACCTTGGTGTCCTCCAGGTGGAACTGGAAGAGGTGGTTGGGGACCAAGAAGTCTGGACTTCCCTACTGAGACTGGTGCCCCCGCAACCCGAACCCGGATAAACAGAGGAAAATGGAATGGAATGCCATAATTTCCTTAATTTAAGGTGCACCCACTACATTTAGAGAGAAAAACAGATTTGTATGTTTATAAACCGCACCAGACTATAAGCCGTATATGCCCACGTATAAAATGAGACATTGTGGTGCGCATGAGTCCGTGAGGACCAGGTTGGTCTTTATTTGACAGGAGCCAATCATGAGCTATGAAAAAACTAAAAACATTGGAAATCGCAGGAGGTCATTACTCAATATAACAGTCTGACTCACAGTGTCATCGTACAAAGAACGCTAAAGTCATCACACATCAACTTAACACTCAAAAGGTAGCTAAGAGATATACAAGTACCAACACGAGTTTAAAATAAAAAACAACAATTTCAACTTCTTCCCATAATTAATTTTGTCCCAGCAAAGCATTTCATTCAAAGCTGTTTCATTCAGCTGCCTCTTAAGATGGCCTGCTGGGGGGAAAAAAGTAATCAATGTAAATTTTGAACAAAAGGAAGACATTTTTTCAGCATACGCAAACCACACAAAAATGTTTTCTACACTGGTCGGAGGTATTATGTTGAAATTGAAAATTAGCAATTTTAGTTTACATTATATATTTTATATGCATTCATTCATCAGTATAAGGCGTTCTATAACTACATTTATACAATGATATATGTTTGTTATAGTTAGCAAAGGAATGAAAACATGCAAAGTACATGTGCAAGTACAATTTTCCTCCAAAAACATGAGAGCACTTTATGGCTGATCTGTCCCTCATCACCTGGGGAGAGTTGTTTAAGAGCTGAAGTGATGTTTGGAAGCTCCCTCTACTAGTAAAACCGACTTTGTTGACTTGAGCCCCTCCATCATCAATCTTCCATGTACTGCTATAAAGGAAACTGTGTGGTGGAGGATGAAGAGGTTGTGTGGATGACGGGCATACAGTGCCTAGGGCCAAAATGGTCAGAGTGTGGAGAAAACGCCAGTTGGCATGGTGACTCCATGCCAACTTTTGCCAATGTGAGCTATCAGGTCACATAAACGCAAGAATAGCTTATTGGAAACTTAATTTTGCAAACTCTATTTAAAAATAATTTTGTGTCAACCACACAACTCTTCTTAAATATAACATGTAAAAAGTTCCATTTTTGGTGACGTTAATGTTGTCCAATTTAAATAATGACATGATCTTTAATGAAAACTCATATTAAAGATAAGAATTTATATTTTTTAAAAATCATTTTAATTTATTTTATGTTCTATTTATTATTTATTTAGTTTGTATTTTATTTAATTTATTTTAAATAACATTTTATTCTTCTTCTTATTTTCTTCATTTTTTTCATCTGTGCATAAGCTATGTAGCTATTTAGCTATATGCATTCTCTATTATTTTCGCGGCTTATAAAATGGTAACACTTAAACACAGGAAGTGAAAAAACGATCAGTAATTGATGAGAAATGGAGGAGAAAGGGTAAAGTTAAATAAGCTCTGCTTCGTCCTACTTCTTTTCAGACATGAAGTGAGCAAGTGTAATCATGTTTTGTTCCTTAATATAACTTGTGAAACAAATAAAACGCTGATCACGACCATGACCATTTTTCCAATGCGACTTTGACTAAATTTGAGTTAGCTCAGGTATAAACAAACACAAAAAAGATTCCACTATATGGAAAGATTTTCTAGAAGATCAGGTCACTGCTGTTGCACCTCGTGAGGGGCTGCGAGCTCACTATTTCCCTTCTACTTCATTCTAAAGGTGCTTCCTAAGGGTTCCTCTTCAAGACTTATCCGTGCTCCATCAAACTTTACAACTGACATAAAGCTAAAGCATCCACACTCTTAGATAGAGAAGCATGATTCATAACTCCACATGCTAACTTTCCACTACTCCACAGAGTCCAGTGGCAGCAGGCTGCAGCCTTTTTTTTTTCTTTGGCATCATGCTTGCTGATGTAAGGCTTGTATGCAGCTTCTTGGTCATGGAAACAGGCCATGAAGCTCCCAGCGCACAGTCAATGCCACATCTCTGTATTCATTGAGTCAGCAGAGTGTTTGCACCACATGTCCATAGAAAAAAAGAACATTTAATGGTATGATGTCTTGTCATTGAGGATGGCAGCCTCAAATTGAATTCTTTTGTATACTTGACAGTACATTTTTACAAATTTCGAACATACCAGTGATTTTTGGGGTTTTCCGTTACCTTGGACCGGATTTACACTATTAATTCAAGTGGTATCATTTTCAGAGAATTACAGTAGTTGTACTTTAACCTGTGGAGCCGTCTTTTCCCACCGTAAATACCGTATTGACCCGAATATGAGACTGTATTTTTCCCCTAGAAGAAATCTGAAAAAGGCAGGTGGTACTGGATATTCAGGGTCGAGAGATTTACCCAACAAATGAAAAATACAGAGAGCATCAGCAGATGTTTAAGAAACAGATAAAAAGGGGTCGAAAGATGTTTTGTTGCTATTTTTTACAAATGTATTGTAAAAAGAAAGAATGAAGTAACTCAAAATGCTGACACTGTTTTGTTAATGTTTCTTTAATTTTTTTTAAATACAGTATTTGTTTTCAGGTACCTTTTTTACAAGCATTTCATTTTATAAATGCTAAATTTATTTAACATTCATTTAGGTATTTTTTTACAGTTGTACTTTTAGTTCTGTTGGTGACGACAAAATATTCGGTACTGAATTTATATCTATGATACTGTATATATATATATATATATATATATATATATATATATATATAATATATATATATTATGATATTCCGTAACTTGTAAAATAAATGGATGAATGCAATGGTGGTCTTTACTTAACAACAACAAGCCATTAAATGCGCACATGATTAAATTTACATCCCTGTACTTGGACTGAATGATACATCCCACTTATTGATTAAAGTAGTGGTGTCCAAAGTGTGGTCCGGGGATCATTTTTGCCTCGCAGCTTGTTTTTTTATTTGCCCTCTGCATATAAATATCCATCAATCAGTTTTCTATGCCGCTTATCCTCATTAGGGTGGCAGGGGTATGCTGGAGCCTATCCCAGTTGACTTCGGGCGAGAGGTGGGGTACACCCTGGACTGGTCGTCAGCAAATATAATAAAATGAATTCATTATTGCACTAATTTGCTTTGTCACCTGTAACACAAAGCTAAGATATTGATATTTTGGTAAGATAGCTTGTCATATATTGACCTACATTGCTTTAGTAACTTTAATGTACAAAATGAATCAAAGTAGCCCCCTGTATTCTTCATTTTTTCTATATGCACCCCTATGGAAAAACTTTGAACACCCCTGGATTAAAGGATGTGGTCCAGTCTATGTAATAACGTTGATCCATTTAGATCTTTCCTTGTCACACAAAGAGTTTGTTATGGCAGGCTGAGCAGTACGGTTTGCCTCTGTGCTCCTTAAAGATTCCTTGGCTGAGCTGCCTCAGACAGAACGCGCACACAAAGTGTTCTGGGTGAAACTTGCTGTCCAGAGCCGAGACACAGCGGCCCACGATGGGCTGACGGCAGCCGCCGCACAGAGTGCCCTGTCGGGAGTGGAAATGCGTCTGGCAGAGCGTCCGGCCGTCCAGCTCCATGAAGCGGCCATCGGAGAAGGGCTTCAGACAGTCCTGGGGTGGGAGAGTGTGACACATGGATGAGATGACGAAAGAGAACGTGCTTGATGTGAGGATGAGAGGCTCACCGCACAGACGAAGCACTCTGGATGCCATGTGCCGTTAGCTGCAGTCAGGTACTTCTCCATCACTGACTCCCCACAGCCTGCACACTTGGGGGCAAAGAGGTGGTAGAAGTCCTTGCAACAATATGGCTTCCCATCCTTCTCAAGGAAACCTATTAAAAACATTTCCAGTGACCAATAATAACACAGACACTTTAACTGGTTACAAGTTTGACCTTTTACCATCATCTCCAAAGAAGTCTCCACAGTGAGTACAGAAGAAGTGGTCTGGATGCCACGTCTGGTTCAGAGCTGTCAGGATGTTCTGCAGCAAGAAATATCAAAATGTTTATTCAGTGAGCCACATTTCTCTCTTCTCTCTTACAATATAAAACAGCAGGAAGGAGAAATTAGCCGCATTAATCCCCGATGAGTCCTACTGTGGGTTTGGGTATTGCATGTGGACTACAAATGATGTGCTATTCACAATACTATATGTTGTTTATGTCATGTATAACATCCCGTTGCCCTGCACTCACACTACTCTGCAGCATTTAGGATGTAGCTTGTTTACATATGCCATGACTTTATTATACAACACCATCTTACTGCAACCTTCGTCAGTGTGTGGATTACTTTGTTATTCTTTTCATTTCTATTGTGCAAGGTGGTATCATGTATGTGTTGCGCATGTGTTTGTGCGCTATGAATTGTACTGTGGGCTTTGACTTTCTGGTTTATGTTGACTTTTTATTTTTATTTGTATTATGCAAGGTGGTGGCTGTCATTAATAACTTGTGAGAGGAGCGACCGCATCAATTATACAGAATGACTAATGTGAATACACCATTAGCTTAGCTGGCATTGGTTTATCTTGGTTTAACATAGTTTGTGTCTCATCTTAGCTTAGTTTAGCCCATCATGAAAACAGGACGGTACATTTTTTTAATGTTTTATTTTGAAGTGGCCGGATTCTCTCTGTTACACCCGTCTCACTTGACGCATGTCCATTGTGCGTGTGCTAACTTTATCCCATGCCGCACAGATAGACTACTACTGTATTTTTACCATTTTTCTTTCACCTCATATTTGGTCTCATATGCTGATACTATGTGGGAATGCAGAAAGGTAAGTTTTGATGACTTATTGAGTGCTAATGTGCACATTTGTCTCAAGTTAATTCATGCTAGCGCACTGCCTTTTACCACACACGTCAAACAGCGATGTAATAATCTCTCTGGAAAAACGTGGCTGGAACTTGAACTGGTGGATGGTGGGTCGGCATTCATTTTGGGCTTTTAATTCGATGTTATTCATGTCTTAGTTTTACACAATACATAATAAATAAGATAAATTAGATTGCTATAATGTACAAACCCCCCCACCGGCCCCCCGCCCCGGTCCGCAGGAGATTTGTGGGAACACAAGCCGGTCCGTGGGTCAAAAAAGGTTGGGGACCACTGCCTTAAATTGACCGGCATTAGGGTACTCTGTTGCATGTGACGTAATCCCTGAGAGGCTACCGTGTGGACGGCTTTTTGAATTAGTATTGCTAAAAAGCCAAACAATAACAAAACATGCATGGATTTATTCCTCTGACGCTTGCAAAGTTGAAGTCTTGTAAAATTGGGGACATCATGCACAACGGCGGTTCAAATTCCCAAATTCTTGCAACTTTAGAGGGCACATTTTCCCCAAAAAGTATTCTAAAATACATTCCAAAATGTAACAAGCATTTGACCTCTGGTTGCTGTGTTGTTCTGTTTTGGAATTTGTGTCTTTGGTTAGATAATATTTTGTATTAGAATTTTACATCTATACAGAGGAGGCATCATTTTTTCATTGTAAGACATCTTTGAGTCCTGGTCAAAATGTGATCCCCGTATCGTATAATATATGTAAAATAGACATTAGAGATTATTTTTAAAGTGCCTTTCATCTTAAGTCCCACACAGGTAAATATTTATTTGACAAAGCAGCTAAAGAAGTCAAGCTAATGAATGTACTGTACATAAACATTGTCTGATCATTTTGTGTGCATCAAGCTCTGCACACAACTAGTAACGTTAACGTGTGCTAAGAAAACATGAGAGCTGTCCTGGCTGACCCACTTGTATTATAGACTCAGTTTTGGAAGTGTAGCCCGGTGTTCCTAGAAGCTAATATGGTGGAGGCCTCTCCTACTCTCCAAAAAACTGATTTTCTGGAGCACATTTTGTGGAGTTTTCTGCTGCACCCCAGACTCTATTTACTCTCTCTAGGAACTAAAAATATATTTCTTGGCCTTTGAACGTTACGGACGTTAGCTTAGCAGGTTTGAAAAATATATTTTTCTTTTTTTTTACACAGGCTGCAGCACTTCCCCTGAAGTCTTCTGGCACCTCCTAGGGGAGGCCCACTTCCCACTTTGAAAACCCCCGCTACCGACCATAAAAGGCTGTGATCTGGGGTCACTACGGCAATCATAGAGATGCTGTTCTCCTTAAAGGGATAGTTTGGATTTTTTTTACATGAGGTTGTATGACATCCGTATCAGCCATGTAGTGCATCAACTGTGACTTTTCCCCCAATTCGTCCCATGAGGCGAGTTCTGGTTGGTTTTTGGTGTTTAAGAATTTACTTCCGGCTAGTTGGTGGGGTCACTAATGTAAAGTGTTAATACATGCCAGCGTACCATCACAATTACTAATGATTGCTCTAATGTACAGTACTGATGAATATAAATGAATGAATGGCCTCTCACCTGTACAATAGGCCCTTTGCAGTAGGCACAGCGTGGCGAGAAGAGCTGATGATAGTCCTTTGTGCAGTATGGCTGTCCTTCCCTCTCAAAGTAACCTGTGGTGCTCAGCTCTGTCTTACACACCTCACACACAAAGTGCTCCGAGTGCCACGTTTCACCCATAGCTGTGATCATCTGAGCAACACAGCAAAAAGAGACAATTAATGTATTTAATACGTGGCCTTGAATGCTTCACTGATGGTTTGTGTAATCTTTTAATACCTTCCCCACAATGGCTTTGTTACAGGCGGCACAGTGACCCTTGGCTGTGGTGCGGACGCCGATCTTTTCCAGGTCAGTTGTCAGCCCTCCAAGAAGATTGTCTACACTGTCTGCATCTTTGCTCCCTTCTGAAGCCTTTGCATCTAAATCCAAACTGCTGATGGTCTCCTGTTGTCCATCTCTTGTTTTCTTCTGCTCTTGTAAAAGTGGCGAAGATTCTTCATCCTAAATGGAGATAATGTCAGCCAGGTAAGGGCTCTTGCTTAAAATGAGGCTCCATCAGTGTGCATATTGAACCAATGCTGCCCTCTGCTGGTCATTCACTTTCTATGAAGTTTTTAATTTGCTCATCTATGCTGAATAATACTGACCTGAAATCCCAGACTCATCAGGTCTTCTAAAATGGAATCCAGCTCTTTGGTGGGAGAATCATCATCCTGGGAAGCTTCCACAGGAGGAGGCGAGTCACTAAAACCCACAAAGAGGCAAAAACGTCACAAACTGAGGTTTCTGATGGAAGACTAATAATTATTATACAGTGGAATCTCCAATGTTGAATGCTTCTAAATTAGAACAATGTGGATTTGTCTTGAAAAATGGGCCCCAAAATCTGTACAAAAACTCAAGTCTCGCACTGTCGTCGTGTGTAACGCGTCAGACTTCACCGTGAGTATCTAAAGCGGACTGCAAGGCATTTTCGGCATATTCTAAAAAGAAAATAAATTAATTATCAACTATTTGGAATCCAAGGTACACCTTAAAAACTACCTCGTCATTTTGCCTCACGTGTGTGACTTTCAGTGGTGCCATTAACGTATTACTTAGCAATGATGGTAACTCCAGTAAGCAGGGGGAGTACAGGTCCACCGTAGACATGACTGCATTTTTCATCACTTTCTAACGCGTTACTCTACAATGACGCATTTACTCAAAACATTTTTCAACAACGAATAATGTAATGCGTTACTGTATACACCAGTAATCAGATTAAAGTTACTTATCCAGGCATATGTCAGCTAAAATTAACAGTATTAAGGTTCGTCAAATATTTAAATGTTATTCACAATTAAGCCACTAGATGGTAGTCAAGGATCAGGTACATGTGTACCCTCAGTAGTGCTAGACAGGATTGCTTGGGTGTCCAAAGTGCGGCCCAGGGGGCATTTTGTTGCTTGCGACTGTTTTTCATTGGCCCAAGGCACATTCTTAAAATATAATTTAACAAGAAAACTAAAAAAAAACAACAACAGCAAAAATAGACAAATCAGCAGTAATTTTACAAGAATAAAGTCAAAATATTCAGATAAAAAAGTTGTCTAATGAGAAGAAAATCTCATGAGAAAAAGTTTTTTTTTAAATAACATCGTAATATAATGAGGAAAACTAACAAAAGAAAATTTACAAGAAAAAAGTTGAAATATTTGGGAAATCTAAAAAAACAACAGCAAATCTGTTGAGCACGCAAAGGCATTTAGATCAACAATACTATCTGCCCTAATGGCTGGACAGGACACAAAAAAATCAACAGCAGAAATGGAAAAAAACAGCTGTAATTTTATCTGAATAAAGTCAAAATTATAAGACAAAATGTAATATTCTCAGCGACGACCCGGTGGGCGGGGCAGTTTTTGGTACCAGGTCCTGATCTCACCCCCTAGCTCACTGCCTAGCTTTTTCTTGTTATTGTTTTTACCGTAAAAATGTCTAACATGTGCAATGAACCCTTCTGTTAAGAATGTGAATGTAAAATAAATAATTCAAAAACTCATGTACAAATTTAGCAAACAATAAAAGTTAAATGTAGTGAAATAGTTTGTAACTACGTGGTATTTTTTAGCTTACTTTGAAATCCATGCTTTTATTTTTAAATGCACCAAACCGGAAGTTTGGTTGTGAACGCCATATGTAATCACCTTTCATTGGGCTACTCTTTGTGCTGACTTAAACGTGCTAAAAACTACATTAAAAAAAACCCAAAACAAACAAAGAACTAGCACATTTTACCAATAGTGGTTCAAAAGAACAGCTTGGAAAAGTCAATACTTTTCACCACTATAAATGAAATGAATAAAAATTGAACCCTGATAAGATGGCTGGCGTTCATGGCTGTCTCGTACGCACACACATGGCTGTAGCATGTGAACATAAACAAAAGCAGTTCCAGAGATGCGACCAACAATTTGCAGTGATGCTGTTGTAACGATAGGCTATACATTTAATGATAGCCAACATTAGTAGCTAAACTCTCCCAAATCACTGGCATTAGCTGACAACAAACAATACTATTGCGTGGGTGTGTGTGTGTTACGTGGCGCGTAGCTTACATCCTCGGACCAGGAAGAAGGTGGATATAATCCTTGTGCGCACTCTGGGCAGCCACGTAACCACTACAAACAGTCACTTTTGACAATAAAAGAAAAATGTTACCTTTTAATGTGAAAAGACTCACCTCCCAGGCACGCATACTAATCCCTCATCGACATATTTGCCATATATAATTTACATAATTTGTGTTAACTAGTGGTTAACATCTTTTTACACTTATTACATATAACAGCTAAGAATGTAAAAGAAAGTGCATTGACTCTGCTTACGGCACATGTCATCACTGAGTGAATAATTTTATATAGTCTTATCATGTGGTTCCTGTTACACTTATGTTCAGATACTACTTAAAATTTTGCCTGTACTGTGAATAAAGGTTTTATGATGGTGACAGTTTGACCCTGGAACAGATTATTTCAAGACATCAACGAACTCAGTGGGGAAAAAATTGTGATGATGGCCAACACTGGAGATTCTACTGTATGATATTAACTTGTTACACAGCTCGTACAGTGAGCGTATTTGCATAACACCTGTAAACCTTTAGGTTTGCTCCCTTCCTAGGTCCATTGTTGATTGCAGCTCGCACCTATGACAACACACAAGGTAAAACACCCACATAATATCCCATATTCCATGATGGTATTTCACAATGCTGAGGTTTATGTTGATGTTTACCTCACTAGCAGTTGTAGTACTGCCTTCTGGAACAGTTGGACTGAGAGCTAGCTCCTCCAACAGCAAGTCTGTGACAAGATACAAACATAACAACACTCACTAAAAATGAATGCATGCTATTTTCTACCCATAATAATGTATTCTGCTTTTTGCTGTTAACAGTTTAACCAATTTGTGTGATTGCATTTCCTGTAAAACAACACGTCTGTGGCTCATTTGTGCAAAGCTGGTTTCCTCAGGAAGTGATGGCATACCATCTATACAGAATCTTGTGGCAAATATATTTAACTCATTCATGTTGTACGTACACCTGCACAAATATTAAGCATAGTATACATTTAATATTGTTTCTTATTGGGATTATAGTTTGCAGTGAGCAACTATCATACTGGGTGCTAATATTTTTATTATGATTCTCAAAAAGTTATATTAGAAACAAAAACAACCACAACAATAAACATTGTTAAATCACTTAGCTTAAGAATATCGAGTCAGCTGATCAATTTGAGAATAATTAAGAAAAGAAAACATGAAAGAGTAGCCTTACCAAGCTCATCCATGTTACCTTCTGCTTTCAAAAAGAATCGACTTGAATGTTGTTTTTTCCCTACTACTGCTTTGTTACCAAGGTAACTAACCACAGTTCATATCTTCACTTCCTCTGACAAAATTGCAGTTTTGTTGCTGAATCAAGAGCTTTCCATAGTGAAAGATAAAAGTTCTTCATCCACAGTCAAGCAGAACGACGAATCAGCTGATCTCATCTTTTGTATTTTTAACACACATGTAAAAAGTGCTTCACCTTTATGTTGACTCATTAGAAGTGTTTTTGAATGGTACAAAAGCAAAGGGGGGCTACTTTGAGGAATCTAAAATATAAGACATATTTAGAGTTATTTCACACTTTTTGTTAAGTACATAATTCCACATGGACATTCATAGTTTTGATGCCTCCAGTGAGACTCTACAATGTAAAGAGTCATGAAAATAAAGAAAACTCGTTGAATGTCAAGGTGTGTCCAAACTTTTGGCCTGTATTATATGTGTAAACACCGTATATTCATAACAGTACCTGAAACATGCCTGTGAATATTCTCATTCATCCATGTCATTGTATTCTCAGAGCTTTCAATAGATCGCAACCTGAACAGTCCAGTTGTGATCAATTGAATGTTTCACATTTAAGTTGACTCATGAGAAGTGTTTTTGAATGATACACTAATATAAAGACATACAGATCAGTGCTTCTCAAACTTTTTACCACCTCAAAAATATTTGGATTGCAAAGTAGCACTGTTTTTGCTACTTCTGCTTTTCATTACAGCTTAGTCTGCAACACTGTATGTGGTTTGTACTTGTTAGTAATTTGCTTATGCCGTAATTGAGGAGAGTTAAATAATATTACAGCAAAGGAACATTTTAATTCAGTTCAATTTCAGCAAATCTTTTATTAATATATTTGCATTTCTACAATTATTTCATATAGAAAATGGATGGATGTCTCTCATATACCTGAATATACTGTATATAGTGTGTGTGTGTGTGTGTGTGTGTGTGTGTATATATATATATATATATACAGTACACACATGCACACACACGCACGCACTATTTTTTTTTAAATCGCTGATGTTCCTGAGTACCACTAGATGGAGCCCGCATACCACCATTGGTACTGGTACCATCGTTATCTCGGTTATGTTTTTTTGCAGGCGTTTATTACCTACGCCAAGCGCAGCGCGGTTATGTTTTTGCCGGCGTTTATCTGTCTGTTTGTCTGCCACACAGCGATGTCCAACGAAGATTCGAATACAACTCTTCCCGAACTCCTGATTGTGTGACCAACATCCTAACCGCTGAACCACCGTGCGGACCGCAATAGTAGTTATTTCACGTTCACGTGGCTCCAAATCTGCCTTTGCTACCTCAAAATTAAAACGTGCACCTCCAAAAACTTAGAGCTGCGTCTCGTTAGGGCTGCATTGACCAGTCTCTCGTCACTATCGCTCGCCCACGACACTGAGCCAACAAGCTGAAGTGTAGTTTGCTCATAGAGCCCACGCCACAAGCCCGACCCCAACAAAGATCCACAAAAGTAACCGTGACCAAAGTGTGGCTCGGGGGGCATCCGCGGCCCGTGGCTCATTTGTCATTGTATGTAAAATACAAAGTAATGTAAAAAAAAAAAAAACAGCTAAAATTATATATTTTTTTAAATAGAACAAAAGGCACAATGAGAAAAAGCTGAAATGTTGACGCCAACAACCAATAATAAAAGCTTGGTACTGTACGACTGTACTGTACTGTACTACAAACCAATAGGGTTTGATTCCAGTAAGTTAAAATTTCAGTCTCCACTAACATATGGTAGCCACTTGCTTAACGTCACTACCTCACACCACTCGAGTCAAGACCATTAACACTGAAAACATGGGTGGGTCCTGTTCTTTTTGTATTTTATTTTAACACAAAAAGTGTTCAAGAGTGCATTTTATAGTGGATATGTGGGATGCAAGAGTTAGATGAGAAATACTTAAAGAGATAAGAGTAGATCAGAAATATAGCTACAAACATTTAACAGATATGATTGCATCACCCCCCCCCCGCCCGTCACTGTGCTTTCGTCCATACCGGAAGTGTCCGTGTTTACAGCAGGCTAGCATGTTACTTGTCCATTTGACAAGCCACGAGAGGTAGTCTGTTTCTCGCCTTTTCATAAAAAACCGTGGTCATTTGTGTTATTCGCTTAAATTAAGATTATACTAAAGCGCTTTATGGTTGTTCCGTAGCGTTAGGCTACGCGGAGACGTAGCAATGGCCAGCTGGCTAAAGCAGCTGGTAAACTAAACGCTGGCTAACCCCTACTAGCAGCCAACTGACAGGTAAATAGAAGTGTTTATATATTTAGGGATGATGATAGTGGCAATCCTGTGGTGGCATATATGACGTACAGTTGAGTGACTAACACCATGTGCCCACAGGTGTGGGGTGAAAGGAGCCATGGGCGCCGAGAGCAGCACCGTGCGAAGCTGCGCGCCGGAGGAGCCACTCCTGAGCTTACCCTTCGGACTCACCATGTTCTCTGCGGTGCTCCAGGACGGAAGAGCTGCTTCCGTGTTTGTTCATAAGCGCGGCAATGAAGATAAGGTCAACAAAGCTGCTAAGGTATGTTTGGTGAGGCGTCATGTACATTTTTACCCACCTTCCAGCTGTTGACATCAATCCTCCTGAGTCCTGTCACATGTCCCATAAACCCTATGTTTGTTATCAGATCACATCACCTTTACTTCCTTCATAATTCTAATTTCACTTGTAAGTACGCAGTGAATAAAACTCTAGAAATTATTGTTCTACATGTTAATCCCATCTTTATTTGTTTTATTTCAAATTTTTTGTAATGCTGTACAAAGGCAGAAATAATTAAAAACTGGTGGACTCTCGCCTCCTGCCTCCCACAGGTAATTGTCACTTGACAGGCCCACATGTTCAGTAGCAGTTTTGCAGTAGGACCTTGAAAACAGCAGAGCTCTGCTGTCATGCAGAAAATATTTGACTAGTGTTTTTCCAGTAGGTTTTTAAAAACAGCACAACACTCTTGTAATAATAAGGATATTGAACTTGCATTTTTGCAGCAGGTCCTTAAATGCAGCAGATCCTTGACAAGCATTTGTGCTTCTGTTTTAGTTAAGTACATATTTTATTCATTATGGCAATTTGGTGAGGTGAAAATGTGAAGGCATGGTAGAGCCTTGTATTGACGTGATATACAAAATAAGAAAAGACAAAAAGTGAAGGATGAAGTCCACAGAAAATGCGGCCCCCGGAAAAATGTAGTGGAATAGCCATAATAACGTATACAGCTAGAGTGTCACTTGACACTAATTCCATGTATGTTTAGCATAATTAGCCACACTAATATGGCACACACATCCTCTGCAGCACCTGAAGACCCTGCGGCACCCATGCCTACTGCGCTTCCTGTCCTGCTCAGTGCAGGATGGCAACATCCACCTGGTGACTGAGCGCGTAAAACCTTTGGAGCTGCTGCTGGACAGCCTCTCCCCTGAAGAAATCTGTGCTGGAATATATGACCTCCTGCAGGCACTTGTCTTCCTGCATGAGAGGGTGAGTGAAATTAACAAAGCCTTCCATGTAAGTGACACCCTATCACTGTTGCTAACCTGATGTCCTTATCCGTCAGGGTAAATCAAGCCACAACAACATTTGCATCTCGTCCATATTTGTCAGTGAAGATGGACATTGGAAGCTAGGAGGGATGGAGACGGTCTGCAAATTCTCTGAAGCAACTCCAGAAGTAAGATGCTGACATCCAGTGCATTCCCTAGCTGCACATCTTAAAAACCAGCATTTTAAAAATTTCAGATTTTCAGAAAATCAGAAGATTTTCAGATTTCTCGCCGTTCACCTCACTACAAGCTGACAAGTGCATGCCAAGGCAACGGGTGGTGCATAAACTGCTTGCCGTAATCTCACTTTTTTTTTTGTGATAAAAAAGCATGAAGATGATAGCTGTTTGCTATTTCAGGGGCTGCATCATTCGAAACGTGTATTTAACGACCCCATTGCATCATAATATAGTGCAATAGTCTGTCCCAGTTTGAACGCCTCTTCAAATGTGGCCTTCTGGTCGCTCACCTGGTTTATGTATTTCGCCGGGAAGACAATGCAATACCACACAATGGAATGAGTCTCTCCTGTCTCTGTCTTTAGCATGATAGCTAGTCATGACTCTTGCTGTTCTGCATGCTGCCTGGGCTTGTGGAGGTGCCCTGCATCTCCGCTATTGCAGCGAATACTTCGCCTTTTGTGACCACTTGTATTTAATTACCTAGCAAATTGATTATACTTCCTGTCTTTCACTTTTAATGCAGACTGTATGGGGAGTCTGAGCGGAGTTACGATGCAAATCCGTTCATGGCGGCTCAAATTTATTAGTAGCGGGCTGCCACATATAATTGAATATATGGGAAACACCGCATTTGCACTCATTAGTTAATATACCCTGGTAGAATTTTTTATTTCTTGGCCATTTTGTAGAGACTATAAATTATCTTCCAAAAACCTTTCTTTCACTCTTGGTTAGAGGTTGGGTGAAGCTATTTATGAACAAACATTTGTGTTTGTTCTTTTGAAATTATAATGACAACAGGAAGTACCCAAATGTGTGTCATGTTCCGAGTCATGGGAAAAGCAAAATAATTATCAAAAGGATCTGTGGGAGAAGGTAGTTGAACTGGGTAAAACAGGAATAGGACATAAAGAGGAAGGAAGGAATTGAGAATGCCAACTAACTTGAGCTGATATATAGGGCTCTCTCAAAGAAAGTAATGTGGCTTTTTCAAGATGTACAATAAGGAGACACTTGGAAGAAAAATGGGCTGCATGGTGCAGTTGCTAGAAAAAAGCCATAACAGTAATCCCGTTCAGTATCACGTATAATTGTCCCAGGCCCAACCGTGGTAAGCGAATTTCCGTGAAGTATGAGTCCTTCTTTATAAATGCAATATTTTCATAGTTAGAGCATAGAAAACCTGTTTACGACCGTCTAAATACGGTTTTTAACATTATTAGAGCCCTCTAGACATGAACTAACACGCCTATGGTTACATTTATACTCAGATTACTCAATATAGTAGACATGATAAGAGTAAAGACATTTAAGACATAATTAAGTCTTATGCTCATTATGCTCATTATATATATATATATGTGTGTGTGTATATATATATATATATATATGTGTGTATATGTATGTATGTATTTTTTTACTAATAATAGGCCATATTCAACCACAAAATGGTATGATTTATTAATTTAAAAAATTGTGAAAAACCATGATAGTGACTCCGTGAAATTCGAACCACGAAATGGTGAGGGACGACTGTACTATGCCATACCACAAAACAGCCCGCTTATGATACGCCACACAGCACAGAGACAACCCTGAAAAATTCTGGAACAAAGTTATTTGGAGTGATAAGATTATAATTTTATTTTTTGGCCGCAACCATAAACGTTTGATACAGCAAGGCCCGTGATGAATGGTACACCATTTCTACTGTAAAAGACGGAGGTGGTTTGCTGATGTTTTGGGAATGTGTGAGCTACAAAGGCACAGGGACCTTATAAATCAATGGGAAGATGAACGTAGCATGTTAACATAAAATTTGCACTCATCAGCCCGGAAGATGTGCATCGGATACACTTGGGACGTTTCAACATGACAGTGATCCAAAACACACGGGCAAGGCAACCTGTCATTGACTATAGTAGAAAAAAGTGAAGGTTCAGAGTGGCCGGCTCAGTCTCCTGACCTCAATATCTTTGAGTCCTTCTAGGGACATTTCAAATGTGCAGTTTATGCAAGACAGCACAATAATTTATAGGAACTGGAGGCTTTTTGCCAAGAAGAATGGGCAGCTTTACTATCTGACAAAAGTGCTACATCCACAACTATTACAAAAGATTTGAAGCTGTCATTGACGTTAAAGGGGGAATTGCACAGTATTAACATCTAGGGTATGTAAACTTTTCATCAGGGTCATTTGGGTACTTTCTGTTGACATTATGATTTAAAAAGAGCAAACACAATTCTTTGATAATACATGGCTTCACCCAACCAATTTTGTAATATCATTAATATTCTCTCAAATAGACAGACAAATTCAACTGTGGTACGTAAACTTATGAGCGCAAGTGTACAGTAGCTACAGAGTAACGTGATGCAACCAGGAAATAGACTAGGCTATGCTGTCCCATTTAATGAGGGGTGACGCGGCTGTTGGTGGGACACAGCTATTGAAAGAATATGAATATACTTCATAATGCATGTAATTGCTAAGTCAGCCTTCAGTGATGTAAAGATCGGTTTATGTGTGCAAACAAGGCCAAAGTGTATCAGAGTCTTTGTGTGGTGGTGTTTTCAGTTTCTTGCAAGCATTCAGAACGTGAGAGAGGCCAGCTGCGTTCCTCCTGAAGAGCAGGTTAGCATAAACTCCTAACAAAAAATTAATTAGAAAATAAATGTGTTGTTTACAAGTTCTAAAATAAAAGAAGATGACGTTGTTGACAGGTAGAGGGCTTTAAAATGCTTCCAGACAAACATGCTCATTCTCGGGACTGTTACTCTTTTGGTTCCATGCTGGAGGCCCTCCTCCCTCTCCTAAGTGGTTATGGTGAGTAAAAGTGATGTTATTAAACACTACATACAGTGGTGTGAAAAAGAGTTTGGCCCTTCCTGATTTCTTTTTTTTTTTATTCATGTTTGTCACACTTAAATGTTTGAGATAATCAAACAACTTTAAATATTAGTAATTTACAACACAACTGAACACAAGATGCAGTTTTTAAATTAAAACATAATTTAACTGAGATTAATTGAGATCTATCAGTCTGGAAAATGATATAAAGCCATTTCTAAAGCTTTGGGACTCCAGCGAACCACAGTGAGAGACATTATCCACAAATGGCGAAAACATGGTACAGTGGTAAACCTTCCCAGGAGTGGCCGGCCCAGCAAAATTACCCCGAGAGCGCTGCGACGACTCATCCAAGAGGTCGCAAAAGACCCCACAACTACATCCAAAGAACTGCAGGCCTCACTTGCCTCAGTTAGGGTCAGTGTTCATGACTCCACCGTAAGAAAGACACTGGGCAAAAATGGTTTGCATGGCAGAGTTCCAGGACAAAAACCATGGCTGAACAAAAAGAACATTAAGGCCCGTTTTGCCAGATTTTGTGGTCTGACGAGACAAAAGTTGAGCTTTTTGGAAGTTGTGTGTCCCATTACATCTGGTAAAGTAATGCTGAATTTCAGAAAAAGAATATACTAACAGTACAATGTGGTGGTGGTAGTGTGATGGTCTGGGGCTGTTTTGCTGTTTCAGGACCTGGAAGACTTGCTGTGATAAATGGAACCATGAATTCTGCTGTCTACCAAAAAATCCTGAAGGACACTGCCTGGCCATCTGTTTGTGACCTCAAGCTGAAACTAACTTAGGTTCTGCAGCAGGACAATGATGTAAAACCCACCAGCAAGTCCACCTTTGAATGGCTGAAAAAAAACAAAATGAAGGCTTTGGATTAGTCTAGTCTAAGTCCTGACCTGAATCCTGGCATGACCTTAAAAAGGCGGTTCATGCAGGAAAACCCTCCAATGTGGCTGAATTACAACAATTCTGCAAAGATGAGTGGGCCAAAATTCCTCCACAGCGCTGTAAGAGACTCACTGCAAGTTCGCAAATGCTTGATTGCAGTTGTTGCTGCTAAGGGTGGTCCAACCAGTTATTAGGTTTAGGGGGCTTTTTCCACACAGGGCCATGTGGGTTTGGATTTTTTTTCTCTCTTAATAACAAAAGGTTTCATTTAAAAACTACATTTTGTTTTCAGTTGTGTTGTCATTGACTAATTGACAAAATTTGTTTGATCTGAAACAAGTGTGACAAACGTGCAAAAAAATAAGAAATCAGGATCACTTTTTCACACCACTGTACCTCTTATTCTAAAGTTGTTTCTCTATCCAGTGTCACAGGAGCTGTCGGACAGTCTGATAAAAACCCTGCAGGCAGGCCCACTGAACTCAGACCCCGTATGTCGCCCTCTCCTCAGCTCCCTACTGACTCATGATTTTTTCAGGTGTGGTGGTTGTTTGTCGTTGTCGAGTCATGCATCAAACATATTTGTTTTTAAACAGCACGTGTGTTCATGTGCACAGGAATGATTTTCTGGAAGTGATAAACTTTCTGACAAGCCTTACCCTGAAGACGGAGGAAGAAAAAAACGAGTTCTTCAAGTAAGAAAACATGCATTTTGTTGTTGTTGGCTATGGCTAAAGATACCGTAAGTCCTCACATAGTTACCATTATTTACTCAACTGCAGAGCAGAGAGTACAGTAATTGTTCATTTTATAGTATTATGTTTTCTACATTTTTTGAAACGTGTGCATACATATGTAAAGGCTTATATACAGTATAGACATAGGAACTAATTTCATATTTTTCTGTGCAAAAATTAATTAGAAATATAAACTCTGTTGTGTGAGTTGCCTTCATTACAGGAAAAAAAATATTTGTACACATAAGCCGCACCGGACTATAAGCTGCACATGTCCAGGTCATAAAATGGCATATTGTGGCTCGCACAAGTCTGTGAGGACCAGGCAGCTCTTTGACAGGAGCCAATCATGAGCTATCAAAAAACTCACAACGAGCTTGTCAACCCATTGAAAATTGCAGGAAATCATTACTCAATATAACAGTCTAACTCACGGTGTCATCTTACAAAGAACACTAAACTCATCACACAGCAACTTAACACTCAAAAGGTATACCTAATAAATCTAAACATGTATCAATACAAGTTTAAAATTAAAAATAAAGTATTTTAAAGTTTTCCCATAATGCATTTTGTCTCAGCGAAATGGATGGATGGCTCTGCACTGCTGCCTCTGTCTGCCAGAGGAGCCCAGATGGAGGCTGACGTCATTGCAGTGCCCCGGCAAGTACCAATGAATGCGTTGCTCAGATGCAGTGCAGTATGGGACAACGTAAGAGTGGGATTTTTTCCATTTTAAACTTGTATTGATTGGTACATGTTTGTATAATTCTCATGTATACCTTTTGAGTGTTAAGTTGCTGGGTGAAGAGTTTAGTGTTATTTGTAAGATGACACAGTGAGTCAGACTGTTACATTTTTATATATGTTATATACAATAATATTTGATATTATAATATTTAAACAATTAGTAGTAGTTCTGAAGTGAAGGAGATGTCAGGATATTAGAACTTAGCCATAAATTAATGTATGTATTAATGTAATGTATGCAGACATCAATGATGCATACAGTGCTGCCCCCCTACCTGCACTGGCGGAGGCAGACCACAACCTGGTCCTGCTCAAACTTCATTATACATCAAAAGTGAGGAAATGGCCGATAACCACACGCTCATTCAGGAAGTGGTCCCCTTAGGCTGAGCAGGCTCTGATAGACTGCTTCTTGACCACGGACTAGGATGCATTACAGGGCCCCCACAGTGACAATATGGATGAAATGGTTGCCTGCACCAATGACTACATCATCTTCTGCATGGATGTTGGTGTGCCAGTAAGAACCGTAACCTGCTGGATGACAAGTGACATCAAAGACCTTCTGAACCTGAAGAAGACCTTCATAGACAGTGATACACAAGCGCTTAAGCGGGTACAGAAGGAACTAAGTGTCCAGCTAAGGGCAGCAAAGGAGCAGTACAGAAGGAGAATAGAAGAGAGGATGCTGAACAATGACATGAAGGAGGTGTGGCAGGGAATGGAGACCTCACGGGCTGTAGCTCCAAGAGAGGTGCTGACATTGAGGGGGAAGTGAGAAGGGCAAACCAGTTAAACCAGTTTTTTAACAGGTTTGACCAGCCCATCCCCGCACAGCAGCCACCAAACAAGTCACCAGTACGGAAGAGGACACCTCTCCTCCCCTCACACAACCCACAAAATAACAGCAGCTTAAGTAAGTGCGGAGCTAAGGAGGCTCCACCCCAGCAAAGCAGCAGGTCCGGATGGAGTGTCACCTCGACTACTGAAAGTCTGCGCGTGGGAGCTGGGAGACCCTCTACAGTGCATCTTCAACCTGAGCTTGGGGTTGAGGAGGGTTCCACAGCTGTGGAAGACGTCCTGCATTGTCCTAGTCCCAAAGAGACCACATCCTGTTGAGATGAATGACTTCAGGCCGGTAGCCCTGACATCGCATGTGATGACGACCATGGAACGGCTGCTGCTCTATCACCTAAGGCCACAGAACCATCACGCACTCGACCCTCTGCAGTTTGCATCCCGGGAGAAAGAGGGCGTTGAGGACGCCATCATCTTCTTGCTCCACCCATCTCTCATTTACCTGGACAGAGGCAGTGGTGCTGTGAGGAGACCTCTGTGTGTGTGTGTGTGTGTGTGTGTGTGTGTGTGTGTGTGTGTGTGTGTGTGTGTGTGTGTGTGTGTGCGCATATATAGTAGCAGCACTTTCTCTTTGGTCAGTCCTTTTAAAGGTACAGTAATTGTATCTGTTTAGTGACACCACTAAAAAGGAGACATGTATTTATTCAACTGGATGGCACACCCAGGGATTATTTAGGTCAAGGCATCTATTTGAGTGGAGGCCACAATAGTACAAACCTTGGTCTTGATAGTAATTTGGATCTGCTTTGGGTGCTGCGTTTGTATCTGCGCAGGTTTCTACTCGACAGAGTCCAGAGCCTCCCAGAGGAGCTATTTGCTGCACGTCTTGTCCCCAAACTTCTCAACTCCTTTGTATTTGCTGAACCAATGGCCGTCAAAAGCTTCTTGCCACATCTCCTAAAGCCAAAGAAGGGTAAGACAATACTACAGCTGCAGCATGACACGAAAAGAAACTCCCTTGTACAACTCAGTAATAAAAGCTTCTCTTCACATATGCTCGGACAGACACCGGTGGTAGCAGCGACGAATGCCTGCTGTCTGTGGCCCTTTACCGCAAACACGTCACCCCCCATCTTCTCAAACTCTTCAAAGTCAATGAGGAGCACGTGAGGATTGTGCTGTTAGCGCACCTCCACATCTATGCACAGTTCTTCTCCCACGATGAGCTGAAGAATCAGATCCTACCTCAGGCAAGTTCCCATATTACAAATGCTGTGTTGAGCATAAATGAATTACCATTAGAACCAACATAAAACCAGTTATAGAACAATACTAGCCATCAGTGTACTCCAAATAAATACCTTTTGCTAGCAGGTTGATGAGAAAATGATTTCCACCGTCCCTCCCCCACACAATGTCTTGAAGACATATATTAGACGTGCTCTATATCATCTAAGTATGACTTTATGCACAGGAAACTAATATAAGGCATGCTTTTTTCCGTTTTGGCTGCAGGTTTTGCTTGGAATGAGAGACACCAATGATGCTCTGGTTGCCATGACGCTGCAGAGTCTGGCTGTGCTTGTACCTCTGCTGGGGGCTCAAGTGGTGGTTGGAGGACAGAGAACGAAGGTTTTTAAACGCACCACCCCCAAATTCACCAGGTCTGCCGAGAGCACCCCAGAAAGTAAGTTCATAAAATGACACAAAAACAAAGCATAAATGTGGTTGCCCTAATTGATTTTCTTCTTGCAGCATCACCCATCCATATCATTGCAGGCTCCCATCCTCAGATGGCGCAGCCATCAAAAGTGTTGAATTTGTTCCCCAGACCACCAGGGAGTGAAAACTCCATCCAAGACAAGACAGGAAGCTTTTTGAGGAGAATTACCTACCCGCTGGAACCGAAATTAGGTATGTTAGAGATGGGTGTGAAATACTGGCATTATTATCATTATTGCACTTAATATAGTAGATTGGGGATGACCTTCAAAGACCACCTGTGAATACAGTAGTCCCTCGTTTATCACAGTTTGCAATTGATTCCAGACCGACTGTGATAAGTGGTATTTATAAATGTTTTCAAAGTTAGAGCATAGAAAACCTGTATAAGACCTTCTAAATACGTTTAACATTAGAGTCCTCAAGATAACCCCGATAGTCACCTTTACACTCTTGTTACCTCATATAGTAGACATAATAATAGAAAATAAGACATTAGATATGAATAAGAGAAAACCAAGAATATCGTGTTAGCATTGGAAGAGTTCACTTGAAAATGAAAATGCTTAATTTGGACTACAACTATGTAAAATTGGCTTAATTATACATATTTTTGACTATCATAGAATGTATTCAACCACAAAACAGCGCTAATATATTAATTTATTGAGAAAAACTGTGATAAGAGTGACGCCACAAATTTCAAACTGCGAAGTGGCGAGGGACGACTAGGGGAAAAAAATGCAACTAACTGTAGCGAAAAAAAATGCAAGTAGTTGAGACCCTTAAAAATGTCTATTTTTGACACCAATAAATCCTGGAGTATGTCGAGGTGCTCTGCTGGCTCGGTCCTCCCCTTTTAAACCCCCCTCGTAGCTTGTCAACGTTCTTCTACAACTTTGGATCAACATTTGCAATAAAAGTGGCTCAACTTCGGAACGCTCCCCATCTATCTATAATTGTTTGTTGGTGTTTGATCACAACAAAGGACGCTAATAAACTAAATACAAAGAAGCATAATCCAAGTTGAAGGCCTCAGTATGACTCACACACAAAGTATAAAATGTTTAGGTACTCATCATTAATGAATGCAATGCAATACAACAGTTGGAATCTGAGGCACGGTCTAGCCTTTAGCCTGGTCCGTCTCCTGTAGGGACACCTCCATTGCCCTCTAAAACAGCTTGCAGTGGTACGTGGCTCCACTGCCCTGCAGGCCGCTGAGTTGTCCTGGCTAGCTGTCGAGGAAGGCGTTCCTCCAAGCATAATTCTCACCATTTGCCTGTTGTAATTCCAGAAACAATGTAGGATCTTATATTCACTTGCATTCACCTGTGAGGTCAAGTTTTGAGGCCAAATTGTAACAAGATAGACTGTACAAGCTCGTGCTTCCATAGTCACACGGGGTGTTGCCATCTTGCTTGTAAGAGGTAAACATTTTGGCAGTACAATGCTGTGACTATTCATGTAAGAACATAAGCGATTTTGGTTATTATCAAGGAAACCATGGAAGTTGCTTGATATCAGCTCTTAAATTAAACTCTTATGAGCTATATTAGTTCATCATCATTACATTTGTCCAAACAAATGTACCTTTAGTTGTACCAGGCATTAAAATGGATCAATAAACTGAAGAAACAAGGGTGGTCTAATGTTTTCATGACTGTATATACTGTATTATACCTAAATAAACTCCTGAGTCACTCACTGTCCATAGAACAAATGAAAGACATAAAATACAGTAATAAAACAATAAATACAAGAATTAAATGGAACTAATAAAAAAACAAACATTCCTTACCTTTTTATCCCTGTGGTTGTCTTGCACACTGGGAGTGACACGAGGAGTGAGAGGGGCTAGCAAAACAGGCATTAGAACAGGAAAACAGTAAGACAGTGTGATTCTACAGTTCTTATGTTATCTTTGTTACAGGCAACAATAAAGAGATGTCTCTGCCTTTAAACGGCTTTCATCAGGATGGTGATGTAGACTCTTACAGTCCAGAGGAGCCAGCACACACCCTGAAAGGCCATGTGGAGGACTGGCCCAACTGGAGTGACCCAGACGAGGGCGAGGATATAAAGAGCAAGCCAGTCCAGCTCCTCATTGAGGCCTCAGAGAGACCAGACCCTGTCACCAGAACACACCAGAGCATCGAAGAGGATGAGCCTTGGGATGACTTTGAGGACACTGAAGCAACATCTCGTGCTGCTCCACCATCAGACCCCATTGTGTTGACAACACCCAGAGGAGACACCATTCCACCTGTGAAACACACCACTGAGCCTCTCAGATTGTCCAAACCTCTTAAATTGAGCTTAACACTGCGACCGGACGATCAAAGCAAGACCGCCTCATCATGGGACAGCGTTTGGACTCAAGAGGAGAGAGAGGCTGACCTCAAACCAGCAGGGAAACAGAAACACGGGGGACTTGGGGGTCTAGGGGAGGAGTTCACCATTAAAGTGAAGAAGAAGCCAGAAGTCGACCCAGAGCTGGATTTGTTTGCAGACATGGTGCCGGACATCAAGCTGTCCTCCTCGGCTCTGGTGACACTGAGAGCAAGTGGCGACGCGGGACTGACAGCAGACAACTCAGCCATTGACTCAACAACACTCTTTGCCAAGTTTGCAGCTGCCAGTGTGACTGAGGTGAGACTTTATTTTCGTTGTCTGACTACAACAAACCACGTATTTATGGACACATCCTCATCTGTCTGAATTGGCTGCCAAACGCTGAACCCATATAACTTCGCAAATTTAGTCTAATTGGATAAGATTTAATGTTTAGTACCAGTCATGTGATATTGATTAAATAGATTACATTATTGCAATATATTAAAAAAAAAAACAAAAAAAACAAAGTTGCACCCACAACGCATTTTGCCAATGAAAGAGTGACATGTTTTTCTGTGTTACAGACTGAAGCAGATGGCTGGGACGATGGCAACGACCTCAGCTGGGAGGAGGAGAACTGTTGGGGATGACAA
Organism: Dunckerocampus dactyliophorus; assembly: GCF_027744805.1. Taxonomy (NCBI): domain Eukaryota; kingdom Metazoa; phylum Chordata; class Actinopteri; order Syngnathiformes; family Syngnathidae; genus Dunckerocampus; species Dunckerocampus dactyliophorus. Next base: position 15,555,061 of record NC_072828.1, read on the forward strand.
ATATCAGGATCCAACACTGGAACAGTCAAATAACTCCAGATGAGCCTAACACAGTATCAGTTCTCATTTACCAACACCACTCGGAATGTGTGGATTTTTGTGTTGGTTCCTAAAACATTCTTACAAGTCTTTGGGAGTAAGGTGAAGTGATTTCAAACTGGAATCGAATCAAGTGGAGGGGACATTAATGAAGCCATTTTTAATTGCTTGCCAACTGACGCTGTCGAGGTGATATGTGCCATCATCATAAAGGACAAGTGACAATGTGGATTTCCAATTTATTGCAAGAGGTTTGATTGCCTGAAGGCTTGCACTTTGAGTGAATGTGAAGTATCAATGACATAATTTATTAGTGGCTTTGATTGGTAGTGAAATAAAGCGTTTACTGGAAAATAAAATTGTCTAATGGGATAGCAACACTGCGGTTGTGGACACAATGTATGCCACTGGTCATCTTCTGGATTGTGTTACATACAAAAGTGAACGATAGCACAACTGTGTAGTAGCGCTACCTTGCGGTGAAGTTGGTCCTTAAAAGGTCAGTTGTCAAAATGTGGTGACAATACAACTTTGGCTTATCTATTAAGATCTGAGGTACTGTTGTAAACACTCAATGTAAATGTGTTTCTAATAAAACTGAGGAAAATAGTAGGAAATGAGAATAATTGAAAACAAGCCACTAGTTTTCTTGTCGAATACATTTAATCAAAGCTGATACATTAAAAAAACTCAAGACAAATAGTTACTTTTAGTGAACACAGGCTCAGACTGATTAATTCCCCCCCTTACAAACAGTAGAATTAGTTTTTGGATGTAGCTGAGCTTACGTCACTTAACAGCACCTGCAGTTCTTGTAGGCTGGATGCCAACCACGAAGGAGGAGGCAGTGCTTTAGTTTCTGACTTGTCTTGAGCGAGTGCATGGAGGGCTTTCAGTGCACTTGCAGCAGCCTGGATGTAGCAGCTGTACTCATCTGCAATGCTCTCCTGCCGAGCTCGTTTAGGCTGAGGCTAAGTAATAAAAGGTGGGTAAAAATCCACTGTTTATTTTAAAATTATTTTGTAAATAATGAAGTGAACTGATTGACTAACCTCTGAATGGACCACAGATTCAGCAGAATGTTTCATGGAAACATCAGTTCCGGTCTCTAGACTCTTGTTGTGTTTCTCTATAACTGACTGCTCTGCCTTGATTCTTTCTAGCCGTGACTCCACCCCTTCCTGAGCATTCAGAGTCTACAACACAATGCAGGCACATTTACACCCCAACATCTACCTTAAGGAGACATGTTGGCCTTTCTTACCTTGCTGAGATAGTTCACCACCTTGGTTTTGGTTTCCTGTACACACAAACTCTGGGAAATGACCTCTTCATGGTTTGTTATCTTAATGAAACATTACAAGATGTGTGATTGTTAGGTTTCAGGAGACAAACAAGTAGTATTAATTGAGTCACAGCTGTACCTCTGCAAATTGAGCAAAAGCCTCCAAAGCATGTTGATTTAGCAGCCAAGAATTTTCTGATAGCAACGAGCCAAACAGACTGCTCAACCTCGGCAGAATTTCACTCTATGGGGACAAAAAAGGATAAGACAGCTGCCTGTTGGTTTGCATGTGCGAACCTCAACACTCTGAATAAAGACAACCCTTGTTTTATTGGGAGGGGAAATGTATTGACATGACTGACACTGTCTACTCAAGTCTAGTGATTGGCTAGTGTTCGTACCTGGCTGTCTGGAGGGATAAACACCTTCCCTAGTGACGAAAGGAACTCCAGAGCAGCCAAGAGAAGCTGGTCTGCACACTTCTGGGACACAACAGCATCCACACACGCCAGAGCCTAGGACACACACAGCCCTGAAGTAATTGCAGACAATCTCCACTATGTTGGCAATGTAAACAGTGGATCTTAAAGCCACACTTACCCGAACGATGACTTCAAGTTCAATGTTTTTCACCAAGACTGCTGTCATTGACAAGAGGAGCTGCAGAGTACACTGCAGCACATGATGGCTCTGCACCTGCACAATAAAGACATAAGTGCTACAGTATGTACTGTACTCATACTACACATCTGTGTGTCTCACCTGATGTGGCGTCATCCTGGACCACAGCTCAGTGACTATCCTCGACGCAGAAGATACACACTGTTCCTCGAGAGGGGACTTTCCTCGAACCACCACAAGGAGGCACTGTAGCACAGCATTCTGGAAACAAAAACACCAGCGCATACATGCAGTATTTATTTTCCACACACAGTAGTGAAGTGCGTTTTCCTTCAATGCACCAAATATTTGTTACCGTCCTCACCACTTTGCTTGCTTCGCTCAGTTTGTGGCCCCCACTCTGCCAGTCAGTTAAAGCTTTTTGAGTTAAAACAATGACGTCCAACTCCACACGCTGACGGGCATCATTTGATAGAGCTCTGAGGAGAATGTGACGCCATATTGGGAGATTTTCTGATTTGGATGGAGGGAAGCGCTCCAGCAACTCCATCTATGTAAAACAATATATTAGATGAATAAAACAGGATGTGATCATGTTTATTCATCCATGTAAATTAACTTGTTTTTGAGCATTGGTCAAACCTGTCCTTACCTGGTGGTTGGGTGTCATGAGGAAAAGCAGGCGTCTAAACAGCAGGCCCAGGTGGGATGACTGGTAGCACTCGGATGCACAAGTTTTCACCTGAGGGAAGAGGCAGAGAGGTTTTGGCTGCAGTTTTTGGCTATAACAACATTTTACAATGTTATTGTCTTTCGAGGTCTGCTTTCTGAAGAGTTTGAGCAATGCAATGATATTGCCGAACTGCCAATGGGTTCTACAGAATACCCACCAAATGAGCAATAAGGAGGACATGATGTAGACAAAGCTCTGCTGTGCCATACCTGCAAGAACAGACACACATCAGTGGAACCTACTGCCTCTTGTTAAAATGACTGGCAGAACAGTGAGCATTGTATGACTGAAGCCTTGGCTGAATGGATTCATTCATTCTCACCAATAACATGCAAATTATGCTTGTGTCACATGATCAGCAGCACCATGCATGCATGCATGCATGTCACCATGGACATTTTTTTTTTAAATCAAGATTTATTTTGCTGATTTTCAGTTTGTAGCTACAAAACTGGAAAGCAAAGAGAACATAAAAGGGATGTACTGTATATGTTTTTCACATCTCAGAGCTATGGATTTAATACACTAAAGGCCACTAAAGGGAAACGGCAAAAGTGGCCGCTATAGGCAGGTGGTCGTTATAGACAGGTTGGCGGCCATTTTGAATTAGTGCAAGCACATATTAACATGTCTGTGATTAGAAGCTTGTTGTGTTTGCAGATACATATAATTATACTGTTACATGTTGACTAGTAGAGGGCACTGTGGGACTGCGGATAAAAGTTGTAAAGAAATACTACTGTAGGTTAATAAACCGCTGTTAATAAAGCGATTAAAGTGCATCGGCGACGTGAGTCTCTCCTTCCCCACAACAAGGGGCATTACAGTATTGACCAGTGCACATTGTCTCACACCAGGAAATAAACGGCGTCATTGTCTGCAACAAGCTCCAAAGAAGATGGCTTTTTTATGTGGAACAACTGACAGTTTGTGTGGATCTTGTGAATGATTGTGACTGAGCTACGACTCAGTAATTAAAAGTCTACACACGACGGCTTCATTGATTAAAAAATGAAACTTTTTCGTGCATGAAACTTCTGCTTGAGTCGGCATTTGGGGCGCTATATGCGGTCAGATATTGACCAAGGGATACAAAATGGGTGGCCGCTGGCCGCGTTAAGACAGGTGACTGCTATACACAGGGTCTATAACACGCAAATTTTCCGTGGGGGATTTTTCAGTGGCCGCTATAGGCAGGTGGCCGTTCTATAAAGGTGGCCGCTAAGACAGGTTTGACTGTAGTTACTTCTCACCGTGCAGTGAAGCACCACACATCTGCGGCCAACAGAACTGTCTGACTGTCAGTCTGCAGCATGGCCTCCACTAAACACCGTTCCTGAAATAAACAAGGAAAATGAGTGACAATGATGGGAAAAGAGAGAGAAATCTTAGCACAAAATTAAGTAAGATGAAGGTGTAGCTTGTATGGAATTAGGGCTGCAACTAATGATTAATTTCATGGTCGACTGATCTGAACCTTGTTCCAATTAATCGAGTAATCTGTTAGGCCTTAGACCACATGTGTCAAACTCAGGCGTGGGAGCCTAATCCGGCCCACGAAACTGTTTGGAAAATAGCACTCAGTTGGCCTCACAGACTTTATCAAACAAAGTGCTTACAGCGATCTGCATAATTAAGCATTTCCTCCAGTATCAAATACTCCTCTGGCATTTTAATTTTATAAGTGGAAACATTGGATATAGCACGAAATTCACAACCATTCCCAATAAGGGTGTCAGATTCAGACCGAAAGTCTATATAATTTAACTGTACATGACTTAAAACGAACAGAGATAAAAGGTGTGTAGGCTGCTTATCTATTAATCAGTGCTAATGAGTCTTTCTCAAAGTTTGACCATACTATTTTTTCTAACCTGGATTATTGGGGCATGTCCTGTCATGCTGGCATCTTCAAACGAGCATCTGTGTGTGTGCACTGATGATGCATATGAGTGTGCTTCATTCACCAATTATGTTGCTTAAAATAACAAGAAGGTTTTAAGGCTTTAATACTATCAATATGCAGAAATATATAAGTGTTGAAAATTTCAGAATAAATAAAAAGAGTGTGGTGGTGGGTGGGGTGGTTGCTCATGTCCAGATCGGCCCACAACCTCAAGTAGGCTTTGAGTTTTGGCCCCCTGTGCGAATGAGTTTGACACCCCTGCCTTAGACGGACCAAATCAATATTGTATGAACCAAACACAGTTAGTGGTTTGGTCTGCAACATATCAGAAAATAGGCAAAAATGTCTATCACTCTTTTCCAAAGTCACAGCTGTTGCCGAAAACACAAACATAATAGGTCTGCTTTCATGGGTGATGAGGGAAGTGAGAAGCTGAAATCAGAGGATATTTACATTTTTTAAAAAGCGCTTAATCAAATACCACAACAGTTGTCGATTAAGTGGTGAATTGATTAATCATGGATTCATCAACCAATTGTTGCAGCTCTATATGGAATGACGGGCAAGAGCCCTCAAATACAATGCTGTGTTGTGTGTGTTCACCAGAACAGGGAAGTATTGTGTAGGAAGCACAGCGACGCTGGTACAGAGGCGCACACAGACGTGATGGTAGAGGGACACCTGATCCTGGGCCTGACCTTTCATCATCACTCCCGGCAACAATACCGGAACCTTCCGTTCAACATAACAACGCTGGAAAGCGGTGAACACAGCCTGGTAGAGAGGACGCCTGGAGACAGAGGCCCGAATAATCCACAATTTACGTACATAAGAGACTGATCAACCACCAGTTTGATATCAACCTAATACACTCCTGATCATAATTTTTATAACCACTTGGAAAACTTCAATGAATTTTGCACTTTTGGATCTTGAGGTTCTAACTACAGCTTCAAAATGTTAAAAGAAATGGGAGTGAGACAAAAAATGTTTTCAGTCAGCAATTTATTGCAAACAACCATTACACTGAAATAGGCTGTTCATCAGCTGATCAAATGTTTAAAACCATAGCTAAAAAAAAAAAAAAAAGTCCCAACCCGCCCCCAAAATGGAAACAAAAAGTTCAAAAAAGGACTCCGTAGTGAGTAGCTGCACCATTCTTTTTAAATCACCTCAAAATTGGTTTGGGCATGCTTGATGTCAGGGTTTCCAGGAGGGTAGTGGGAATGTTGCTTCAGGTGGTGAAGATGGCTTCACAGAGGGCATCCACTGTCTGGAACTGATGTCCATTTTTGTAAATGTCCTTTGCCATCCATCCCTAAATGTTCTCAAATGGATTTAGATCAGGGGAACACGCAGGATGGTCCAAAAGAGTGACGTTATTCCTCTGGAAAAATCCTTTGTCAGGCGGATATTGTGAACGGCAGCGCTGTCCTGTTGAAAAAGCCAGTCATTACCACACAGACGAGGGGGCCTTCAGTCATAATGGATGCCCCCTGCAACATCTGCACATATTCAGCTGCCACTTGATGCCCTGCACAACCTGAAGCTCGAGATCATGACGGTGCCCACTCCACTGTGCCGTGTGGAAAACATCTCAGGTGGGATCTCCTTGTCATGCCAGTCACGTTGGAAGCCATCAGGACCGTCAAGGTTGCATTTTTTCCCTCAGAGAATCTTTCTTCCACCTTTCAATGTCCCACGTTTGGTGCTCTCCTGTTGTCTGTTTATTCTTTTTGCATTTCGAAGCTCAATTTACAACCTCCTTAAGATCCAGCAATACAAAATGTAAATCCTTGCAATTTTTAACTGGTCTTAAAATTTTGATCAGGAGTGTGTATGATGGAAAAAGTGAAGACTATCGCAACTTTACCTGGGAGTCTCCTCTGAAAACTGACTGCCAGCGTGCCAAAGCTGCAGCACCCCCTCCTCTGGCTGGGAGGGCAACTGACTCAGGACGTTAGTTAGCAAAAGGCAATGAGGAAGCTCATGCTCCTTTGGTATGTCTGCACAGTCAAGCCAAATAAGAAATAAAAACAGAAATGGTGCATTTAAATTTGGTAAGTGAAACTTACGCAGGTCCTCCTGGAGGACCACTTCAGCAAAAGATCTGAGAGGTAGAAGCTGGAAAAGAAGGGCATCCATGGGTACCAGAGCTGCCGCATTCAGCTCCTCGGAAAGAGCAGGGGGCAACGCTGGTGCACACAAGCTGGGAGGGAACTTACTAAAAAGACATATTTCCACATTGCTTAAATGTGTCAGTACTACTTGTAATGTGAAAAACTACACATTCACGTACCAGATAATCTGGAGGTACATTTGATGAAAGTGCCTGCAAGACTTTGTTAAGAAAGCCTTGAATTCCTGCAGAAAGTACATAAGGGTTATGTGTAAATACTTTGAAGTAGAAGAACATGGGAAGCTAATTTTCTGACCTTTATGTAATGAACTAATGTGTTGGCAAAAAATCTGCACATTTTTGCTGTTTTCTGGAACAGCTTGTGCTCTGCGCTCTGTCTATCCTCCTAAAATATCAACAAAGAGGAATGACAGAGGAAATATACATTTTTCTATCCATAATTGCTGATTGCTAAGAGTGCAGCCACAGACCTGCAAACCAGCGTGTTTTATCTGCTCAGCGAGATCCACAGCGTTGACAAAAGAAGCCAATAGGTTTTCACACAGGCTGGCACTGATGTCACCATGATGCAGATGTTCCTCCACCAGCGTCTGATACTTTAGACTCTGTCTGAGGAGAGTAATAATACCTTATAGGTTACGCCGTAGTCAAGTTAGTAGCCTAATTATTTGTGTATAAAAATGGTTGTGTCTGTTTATTGGACTGACTTGATGAGGAATTTCCAGGTATTTGCATGCAGCGCCATGTCCAGGGTAGAGATAACCGAGCAAATATCCAAGAGGCTGTGGATTACTGAGGAAGATTACAAAAATGTGTTAAATGAAGGTTGACAAGCATAATTATGAGGACATATTGCAGAACAAACCTGTGACAACGTCACAGACGTCCTCCTCTGAGGCACTGCTATCAAGGGAGATCCTGTCCAGCAGCTCCAACAGACCCTTCTGGAGTGCGTAGGCCTCCTTGAAGAGTCCCTGTAGCAGGTCAGCCACCAAGGATAGGCGCCCACTGTACACCACTTCACTCTCCTATCAGTAACATGCATATAGAAACCTAATTTTTATCAGGCCTTGCTGTGATGTGAATGCAGGAGACCATTGTTCTCAGCTTTCTTTTTGTTTTGAGCATGTCTGATTACGACTGCGTTCAATGCACCATGGTTTTTGCAGTTTCCTGCAACTACTGAGATGGTACTACCGGTATATTAAAGTGTAAACCAGAGTATATTTCAATAACAACAAATTACAGTATAAATATATATTTTTAAAAATGCTGTTTTGTTGGTAGCGTAGCACCCTTACTGTATATGGTGCATTGCCCCATCGAATAGACTCGCCTTACAGTGCTGGAAAGTGTCTCGTAACACCTTCAGAATGCAGGTTGGTAAGGTCCGGATGGCCACAAGGTCTGGAACTTTGTCATATGTGCCAACATGACGCACGCATGCTGACAATGCGTCAATGATCTGCATCATTGACTGGGAATGAGGCATAGATACTTGTTAGCACATTCGGAGTACGAGAGATAAACTTTACTTAAATACCATTTAAGTAGAGCAATATACCTTCAGAACGTTCCTCAGTAAGGAACACAGCTCTGTGTTTTGACTTGACAATCCTCCAACTTGGATTAAAATTTCTTTCCTCATATTGTCAAACATTGTCACTGCCTGGAGATGTTATACAGAGTTCAAACCAATCACAAAGATGTAATCACTTATTGTTACACTTTAACTGTCAGCTAAGATTATGCAACTGGACTGACATAGTTACAACAAAGGCAACCTTTGGTAAGATCTTGGAGAAGCATTCATTTTCCAAGTCTGATAGAGCAATATGAGGGAGGAACATGTCTGTTATTATCTTCAGTACACCTATAGGAAAATTATATTGTCAAAAAAAATATCCACACTGATCACAAACTGAATGAAAGTGGAACTTACGTATATGATCGTCCCCACCCTCAGACTTATGATGTAAAGCGTGTCAACAGTTAAAGAAAATCAAGAGCACAGAATAGCAAGTTATATACACACTGTATGGAAATAATAATCATAAAATAACTGCATGGAAAAGTAAGTCATTAAGTCATAAACTACCTAAGTCATAAACAGTATGAGTTGCAGGACTGATAAAGGGTAAGATATTTTTTGTGAGAGCAAATATTAATTGAAGTAAATCTAAAATATTTATACAAATTTCTAAACTTATAAAAGTGACTTACTTTTTTGCAGCAGATTCCTAAAATCACCAGCGCACCATCATATAGAGAATCTTGGACTAGTTTTTGTAATACACTCTGAAAAGCAGCAGAGCGCCCCTGTCTTATACAGATCTTTCACTAACATTTTTTGCAGTAGGTCCTTAATAACAGCAGCGTGCTCCTGATGACCTTCAACTAGTGTTTTTGCAATACCTTCTTAATAATAATATATTACTTCTGTCACATTGAGGACCTTTGACTTTCCACAGTAGGTCCTTAAAAACAGCAGAGCTCCCCTGTCATATAGCTATGTTCATCGGCATAAAAATACTGATTCTGTTTTAATTTCCGACAGTATGACTTTAACTATATTAGTCATTTGGTGAGGTAAAAAGACAAAACATGTTTTCCAAAAAAGGAAACGAAACAGCCTCGAATAGCCGTTTGAAATACAGCCTTGACGTCATCTCCATGGTGCAAGCAACCATTAGAAGAGATATGCAGTAGTAGATGTGCAGTATGCTGTGATTAATTATGAGATAATACATAAGGATATAGTAAGTTTGGGCAAGACAGACTTGAGCTCCAGGCGGCATGTTTCCTGACTCCACTGCACCACCTCGTCCAGGAGTGAAGTATTGGTCTGAGACATGACGACGCCAGTCAACCACCACAATGCTGTCAAAACAGGTCAGCAATTGAGTCACGTATGTATCTGTTATCTTGTAAAGTGCTGTAAAGTCGCTACCTGGTTCGATATACCTATTTTTATATCATGTGCACAATTAATTTAGAGTGTAAAGAATAAAGAAGACATGGCTGGCTAGCTAGCTAGCTAGCTAACCCGTTTGTCGTGCGTTAACAACGTCGACAGCGTCATAAGCATAGCGTTATTGTACTTACAACTTTCATAGAAAATTGCTGTCGTCACTTCCCTTAATATAGCATTAACATCAGTCACCACACTGATACTGTGAAGTAGTTTCACCTCACGCCAACAGCTACAATTTTAACCATGTTAAATATGAGGCGTTGCAAAGTTTCGCTAGTTTCAGGTCTCCCGCGCCAGTGCTTAAATGGGATGTGACGTTAAAGTCCACTTCCTCTTACTTCCGTGTCTGCGTGACAATAATCTAAATGACAACAAAAACAAACCGAATAAACCTAATTTTAATTTATTTGTACAATAGCAAAAAGAAGAAGAACTCTGCCCTCTTCCTGCTCGGACTAGTGATAGGAATTTCCATTCTTTGAGAGAAGTCTGGATGCAGACTTCCGCTGTCAGGCCCCTCCCTTCGCAGAGTGTCCTGGCTCTTCTGGCTCGTCTGCGTAAAAAGAGCCGGTGTAATGGCGAGAAGCTAGATACATACTTTATTAGTCTCCAAGAGAAATTCACGTGTGTGCGTCAAGTGCGTCCTAGAAAAAAATAATAATGTAACCACCTCGTTCTGTTCCCAAATGACGCCTTTGAGTTTTTTGTTGCTTAAAAGTCATTTAATATGAATTTCTAATGTAAAAAATATTTATGTAAAATGTTATTTATATGCCGTTTTAATATGCCGAACAAGGAAACCACTGTTACAAAAAAGTAATTCTAAAACACCAAAACTCAGTTCCACTAAAAGGTCCAATCAGATTCAATCAACAACAAAAATTACACAATAAAAGATAAAGTATGTTAAAACTAAAAGAAAAAGCAGCATCCAGGCATCATCTTTCATTTCTTGCTGCTCATTTTCCTCACCTTTCCAGCTTGCTTGTGTGTATAACCCAGAGCCGTATATAGAGAGAGTTTGGCCAAGTGAAAACACGGACGCCATGTTGCTACCCTCCGCCACAGGACGGGGCGTGCGCTCAAGCATGTAGCCCATGAGTGCACGCAAAACACCAGAACACTTTTTTCACAGACTAGCTGTACAGTTTCTATTTCATTCTATTTTTCCCATGTTTGACTTTTTAGCCTTTGAGGTATTTGACGAGTTGATAATATAAGGAATACGCTGCATGTATGATACAGGGTATTATTAGTATAGGGTATATTTTTAGGGCACATGGATTTTGATTTTCAACGTTGTGAATGCTGGAAATGTATCAGTATGTTCATACATAACACATATGTTCAAATAACAGATCTGATTACGTGTATTTGCTTTTTCTCCTGTCTTTGGCTCCTGATATAACAAGCAAGATGCCTGCCATTTTCATGGTACCAATGAATGTGTTATAACAGGTTCCTCTAATTTGTTTGTCATAATGAATATATGGTCCTAAATTTAAATTTAAAAGTGATTTCAGTGTAACTGACAATTAAATGTCCTATTTTATCAATGACTTTCAGTTACATATACAATATTTACAACTTTTATTTACAACACAAAATCCAAAATAACTCAATTCCAGATTATGGGCCCTGTTTTATCAAGAGTTAAAATGGATAAAAAGTTTATTTTAAGTCCATTTACTTTGTACAGGCTTATATTTTTATCATCAATTATATCTCTTGATAAAACAGAACCCAGAACATATAGACATGCCATACACACATACATATCCACAATGAACAGAAGGCATAGAACTTTGGATCATGTTAACACGAGGTGAACGTTTTAATGAACGTATTTGAACATTGGTACAATATCAAGTTTATGGCTTCATAGGAGAATGATGAAAACTCTTTTTGAGATGAACATACATGTATGAAAACAAATGTACTGTGTCTGAAACTTGGATGCAATACATCCAGTTTCATGATACCAGAAAGCTGCATGGAAATTATTGTATTTCAAGGTAAACAATAGTGGAAGTGAACATTCATTTCAATGCAATGACTTGTGTCTTGCTTGATTTATTCATCTATTGTATGAAAACAGATTTCCATTTCAATTTTGATCATAGCACTTGATCACAGCACATCATTAGCTAAGTTTGAGCTTAAATTAAAAATAAATACATGTACATATGAAACTGTCATTACTTAACATTTTCCTCAAGACCATTAATAAATGCCAACATCTAGACTGCATTGTGCAGTCCCACCTAATTCAAATCTTGTTATTTTACTTACTTCGCACAACAATGAAGTGTTATTTGCTTTTCACTCCTCTCGTTTGACGTTATGAAATTGCAGCAGAAGGGTAGCAACATGGCGTCCATATGTCATGTGACCAGCAGTTGACCAATCACAGCGTAGTAGCTCTGAAACCGAGTTGGCCAAACTCTCTCTATATACGGCTCTGGTATAACCCTCCCTCCCCCTTCTGCTTAGTGACTTAGATAGGCACCACAAATTTTAACCAATCATGTGCAGCTTTAATGGAAAAGAAATAAGAGATAAAACAATGGCTTCTTTTCACTTCAAAGGGCCGACTCCTGTCTTTTACTTCAAAGAACCATTTTGCTCACGACCGAGGCATCACTAGCTAACTAGTTGCAGCCACGCTCCATGAAACACACGCGCAGTAGCTGTATGAGGTCAGCTAATGATAGCGATTTGGCAAAGTTTAGCTAATAATGTACTGCTGAATGTATAGCCTATCATTACCACACAATGACTCCAAATTGTCGGTCCGTACTCTGAGACTTTTTTGTGTATGTGTACGTGCCACTGACAAGTAAGTGTATACGAGACAGCGGTGAGTGAAAGCCATGAATGGGAAAGTTTAACTTCCAATTGTTCTTCAAAGTTTAATGTTAAAAAATGGGTTGTTTTCAGTATCTTGAAAATGTAGTCTGTTACCAAAACCATCTCAAACTTAAACACTCAATTTCTACCTTTAAGAACACAATAGCTTGATAAATGTAATGTTACTTCTCTTGTGGTCGATATGGCAGCCGTTTTGGGAGACTGATCTTCTATTTGATTGGACAACCCGACTTATCACAGCAGCTTTTATGCTTGAAGAGTGTGTTTGAAATACGGCTGTCCTTTAAACACTTTTAAACACCTTTTAAAACAGACAAAAATGCATTGCTGGCTCTCAGGAGGAATATATTTTTATTTGAATACCCTCAAGTCTGTTTACCAGTTATTTGTACCTTGTGCTTTTAAATGTATGCAGTACATGATGATTGTTCATATGTCACAGCCTTGGTGATGTAGCAAAGCTCCCTTTATAATGAACTAAATGATACACATTGACACAAATAAACCACTACTCTACATTAAATATAAATTGCATATTGTGTTTTCACCAGCGCATAGCCATCTTAAAGCTCAAATTTGATCATTTGTGACATCTTTGTTGCTGCTTGGGCCTCTGTTTGCTGTTGTTGTTGTCCCTGGCAGGACTTGGGGTGCGCAACTTCTGGGAGCTCTGAGGCGCCCTTAGCTGGGCAGTTGAGGGTGCGCGTGGGGAAGGATGTGTGTTCATGTAGACTGGACAGCTCTGTTCTAAAAGAACATGAAAAAAACAGTCATGAACTCACTAGTAGTTATTATGAATAAGTAATTCATAATTTTTCACGCAAACTGCATACTTTACAATGAATCCCCAATTTTAGCAACATTAGCTGACTTTTACTCGCAAGTAATTGGCTTGTAGCTGATGAGGTGAGTTAAAACACATTTTTTTCAGCAAAGCAAATTTTAGTTTGTTTTTTTAAATGCATGGTGTTCTTATGTACCACTTATACCACAGTTTCAGAATCATCCATCCATTCATCCATTTTCCTGGCAGTGTCAGTAGGGAAGTCTAGACTTCCCGGTCCCCGACCATCTCTTCCTGCTCCACCAAGGAGGACACCAAGGCATTCCCAGGCCAGCTGTGAGACATAATCCCTCCAGCGTGTCCTAGGTCTGCCCCGGGGCCTTCTCCAAGCTCGGCATGCCTGGAACACCTCACCAGGGAGGCATCCAGACTAGATGGCCAAGCCACCTCATCTGGCTCTTCTCGATGTGAAGGAGCAGCGGCTATACTCTGAGCCCCTTCCGGATGACCGAGGTCCTCACCCTATCTCTTAGGGTGAGTCCAGCCACCCCATGGAGGAAACTCATTTCCACGATCTCGTTCTTTCGGTCACAACCCAAAGCTCATGACCATAGGTGAGGGTGGGAACATAGATCGACCGTTAAATTGAGAGCTTTGCCTTCCGGCTCAACTCTCTCTTCACCACGACGGTCCGGTACAGTGACCGCATTACCACAGATGCTGCAGCAATCCACCTGTCGACCTCACGCTCCAATCTTCCCTCACTTGTGAGCAAGACCCCAAGATACTTGAACTCCTCCATCTTGGGCAAGACCTTACTCCCAACTCAGATTCAATCCACCCTTTTCCAACTGAGAACCATGGCCTCGGATTTGGAGGTGCTGAGTCTCATCCCAGAAGCTTCACACTCAGATGCAAACCGCCTCAGTAAACGCTGAAGGTCACAGCTCGATGAGGCCATCAGGACCACATTGTCTGCAAATAGCAGAGACGACATCCTAAGGCCCCCAGAACCAGTGACAAAAGGCAGCCTTGGCGGAGGCCAACGTTTACCGGAAACAGGCTCGACTTACTGCTGGCAATGTGAAACAGGCTCCTGCTCCAAGTGTACCGGATTGGAGACATGCTACTATGTTCCATTTGGTCCTTGTACAACCCCCACAGGACACCGCAATGGACACAGTTGAATGCCTTTACGAAGTCCACAAAGCACATGTGGACCGGTTGGGCAAACTCTCATGTACCCTTCAGTACCCCTCTAAGGGTGTAAAGCTGGTCCTGTGTTCCACGAGTGGGACAAAAACCACATTGCACCTCCTGTTGCCGAGGTTCGACTAACGGTGGTAGCCTCCTCTCCAGCACCCTGAAATAGAATTTTCCAGGCAGGCTGAGGAATGTGATCACCCCATACTGTAGTTGGAACACACCCTCCAGTCACCCTTGAAAAGGGGGACCACCAGCCCGATCTGCCAATCCAGAGGTACTGTTCTTGACTTCCACACAATGTTGAAAAGACGTGTCAGCCAAGACAGTCCCTCAACATCCAGAGCCTTGAGAAACGCAGGACGAAACCCGTCCACCCCCTGGAGCTTTGCCACTGGGGAGTGTTTTGACTACCCCAGATACCTCAACCACGGTGATGGAACTGTCCTCTACGGAAGGTACTGTATGTCAGTGGGCTTGAGAAGGACCTCAAAGTATTCCTCAAAGTATAGAATCAGTGATATTGAAATTGAACACACAAACACACACAAAATAGTCGTTTTTTTCTGATGTACATAAAATAAGACACCAATAAATCATTTTGGACTAGTTGCTTGTACCAATCAATTGGCAAAGAAATAAATGTGTGGGGGAAATGGGGGATTTTTTAAAATGTATAATAAACTGGTTGCATGTGGGTGCACACACACAAACTAATACTTAGCACCAGTCATTGCCCAGACCTAAATTTAAAAATCCATAATGAGATCCAATACACGAGTTGTAACAAATATTCTGCCTTTACAGCAATGCTCAGTCAGAGAGGTCATACAATAATTTAAAGTGGTTATAGTTTGCGGTGGTGTACAACTTTTATAAAGTGCTGTGACTTTATGAGAACTGAGCTGTGTGGTTGCTGCAGTGTGCTTGTCAGGCTTGCATGTATGTTGCTAAAGGAAACAAACACAAAGTGTGTTACAAGCCTTTAATGTCTCTGGTCTATTATAGAGACCACACAGGATAACACCTGCCAGCCATCTTGTGTCTTACTTCAAGTTTTTCTCGGTATCGCTTGCTGCACTTTTCAACCACAACAACCATCAGATCAGTCAGCCTGGATTGTGGCCAGTTTGGACAAGATCCCTATTTAGGTTGAAATGGTGCTTCACTATGGTGCTTAGCTATAGGAAAGTAGAAGTGATTTCATCCAGTTAACCCACAACGACAAGTGATGAAAATGAGTTAAAGTAATGAAATGTAATGAGGAAAGCTATAAAAAATAAGGAAAAACGTATTAAACTGTATGACAGCTGAAAAGGTCTACCTCTGCGTTTACGTTGCCTGGTCAGAAGCAAACACAGGACCAGCAGAACCAGCACGATGAGTCCGAACACTGCCACTGTCACCCAGAGCCACCAGGTGTCTTGCAAGGATACATCTTTGGATGGAGCAGAAACAGAAACACCTTCTGTAAGAAAAAATATTCCGCAAGTAGTTTTGCGCACAGTAGCAAGTGGAACTTCCAATGCTGAACACAACAGTGACCCTGTTTGATTTCCAGGTTGTGTGTTCTTTAAAGTATTGAAACATTCTTAACTGTCAGAGAAGTGTAAATAGATTGTTATCCACTGTATAATAAAACTACAATAAAGCAAAGGTACTTTGATAAATCCTGACGGGAAGGTGTTTGCAGAGTGATACTGTCACCTAGTTGTGTTTTATAAGTATTGATGTACAGAGCTGCTCCACACTTTTCTCTATTGTAGTTAGTTACATTTCCATGATTGTCATCACTTTTCCTCTTCCTCTTCTGTGGTGGCATTACAAAAAAGACAAAGAACACGTGGAGTTAATCATCTGGATTATTCACTAATCTGAAGTCATCTGCGTCCCTGTCCACACGGAAATGTTCCTGTGAATTTTTTTTTCCAGGGTTGAAAAAAATTCATGTCCACACTGTGCCGGATTAGTAAATACACTCAACAAAAGTATAAACGCCACACTTTTGTTTTTGCTCCTATTTTTTATGAGATGAACTCAAAGATCTAAAACTTTTTCCACATACACAATATCAACATTTCTCTCAGATATTGTTCACAAATCTGTCTAAAACTGTGATAGTGAGCACTTCTTCTTTGCTGAGATAATCCATCCCACCTCACAGGTGGGCTGTGGCTTGTGTATTGAATGTTCATTTCTCTACCATAAGCCATCTCCAAAAGCGTTGCAGAGAATTTGGCAGTACATCCAACCAGTCTCACAGCCACAGACCACGTGTAACCACACCAGCCCAGGACCTCAACATCCAGCATGTTCACCTCCAAGATCATCTGAGACCAGCCACTCGGACGGCTGCTGAAACAATTGGTTTGCATAACCAAAGAATTTCTGCACAAACTGTCAGAAACCGTCTCAGGGAAGCTCATCTGCATGCTCGTCGTCCTCATCGGGGTCTCAACAAGACTCCAGTCTGTCGTCGTAACAGACTTGAGTGGGCAAATGCTCACATTTGATGGTGTCTGGCACGTTGGAGAGGTGTTCTCTTCACGGATGAATCCCGGTTTCCACTGTTCAAGGCAGATGGCAGATAGCGTGTGTGGCGCCTCCCCTCCGCCAGTAAAACAAAACTGCACATTTCAGAGTGGCCTTTTATTGTGGGCAGTCTAATCAGGGTGTCTAATCAGCATCTTGATATGGCACACCTGTGAGGTGGGATGGATTATCTCAGCCAAGGAGAAGTGCTCACTATCACATATTTAGACAGATTTGTCAACAATATTTGAGAGAAATGGTAATATTGTGTATATGGAAAAAGTTTTAGATCTTTGACTTCATCTCATAAAAAATATGTTGTAGCATCCAGACGGGAATGTATCACTGGGTGAGGACGATGTAATACATAAGGCACAGCTACATGTGATGCTGTAAACACACAGAACCACGTGACACCAAAAGTATAGAAGAAGAAAGAACGCATGCGCATAACGTCTGTCGTCTTCCATTTTCCAAGGCTCGACTAGACTGAAACAAAGTGGAATTACTGCTGTAAGTCACTTTGGAGCATAAGACAAATATCAGGAGAAGGTCAACTGGGAAGCGTCTGGCCAGTCGAAGATATCAGATATTTTGTCAGTGTGTCACTTCTGGTCACGTGACGACGACAGGGTGGTGACCGTCATCGTATACAGAAAGTAGCTGCTTGTCTACACGGCAACAACAATGATTCTGGAATACCATTACAGGCCACCCATCCGTGTGGATGAAAGGCTGAAACAAAATGTTTTGCCGTTTCGACCTGAAAATGTTTCCATGTGGACAGCACCTGAGAGACTTGTGTTAAGGTGTCTCTGTAGGTGCTGCGGTTTTGGTTAGCAGCAGAGTTGAAATGTTAACTCTTTCCAGTAGTGTCTGTGTATGAACTACAGTATAACTTTTATGAACTGAATTAATTGCAGAAACTGCCTTTTTAATTTTTTTTAAGGAGGCATTTATTCGTTTTAAACTGGCGGTCAGTGGGACATCGTCTATTCTGTAAACACTTATAATTTAAAACATCCCACAAAATATTTAAAAGTAAGCTCCCTCAAAAATTGCAGCATCCTCAAGTCAGCAGTAGAGGAAGTGCTTTAAGAGAGATCTGCTGAATGTTAGTGGGCACTGCTGTAAGTAAGTCTGGCCTCTGGTCTTTTGCTTTCTGAAAATGTGCAACTGGTTGAATATCCTGGCTTTAGTCACTGAGCTGAGATGCACGCATGATAGTTTGAACGCTCAAGTTTTGTTTGACTCCTGAGGCATATTTTTACAGAAATCCAACTGATATAATTTTTATGGTGATTGACTTTGTGAATTCTACTGTAAACACTAGCAAATATCGAAATCACTTCCCTTCATGAGATGCAGAAAATACTTACGAACGAGCACTTCTGTTCCATTGCAATCCTCACTCATCAGTGTGGGAATGTCTGCATTGATTCTGCAAAAGTACCATCCGCTGTTATTGTTTGTAACATTGACTAAAGTGTACATCTGAAATGTGTCCTTAGTTTCGTTTGACATATTTAATATGAATGATTTAAAGATTCTCTCAGAGTTGTCAAACGAGGGTCCAGATGGATTAAAATGCCAGTATAACTCGAATCTCTTTGGTGTCCAACTCTTCATTCGGTAGCACAAAGTCAGAGCAGAATCCACGGGAACGACCACTCTTGTCCGTGTTTCGTTTAAAACAGCAGTACACTGTGTCGTGGCAGCAACACACACTACAGAGGGGGGACACAAAACTTGTCAGTGTCATGTTTTATTTTGTAGCTTGTTTTTTAGCTGTTCTAATCACAGTTCAGCAAAAATTGTTGGGACTGCATGAACTGCTAAGTATTAAAGGTCATTTTTTTATTGTCAACAATATTTATGATAAAGGTTCGCTGTACAAACTGTAGTTTTCTTGTTTGGCATTACACCAAAAATACATAGCTGATTCCATGAAACTAAAAATTCCTCATCAGGATGATTACATTTCCATTCTGTGATTAATCATAATTAAAAATATTACCTTTTAACCAATATATTTGACAAGAATTAAACCAAATATATGAGTAGTAGTGAATTATATACAATGGAGCTTTCATAATGGAAACCCCCTAAAGTTACTAGAAAAATGAGCCTCAAAAATCAAACTAAACTTGGAGTTCAAATCGTCATTACCGAGTTCAATCTTGCAAGCATTTAAAGGACTAACGGCACCAGTGTTTTGTTTTTTTGTGATTTCACCACTGATGGCAAAGAGAAAATATGACGATAACCAACCACTGAATGAATGCTTGACAATTGTTATGATGATATACAATCGCGAAAAATTTAGGACAGCTCATGGGGTAACTCTACTCTTGAACCACTGCACACAAACATGTGAAAATTTGTGAAAATATGGACCCCGACTGTGTTGCTTGTGCTACTATTTTTTCTGCTACATACACCACATGGTAGCGCTGTTATTAAACCCCAAAGTTGGCTTGACTTGAATTTTATCACTAAGCTTAATGTGCTACAAAACAGCCACTGTAACTTTAGTGTTTTCACTGAATCACCTTCAAGAACACAAAATTTGAGAATGATTGGTTGAAAAGCAAAATGGCTTTGCAGGGAGGGCACTATTAGCAACTAATTGTCCATAAGTCATTGACCATTTGTCTAACGATTATAAAACTTTGAGGATATTTATATTACATGTATGCTAGCATGTCTTCGAAAGCATTTTGATCAGAGCACATGGGGGCACCACAAATGTCATTTACAAGGGTATTCAAATTTTTTTGTGTCGTATACCAATAACGTACCAATAACAATAGCAGGAGTTTATCTCTCTTAAAACTATACATTTCATGTCATTGATCAATTATTTGAACTACCGTTTACTTTTATTATAGACTCCTAAGTACATGTTAGCATTCTAGTGTATTATATAATTGTAGTGTATTATATAGCTTACCACTGAGTAACACCAGCGTCGTCTGCTTCAATAACATTTCCATCTTCTTCTCATCCTGTCTGCAGCGCTGAAGGACCTAAAAGACGAGCTGTGAGTGAGTGAGTGGGTGGTTGGACTTTTTTTTCCTCTGAACTCAAGAGTGTCAGCAGCTTTCACTGAGGTCACTGTGGTGGGGTGTGCAAGAAGTACAGCCGAAGAAGAACCCATGCGCTTTCATCTACAGTACATGCACATGCACGTCTGCCTACTTTATATTTTCCTTTTCTTTTTCACATTTTCATTGTAATGGCCATGGTTTGGTTTATTTTGAAGATGCTTAACAAACGTTTATGTTCCATGATTTGACTTCACATATCAGCATGCTAAAAGATGTTTGTGTTGTGCGAACATGCAAATGCTTTAAATTTAATGTTATATATATATATATATATATATATATATATATAAACTTAAGTATTTTACGCACTTCCACCATTTTTGCGCTTAGTATTACAATTAAGGAAAAAAGATGAACACTCAAATGTGATACTACACATTATGGATATGGATACTACACATTTTTCCCTGACTTCCCTGAAGGCATCACAGCCCTGTACTTTACAGTTACACCAATATCTTTCTTTATGGTATATATTTTTTTAATTGTCATTGTTCATTTTAGGGCAATGACTCATAATTTAAATATAATTTACATACTGTAAGTGAAGTAAGTGTAAAATAAAAGTTTTATGTACTTAACCATAGTAATACTATCCACTACAGAGTTTTCTTTACTCCATAAGGTCCCTAAGGCATTACAGCCGTCTACTTTACACATTACTTTCTAAATTACTGTATACTGAAGCAATTTTTTGTTTATTTTTTTTTTGTTTTCATTATTTCTCATTTTAATGGTTAGGACCATTTTTAAAAGGTATATATATAACTGAAGTAAACGTAAGAGCAAAACGTCTGCAACCATTGTGATACAACCCATATATTTTTTTAAATCTCCTTAAGGTACCTGAAGGCATCATCGCTCAAAGCCACAGTTGCAGACACCACTACCCACAATTCTCCCTTGACGCATGCGCAATACGCTCAGCGGCCCTAAAGGCGTTGCTGCTTGCTTCTGGTGTCCTCTCGAAAGATGCGTCGCTCCCCGGCAGCATCAGTACCAGCTCCACCGTGCTAATTTCCGGAAAGCGGAGGGACGATAGGAGAAACCGGCAGTGCTGTTTGCGGGACGAGGGTCGCCGGACTACGGCCGGCGAGATGGGAGACCAGAAGGTGAGCCTGAGCCGGAGGAACAGGTGTTTCCGATTGGGGGAGGACGTCGGAGGGCGTAGCGTACAAAGAAAGAAGGGAGAGAAGCGGTCCAAATGTGGTCTCTGTGGATGACAACCTCAAATTAATAATTGTCATTTTGCTTTAAATCAATTATTAATCCATTTGCGATTTAGCTGTCGATGAATTCGCGTCGTAGTCACGGATGGGCGGCCTCTCCTTATGGACAACATGGACGCAGTCTTACTGAGCGAATGTCTTCTTCCAGCCTTGGGATGCTAGTTGGGAGGCAACACATTGGGTTCTTTCCCTCACTATTGTGTGCACAAATAGTACACAGTCATGCAAGTGTATAGCATGCCTGCTCATCTGCATGATTAAATTATGCATGCACATCCTTCCGGCCGTGAAGTAGCCTCCTCTGCTGTGAGGTCAGGTGGCAACACCCAATGAGAGGAAAGATAATCCGTCACGTTTCTAAAAGGAGCGTACAAGCAATCGTGACTCAGTAGTACTGTAGTTAGTGCAAGATAAAGTGGGGCTGCAGAAGCCTTAAGGACATTTATGTAGATTTTTGTTATTTAAGGCAATTATTTCAGGTCCCTCCATTTCGTACTATCGGCTGCAAAAGGGCCAGAAAATTTCCAGAAACTTGCACTGAAATTCCCTTGATCGACTATTTGGAATATGTATTATTAGTAATTCCATTTTACTTTCTTAAGATGACAGAAAACATTAAGTCTGTGTCTCAAATCAATTACTTCTGTACTTATGCAATCTACACTGCAGACATACTTCCTTAGGGTGGACATTTTGTCCCAAATTTTGTTGTTGCGCATTTGCCGGAATTCACAATCCACTTTTTTTTTATTCTTCTGTCTTCACTTTTAAATTGTGAATTGCAACTTCTCAAGTTAGTCCCTCCCCTTCCGCTATGTAGGCAAGATGGTCATGATTAAGGTCAGTGAGGGAACGTCTCTGCACACTCACCATTTGTGGCGTGTTCAGTGCAACATTCAGGTACTGATGACACGTACTTCTCAGTGTTTACACACTTAGTAGTAAACAGTGGTGTGAAAAAGTGTTGGCTCCCTTCCTGAGTTCTTACTTTTTTTGCGTGTTTGTCACACTTAAATGTTTCAGATCATCAAACAAATTTAAATATAAGTCAATGACAACACGACTGAACACAAAATGCGTTATTTTAACTTAAACTTTTTATTATTAAGGGAGCGTCCCATTAGAAAAGCTAGCCAGGCTACATCCATTTCTCAATTACTGGGAAAAATTATCCATTGATGTATTGCATCAATAAATGTAAGGATTTTTGCATTTAATAATCATACGTTTTATTCACTAACCCAAAAAGCACACACACACTATGCTGGTAAAAATAAGGGAAAATGTAAACGGAATTCTAAAAGATTAAAATGTAATTTGGGAAAAAAATTGACTGATTTCATAGGGCTCTAAGTATGGTCCAGCCGTGGCAGTGAAAGGCAGAGCAGAGACAACAAAAGAGAGGCGATGAGCATGGCTGACGGCGCAGGAGAAGCAGAGATTATAGACAAAGTAATTATTGCTAAATGGGGAGGTACCTCTGTAATATGGAAGTGGTTTGGTTTCGATAGAGCAAATGTGCAGCAAGAGACCATAATATGCAAAGTTTGCAAAGCAACGGTGACGGCAAAATTAGAAGACAACAGATTTGTTGTCATATCATGATACAACCCAAAAATATTGTGATACATGCTAAAGTCCATATCGTCCAACCCTAGTAACGATTGCATTAATTATATGACATGTCTTTATTTGAGTTAACGTGCCGCAGGTTTTGACTTTCTGGTTTCTTTTGGGGTCTTCTGTCCTATGAACTCATCTGTTCATAAGACTGAGGATGCACAGTACAGGGTAGAAATTAAACAATTTCCATTCAGTCTATTTGTTTATTAGGCCACAGGATATTTTTTCACAACTATAATTAAGGCTAACCTGATTAT
This sequence comes from Dunckerocampus dactyliophorus, assembly GCF_027744805.1. Classification (NCBI taxonomy): domain Eukaryota; kingdom Metazoa; phylum Chordata; class Actinopteri; order Syngnathiformes; family Syngnathidae; genus Dunckerocampus; species Dunckerocampus dactyliophorus. The sequence continues at coordinate 15,578,368 of NC_072828.1, forward strand.
TTCCATTAATTAATGCATAATCATATATATTCTTATGTGACCGGGATTTTGCAGCCCTATTCAAATTGCCAAAGTGAGGTTCAACTCTTGTCTTTCTTGCAGGAGTCTCTGCGTAAAATCACCCACACGCTGGCCACCAAGAATGAGGAGATTTCCAATTTTATCTGCAGTCTCAAACAGAGCCTGGACAACTTGGAGGTGTGGACAAACAAGAGGATGCATACATGAACATTCCATTGAAGCATTTTACCCGTGATTGATCATTTCTCTTCCACAATACAAGGCCAATTCCACCAGAGTTCAGGATGACCTGGAATCGGAGTTCAATGCCCTCCACTCGGTTCTGGATGACATGAAGGAGAACATGTTGACACGCATTAAGCAAGAACGAGCCAGCCGCACGTATGAACTACAGGTATAGCTACTCATGGCTACAATTACACTCACCAGCCACAACATTAGGTTCACCTGCACAATCTAGAGAGCTCCAATACAAGAGCATCTCACACTAGATTTAGACGGACGATCAAGCTAAAGGCTAGACCGTGAATCTGATTCTGACTAGGGATGTCCTGATCCGATATCGATATTGAATATCGGGCTGATATCAGCAAAAAAACAAAACAATATCAGATTATATCGGCCTGCATCTCAAATCTCCGATTTGCACTCTGATACAAGCAGTCCAGACTCCAGCCCACCACGTTTATCCAGCTGCGACCAGATAGAGCCCATGTGGTCACAACAGTGTTTGCTAGCGTGCTAATGAAGTAGCAAGGAGCAGGAATAATAATGTCAGCTGTGTGGCAGTAAAAAGACATTGCATCTCAGTGCAAAACTTGTCATACACAAGTTTCCCATGGTGGCACAGAACTGAGAAGTTAAATTTGACTAATCTCATTGTGAATATGAAGTAGCATCACACGGGGAACTCCCACGGGATGGCAAAAAGTCATTAGCTATAACAGAAAAGATGGCAACCCCTGTCTTTGCTGAGTAATGTTGGGTTTAATCGTTTAATTGAGCACCTCAAGCCTCGCCATATTATGCTTAGCTGCCACTACATTGCGGATAAAGCTATACCCCACATGCATAAAGAAGTAAACATGTGAGTTTTTGTAATACCTACTGTTGCTGACTATTGTTCTCTGAGTGATATCACTTGATCAAGCCTTTTCGAACATTCCATACTACACAATATGTCATAAAAGTATGTATGATTTGTATTTTTCTAATGTTCCAATACAAGTACGTATATCGGATCTGTTTCAGTATCGGCAGATATTCAAGGCTGCAATATTGGTATCAGATCGGAAATAAAAAAGTTGTATTGGGACACCTAATTCTGACGATCATCTTTCAGTGTTATTCATTAGTAGCGAGTAACTCTACATTTTACAATTTGAAATGCATTTAATAAGTTTGTTTTTGGCTTAAACCTGGATTGCACTACCATGCATTTAGCTTAATGGCAATTGGAGAGACACGAGGAGGGATTTGGAGCTGAATCCAATCTAATAATTACAACAGTCAAGTTTATTGCAAATTTTGATCCAAAATCAGAAGAGACCGTTAAAATAAAGTGAGGAGGAGGTTTTGGAGTGAGAGGAGCGAGCTGACATAACGTGCGGGAGTGCCTCGATGCAAAAGCATAGTCCAGGCGAAACTAGTGTCAACAATAGTCATTTTTATGGACGTCCCAATTACTCCCATTTATGTGCTATTTGCTGGTGGTCTCGGAACGCCTCCGTAAATAGCGGGTATCTACTGTATAGCACAGGGGTCACCAACCTGGTGCCCGTGGGCCGGACCAGGTCTCCCCCCACGACCACATGAGGTGCCCGCAAGCCTGCTTTTCATTCAGGTTTTCAGTTAATAATGAAAGAACAGTAGAAAGAAATGCATTCTGAAATATAAATTGTGAGTTGTGGACACCAGCATTTTGTTAATGTTCTGGTAAAACAAGCATATTCGCTTGGTTTGGGTTTAAAATAAGCTCTGAAAATAAATGTTACAAAAATGACTAGCTCTTGGCCATTTTCATTTTGTGAAAGTAGCTCTCACAAGGAAAAACGTTGGTGACCCCTGGTATAGCATGTAGTCACGTACCTCAAGAGCATTCTTAAAACTGTGCATGACTAAGACATTTGTCGCGCTTTGTCAAATGACAGTTACAACTAGTGTAAACCAAAGACTTGTGCAGAGTACTGTAAATATTTTCTGGCAGTATAATTTAAAGGGGCTTAATGTTAAGCGGGAACAATTATGCGATTATTGCCTTATCACCTATTAGGATCATAATCCATTATCAAAGCATGCATTTTCCTTCAGGCTAATGCTAAAAAAATAGCTTTTCTGTTTTACAGTAGGAGAGGACACTTGTCACGTATCAGAAAACATAACATTCCTGTTATCCCCTTCTCTTGGTGCTTTCTCTTAGAGTCAGCTAAGCGCGTGTTCTAAAGCGCTTGAAAGTTCCGAGGAGCTGCTGGAGCTGGCCAATCAGACACTTTGCTCTTCCCAGACGGACGGCTTCACGCAGGTAATGCTCCACCCCCTTCTGTCATGCAACCTAACTGGTTACCTGTAATTAATTAAAAACAAGCTGTCCTTTTTGTGGCAATACAGAGCCACCAGCAATATGTTTTATTCTTAATGTGACAGAACCAATCATGGTTGCCAAACTCAGTTTTTTCTTCGCTTCATATCTCTTCTCTCCTCCTCTTCCTCCCCCTGCAGGCAGCCAAAGACATTAAGGATAGGTATCGTACACAAGCCATCCTTTGCTTCCATTTTGTTATTTTGCCCTTTATAACCAGCCACCTGGTATGATAGCATGCATGCTCTGAAACATGTAGCCACCCCTTTTTCTTAGACCATAAGCACTGAGATAACTTTGTACTCAAGAGCCTTTTTGTTGTGGTGTTGTACCGTCCTGTGTCAGTCCTCCCTCGCCCCCATCCTCCGCCTTTCCAGTGTCCATCATGGGGATGAGCTCAGTGGTAGTCACAGAATCCTCGCTGACGTCCACACATCTTACTGTGTTTGTAATTTTCCTGTTTTTCTGTCTGTTTTGTCTGTTCTGTGTCCCTCTTGTCGGAAGCGTGACAATGGCTCCGGCCTTCCGCCTCTCCCTGAAGGCCAAGGCCAGTGACAACATGAGCCACTTGATGGTGGACTTCAGCCAGGAGAAGGACATGCTGCAGGGCCTCAAGTTTCTCCCAGGTGCGCACCACCATTTTGTAATAAAATACATTGAAGGGTCCAAATATTGAACAGGGATCCCCAAACTGTATTTGCATGAAATTAGTTATCCAAATGGACAAATCATTCTTTTTTAAATGTTGTAAATAACATTTTAACATTCTTAACTGTCCATCCATCCATTTTGTATGCCGATTATCCTCACTGGGGTCGCGGGGGTATGCTGTAGCCTATTCCAGCTGACTTTGTGCGAGAGGCGTAGTACAGCCTGAACTGGTCGCCAGTCAGTCGCAGGGCACATATAGACAAACAATAATGCAAACAATCATTCACACCTATAGAGAATTTTGAGTCCCAATTAACCTAACATACATGTTTTTGAAATGTTGGAGTACTCGGAGAAAACCCATGCACACACGGTAAGAACTTGCAAACTCTACACAAAGATGCCCAAGCGGAGATTCAAACCCAGATCTTCCCGATGTCTTGACTGTATGGCCAACATGCTAACCATATGGCCACCATGCAGCCCCATTCTTAACTGTCACACAAGTATAAAAAAAAGTTTAACTACTTTAAAATAAAACTAAAATAAAGTAAAGCAATTAATCGCTTGAAGAAACCTCACTGCCATACGCATACCTTATAATTGTAGTAGAATGATCCAGCTTTGCATGACTTCTTCATAGCAACATGCTTAACGTACACGGTCGCCAAACAGTTGTGGTAGTTCCACCTGGAACTAAAACTGATCATAATGCCCAAAGTGATGTCGTCTAGTGAGCCATTCCCTCACCCACACTGCCTGTGCTTTCCTTTTTCTAGCGAGGGTTATGTCTTCTTTCTGCATTCTATCCTGGTCTTTGGCAAGTAGTAATAGCACCTGCGAGACACCTTTTCTTTTCTGCAATGAGTGCTTCTTCTGTGGAGTTCAACATCTTGTAGGTGGTCCCTTGCAAATCGAGGTATTTATGAAGCTAGAGGTGATGCCTGCCATAGCGTGGTGTCACTTGGGACAAAGCATGAGCAAGTAATGCCACGACTACTTATCGGATGCGGGCAGTGGTGGTGACAATGCATACCCCTGCAGGAGCAATGCGCGTCACACATACTATGTCGCACACACGACGTAAACAGTACTTGACTTGGGTGTAAATAAATTCTGTGGTAGCGTGGTATTTTGTGGCAGTGCACACCATTTTAGGCCACGAATTGAGTGCCAAGTGCGTAACTTATGCTGAAACAGAACGCAAACAGGGCGCAAACTAGTCTTCACGCTTTTCAGGCATATCATCTAAACCGGTGGTTCTCAAGTGGTTTGGCTGTGGGACCCACCATGACCCTTCAATGACAAGCAGCGACCCAAATTGCGGACATTTTTGAACGCAAACTTCTCAAATACCTTTTTAATTTAATAAATAACATTTATTCATTTAAATTTTAAATGTGAAAAGACTGCAACGGTTACATGGCTGCCTAGAGGGCGCTAACTTTTGACCGTGTTGCAACTCTTCCTACACCGAGCATATAAGCTGCGCCCCAGGTAACACACAAATGCACAGGTGTTTTTGCTTGCGGTGGCATTTTGAGCCATCTGCGAACAGTCTCTTTAATAAAAAGTAATTAAAGTGCAATTTGAATTTGAGGTAGTGCAAATAACACGATGTGCCAGCACAAAACAAGTTTCATGAGCAGTTCAGCAACAATACATTTTTATCCACAAATTCAAAAACCTATTTGAAAAAAGTGTGTGTAAAGGTTTTCAGAACCTGTTATATGTGGGGAGTTGAATCAGAGCATTTGCACATGGACCTGGATGAGAAGTGAAACAAGAAGTGAAAAACCAAGCGTGTCCAGTTGCTTAGTTTAGTTTAGCTTAGTAAGTTTAATTATAATTGGAGGGCCATTTCTTCTCTAGACCACCCCTCTGCCTGGCCCAATAGATGGAATTGGCCATTGAACAGTACCATAATACTGTGCCTGGTAGTCTTCATGTGGGTGGAATTTCCCCACGCAACACAACTTGAGCTTTCGGTTTATGCTGCACTCTTCTCCAGTAGATGTATAGCTATCGAGCTGTGTCGGACAGACGGCGCCTTCAGTCCACCCTTGATGTCCTTCCCCTCTCGTTCAAGTTTACCAAGCCACCTGTAAACATGGCACTCGCATCGTGGTGGCGTAGCAACCGAACAGCACACGTGAGGTTTGTTCGGGGACATCGAGTCATTACACTATACATTTTTTTCCCTCGACCCACTGAAAACGGCTCTGCGACCCACCAGTTTAGAATCAGTGATCTAAATGACACGCATTTCCACTGCGAATTGTGAGATAACGGAGAGGCAAAATTTGTGCAAGTGTCAAGGTGGCATAACTTCTATTCCTGGTTCTTTGGTTATCATTTCACATTTTCTCCTTGCCATCACCGTAACGCCACTGTGATGATGTTCCAAAATTACAAAAGAGCAAAATAAAAGTGAGGGCAAGAAGTATAGAAAATGGATGGAAAAGCAAAACACACGTGGCCAGGAACTTAACAGTGCAATGCAGTAGGACTTCATGCGTCACTAGACGGATCACGTGGAACTTAGAATTATTGTGCTAACACCAAAATGACAGCACAACATAGAAGAGGTAAGTAAACACACATAGGGCAACTACTACTACTACAACTACTACAGGGAATAATAAACAACAACTACGTTAACGCTAAACATGCCGACTGCCCAGCATGCATTGCAGTACTTGTTTTTCAAATAGTTTTATACAATTGCTATATTATTATCCTCCATTAGTAGTAGTAGTTGCCCTGTGTATTTATCTATATGCTGCGTGTTAAGTTGTTGTGTGATGATTATAGTGGGGGGTTTTTTATGACACCGAGAGTGTTATGACCCTTATGTCGAATGACCTGCAATTTCTGATGGGTTGATGAGCTCATTGTGAGTTCCTTTTGATTCCTGCTTGTCCAAATAAAGAGGAACTTGATGTAGCAAAGTGCCTCTGACCATCTCTTGAGCTACTCAAGAGTGCCACAATTGATTATGCTTGCGCCAGCTTTCATTGGTTTTTGGTGACAAGTTAGTTTTCGGGTTGAAACGGAGTGAATACTTGATGCAGCCCAGCCTGACCTAGACTTAAGTTAAATTGAGTTTGAGACCCCTGATTTAAGTGGATGGTGCACACTGTGAATTATTAGGCCAGGCATCTATTAGTGGAATGGCCAGTATCTGACAAAGTATGGTAAAGAATTTCATCTGGATTTTCACCACAGTTGAATTTGTACACTACATTGATTGTGACAAACTTTTAAACCTTGGCAGAGGTCTACACTCTCTTGTGCGTTTTCTCTAATGGGTTTGCTAATTTCTGTCCTCGCAGTTCCAGCGACACCAGAGATTCAAGTGTCGGAGTGCCAGGTGTGTGACAACACAGTGACTGTCATTTGGAGCTTAGCAGAGCCTGACAACAAAATAGACCACTACATCCTGGAACATCGGCGGACCAACCACGAGGGCCCGCCACGCATCCGAGAGGACTACCCTTGGATGGTGGTAGAGGGGATAAAGGAGATGGACCACACGCTGACTGGTTGGTGGAGGATCATGTGCATGTGCAGTTGTCTGAGTCAGCAGTGATTGTTGCGTTCTTATCGTCAGGTCTGCGCTTTGACACTCGTTTCATGACATTCAGAGTGAGGGCGTGTAACAAGGCTGTAGCCGGTGATTTCTCTGAGCCTGTTACTCTGGAAACACACGGTAAGAGTGAGCGTGAAATGGTCAGAAGACCGACATTAACGTTGGTTACCACCCCCCCACCCTACCCCCCCTTTTTTTTTAATATCCCCAGCATTCACTTTCAAATTGGACGCTGCGTCAGCCCACCAGAACTTGAAAGTAGAGGACCTGAGTGTGGAGTGGGACGGCAGCGGAGGAAAGGTTCAGGACATTCGCAAAGAAAAGACCCGAATCAGCTCGCCCATGCAGTCACCAGCCAGGTATGACAGTGATCATGCTTACTATGTTACTCTCCAGGGTTTATTTCCATCTGTCAATTTTCTATGCCGCGGAGGTATGCTAGGGCCTATCCCAGCTGACTTTGGGCGAGAGGCGGGGAACCCCCTGGACTAGTCGCCAGCCAATGGCACATGTAGACAAACAACCATTCACACGCACATTCATACCTGCGGACAATTTAGAGTCAGCAATTAACCTAACATGCATGTTTGGAATGTGGGAGGAAACCAAAGTACCCGGAGAAAACTCACACATGCACGGGGAGAACATGCAAACTCCACACAGAGATGCCCAACGGAGATCCAAACCCAGATCTTCCATAGCCAGGCCACCGTGCGGGCCAGGTTTATTTATGTTTATTTCATTTAACCTTTATTTAATTTATTAAAAGACCCACTGAGGTCAAGACCTCGTTCACGAGGGTGACCTGGCCAACAAAGGCAGCAGCATTTATCATGGTGAACAAAAAACAGACAAATAACAATAATAAAACAAACTATTAAGTACGACAGGTTTTAAAAACTGCAGGGGTTATTTTTTCTGTAAATATTAAGGTGGAAATACTGTTTAATACAGTTGCATCCCTGCTCAGTTTCTGATTGACTCCGTCAACTAAATGCAGTTTTGGCAGGCAACAGCAACGTCTGCTGGTGTAACAAAGAATTGCAGGATAATTAAAATAAAACTGTTACGTAAGCAGGTTTATTTTGGACACACATGGAATGTATGCGATCTTCATTCCAGCTCTTCAGAATGTCTCAAGCCAATTAGACAGATGTCATTGTCATCTGTCTAGACACGCAAGGTGATTTGTAAAGGCATTTGTTATATATTGGTTATATAAAGTCAAATTAAGTTTATTCCATTTCATTCATATTCATTAGTGACAGTAAATTACATTTTACAATTGGAGTAATGAAACATATGTCTGATCAGGGTGCCTGGAAACTGGGAAAAGCTGCATGAACATGTTGCTGTGTTTGATGGGTGTAATTTATCATGTAGAGTTTCCACCAGCTCTCTCCTGTATAATCAGGCCAGCCTTGATGTCGCCTAAGAGAGTACCAACGGCCCGACCCAGCAGAGACCGCTTCACAGCAGAGTCCTACACAGTCCTGGGTAAACTGACGTACAAGGCTGACTAAAATCAAAGAACATGTCTGATTGAGCTTCAATCCGCAGCCGACACCGCCATCGATGCTGGCCAGCAGTACTGGGAGGTGCGCTTCGACAAGGACAGCAAGGCCTTCGCCGTGGGCATAGCCCTGCGCAGCCTCGGACGCTTTGACCAGCTGGGCAAGAGCAGTGCCTCCTGGTGCATCCACCTGAACAACTGGCTACAGCAGAGTCTCACCGCCAAGCACAACAATAAGGCCCGGACACTGGAGTGCGCCATCCCGAACAGTATAGGAGTTTTCTGTAATTATGACGAAGGTGAGCGCCCCTCGGAGTCAGCGGTACTGAGAAACTTTGGTTTTGCATAGGGATCTGCACTGGATGAAGTCATCTTTGTTGATTATCGGGAAATGTGAAGCTCAATTACCAATAGCTGTGCATTTCTTTAGTATTAACAAATAGAACAGTTCCGCAAAAACTTATCTGAGCCCGAAGGAAAAAAAAATATTTTATTGACCCCGAATATAAGTCATTTGTACCACAAAAAATTGTGAACCGATTAAACTTTAAAATGAAAATCAAAAGCAGTGTTCAAAAAGGAGATCACAGGGTGAACTTGATTTTTTCGCATTGTGCATGACTTTGTCCTGCATATACTGTATGCACTCAACATGCACACAACTTGCTAATGGGATAAGAGTCATGGCGACAGGTGGGTTGTAAGAAGGGGGATTCACAGTGATTTTACTGCATAGGTCGCTCCCTACAATGTCTGGGCATGGTCCTGATGAGACAGTAGTTGGGCCTTCCAGACATGGAAAAGAGCATCTATTTGCTCACTGCACGCTCTTTTGCAGTGAGGGATGCACAAAGACATAATGTCCTGTTTTAGCCTGATTTCTTTGTGGTTGCCTCTAGGCGTTCTTTCCTTTTTCAACGCAAAAACAAAGCAGCTGATGCACACCTTCAGGACCAAGTTCCAGCAGCCAGTAATCCCAGCATTCATGGTAAGAAAATCACTCATATAAAATCATGCAGATTATAAAATCATGCTCTGAATTTAACTTTGGTGCTATCTTATGCCGATTATTCACAGGTGTGGAACGGCAGCTTCTCGGTGGTGACAGGCCTGCAAGTCCCGAGCGTGGTCCAAAGCGGCCAGAGAAAGAACAGCGGCACCAGCAGCTCCAACGCCAGCCTCACCTAGAGACCCAGCACTTCCCAGCATTCACCCCTGCGCAGCCAGCTTGACGGCCCCGCCTTGTGGTCCACAGCGCAACAGTTAGTAGGTCATAAGATACTGTGCGCTCCTCACACGGGAGGGGGGCTGGTTTCTTCCGTCTTCTCGCATGTCAAGCTCCGTCCTATGACTTAGCGCTGGCCGCTGCCCTTGTTAAACCCCTTCCCACTTCCTTCACTGCAGGTCATATTTGCTCTCTTCCTGTGCCTTTCTTCTCATTTCCACTGTTGCGAGAGAGACACCTTCCCATTTCATTTTTAAATGTTAGTGTCTAATGTGTCTATTCACGTAGCTTAGTGGTCATTATGCACCTATACAACTATTTAACCCAAATGACAAACCTGCTTTTTGCTACCCAATACAATGTAGCTCGTTTATTGGCGTCCTTCCTGTCACTACTTTACAGGTTGCCATCTCAACTCTAATCAAAGACTACTTATTTTGAATCGTGCATGACACAAGATGGCTAAAATCAGAGAGTAGATGTGCTCTTTTCAGAGTTCCACCTTTTTAAACCGAACTTTTCTTCCTAGCGTTGAACAGTAATCGTATTGATTTGCAAGATGTGCTGAGTAGCTAGCTAACTAACCTTGCTACTAATCAGTGATCACCTTCTGATCTCTAGGAGAATCAGGATTTCTTGAAGCTCATTTTTGGCAGTCGCATTTCAGATTTAGGAGTTGACTTAAGAAGCATTTACAGTGGAACCTCCAAAATCGAGCACTCCAAAAAACAGACAAAAATAGGCCTAAAGAGTCAAATGTAATTTGATGTCATATCAAATCTCATTCAGCTCACTGAGTTAACTTTGTGATTGTGTTTTTTTACTTAGGTTTTGGCTTTTTGTGTTTTGGTTAGCCTACCAGTGATGAGGAAAAGTGTGATGCTGATAACCATAAAACAGGAAATGGACCTTGCTGTGACATACGAAAGAGTATGGCTAATCAGTGCAGTGTGTAGTAGCTGTATGGGCAATACATTTATACAATTACTTAGATATCAGTTACATACACAGTTATACATGTATTAAATTATATATTACATTATTATACATTACACAATACGTTATACCAAAACCAAAAAATACACTCCTGTTCCCTCTCCATTACATTTCATGGGTGACTCGTTTTACTGTATTTTAGTTGTACCTACTTTCATTATGCTAGTGTTGTTGCTCTTCTGTGACAGTTGAGCATGTTTGTTATTTAAAAAATTAATTAATGTTTTATGAGGGTGACAGTTTGAGACTAGAGAAAATGAATTCCCTTTCCATTATTTCCAATGAGAAAAATTTGGAAGTCAACCAGCGTGTATGACTTTGGAGTTTCCACTGTACAAAACGTACTGTACTGTCAAAACGTACAAGTGTATTCAGTGCATGATCACTCAGTAACCTCCTGAACCCCATTTTTGCTTTATTGGTCATAAAGAAAACAGAGCTTCATTTTCATAGCCTCATTTTTGTACACATTTCTGTCATTAACGTCACAATAGAGTGTGAGCTGTCACTGTTGCTGCCCGAGCATAACCTCCTACTTGCCAGTATGGTTTGACTGACAAGTTCTTTAATCAGCTCTTATCTGTCAGTGTTCTGTCCCACCAGGCTGGCAAAAAAAACGAGTTGGAATTGATGAAATGTTGTCATGTACCTGTTTACTTCCTCATCGCAATGCCACTTTGTGTGCGCCTGGAAAATACCTGTAGATGCTCGTAAAGAAGAAGGGAATCTTTTTGGTTTGTTCATACTAATGAAACGTCACAACCTAGTGTAATTAATTAGCAATCAATCAATGGGGGTAATAAAGGAGTGAGAGCACTTCGACTCAAGTGTCTGTTTGAAAAGCAGTGCGGCTAAGATAGAAAAATGTACGGTATGTTGTAGAGGACACACAGCAGTCATCCTAATATGGATTAGCACCACATTGCACCCACCTTCTACTGCATGCATGATAGGAAACTTAAATTATCTCACCTGCCCTTCACAAACAATTAATGGCAGACATAAAAATAAAATGTTTTATTCAGCGCCTTAGGGGTATTCACATTATAGGCTTCATTCATTCTTGATTTATTTCTGGCATCCAGAATAGGAATCTACCAGGCTCAGCAGTCCTAATATGGATCAGCAGCAATCCGTATATCTTCATCGAGATGCACCTGCTGTAGATGTCTGAGTTTGTAACATTCACTGAGAAACTGCAGGTGTAAAAATAACAAAAATAAAACATTTCTAATTTTGCACCAATATTTCCATGACTTCACCTCACCATGTTTCACCTCTCACAAGGTTTCATGGATTTTTTATGTGTGGTTTTAGCCCAAACTTGTTTCCAACAATTGGCAGTGAATGCACAGTCCGTTCCAGAGGGAGGAGTTACATGCTTTGTTTAGCCCTTTTAGTTCATTCTTGATTTATTAATCATCAGAATTCTCCAAGGTCAAACCATTGTAATTTGAATCAGCACCAAATAGTACACATTTATTCACACATTAATGCTTGAATTTTGTCATTAAAATTAATGGATTGTTCACTGAGAAACTGGAGGTAAACATAACAAAAATAAAACATTTATGAATCTGCACCAGAAATTGATAGATACTTCCATGGCCGGTGCTATGCATGCTTGTTTGCGCGTGTGTGGTTTTAGCCCAAAAACTTGTTTCATTGCATAACCGACAATTAACAATGAAGCCATCCTGCTTGTCAGAGGAAATAATTAGATGCTTTATTTATCCTTTTTAGTTCGCTCGTGATTTTTTAGTCACCTGATTCTTTCAAGTTCAAACCATCCTAATTTGGATCAGCACCAAATTGTACACCTTTATACATACACATATATGCTCAAATTTTGTCATTAATGGGTTCGGATTTTTTGACATGAAGTTGTATGACATCCCCATCAGCAGTGTACTACATCAACAGTGATTTACCCCCCTCAATTGGTCCCACGAGTCCAGTTCTGCTTAGTTTCCGGGTCATTTAAGTAAAGAGTTTGGCTTCTCAAAACAATATGCGTTCAAAAGAGTTAATACATTTGCATCATAAAAATGCCTACTCAAAAAAATCCGACCTCACAAATCGCTCGGCGTTATATTTGTCTCCCGCTGTATCCCTGCGCACTGTTGCCTCTCCATTCTTGTGGATGTGACGAAGACGCTCACAGGACCAAGTGGGGGGGTAAGTCACTGTTGACGTAGTACACTGCTGATGGGGATGTCATACAATGTCCTTTACTTAAATGACCCGGAAACTAAGCAGAACTACGTTCCTCGTCACGGAAATCCGACCAGAACTGGACTCGTGGGACCAATTGAGCGGGGTAAATCACTGTTGATGTAGTACACTGCTGATGGGGATGTCATACAACTTCATGTCAAAAAATCCGAACCCATTAATGACAAAATTTGAGCATATATGTGTATGTATAAAGGTGTACAATTTGGTGCTGATCCAAATTAGGATTTTTCACTGAGAAACAGAGGGGAGAAAATAAAGTAAGAGAAATCATAAAAACATACGAAATGACTTACACCGCACGCTGCACATAGTTTTGTAGATTTTGTTTTGTGTGTGTGGTTCTATGAAAGCATCTTCCATTTCAGAGGTGAGAATTGGATGCTTTCATTAAGCCATTTTAGTTCACGTGTGATTTTTAATCGTTGGAATTTTCCAAGGTCAAACCATCCTAATTTGGAACAGCACCAAATTGTACATCTTTATTCCTCACGCATACACGATGAGTTTCAATTTTGTCATTAAAATTCATGGATTATTCATTGACAAACTGAGGGGGAAAAATAAAGAGATATAATTTTAAAAAAATGAACGACACATGCCACCCCGCAGCACATGATTTTGTTTAAAAAAAAAAAAATTGGTGGTTTTAGAACAAACTTGTTTCCTTGAAAAACCAGCAATTAGTAATGAAAGCATCCCCCATTCCAGAGGTAAGAATTAGATGCTTTATTAAGGCCTTTTCATTCACTTGTGATTTTTAATCGTAGGAATTTTCCAAGGTCAAACCATCCTAATTTGGATCAGCACCAAATTGTACATCTTTATTCCTCATGCATACACGATGAGTTTCAATTTTGTCATTAAAATTCATGGTTTATTCACTGACAAACTGAGGGGGAAAAATAAAGAGATATAATTTTTAAAAAATGAACGACACATGCCACGCTGCAGCACATGATTTTGTTTAAAAAAAAAAAAAAACATTGGTGGTTTTAGAACAAAGTTGTTTCCTTGAAAAACCAGCAATTAGTAATGAAAGCATCCCCCAAGAATTAGATGCGTTATTAAGGCCTTTTCATTCACTTGTGATTTTTAATCGTCAGAATTCTCCAAGGTGAAACCATCATAATTTGGATCATTACCAAATACACCTTCACTCAACAAAAATATAAATGCAACACTTTTGTTTTTGCTCCCATTTTTTATGAGATAAACTAAAAAATCTAAAACTTTTTCCACATACACGATATCCCCGTTTCTCTCAAATATTGTTGACAAATCTGTCTAAATCTGTGATAGTGAGCACTTCTCCTTTGCTGAGATAATCCATCCCACCTCACAGGTGTGCCATATGAAGATGCTAATTAGACACCATGATTAGTGCCTTAGACTGCCCAGAATAAAAGACCACCCTGAAATGTGCAGTTTTGTTTTATTGGGCGGTGGGGGATTCAGAAACCAGTCAGTATCTGGTGTGACCACCATTTGCCTCATGCAGTGCAACACATTTCCTTCGCATAGAGTTGATCAGGTTCTCGATTGTGGTCTGTGGAGTGTTGGTCCACTCCTCTTTAATGGCCGTGCGAAGTTAATGGATATTGGCGGGAACTGGTACGCGCTGTCGTATACGCCGATCCAGAGCATCCCAAACATGCTCAATGGGTGACATGTCCGGTGAGTATGCTGGCCATTCGAGAACTGGGATGTTTTCAGCTTCCAAGAATTGTGTACAGATCCTTGCAACATGGGGCCATTCATTATCCTGCTGTTACATGAGGTGATGTTCTTGGATTTATGGCACAACAATGGGCCTCAGGATCTCGTCACGGTATCTCTGTGCTTCAAAATGCCATCAATAAAATGCACCTGTCTTCTTCATCCATGACAGACGCCTGTCCATACCATAACCCACATGTGCAAACTCGTCTGCGGTTGTGAGGCTGGTTGGATGTACTGCCAAATTCTCTGAAACGCCTTTGGAGACGGCTTATGGTAGAGAAATGAACATTCAATACATGAGCAACAGCGTTGACATTCCTGCTGTGTCAGCATGCCAATCGCACACTCCCTCAAATCTTGCGACATCTGTGGCATTGTGCTGTGTGATGAAACTGCACATTTCAGAGTGGCCTTTTATTGTGGGCAGTGTAAGGCACAACTGTGCACTAGTCATGGTGTCTAATCAGCATCTTGATATGGCACACCTGTGAGGTGGGATGGATTATCTCAGCAAAGGAGAAGTGCTCACTATCACAGATTTAGACAGATTTGTCAACAATATTTGAGAGAAATGGCGATACTGTGTATGTGGAAAAAAATGTTTGATCTTTGAGTTCATCTCATAAAAAATGGGAGCAAAAACAAAAGTGTTGCGTTTATATTTTTGTGGAGTTACATACACGCATGTATGCTTGAATTTTGTCATTCGATTTGTGATTTCTGACTATTCACCGTGAAACTGTGGACAAAATAAAGATGAAAAATTCAAAAAGTAAATTGCTTACAACGCACCGCTGCACAGTTTTATAAAAAATTATATAAATAAAAATTGTTTCCTTGCAAAACCAACAATTAGCAATGAAAGCATCCTGCATGTCAGAGGTAATAATTCGATGCTTTATTTATCATTTTCAGTTCATTGATTCACTAAACATGGGAATCTTCCAAGGTCAAACCATCTTAATTTGGATCAGCACCAAATTGTACACCTTTATACATACACACACAATGTCTATGCTTGAATATTGTCATTAAAATTCATTGATTATTCACTGAGAAACTGAGGGGAAAAATAAAGAGACAAATCATTTTTAAAATGAACGACTCACGCCGCACAGCAGCACATAATTTTGTAAAAAAAAAAAAAAATGTGGCTTCAGCCCAAGCAAAGCCAACAATTGGCAGTAAAAGCACACTCCATTCCAGTGGTAATAATTAGAAGCTTTATTCATCCTTTTTAGGTCACTCGTGATTTTTTTTTTTAGTCATCGGCTTCTTCAAAAAGCCAAAGTTTAATCATCGTAATTTGGATAGCACCATATTGTAACGAGTCAATTGTAACAATTATGAAAGCATCTCTCAATGAGATGCTTTTTTAAATGTATCCCTTTCAGTTCGCTCTTGTTTTATGGAGCACATCTTCCAAGGCCAAGCCCTCCTAATTTGGATCAGCACTAAATTATATACCTTTTATGCATATACACACACAGTGTGTATGCTTATTAAAACTCATGAATTATTCATTGGGAAATTGAGGTGGGAAAATAAAGAAAGAGACAATTATAAAAATGAACGACTCATGCCGCATTGTTGCACATTGTGGTTTTAACCCAAACTTGTTACCTTGCAAAACCAGCAATTAGCAATGAAAGCATCTTTCATTCCAGAGGTAATAATTTGATGCTTTCTTAAGCCCTTTTAGTTGTACTTCACTTGTGATTTTTAATCATCAAACTTCTCCAAAGTCAAACCATCCTAATGTGGATCAGTACCAAATTTTACACCTTTATACATACACACACATACTGTATGCTTGAATCTTGTCATGGATTTATGGATTATTCACTAAAAACTGGGGGAAAAATAAAGAAAAAGAAAATATACACTTTACGCCACACTGCTGCACATAGTTTTGTAAAATAATAAAAAAAGAGAGATTTTAAAAATGAATGACACACGCCGCACCACTGCACATCATTTTGTAAAAAAAAATAATTGTGGGTTTAGCCCAAACCTGTTACATTGCAAAAGCAGTAAAAGCACACTCCGTTTCCAGAGGTAATAATTAGATGGTCTATTTATCCCTTTTAGGTCACTCGTGATTTTTTTGTCATCACATTCTTCAAAAAGCCAAAGTTCAACCATCCTAATTTGCGTAGCACCATGTTGTAACAAGTCAACTCTAACAATCTTCCAAGGGCAAGCCATCCTAATTTGGATCAGCACTAAATTATATACCTTTATGAATATACACACACAATGTGTACAGCGCCCTCCTTAATTATTGGCACCCATGGTTAAGATGTGTTCTTTAACCTCTAATAAATAAAAAATAAAAATAAAAAAATACAGGACCACAATGAAAAAAAACAGGAAAATCCAAACTTCAATTCAAGTGTTTTTTAATAAAATAAATAAAATCCCACAATAACAAATAATTCTTTCACATAAAATCATGTGAGCCACAATTATTAGCACCCCTGATGTTAATACTTTGTACAACCCCCTTTTGCCAACAAAATAGCACCTAATTTTCTCCTACAATGTTTCACAAGATGGAAAATACAGAAAAAGGGATCTTCGACCATTCCTCTTTGCACAGTCTCTCTAGCGCAGGGGTGTCAAACTCGTGCCATGGAGGGCCAAGACACTGCAGGTTTTCTTTCCAGCCAGTCACGAAAGCAGGTAATTTTAATGTTCAACACCTTGAGTTTGAGAGAAGGAGCTCATCAATTAAATCACCTGCTGAAGAAACTGGTTGGAGAGAAAACCTGCAGCGTCTCGGCCCTCCAGGGCACGAGTTTGACACGAGTGCTCTAGATCATCCAGCAACCTGGGTCCTGTCCTCTTCAGCTCTCTTCCCAGGTTTTCAATGAGGTTGAGGCCTGGGGCCTGAGATGGCAACGTTAGGAGCTTGATTTTGTGTCTGGTGAACCATATTTGTGTAGATTTGGCCACATGTTTAGGGCCATTATCTTGCTGAAAGACCGAGTGACAACCCATCTTCAGCTTTGAGCAGAGGCCACCAGATTTTGCTTTAAAATGTCCTGGTATTTCAAAGCCTTCATGATGCCATGCAACCTAACAAGGTTCCCAGGGCTCTTGGAAGAGAAACAGGCACACAGCATCACCGATCTCTCCCGATACTTCACAGTGGGCATGAGGTGCTTTTCTGCGTACTCCTCTTTTGCGTTACGCCAGACCCACTTAGAGTGTTTGTTGCCAAAAAGCTCTATCTTGGTCTCATCTGACCAAAGCGCACGGCCCCACTAGAAGCTTAGTGAACTCCACACGTTTACGTTTATGATTGGGAGTGAGAGAATGTTTTTTCCATGCATGCCTCCCAAACAGCTTCTTGGCATGTAGGTAGCGCCTGATAGTTGTTTTGGAGACTTTGTGACCCCAAAATGCTACCATTTGTTGCAATTCTTTATCAGTGAGCTTTGAAGCATTTTTTAGTTCTCTTACCATCCTCCCCACCACGCTTGGTGGCAAAATAAACTTGCGTCCTCGTCCAGGCTTGTTTACCACTGTTCCAGTGGTTTTAAACTTGTTAATGATTCCTCTGACAGTAGATATGGGCAGGTGCAGGTGAGTAGCTATTTTCTTGTAGCCATTGCCTGACTTGTGAAGGTTGACGCACATCTGCCTGACTTGAATGGTGTGTTCCTTTTTCTTTCCCATGTTGAAGAGTGGATTAGAGAAATTGCTTCTGTGTCACATCATACTTGTACCCCAAAGAAACAGGAAGTGATGAACTACCAATTAAATGTTCCTCGATACTCTGATCAACTTTGTAAACTCCTGTAGAAATGACAGAAATACTTCCATTACATTTATTTCCTAGGAATTATTAGGGGTGCCGATAATTGGGGGATAGGTCATTTTATTAAAATTTAATAAGTTATTTTATTATTTCGTAGTCTGGCTTTTTTTTATTTTCTTAAAATTCAGTTGAGAAGAAGGTTACTTTTTTCTCCAATTTTCAGTAAGGTCCTGTATTTTTTAGAAAAAAAAAATTACTAGAAGCTAAAGAACTAATCTTAACCAGGGGTGCCAATAATTATGGAGGGCGTGGTATGTTTATTAAAATTCATGACTCTTAGGGGAAAAATTGAGAAAGAGGGAAATAATTAAACAAAAACGGCTTATGCTGCACCACTGTGCATAGTTTTGTAGATTTTTTTGTTTGGTTTTAGCTTAAACTTGTTTCTTTGCAAAACTAACAATTAGCAATGAAAGCATCCTCCATTCCAGAGGTCATAATTAGATGCTTTATTTATCCCTTTTGGTTTGTTTTTGATTTATTAATCATCAGATCCAAGGTCAAACCATCCTAATTTGGACTAGCACCAAGTTGTACACCTTTATACATACACACACAATGTGTATGCTCAAATTTTGTCATCGAAACTCTTTCAATAAGAAATGAGAGGAAAAATAAAGTGACAAAAATTTTTAAAATTTAACGACTCATGCCGCACCAGTGCACATAATTTGTTTACATTTTTTTTGTGGTTTTAACCCAAACTTGTTTACTTGCAAAACCAGCAATTAGCAATGTAAGCGTCCTTCATTCCAGAGGTAATAATTTGATGCTTTATTAGGCCATTTTAGTTCACTCGTGATTTTTAATCATCAAAATTCTTCAAGGTCTACCCAAAAAAACGTTTTGTGGCTTTACCCCAAACTTGTTTCCTTGCAACACCAATAATGAGCAATGGAAGCATCCTGCATGTCAGAGGTAATAATTAGATGCTTTATTTATCCCTTTCAGTTGATTGTTGATTTACTAAGCATTGGAATCTTCCAAGGTCAAACTATTAGGATCAGCACCAAATTGTTTTTGTTTGTTATTTCCTTGCAAAACCAACAATTAGCAATGAAAGCACCATCCATTCCAGAGGGAATAATTAGATGCTTTATTTAGCCCTTTTAGTTCACTCGTGACTTTATTGATCATAGGAATCTTTCGAGTACAAACTATTCAAATTTGGATCAGCAACAAATTCTACAGCTGTATCCCTGCAGACATGATGTGTATGTTTGAATTTAGTCATTCAAATTCATGGACTATTCACTGAGAAAGTGGAGGTAAAAATAGCAAAAGTAAAACAACATTTCTGAATTGTGTAGATTTTCCTAGGGCTCGTGCATCAGCTTTTTTTTGTGGTTTTAGCCCAAACGCGTTTCCTTCCACAACCAATAATTAGCGATGAAAGCACCCTGCATTCTAGAGATAATAACGAGATGTTGTATTTAGCGCATTTAGTTATCTCGTGATTTTTTAATCATCGGTTTCTTTGAACCAAACCAAAGTTCAAACCATCTTATTTTGGATCAGAACCACATCGTAACAATAACAATGAAAGTGTCTTACACTGCACCAAATTGTACACCTTTATACAAGTACAAACACACGTGGATGCTTGAATTGTGTCTTTAAGATTCATGGATTATTCACGGAGGACAAGTGGTGTGGAAAATAGATGGATGGATTATTCACTGAGAAACTGAGGGAATAACTAAAGAAAGATAGAAATAATTTTTTTTTTAAATAAATGGCTTACTTCACACCGCTACACATAGTTTCGTTGATTTTTTTTTTCTCATGGTTTCAGCCCAAACTTGTCCAAAACCAACCATTAATAATGAACAAACGCTCCATGTCAGAGGTAATAGTTGCTTCATTTATCCCTTTCAGTCATTCTTGATTTACGAAACATTGGAATCTTCCAAGTCCAAACAATCCCAAATTGGATTAGCACCAATTTTTAAAAATACCTTTTATACCTTTATACTTACTCACATGATGTGTATATGCTTGAAAATTGTCATTAAGCATTACTAACTGAGAAACTGAAGGGGGGGAAAGAAAAAACAGGAAAAAAAGACTTACGCTACACCCATCCACTGAGTTTCAACTTTATAAATATCTTTGCCAGACCTAATAATTACAATATTACAGTCCACCCTCGCCACGTCACGGTTCGAATTGCATGACTTCACTCTATCTCGGCTGTCCAAAAATTATTTGAAAAATATTTACATTTTTAAAATAAATTCAAAAATGTATTAATTCATTATTTAATAAATCGTGCAGTCTTTGTGGCTGAATACGGCCTATTAGTCAAAAACATGCATATTGAAGAAAATGTTACATATTTATCCCTTTTAGTGAACACAGAGGGTAAAGGTGACTATAGGGGTGTTATTTAATGTCTAGAGAGCTCTGATAATGTTAAAAACTGTATTTAGAAGGATGTAAACAGGTTTTCTATAACCATGAAAATATTCCATTTGTAAATAAGGAATCCTACTCTGCGGAAATTCACTTATCACAGTCGGAACTGGACCCAATTAACTGCGATAAACAAGGAATTGTATCTTCTTGTAGAATTCAGTTGACACACCGCACAAGCATTTAGTATGATTAAAGGTATTATCCCTCGTTGGCTCCAAAGTCCTCTCGAGAGGGGTTGAACTTTATTCCACTCTGGCGTTGCCAGCAGTGAGAGGTGATGGGCAGGGGTGGCAGCACCTATACGTTGGCGTTTAAACCCGGTGAAGGAGAGGGCGGTTTCCCTCCACCTTTGGGTGGGGGGGGCGGGTCCTGACTGTTGTTTGCATTTCTGCGCCAAACAGCAGTTCAGAATACCCGCCCTTTTTGAAGTCTTTAAAGGGAGTACTGGAGAGTGCTTCCTCGGGGGATTCCCTTGTTCTGCTGGAGGACTCCAGTGCTCATGTTGGCAACGACAGTGACACCTGGAAAGACGTGATTGGGAGGAACAGCCCCTGATCTGAACCCGAGTGGTGTTTTGTTATTGGACTTCTGTGCTCGTCACAGATTGTCCATAATGAACACCATGTTCAAGCATAAGGGTGTCCACATGCACTTGGCACAAGGACACCCTGGTTTGATCACTGACTTTTCGGACTTGTGGCCACATATTTTGGACACTTGGGTGAAGAGAAGGGCGGAGCTGTCAACCGATCACAACCTGGTGGTGAGTTGACTCCGATGGTGGGGGAGGATGCCAGTCAGACCTGGCAGGCCCAAACGCATTGTGAGGATCTGCTGGGAACGTCTGGCAGAGTCCCCTGAGGCAGAAGGAGTTTGAACTCCCACCTTTGGGAGAGCTTTGACCATGTTCTGAGGGAGGCGGCAGACATTGTGTCCGAATGGGCTATGCTCCATGCCTCCATTGTCGAGGCAGCCAATCGGACCTGTGGTCGGTGCCTATTGTGGCAGTAATCCCAGAATCCGTTGGTGAACACCAGTGGTGAGGGATGCTGTCAAGCTGGAGGAGGAGTCCTATCGAGCATGGGTCTTTGGGACAGGCAGCTGATAGGTACCGGCAGGCCAAGCGGTCTGTGGCTCTGGCGGTCGCTGACGCAAAAACTCTGACATGGAAGGAGTTCAGAGAAGCCATGGAGAAGGACTTACGGGCGGCTTCGAAGAGATTCTGGACCACCATCCGTCGTCTCATGCGGGGGAAGCAGTGCACAATCAACACCGTGTATGGTGGGGCATCACTAGGTTCTGACTGACTAGACGTATTCTACATAAATTGGCTGTAATTCCTGAATGGCAAATGCCATATTTGTTAAATGAAAGCTGTAGTGGTGTATAAAGGCAAAATCATAATCATCATTATCCAAATGCTTTTAAAAGAATTTTTAAATGAAGTCCTTTAAGCAACTTATATTTTCTTTATTTTGGCCACAAAAAAAGTCATTACATTGCGGACTTTTATTGAATTTACATCCAGTAAAAAAATATATATACAGGAATTCACATGTGGGTTATATTTACATTTGTTTGGCAGTCATTGCCCATTATTTACAAAAAAATAAAAAATTAAAAAAAGCTTAAAACACTGAGGCAGAATTGTGCATACATAGTCTATTAACAGTAGTAAACCTGTAAAGCTAATGGAACAGAGTTGGAGGTGGTTGTCCTGGTGGTGGGGGGGGGGTTGCCATTGTATCACAGTGATTTTATTGTGGAGGTTGACTCTTGCCTCAGGTTCGTCGGTGCATTCCGTCCTCTTTCAAACTTCATCTTGAGTTCTGATATGGCTGCAGGGACGAGGGCATTGAAATTTAGTTCACAAATTAATGCATTAGTTTTTCCTTCTTTTGAGTGGCTATTTTATATGTAATACAGAGCATTGATTCAATCAACTAGGCAAGGTTTCTATATGACAATATTTTAATTGGCCTTGATACTTTTATAAATTGAGCCCTTTGAACTCATCATAACTAGATGACATGAAAGTGTGTACGTTGCTGCTGGGATTTTTTTTTTAGAGGAATGCAAGCATCAAGACTTTTGTTCCAAGCTGAGTTATTAATTTTGTGTATTATAACTTCACAGACGTGCTATGCCCACAGGTAATGCTTAAAATTAAGCTTTTTTGCATTTTAGTCTGTCCAGCGTATGTGCTTCAAATTTGGTAGCAATTGGGCAAAACCTCTTGGGCAAGTGTGCCTTTGAAGGACTCTTATAAAATAAATGGCATTAAACTGGCTGCTTCAAACTAAAACGGCAGACTTCCTGTATGTATGCATGATAGACATGCCTCCAAAATTTCATGTTTCACTCCAAGACAATACCAAGCAAGGCCAACACAATATCAAGACAGTTTTTTGAGGGGCGTCATGGGGGCATGAAAATTTTCAATAGGATGAACACGGCTGCTAAATTTTGGTGTTTCTGAGTTTTGAGAAAGAAACATCAATTTTAAGTATCTAACCCTAAGGATACAATTTAAAAAGTGCTATAATTTTCTTAAAAACACCACTGCAATCCATTGCAGAATGTCAATGTGTGTCACAGTATGGACATACTCTGGCCCATAGCACCCGTGTGGCTCCTCATCTTCAGCTCTTTTCCGTGTGTTGACCCGGCGATGGAGGCTTGGGAGGGCAGAAATTTGCGAAGTGCAGGAACTGGAGCCTTCACTGATTTCCCTGAAGCTTTCATTTCGGGCTCTATAGGGACAAAAAGGCAACTCATCAGAAAAAGTTCTGCAGATTTGTAGCAAATAGAAACACTCACAGCATGAAATGGAAAAATACGAGTGACTCACCTGGCAACTTGTTGGCAGTGGATTCTTTCTTCTCTGTTTAAAGAGTGACATCATTCAGTCAGTGACACGTACAAAAATGTGCAGTGGCAACAGTGGAATGACTGATACTCACCGCTATCATTCACATAGACGTTTTCTTCATCTTGACTCGGCACTCTTGGCAGTGCTGCGAAAACACAACATTGCCGTGATGTTATTATCATTATCCTGAATTGTCGCTTTGGGTGAACATACACGCCTACGCAACCACAACCAATCATCTTTCATGCCGCTGTCAGGCTAATGCTTTTATTTGTGCACATTTGTGTAGCATAGACTATATAGAAAAAAGTATTCTGACATGTGGCTGTTAATGGAAGTGAAAAGAGATATGCTCCTTATACATTCAGGAAAACCAACGGAACCCCACACGAGCAAGTACTTTGGCAACGGAGGCAAGGAAAAACTTACTCTAGAAAGTAGGGGCGCTCCGATCGATGGGCATTGGCCAATTTCCGCGAAAAATATGCATATGCCAATACTTGCTTTATAACGCCGATCACATTCGGCAATCAGCTCCGCCCCCATTGCAGCATCCAGCCTATAGCGACCATCTCCCGCCCACTTTCCCTTCACAGAGCCAAAACAAGCATGTCTGATGTATGGTGTCGTCGTGAGAGAGAGAGTTTTGCACACTGCAAAACTTATATCACTCTCACGAAATGCCACGAAAAATTTTGCCCCCGGGTGGCACGTTAAAAAGTTTTAGTTTGGTGTGGCATTTGGGGGGCGGGTACTTGGCAGGGTGTGGTGAGTTATCGTGGCTCGCGATGTGATCATCGATCGGGTGGTGGCTAGTGTAGCCAAAACGATGGACACTTGCCCGTGTGTGTGTGGCAGTCGGAGGTATAAGGCGGATAGCCCGAAAAGTGGTTGGGTTCCTCGGACTGCCTGGGGATCCTGCTGGAGCGCCATCAAGCTGATTCTCCTTAAATAAGGCGCCAGATCCTCTTACGTTTCACCAGTGGTTTTGAAAAAGTAAGTCAAATATGTTTTTGTCTAAATTTTGTAAAACCAGGGAGCCCCCCCATGACCACATGAGGCGCCTGCAAGCCTGCTTTTCTTTCAGGTTTTCAGTTAACAATGTGAGAACACTAGAAAGAAATGCATTATGAAATACAAAATGTGAGTTGTGGATGCCAGCAATTTATTAATGTTCTGGTAAAACAAGCATATTTGGTTTGTTTGGTTTGAAAATAAAATATGAAAATAAATGAGAAAAAAAAAACAAATTAGTAGCTCTTGGCCATTTTCATTTTGTAAAAGTAACTCTCACAAGAAAAAACATTGGTGACCCCTGATATAGCCAATTGTAAATTTTAAAAACTGAATCTATGTGTTCAGCATTGGCCGATTTCACTCATGGGCGATTGGCATCGGCAGCATAAAACCCTGATCGGAACATCCCTAGGGAATAATCACTGAGGGATTAAAGAATTTGTGTGTGTATGTGTGTGAAACAAAAATGCTGGCAATAAAACAAAAGACAGGTTTGACAATAGAAGAGTCTGTTTCGTCCGGCAAACAGTCAACATGTTTCACTAGTTTGTGTTTATTCCTGGCGCTGTACCTGGTTTGGTTGGTAAACTAGGCTGCATGACATCTGTGGAAGCGTCCCGCACAGTCCTCTCTCCATTTTCATTATCAAAGCAAATGTAAGCTGCAAAAGAAAAAAACATAAAGGTCATGACCAGAAGTGGAGTCAAAGCCACGAGATGCACACGTGTTGTACAGTATGTACATACAGATGTTCTGCTCATAGGTTTCCTCCCTGGATAGAGCGATCAGAGCGCCCTCTGTGGTGTCCATGAAGTACTTGATGATGTCAAATAGTGAAGCACAGGTGACCTGAACAGACAACAAGACTTCTTTTAGCACTGAAGGAGAGATAACCTTGACGGAAAATCTCATTTAATGTGCAACATAGGCCCTTTCACACAGCCCGTAAATGCCAGGATTGTCCACCTTTTTACTCTTCTGTATCAATGATACCAACATGGAGTGAAGAGGACAACTTCTCCTGCCGTGTTGTGTTGAAAGTCAACGTTGCTGCCCGACAACTGTTTTATAATTATCTGATTGTGAGATGTCGTCCCACTGTGTGCGCTACTATCCCACTTTACTACCTTCTGCATGAAAGTCAAATGCGGATAAACCCTGTATCTTCTCTTACGGATACAATTTTATGGCATCTCTGTGTTAAGGAGAGCAATTGTTTTGTGTGACATTCAGGCAGACAGTTTTATTTTTGCACAAGATGTAGCTGAGGTAAAATATACAAGCTATGTAGCGGCGGGACAAAATATCGATATGACTAAGTATTCTGTTACGGTACAGTTATGGTTTAATTCATTTCAGACATGCTTAACTGTGTTACATTGAAGTACACTTGCACAGTTCAACATGTCCGAAAAGGAGTATTTTACTTTTTTTTTTTTAAAGACTTATTTTAGAGTGTGTTAACCTTTTTTTTTTTTTTTTTTTACTCCACGGACATCACATCATTTCTTATGGAAACATTTGTTTAGTAGTTATAGCAACTTGGAAGTCAACCAGCGCCGTGGAACAAATTGTGTTTAACTTGGCCAAAAGTGCTTTCACTTTCCTGATACATTCCTGGCATGCTACACGCCACACCCCACACAATGCAGACCATTCAATCAATTAAAAGAGCGGCATCATGACAAGAATGCCATTCATCTTTCTACTCTGACCTCCAATACCCAACAATTAGGCACATTTGCTGATTAAACTCATGCAACGTTTCACATTTTCAAAAAATAAAAACAAAAAAAAAGCTCACAGGATTGTCCAAATCGATGGTGCAGCAGTCGTCGTGTTTGCTCACACGGTAATGTTTGTATATTGGCCTGAAAATGGAGAGAGACACCAGGTTAAAACACGAGAGGACAAACACATGTGCTGAGACATAATTGCCTTTCTATACTGTATGTGCAGCATTCATGTCACAAAATGTGTGCGCATTTTTCATATACAGTATGCACTTACAGTAGATAGTAAATCCCATGAGAGAATTTAAGAAAAGCATTAAAAACTAGTCTTGAAAAAGCTTTCTGCACTGAATGCTGTTTATCTGTATAAAATTACTACACTAAATTTAAAGTATGTATGTATATTTTATATAATGTAATAGTGTTATATTACATTTAATTTGTAATTTAATTACATTTGGATGTCAAAAAAAGAAAAAAATACAATTCAAATTAAATAATACAAAGCTATAACAAATTATAAATTAATTATATAAATTTGTATAATAGTAATTTTAATCTGTTTTTTTCATTTTGGATAAAATTATTTTTGAAATTAAAATATTTCTTTCTCTGGTTCAATGTCCAAAAAAATAAAATTCAATTAAATAATGTTCTCATCCACCAGTTACCATTAAATTGTGTTATGTAATGGCGTTATTAAGTACTATATATGCATTATTATTATTGTTTAAATTTGTTAGAATACTGGAGATGCTAACTTAGATTTTTCCATTTATCCAAATCCAATCAATTTAGAATTTTTGTTTTGTTTAGTTATTTTGTTTTTACCTTTGACCCAGACTGCAAACATATTAGTTGGATTGTTGTGTTCAAAAGGTGATGATATGACCTCGCACAGATGTGTGAACGTACAGCGTGTGTGCGTGTGTGTCTGTGTGTGCATGTACCCATTGAGTTCCTCTCTGGTGGTGATAGCGAAGGCGCTGCCATCCCTGCTGGGCCTCAGCACCATATTTCCTCTGCCGGCCTCTCGCTCAAGAAGAAGCTCCGCTTCCGTGCGAGACACTGGGTGGAAACAGCTGCGGGACAGATATTGAACACGGGCACATTATTCAAGTTCATTACATGTCAATGCATTCATGCATATTATCTAATGGCTCTTGTTTTTGGGACAGACTTGTCAGGTGTTGGCGTTCCTTCCAAAACTATCAGTACTACAGTATTTTATTTTAGGAGTGGCACAGCACAAAGGACAGACTAGTAGTGTTAAGTGCTTGTATGCTAATACCTCCTGTCGTGGAAAAAAAGATTAGACCACGCTTGTTTCTTCAGTTTCTTGTTCATTCCACACAAATGTACCGGAAACCTTTAGTTGTACCAGGCATTAAAACGGATCAATAAACTGAAGAAACAAGGGTGGTCGAATAATTTTTTCCATAAATGGCAAAAATATGAATTTGTCTTTAATACTCACTCTGGCATGTCTACTTTGGGTTCACCACTCGGGCTGGGAGAACATTGGTGGATAGTTTTCAGTCTTTCTTTCTCCTTTTTCACAACCTCTTCCAGCATGAGCATTTGTCCCGGCAGCAGGTTGAGAGAGGAAGACACTGACAGCTACACACACAAACAACAACTTCATGTTAAATATTTAACTTCACGTTAAATATGGAATGGAATCAATTTATGTAGGTTTATACAGTGGAAGCTCTAAGGCCGAACGCGATCCATTTAGTGGCGCTTGTTGACTTCCAAGTTGTTCTCATTTCAAAACAATCACTGGAAATAATGTAAAGTCAATTTGGTCGAGGCTATCGCCATCATAAAACTTTGACATGTGATGTCAGCCACTGTATACTAAAATTCAAATTAAGTAAAACTACTGGAAACATGGCGGAGAGGGAACAGCAAAGTTTAATACTACTTGAGTAATACTCTCAACCTAGTGGCGCTTTATAGGTATTGCAGGAATGAACACAGGTTGGGTAAGTGTTTTTAGGTTACGTTATGTTGCATTACCGAAATTTAAATGAAATTGATATGTAATTATTAAATAGTATTGCTAATATTGTACTGAGCACCCAGAACCTTTCATATTTTGCAGCAAGTTTTTCTGATTATCATCACACTTTTTCTCTTTGCCATCACTTTTGTGGTGGCATCACTGAACTGATGTCACGCCTGATCATAATGCTTTGTTGGCATATTTTTCCGGACATTTTGGACCAATGTTTCACTTTGGAGTTTCCACTGCGCATGAATGCTAGAGAAGTGAAGTGAGTTGGAAAGCAAACCTCAGCCACAGATTGAATGAGGCCTTTCCAAAGCTCCCGAGCCTCTGCATTTGGAGCCTGTGGGGAAAAAAAAGCAAAAAATGATCCATACTGTATTACTTGCATATACTGTCAATGTACTCCTCTGCTACTGAACCACTGCACACAAAAGGGTGATAATTTGCCAAAACATGCACCCTTACTTTGTTGTCTGTGCTGTTATTAAACCTCAAAGTCACACTGACTTTAAATTTCTCACACAGGTCAATAAGCTTTATAAACACCCACTGTAACTTTAGGGGGGGTTAGCCGAATCACCACCAAAACTGGTAAACACCATTAGGTGACTTACAAGTACATGTCAGTAAAATTAGAGCAAAATTGGTTGAAAATCATAGCCGTCATCAAGCTAGACGTCTTTGCATGGGCACGGGGGGGGGGGGGGGGGGGGGACTAAATGGCCATAAGTCATTGACCATTTGCTTAGTGATTATAAAACTGAGGCTATCTGTATTAATTGTATGCCAGCGTGTCCTATTTTTTTTTCTCACATGACTGTATATGTTCATACGCATCTTCAAATATGCCCTTACAGAAAATCCAATGTTGTTGTCCTTGGTCAGGAGGTTCAGTCTGGCTACATCCAGGTTACAATCCACTGTGCTGTCGTCTGCGATTACAATCGGCCCGCTGAGATCCAGTTTTTCAATGTACTGTTCAAACATACACACATAGACAGTCAAGCTGTATTGTAGCCATACGGTCTCCCAGCCAACATGTCAAATGCCAACACTTTTCACTTACCTCGGTTTCTCTCTTGTCGTTGAAGAAGAAAAGTGTGTTGCCGCACAGGCGCGTCCACAGTTTGCGAGCTTTCTACACACAAACGCACACAGGAAGGATATTGTTTTACTATATAGATGAGATAGACATACAGTACAGATCAGGGTATGAATCCTTTTTCAGCTTTACAATGCAGTATATACTGTATACTGGTAATGTATACTGGTAGTGTGTTAAGGTGCTGTACTTTTTTGTTTAACCAGTAAAACATATTTCCTCCCATTGAAATAATTCTGAGTTTTGGTTTTATTGTATGTTATTGTTGTTAATTGATTTGGTTGTGACGAGTTTAGACTGCAGACTCTTTGATGGCCTCCAGGTGCAGTAAGCTACTGGGGACTGTCAGAAAATACACATTCTTTTTAATCACTGCTAAAATCTCAAAAAGACACGAAGAATTGTTTACAGCTTACAGCCTACGCACAAGACAAGACGGGCGGACAGTTTTCAAGA
The DNA here is from genome assembly GCF_027744805.1 of Dunckerocampus dactyliophorus. Taxonomy (NCBI): domain Eukaryota; kingdom Metazoa; phylum Chordata; class Actinopteri; order Syngnathiformes; family Syngnathidae; genus Dunckerocampus; species Dunckerocampus dactyliophorus. Next base: position 15,608,339 of record NC_072828.1, read on the forward strand.
CTTTATCATGAGAAACTGCAGCTGTAGCTCCGCCCACTCCAGGCTATGATAAACCTGTTGGTCTGGTGGGTTTATAAGACTGCCATAATTACAGTAAGTACAGTATACTTATGCTTTCGTGCTATATTTTAAAGTATACACAGATACTGCGTAGACCATTCAGTGATGCTGGTTGAGTGCCAAGGTGCTCTAATTTCAAACCATTTTTCCCATAGGAGCTTTACATGATGTTAAGAGAAGTAATTTGTTCAAAGCTCCAACTGTCGCCAATATAAAAACTTTATTAACTGTACAAGCAGTGTTTTAAGCAGCATTTTAACATTCTTAACTGCCGTACAGGCATAAAAGTAAATAAACGACAAAATAAAGCTCAAGTAAAGTAAAACTAGTACTTGCAAAGTAATAGAGCGGGAAGGTGTTTGCAGAGTCATACTGTCACCTTATGGTGTTCTATAGATACTGTTAGAAATAATAATACAGTAGTAAATGACTCTCGGCAGGCAGAGGCAGCACTATACTGTTGAAGTAATTGTACATTATTAGTTGCAAAGTTAGGGAAAAGGATGTTGACAAGGTTATTTGATTATTTCCATGCTTAGCCATCATTAGCCATTATGCTTTGAACTCCATGCTATTTGCCTGGTAAAATTAATTCGTTTTTTGTATGTAATTACCTAATTGTATTGCTCATATTGTTACTGAGCAGCCTGACACTCTCCTATGTCGCAATTTCTGGTTCTGTGGTTGTTATCACACTTTTCCTCTATGCCATCACTGGTACCCTTCTGTGGGGGCATCACAAAAGCCAAAATAAAAAGCAGTCCTGAGCTGAAGTGTCTGACATCACACATGAAGGTTTGACGTGCTGGTTTAGTTTGACTTTTGAGGCATATTTTTTCCTGAAAGCTTGAATTCACAACTTGTAGCACATTTGGGGCGTTCAATTTTGACTACAAAATATCATTATTATAGAGTGAAAAAGGATGCAAAAAGTTTTTAGTTCCGTTTTTAGTTAAGATAAGCAAAAATACACTTGTCAATATCCGTAAGGATTTGTGGCTTACAAATCCTTATATACAACTTATAAGAAATAAATCACATGATGTATGTATTTAAATTACAACCAGTATATGTGTATAAAATATTTTTTTTGCAAGTTTGTGATGGATTATAGTGACTGAAACTTTAGAGTGTTAACCCATTAGTCATGCCTGTGTTTGTATGGCCAATGTAAACATTTCCTGGAGAGATAGCACATCTTAACCCTGACCTCCATTTCATGACCATAAAGCATTGCTTTCTCAGTGTTACCAATATTTCCATACAGTGTTCCTACGTTTACATACTGCTACACTAGACTTCATTAAGAATAAACATTCACAAAAATTTGTGATGAGGAGTGGGCAGTCTCCGATGCATGGGCTATACTGTATGTAGCTCAGGAGAACATTTGATCTGGTCTGCCATGGATGTTATACAAAGCCCTCAAAAAACATTTAACCACAAATGCTCATTATATATTATAATAAACATACTATATGTTCAATCATTGTATTATATAAGGCGGTTTTCAATAAAATACTGCAAAAGCCCTACCTTATCTTTAAATGACCTCTTCTCCAGGTATCCCTCATAGTAACAGTGTGGTAGCTGGCTCATGTTTCGCACTTGTCGCTTGTTCATCATGAAGTCTTTCCTTCAAGATCAAAATTCTAAATCAACAAAAACAAAGACGAGACAAACTCTTCATCAGGGCTGTCAATACAGCCACATGTTCACCTTGATCCAACTAAAGGCCCGGGACAGAAGTGAAGTTGAGATATAGTTTGGTCTCTGTCAATGATTGGTCGACATAACCGTGGTTTGATTTTTTTTTTTTTTTTACAAGCAAGACTTCCCATCAGCTCTTTCACAAGCGTGGAAATCACCTGACTGTGACCAAAAAGTTTAAAAACAGGTGGAACTAGTCGTACTGGTGCTCGGTTTTCATCTGAGTTGTTTCTAGTTTGACTGCAACATGCATCCAACAAAAATAACAATGCAAAAGAGAACAAGTGTTTCATTTGGCTGCTAATAAGGCCGCTAACATTTGTGTCACATTTAGCTTGGGGTCCTTTTCAACACACGTTTGACACAAAATATAGACACACAAGCAGTGACAGTCCGACAGTGATGAGGCTCAATTGTTAGAAATAATAATCATCTTGTTAACAATTTTTAAGAATTATATACCAGTTTTATTCACACCTCCACATGCGATGCCCTTCATTTTTTGACCCAAATTTGTGATGTTACGGCTAAAAGTAATACATGATTAATAACTTGTCATTACCCATGATTTTTCCCAAAATAAATAAAATCTTAACACGTGTAAACATATTATTTAGTTACAACGGTTTCATATTTAGGCCTCTTAACCACCGCAAACTAAATTGTAATTGTATATGTTGACAAAAATCATATAGCTGATATGTTTAGCTTGGAAGAACACAGTTGGACTCAAACAGTGTACTAAAAACGCGACAGGACGAGTGCCATTTTGTATGCTAACCGTAAAATGTATGTAAATCAAGGCAAAATTTTGGTGTACATTTCCATTGTTAACAGAAAAGCACACAAACTGTGGAGTAGGCTAACTGATAATCCACTGTAAATGTCTTACTTTCCACTCCTAAACCTAGTCTGAACTTAACCTAACCTAAACATAACCATAACAAAAACAAAAAAACAAAACCTTCAAAAGGGTCACCACTTAAGTCAATTTACATCCATCCATCCATCTGTTTTCTATGCCGCTTATCCTCATTAGGGTGTTGCAGATATATATTTTCAGGTATCATCTTCTGCATAGACAACAGAGTTTGACAGTTAAGCTGCGATATGTTAATTTTCACCTTGAAGAAGAAGCTGGTAGTGAAGGCATACTTGCAGCAGCATAACCAGTTAGGTACCAAATATGGGCTGAAGGTCCCAGAATCAAGTTGGCAGACACCACGTTTCACCGCAGCCACCCATTTGAGAACAACCAGGCCAATATCCTGTGGGACTTCCAGATTCAGACTGACAAACTGGTGATGGTCAACCAGCCTGACAGTGGTAGCTAAAGATCAGAAGACATCATCGGCGATAGGTGTAACAGTCACCATTGAAGGCAACATCAGAAAAACGGAACACAAAAACCAGAAGAAATGGAATCTGTGGGAGAGAAGATGTGGGGTCAGAAGGCAACAGTGGTGCCAGCAGTGATCAGGACACCCTAGGGTGGGTGGATGACTCCGGAATAACATCTGACACCTCCGTCCAGAGGAGCACAATACTGGTAACCCTTAAGCTCCCAGGCCTCTGGTAGAGAACCCGAGTTTGAGGGAGATACTGCCCAGGTAGGTGACAAAACAATGTTTATTTGTAATAAATATGTACATACTGCATATGTAATCCACCACTGCTTCAAAGACATAGCTGAAAGTATAACAAGATAGATACTTTATCTCAAGATAGATTTTTAAAAATTATTAAAAAAAAAAATCCAGTGAAGAATTCAATACAATGTAATTCAATAATACTTAAAAGTACTCATCTTTGTGCTATTACCAAATGTAACACGTTTTTGGTTGGTTACATAACTTCCGCTTTCGATGTGGCGCCTGAGACGTGACGTCACCGAATGTTACCGGCCACTGAGGAAGCTAAGCTAGCTGCGTCTTTTATTTACATCAAGTGCTCGTCTAACACAACGAAGAGGTGACTGTTGTGAGGCAAACGATGGGAAACAGAGACGATGAATATGATTTCTTGTTTAAAGGTAAACGGGCACAGACAAAACTAATTGTGTTATATATTACTAGCTGAGCTTCAGCAGCTGGTGGTGACAGTTTTCTTTTACATCGTCGTGTCGTTAATGTCAAACATGTCATCTTGTATTTACATCATGCTCGCGGCCTTTGAAGATATTCAGTCCTCTTATTTGTCTAGAAGTACTGTCTGTTGCTCACGTTTGTGTATTTGACAGAGGATGCTGTGATTTAGCTCTGGAAGCTAACTAATCGTGGACTACACAGACTCCAAATCACACAGTCGCTGCATTTTTGAAGGGACTGTATGCAACTTACGTTTAATTAGATATTTATTTAATTAAATATTAGACCACCACCGTAGGCTAGCATGTGTTACCAAAAGTGGTTTAAGAGAACAAATTGTTAAAAAAGTATATAATTTTTCACAATTAGAACAGAATGCCTTTTATTGTCACTATACACACGGACAATGAGATTTAAAATGGCACCTTCTTAGGTGCAGACATGTATGTGAAATATAAAAAATGTAAATATATTCACAACGAAGAACAGAATAATAGTGTAGAAAGATAAAAGGATAAAGTGATATGTTGAGTAATGCGTAGTGATATGTTATTGCATAGTGCACAGTATTTCACTTGTATTTGTTATTTGATGTTGCACATTAGGTGGATAGAGGGCAGATTGGGAGTGAGGAGGGCTGACTGTTGAATTACAAATGAAACTGCATGAAATTGTTATACCTTTTTGTTGGGACCGAATAAAATAACTGGAGTTCAGGGCTGTCACTCACCGCTGTCTCATACACATACATGTGCATAGTGCGTTCACATACACAAAAGCAGTTTCAGAGAAGCGACTGACAATTTGGAGTCATTGTGTGGTTATGATATACCAGGGGTCGGCCACCCGCTGGTCCGGAGCCCCATGTGTCTCTTCAACCTCCATGCTGTGGCTCCCTTTGCAGACCTTGAATATTTTTTTTAACACTCGAGTGGGGAAAATATGCATTTTTGAAAAGAGCTAAAAATATCTGTCTGCAAGGCCGTGAATGCATCCTGGCTGAGTTCTTACTGGTGATTGGATGAGCAAGGGAAAGGGAAGGGGAGCCAGTGTGTGCCAGCCTGCGATTGGTGTGACACGACAGAGACATCTTTCCCCCTCGCGGTAAGCTAACCATGACTATATCACAAAATGGAAACATCTCAGAAGAAAATAGAGTGTGATTCTGATTAATGGACAAGGCAGGGCTGTGTAAGGAGGAAGGAAAAACATGAGCAATCTGTTCTTACTTTACCAAAACACATATGATGGCCAGCACCACCCAAGTTTCTTATCACACTGGTTCAGCGACAGAACCGGGTCAACTCTTTCACCTGTGTGCTTGATATGTGACGAGAAATTAGCAAACAACAAAAGATGTTGAAAGGCCGATTTAAAAACAAGCGCTCAACATTTTTTGAAAAGTAGTCATTTATATCAAAGTAGGCCTACAGTATAATGGTGGTCATCCCCGTAGTCCAGCCTTGCACATGATTGTCTCAAACCGGCAACCACATATGTCCACTTTTAAGTCCAGCACCATTAGCCAGCGAGATAAAAAGAACAGGCTGTCAATGCACTCTGCTGTCAATGAACCCGATGCGTACAGTCCCTTTAATGCAATGCACAATGCGAAAGTACCTTTAAGTATGTACTTAACAGCAAGAATTAGGATGACATATTGCTTTGGCAATAGGACACTTGTGTAAGTTCCCAGTGATGACTTTTGCAGTCCAAATCTGTTGCCTCAGGCAATAAATAGGCTGGAAATGCCTGTTGAGTTTGCCTGGCACGTAATGTCGACTTTCTACGTATTTCCTGTTGGTACACAAGATTTAAAAATAGATCTACTAAAGCTATCTCATTTTAACAGTGATTTGAACAGTCACTGCAAGTCCATTGTGAAATTTCTAGTCAGAGAATTTTTTTTTACATTTCAGTGTGCAGCGTCTGTCTCAAAGCTGTATGTAAATCCTTTATCGTCCATTTGGCCAACCATTGCTGAGCCCACCCTGGATTCCTTTGGCATCTTTAGACCCCCAGATCCCCTGAACTCTACTGGCATCCTGGACCCTGGACTCTTTAAATTATATACAATGTATAATATATAATATTTAAGGAGATGGGCAATATGGCCTAAAGTCCATATTGCGATATACAGTGTAGCCTCTTGCAATAACGATATATATCACAACATATTCTTAGGCATATAAACTATAATGTAACCATTTCAGATGACATAGGTCCGAAGGAAAGTCAAACTGTTAAAAATAATGTCTTAAAGAAACAGTATGTAGATTTTGCAAACTATTCCTCCAACCAGCACTACAACCAGCTAGTTGTAATCAATGATTGTAAGATAACAGCCAAGATAACCAGAACAAGAAAAAGTGGTGTATTGGTAATCAAGGTGAATACTTCAAATAAAGAAATGCATTCAAGTGTAGTGTACAGATACTTTAAAAACTTACATACTGTAAAAATGTGCAAAACAGTGCAGAAGGTCCATCCATCCATCTTCTATGCTGCTTATCCTCACTAGGGTCGCGGGTATGCTGGAGTCTATCCCAGCTGACCTAGGGTGAGAGGCGGGGTACACTCTGGACTGGTTGCCAGCCAATCGCAGGGCACATATAGACAAACAACCATTCACATTCAACCTATGGACAATTTAGAGTCAGCAATTAACCGAACATGCATGTTTTTGGAATGTGGGAGGAAACCGGAGTACCCGGAGAAAACCCACACACGCACGGGGAGAACATGCAAACTCCACACAGAGATGCCGAACGGAGATTCAAACCCAGATCTTCCCGATCTCCTGACTGTGTGGCCATCATACTAACCACTAGGCCACCGTGCGGCCCAGTACAGATGATGATACATTTAATTTATTTTTGTTTAAATTACAAAAGATGCAAAGAACACAACGTCTCAGGTGGCATTCCTTGTATTAAACAACATGTTTCGTTCTGATGTTTTACAACAAATTCGTATTAAAAAGTCGTATTACCGCTCTTTGACAGAATTGTTGCCCCACATACAGTACAGTATGATCGGATGGCTTAAATCTGAACCAAGTCCTTTTTTCACCAGCTCCTCCTGTTTGCTTTCAGCCTTGTTTACCTCTTACACTGATGATGCATTGCAGCCTGTTGCAACTTGTTGCTCTCAATTTTACAGGTCGGGGCTAGACTGCATCACCTATGCATTATCACTCTCCTGCAAAAGAATTAAAATCCCTATCATAGGCCAAATTTTATAATATATTCTAAATCATCTACGCCTCCCCGATGTCCTCTGGCACCCCTTCCCCCAGAACATATTTGAAAATAAATTGTTTTTGACTTGAACATAACTGACATTGGCTTATCAGGTTGAAATATAAAATCTTTATTTGTCTCAAGCTACTTCGCCTCCCATTACGTACGCTTTAAAGGTTTCATACACAGATTGTGTATGGAAAGTGTGTGCAGTAATACAGCTGTTGTACGTAGGGCTTGACTGTCTAACTAGTTTGTGATGACTCATACCATCAACGCAGAAACAGGTGTGTCAGACTCTCCACTGGGTAACTTTTTTCCCCCAACATTATGATTCATGAAATGTGTGGTCTGATTTTCTTCTTTTTTTTCTTTGCAGTTGTGCTTATAGGAGACTCTGGGGTGGGGAAGAGTAACCTCCTGTCCCGTTTTACGAGAAATGAGTTCAACCTGGAGAGCAAGAGCACCATTGGGGTGGAGTTTGCCACCCGCAGTTTGCAGGTGGATAGCAAGACCATCAAGGCTCAGATTTGGGACACAGCCGGACAGGAGCGCTACAGAGCCATCACCTCAGCGTAAGTATGTCATGCATCACCTCGTGTGCAATGTTTTGGGGCAAAAAAATAAAAAAGTGCATATCGCCATCAGGTATTACCGCGGTGCAGTCGGGGCTCTGTTGGTGTACGACATTGCCAAACACCTGACGTACGAGAATGTGGAGCGCTGGTTGAAGGAGCTGAGGGATCACGCTGACAACAACATTGTAATAATGCTGGTCGGCAACAAAAGCGACCTACGACACTTGAGAGCCGTGCCCACTGATGAGGCTCGAGCTTTTGCAGGTAACACCCCTCAAAAAGACACAGTTACAGACATAAGTGTTCCGATTTTGAGGCAAGGATGCTGATTCAGTACAACTCCCGACACAGAGCCTCACCTGCTTTAGTGACCGGCTGGAAAGAAAACCTGTAGTGTCTCGGCCCTCCATGGCACGGGTTTGACACCCCTGATCTAGACTATTGGGCTAGGAATCTTAGAGTACTTAACGATGCAATACAATGCGATTTGCAATACAGTAATCCCTCATTTACCATGGTTAATTGGTTCCAGATCTGACCGCAATAAGTGAAGTAGGAGTCCTTATTTATAAATCAAATATTTTTGTAGTTAGAGCATAGAATACCTGTTTGCGACCTTCTACACGTGGGTTTTAACATTATTAGAGCTCTCTAGACATACAATAGCGCCCCTACAGCCACCTTTACACTCATATTACTCAATATAATAGATATAATCTGAGAAAATAAGCCATTTAAGACACAAGTAAGACTTGTGCTCTTGTGTGTTTCAATAAATGTCTTCCGGACGCGGACGTGTGGACAGGAAGTGACTTCGCGGATTCAGAGTTGAGATTTAGCAGCAGTACAGCCACCACAGTGGCCGGTATGATGATGATGATGATGATGATGATGATGATGATGATGATGATGATGATGATGATTGTGCCTGTTGTGAGATAAAGCCAACCCCCAATAATCAAGTCTGGTGCGTGTTACCAGTGACACCTAGTGGCCAGTGTAGAATACGCAAAGTTCTTTAATCTCTTAAATCGTATTAGTATCTTAGTTTATTTAGTCACTTTTATGCTTGAAAATGCTCTATTTCGGCCCAACATATGTGAAAATGGCTTAGTATGCATTTTTTACTATTATTATTATTATTTTAAAAAAATTTTTTAAATGCAATACAAGTGAGGGTGTGATGTTCAAACCGCGAAGGGGTGAGGGACAGCTGTACATGGCTCAAGATCACGATAATATCTCTTAAAAAGGTTCAATATCAAAACTGCAGATTCTGCAGAAGACTCCCAGAAATTGCCTTTGTCTTCCGACATTCTGATTGAATTTACAAGTGGCCCGGATTGTGATGTTTTTGTGTGGATATAAAATACTGTAGTTGTGCCAGGATGTTGAAAGGATGATGAAAATCAACAATCTCCCTTTTTTTTTTTCCATCCTCGTGCTCATCCAATCACCACTTAGGTCTTAGCCTGAACACATTTACGGCCTCACAGACAGTTGGAAATTAGAACTCTAAGGCAGGCATGGAATAACACAAACATAGATCTTTTCAAAAATGCACATTTTCCCCGTCCAACCAGACGAAAGGTGTTAAAAAAAAAAGTCAATATAAAAGCACATTCAATGGCTCTCATGCGTATTTTGTTGAATCAGAAGCCTGAAAAAGCAACCACAACTGACTTGCTCATGCATTATAACGCCTCTGTTCATCAACATAGTGAGATATTAAATGTACAATGAACCCTGCCAGGATTTTACGATGTTACGATATCACCATTTGATGCCAATCCAACCCTTCTTTTCCACAGTTTATTACAGCACAGTTTCTCTTGATTGAGCCAAGGTACACATCTTACATAAATCTCAGGGCATGGTGCCAAACAAAAACGTTAATCATGCACTTTCTGCCATCTGGTGGAAGAGCATTTAATTGTTCTGTCTGTTACTATACGCCACTGCCACTGGCATAAATAGATAGATGAGCAAAACATCCATTATTTATAGGGGGTGTCACGAGACGCTTAACTCACGAGACGAGATTGGGTCCACGAGATTTTAACATTAATTTTAGGAAAAGCACAATGAAGAAATATGACTGGACAAACACGTTTGTTTTATTTAACTAGTCCCAAAACAATGCAGGTGCGTTGAAATGTTTATTAAAGGGATATTGTTATCAGCATTTTTTAGACAAAATAAACCACTAATGTTATGACAATATATATATAATAATAATAATAATAGTGATATATTAGAATAATGCAATTTTTCCTTCAATTTGTCATCTTTCACTCTGTAAAGTTGTGGAGTTGCCGTTTACGACGTGTATTTTCTCACAGGCAATTCCTACTGTCTATAAAACGTTTGCAGCATTCTTGATATGCTGGCTGTTCAACCGTGCTAAAGAGCAGCACTTTCTTTTGCGATGCTGTCTGTGAACACACACTTAATTCCATCCAGGTGCTGAAACCAATGCACAGACTGAACTCTCTTACTGCCTGTTTGGAGGTGAAAGACAAGGATAAGGATAACAGACATGCCTCTGTTAGCGGCACCAGACCAAGGGAAAACTGGACCAGTAGCGAAGGTTACATAGGCTAGTGAGCACTGTGTAGCCAATAAAAGTGACTGTGAAACAATTGAGAGGGATCCAAAGTTAGCGGTTTCTTATGATTGAGCTTGTTTATTGATCAGCGGTGCATGGCTAAAGCTAACTGCTCCGTTCTCGGGACTGAATCACTCAGCACCATGACGCACCCTCGTCTGGCGTGAACATGTCATTACACTGTCAAAATGAAGAGTGCTGTACACTGAAAATAGTGGTTAGTAAGGTTTAGTTACGAACAACCATTGTGCATGTAGCGTTTCCAACCTCCTACACATGCACATGGCAATATATGGAGGCTGGCAAAATGATCACATTCCTTTTCATTTGTGATTCATTTATTATCGTGAGGCAGTTTTTTTTCTGAACGAGAAATCTCGTCACATTTTGATCTCGTGATCGTGACCCCCCCCCCCCCCCCCCCCCCCCCCCCACCCCTTATTATTTGTAATAAATAATCATTTTGAAAATGTGATACATTTCTGCAGCACACCGGATCTCTTGCGGCACATAAGGGGCTGGGAATCACTGTATTACAGTATATCTGAAAAGACAATACTACAGAAATGAAACTTTGTAGTAGTAGTCTGTGTACAGCTTGTATCTACAGTACGCCCCTTGAGAGAATTTGATTTGACACAATTTTAGTTGTCTTCAGTATAAACAAACTTTACATTTTTGTTCTCATGTAAAAGCTGTGAAAACATTTTCAGTGTGCATACTTGGCTCTTTTTGTGGCTGAATAAAGCATTGTTGCTTTTACACGATCTTTCTGTTTACCTTGTTTAGATGCTTAGAGAACAAGTTCTCATGTTGTTCATATTCAGTTGTATTTTCTATTTTAATGCTGCAGCAATCTCCAAAAAAGAGGCCTACTGTGTTGTCTTGTAGAAAAGCCTGAGTGAACTCATTGTGAAATGTTACTCCCCATCAGAGAAGAACACACTGTCATTCATTGAGACGTCAGCGTTGGACTCGACAAATGTAGAAGAGGCCTTCAAGAGTATTTTAACAGGTGGGAGGAGCTTCACACAAAAAAAAATGGAAATTGAATTATGCTTTTCCAGGCTAAAACTGTCACCATTGTATAACCTTATAACCAATATTTCAAGTAGCATTTTAACATTCTTAGCTGTCATACAGGTATAAACATAAGCTTATATACTACTGTTCATGTGTTCATGTGTTCATGTGTGTGCGTCTGACCTTTTGTTTTTGCTGGGGTGGGGTCACTGTAGAAATCTATCGCATCGTGTCACAGAAGCAGATAGCCGACAGGTGCACGCAGGACTCTCCCAGCAACAACGTCGTGGACATCAACGTCCCACCAACCACTGACGGCCACAAGAGCAACAAAATGCAGTGCTGCCTCAGTGTGTGACCTTCCCTCCTCTCCTCCTCTATCCCGACCTCACCTCAGTTAAGCACTTTCTCCTTCTCTGCTCACTCTCTCACACTCCTGCCATCAAACACGTGTACAGCAACTTTTTGTGTTGGAGAATGTGAAAGGCGTTGACTTAAGATAGTCAAGGAGCATTTCAATGCTGACCACTAGATGGTGCTGGCAAAGAATCTAACGGAGTCGCTTCCCAGTGATTAGTATTATGTTGAAATCAGTGTGTATTTATTGAAGAACTGTTGATGAGAGTTGTCATCGTTGTTGTCGATATAAAGACTGATTATGTTTACAATAAAATGCTCTACAAAGCCATCACAGCCTGTGCAATGTGCAGATGTTATTCAAATAGAAGAGCTTAAACAATCACCAGTAAAGGTGGGATTTTTCTTTATTGCAGTACACTGTAGAACCTAACCACTGACTTTTACTCTGAAGTGCGTTTGCTTGAGTAGATTTTGTATTATTATTTTTTACCTGTACTTACTTACTTTTACTTGCAATGAAGTACCGTAATAGTTCAACAAAGCAAAAGCAACTTTACTTGCACTTGAGTAAACTATTCCAGTACTCTCTGGTATCTCTGCTAGCTTGGTTAGCTATATTTTTATGGCCATACATGTATGTCACACATTATATGAACACACGCATCATTGCTGAGCTCACACAAGTGTACTTAAGAAGATACAAGGTGATGGCCTACCTGCTTGACACACCATCGTTAACGCCATGCCTCCCTTGTTTATCGCGGTCAATTAGCTCCAGACCCGATCGCGATAACTGAATTTCCAAAGTAGTGAGAGCATAGAAAACCTCTTTATGACTTTCTAAATACAATCGTTAGCAATATTAGAGCCCTGTACACATGACATATCACTCCTGTAGTCACCTTTACACTCCTATTAGTCTTTGTTCACACCACACTGGTCATGCACAGGCTACCAGATCACATGGTCACATGGCTTTAACCATTAGCAAGATAGCGAGCTAACTACACGTAGTTAGCCTCCAATATATTGACTGTGTTCTAAACTTAAAGTGTTTAAAATGGAGAGGGGAAGAAGGACAAACAAGCCAAAAACGTCTCCTCCCATTCTTTCTACTCTTATCATGTCAGACATGCCATGGCTGACTCCATGCAGTGATAGTAATAGAATGTCATGTCTCAATAATGAAACATTGCTGCCGCCTAGTGGCCAGAATATGCCATAGTCAACCACAGCACAGCGATCATGTATTCATTTTAGATAAAACGCGATAGAGTGAGGGAGCGATAGCCGAACTGCGATATTGTTAGGGACGACGGTGCATCGCCTGGCAAGGGGTGTACAAAGTGCGGCTGAGGGGCTATTTGTGGCCCACGGCACATTGTAGAAATAATATTAAACCAAAAAAAACATCAAAAATGGGAAAAATCAAGCAAGAAGGTAAACTGTAAAGAGAAGCTGAAATGCTGATACTAATAACTAATAAAACAAAGCTCTGTCTGTGTACACTTCTGACCAGTTAAGACCAGTTGAAAAATTGCTAGAATTAGCATTTTGCACATTTGGATCTTAATGAGGTTTTAAGTAGAGCTACAACATGCAAAAGAAAGAAGGGGGAGTGAGACAAAAAGCACTTTGAAAAAGTAATTTATTGAAAACAACAATTAAAGGAAAAGGCTGTTTATCAGCTGATCAAAAGTTTAAGACGATCCCTCAAAAAAGAACAAAAAACTCTCCAAACCAGAACAAAAAATGTTCTCAGTAGCACTCAGTAATGAGTAGCTCCACCGTTCTTGTTAATCACTTCAAACATTGGTTTGGGCATGCTTGATGCGAAAACAGTTCTAAAATGGTGATAACACCGAAGGAGGGCAACATAGATGACACTTGATTCCATCCTTTTGGGGATTAAAGCCTCTTGATGTGACAAACAGTAAACACACGGATAAACAAACCACTCATAAGCTTGTGAGGCAGATGAGCGCCCGTCCATCCCCCAACTCGGCCCCTTTCAATGCTGAGGAGTTCAAAACAAAAACACACAACCATTAAAGGGTATTTTGTGGGGCGCCAAGCGCTTTAGTAGAAACTGACAAACAATATCACATGTTCTTTTCTGGCAGTTGACGCAGGCTTGTTTTTATTTCAGCATTTGTTGTAACAACTCTTATGACAAATATAACGACAACAAAAGAGTGTTTAATTTAAGAGCTGGTATCTAGCCAGCTCCATATTTCTTTGATTATAACCAAAATCACTTACGGCAGCAATGGAAATATATTGTTTTTGGAGGAGCTAAAGGCTTCCCTCACGGTCACGGCTCCTTTGCTCTTGCCACTTCATGGACGCTGGATTCTCCAATATTCATCTAATTACAATATATCCAGTTCCTCTTTACGGTTTGATGATAAGCATTAGCTTGTAATCGGTTGAGGGGACGCCGTATGATGGCATAGTGGTTAGCTTGTTGGCCAGAGATTCGAACCAGTCAGGAGATCGTGAAGATCTGGTTCCAATCTCTGTTTGGGCATCTCTGTGTGGAGTTTGCATGTTCTCGCCATGCGTGTGTGGGTTTTCTCCAGGTACTCCTGTCTGTTTCCACCCACATTCCAAAAAAACATGCATTTTAGGTTAATTGGAGACTCTAAATTGTCCGTAGGTATGAATGTGATTGTGAATGGTTGTCTATATGTGCCCTGCGATTGGCTGGGTGTATCCCGCCTCTCGCCAGTCAGCTGGGGTAGGCTCCAGTAGGGCTGGCCGATATGGACTAAAACTCATATCCCGATATACTTAGGCTCAGTATACCATCTACTGTATATCTCGATATTTCTTAAGCAAAGTGAGTTTAGAGAAAATCAAGCCAAATATGCGTGTCAAGTTGTTTTATTAAAATAAATACTTAAAATGAGGATGGTTTTTTTGAAATTTTAAATGGGCAAACATTTTTTTTTAATCTAAAAATACCCCTTAAAATAAAGTAGGCCATCCTCTTTTTGAAATAAATATAGAGTCAAATATAATCTTTTTTATAACAAACCTTCAGCTATACTCAAATCCTCAGCTAAAAACAAAAGAACAAAATATGGAGTGCCCGGTTTAAGAGGACATTTTTAAATGTCAGCAACTCAGAAATATTTTAAATTGAAGAGTAAAATTTTTTTTTTAGGTAAACATTTTGAGAAGACACTAGCATGTCCTAGTCTTAGCAACTGTCTGTCTACTTCCTTGTACATTCGTGGTAGAGCTTGTCATGCTAAATTGTGACTGTGATGTTCGCTGGACATCTCAAGTCCATCGTTTTTCAGCAGGTTTTTAAAACCGTTTTTTTCCATACCTGTATCTTAGCAATGTGACAGGACACCTCTTAATAATAGCACAACACTTTGCTTTTCCTTTCATGAGGAACGCAACAGTGGCATGGGGGTAGGTGTTTTGGGGCTGGAAATCTTGACCCGTGACCAATCACAACACAGTAGGCATGGTCGGAGTTGGGGTGGTGGCTGCGGAATCCGAGCATGTTGGCCAGGAGAAGAATACAGATTTAACCTGTACCCAGCTTTAGGGATTTTATTAAGGGCAACTTACTGTAGGATCCACTGGGATCCAATATCATTTTGAAAGCCCCTGAAATGAGCAGGATGGGGCCCCATTAAAGGACATTTTTGTCCATGTCAGTTTTAGTTTTTTACATTTCTCTTGAGGCACAAATTGAAAGCAATATCTGCTATCACTCTTGTCAGTTTCCAATTATTTCTGTGATTCTTGTGGTTTTTCCATCTTTGTTGCATGTATTCATCTACAGAAATGGAGGAAATGGGTAGACCGCCCTCGTTTCTTCACTTTATGGATCCATGTGAATGCCTGGTACAACTAAAGGTACATTTAACAACAAATATAGCATGGTTTTCTTGATAACCAAAATCACTTGAGTTCTTACACGATAGCTATAGTAAAAAAATGCCAAAAAATGTAACTCTTACCAGCTATTTTGTTGTCATTGTTATATTTGTCCAAACAAGTATCAGGCATTAAAACGAACAAGAAACTGATGAAACAAGTGTGGTCTAATCATTTTTCCCATGACTGTATGTATGGTGAGCCTCTTTTTGAGGACATGAAGTTTAGTATGCCATTTCTTAGGACAGTAGCTCATAAAAATTTTTTTAAAAATTGTCAAATGATCAATATTGTAAAGTCTTAACTGACCCCCTGAAATAAAAAAACTTTTGCATAATAGTTCTGTTTTACACTTTGTGGTTATGAGTGCACTCCCGTAAAGTAACACAGCATGAAAAGAAAAAGCACTCGTCAAAGACAAAGTATTGACCATGTGACAAATGATAGGAAATGGACAGTGACAACTAAGTAGTGGATAATAAAAGCAAGGAGTTGGCCTCTCTTTTTATAACAGTGTGGCTCGACCATTTTGGCAATGCAAGCCTGTGCTTGTTTTCCAAATTGGTAAAAAAAAAAAAAAAAGACAAGACAAGACAAGAAAAAAACGGCCACACAAAAGTAATTTCAGTTCATTTTTTTTTTTTATTTTGGCCCCAAAAGAGAAGAGTGCCGTACATTGCTCCCGTGTGTCCTTGCGTCAAGGGGCAACAGAAGCAAAATCACACACACACGTGACATAAAAGTGACATTGTTGATGTCTGCATTTTCACCCAAAAGACATGAAGCTGGTGTGAAAGATGTTATCAGGATGACCATTCAATCACCAAATAGTGCTTCTGATCTTTCCCTCTAACCTCATGAGCGCCACTCGAGTCACACAATACCCACTAACGAAAACGGCTGTAACATAGACGGTATAGTAAATATGAGGAATAATAAGATGGGCTGCATTGCTAATGCAACTAAAGGCTGCCATTGCTGTGCAAGCCAGCCCATAATAGTAAGTCATAAAAAAACCCACAAAATTGGCCCTACTTCAAGTACATTTGAGGCTCCTGCTGTAGTATCAATCAATGCCTCCCAGGTACGTATCTTACTAGAAATGGACGACTAACATTACAAGTGCTAACATTACAAGTGTTGCGTTGTTAACACATTTCAGGCCATCGTCAGGGACCAATTATTATACCCCAACCACCAAAGTTTAACACAACTTGATGTAGGTTGACTTCCAGGTTGTTCTAATTTCAAAACAAAGGCTCCCATAGGAAATACTGTAAAGTGAATGAAGTGTAATAAATAGCACAAAAAGTAAAACTACGAATACTGATTCATTTTTTAGATTGTACTGAGCAGCCAGACCCCTTCCTATGTTGCTGTAAGTTCCTTTTCCTGTTCTATGGTTACTACCACACTTTCCCGCTTTGTCACTGGTACCATTCTGTGGTGCTCAATGATAGTTTGAACTCCTAGTTTGACTTTTGAGGCATATTTTTACAGAAGATGTTGAACTACAGATATGACCACTTTTAGGGCATTTGACTTTAGAGGTTCCACGGTGCTTTTAGTGAAGGAAAAAAGATAATTAACCGTCTCCCTGTGGCGCAAATGAAATTAAGTTCTCCAAAATGGAACTTGTTGTATTACCAAAAAACCCAGAATTAGTCCCTTTTGGAATGTGTGCATTTTTTGTCTTTCTTTAAAAAGGAACTTGTTCTGATTCTGGGTCAGTTAGTGCAAACATGGCAGTGGGCAGCACAGTGACAAGTCTGATGTAGTCATGGAAGCAGCCCTTCAGTGTCGCCATCGCTACGTGAAATATTCTCCTCAAAGGCACACTGCTGCTTTTCAGGGAGTACTTCAGTAAGAATGGCAAACACATTCTTCCATGCTCTTACAAAAAGCTTCCAACATTGCATAAAAAAAGTGCTTGCATTGCATCACGTACTGCATGGAGGTCCGTAGTGTACTCATGCCATCTTCTTTCCCATCCGTGACGACAATGCTTGGGACTCCGTGGAAAAGTTCACTTGAGTTGTTCTCATACTAAACTTTCCTCAGCAGCCACCTTCAAGGGCTCGGTGGAGAGTAAGGAATGCTGGCAAGAGGACACCTGAGCATCAGGAATGATCAGACACACTTTCTGGTCTTTTTTCCTCCACTCGGAGTACAGTTGGCAGTGGTAGCGCAAAGACACCTGCACACACACAGAGAAGAAAGTGGTGATTGATGGTAAACATTTCATGCAAAAGTTGTCCAGAGAACAATTTTTGGTGCATCTCTCCAGGTCACTGGTGTGTGCGTGTGCGTGATAAGGCGCCACGTGCTGGTTTTGCCATGTGTAAATCACGTCAATATGGTACATCATTTGAAATACAGTCATCCCTCTTTCATCGTGGTTAATTGGTTCCAGACCCAGCCGCAATAAGTGAATTTCCGTGAAGTAGGATTCAATATTAACAATGGAATATTTTTGTAGTTGCATAGAAAACCAGTTAGACTTTCTAAATATGGTTTTTAGCTTTATTATTGCCCTGTAGACATGAAATAACACCCCTATAGTCACCTTTACGCTGCTATTCTTTACACCACACTGCGCAACACTAACGAGCAGGCTACGGGATCACTGCAGGGACAAAAGAAACAGCCTCCGCTTTAAACATAGCATGCTACCAAGCTAAATAGTTAGCCTCCAATTTATTTGTTCCAAACATAAAGGGTTTCAAACATATTGAGAAGGTCGAAGAAGCCACAAACACAAATGTACCACTTCCACACGGAATGGGAGGAGAACTTTATTTGACCATCATGTCAGACATGCCATGACTGAATCCATGCACTGTTAAGGTAATGTAATGTAAGTTAATGTGTCATCAAGGTAACACGACTGATGCCTAGTTACCACAATACCACATACTGTATGACTTGTCTTTCGATATTTCTGACTAATAATAATCCATAGTCAACCGTGAAACAGTGATCATTGAATTCATTTTGTAAAAACGCAATAGTGCGAGGAAGCGATGTTCGAACCGTGATGTAGTGAGAGACGACTATAAATGTTAAATAAAACAAATAAGCAAAGTCCGGGTGTATTTTTTTAAAAACCTTTGCTATATTTATTCATAGCCGAGTACCCTTGGAAAAACCTGGAAAATCTAGCTTGCTTGAGATGAGACGACATTACCAGGGTCCAGAGGATGTAGATGGTGAAGAGGACAGTGGTGAGCGCTATGAGGCCCACGGCCTGCAGCAAACTGCCCAATTTCAGATGGTCCTGCGCTCCCTGCAGGCACAACCAGGCAGAAATGGCAGCGAGCGGCGTGATGAACAGGAAGCACACTGTGTCGCAACACAACATCCGCTTCTCGTTGCGTGAGCCGGGGTCGTCCAGCCACTGTGGATGGAGGAGCAAGTTGGATCATCAACAGAATGATGGGAAGCACAGAAGTAATGCAGAAAGTAGGAGGATTGATGCAAATGGAGCAAAGGGCATTGACCTCTAGTTACCTCTGCAAAAGGCCTGAGCTGGCGTTCGATGCTGAATTTAGTGTGGCAGAGCTCACAGTAGCTGGTGTTGGAAGATGACAGCCACTGCTCCAGACAGCTCTTATGGACCGTGCCCAAGGTGCCGGCGCAGCCACATGGGGACAGGAGGTCCTCGCTGTAGCTCCCGTCGTGGCAAATGCGACACATGGGACCATCGCTGGCAATGCAAGCGGATGTACTGTTAAGGTTCGCCACAGACGTACAACAGTCCACCCCAAACCTCAGCACACCTCAGGGTGACACTTGAAGATCAGTGAGCATACGTGAAGCAGCCCTTCTCCAAGTCCTAATCTGGGCCCATTTCCACTTTGCATTTAAAGTACACTAATTGTACGTGAGGAGTTAAATGTGTCCATTTTTACTTTTTTGGACATTATTGGAGCAATCCTGATCCAAAACGATTGAAAGGTGCATTGAAGCATTGAAATAACATTTGAGGTGAACATGCAGCTTAGCTGGCCCACAAGCGTCTAAGGTTGGGTATAGTTTATACAAGTAGTAGGGGTGTCCCCCGGCATCGGCTGCCGATCGGCTGTATTTTGAAGATCAGATAATATTGCCTTCTGCCACGACATCGGGCCGATCCGGTTACGGTTGTATAACGTTCGTAACTATGGGCCACACGCCAACATGGTAGGTGTGGTATTGCGCCTCAAAGCTGGTTGTTACTCGACTTCCGCCACTCGCAAAAAGAAAATGCAACACCACCATGCAGACAAGTTAGATTCACGTTGGATGTTGGCCATTCGGCTCCGTAGCTACATTGTAAATCACACCACAAATCCATCTATACCAATGTCAAATGTATAAGTCCTACACTGAAAGTATTTTGCACGCCCATTTTTTTTCCAATTTGATTTATTGGATGGACTTTTATTGGATCTTTTATTGGATTAGGGACCTGACTCACAGAGGTGTGTTGCAAAAGCCAAACTCATGCTGTGTAATAAAAAAAGTACATTCAGCAATACTTAGGTTGCATTATTTTGAACATTTTAATGCTTTGAAGAGCTGTTTTCATAACCATATTCAATTCCACAAATTCATGTTTGGATCTGCAAAACTAAAAAAAAAAAAAGTATCGAATCCGAAGCCAAAAAATGTGCATCGGGACATCCCTAGTTTATAGAGATTGTCAATATCGGCTTTCTTACTGATATACGACATACCGATATTGTCCAGCACTTCATTTCTGTTACCAATATCAACCGATCATGTACCTGTAGGCAGAAGCTCTTCCCTCAAGCTAATGTCAGCTTACAACTCATGTCATGAATACATGATGTTTCTTTTAGCGTGAAGCCACTGGATGCATTTCACAAATAAAACATTGTGTACAATAAGATTTAACTTAACAAGTCAACTAAAATAACATGTTCTCCTACTATCAACAAGTAAGACAGGTTAGACTTGATCAATTCACAAATAAGAATCCAATCAATCAATGCTGGCACCGATACAATTTGGAAAGCTACACATGTCTACATGGCACAAACATCTGGATATGAACAAAATGCAAAGTATGACTCTGGACTAATACAATCAGTGAAATGATCAACTGGGCGCATGAACACAGAATGAAGGAGACAGATTAGAAGTATTAAAGGAAAATGCCTTGACTGCTTTCTTGGAAATAATTCCATACATGGGACGTACTAAGCTAGCAAGCTTGTTGTGTGGAGCACGTCATCTCTCACATGCCGATAGTGATACGAACCGATATCTAATTTTTAAGTCAATATTGGCGGATAATATTGGTCGGCTGATGTTAGATCAGAAGATGACACTTGTTTCAAGTCACATCAAACTATGTACATGTTTAAAAAATACCAGAAAGTTGTCTTAATACATCGGTCGGACGATATAATCGGACATCCCCGGTATTGTTTCCCATCATTTACATATTATCTGACAGAGGTGCCAAAATCTGTACTTTTGAAACGGTGCCCAAACCGGTAAAAGGAAAACATACCCATTTTGACCAAACGCAAAACTTTTTTTATATTTACAAAATTTGGTGACGTGCAAGGTGAACAGAGTAGTCATTTAAATACATCAATAATATGAATATAAATATAACCAAGCAAAGCATTCACCAAGATGTAACATGAAATAGACAATCCACAAGAAACTGGAATCATTTTCAATACAGTACACAGGGGATGTAGGATTTTGAGTACTTCAAGTGTATACATTCCAAACAATTGAAGGAGAAATTTAAAGTTGATGCACAATTTTGGTGACGTAAAGACAACTGTCACAACGCTAGTTAACCCTAATGGAGTAAAAATGAAGTTACTGAGAAAACATTGGATGCACAATCCACCTTCAAGCACTTGTTTCAGATGCCTGAGTCGGCATCTTTTGAGGTGTAGTACAACCGAAGGTTCCAGTGTTTTGTCTCGTCTAGCTAGATGCTCACTGAAGAGGTGACGTTTGCGAATGAGTCAAGTCTTGTGAACGGCTCTTTTAAGTGGCCGATGAGATCCAATTGACATTTGCATGTAAGAGTCATTAAGAGTCATTCGTAAATACAATTTGGCCACGCTGCAAGTTTTTTGCATGGAAGTTATCTGCAGCCTGTCTAGTTTTTATATATTTATATTTTTTTAGGTGAAGGAAAATTCTAAATGTCAAAGCGTGGTGATATGGCTCCACCTTATGGAATGTTTACAAATGAAATTGTAATCAATATTTCAGTTATACAGTATATTGGTGGGAGATACTTGTCACAACAAGCCAGTCTTTTGAATGGCTCTTTGAAAGGAACAACTCACTAACCTCTACTTGCATCATTACCTTTGCACGGGTTTGCGCATGGAGGAGAGCAGCAGTCCGTCTATGCTCGTGACCTGACTGATGCAGTGTGTTGGGCACCCGCCTCCTTCTCCTTCCTCCGCACTCTTCAAAGCGTCGGCGCTGCTCGCACAGTCGCACAAGGAGCCGGGCAGGTGGTGACAGCACCTTCCTGTCGTCATGGTTACAGGGTCCGGAGACCAGCTGTGGAGGTGCCGTTGCGAGTCCAAGAAGAACAGTTCTTAAGCGTAGCCTGCAAATAAAATGAAAACTTTATACAACTAGCTAAAACAGTGGGAAAAGCTCTCAGTATGATGCATGAACTCATGCATGAACTCATTCCAGATGCATGAACATAAATAAACACGCATTATCTGATGCACAGATACAACGGGAACCAAGGTCACACCCAGAAGACACTGGCAAGTGTGCAGTGTGTAGTGTAACATTAGCTTCAACCAACTTCCTATCACGTGGAAATAAGCGTATGTTCAGAGGAAGTCCAGTGGTCTGGAAGCATAGCTATATCAACCATTAAACAGAAGCAAGCGTGCACGGAACATCAGCGCTGGTGCTCGTGCAGTGCGGCAAGCTGATAAACAGCTGGCACGCCTACGATAATCCCTGCACGACGATAAAACGCAGACAAATGACATCAGCAGCCTGTGTGACCTCACAATGACTGATCGTTTCTCAAGTGGACCTTTTCATTTGGAGGTTTGCAGGAAAAGATTAGAAGAAATTGCAGACATTGTGATGGCACCACTCACTGCATCAGTCAAGAATGGCGAATAGCGGCCCACACAAAAATGAAAATAATCCTGTGGATTTAACAAGTGTTGTTGTTTTTTTGGAAAGAGGAGCTGCCTGCAACATGGCAGATGGTGACAAAACACCGGTGTTGATATGTGGGATTTATGGTGCTTTGCATCAGCCAGTAATCTCTCCATTTTTTTATTGATTGTTTGGGATGGTCCTAAACACTAACAGGACAACCACAAACCGACAGGACGTCCACAAATACCTACGTTATTAAGGGTTGTGATTACTTGTTAAGAGTGAGTAGTAGGGCCACTAAGTTGCAAAGCCAAGAAAATAAAGTAGTATGATAAAAAAAAAAAGGTGTCAGCATGTCGCCAATAAAGTTGCAGAAACATTTATGAAACGCCATGACTTTCTGCAGCCTGTGTAATGTCATTAACTCATTCAATTCCAGACATTTTTCAAAACACAAACCCTTCAGTACCGGCCCTTTTCGACCAATTTGATCTTTCAAGGCACACAGAATATTGTGTTCTATGGCTATATAAACATGGAACCTACCAAAAGACAGATTAGACTCCCGTCTTTCATCAGAAAAAAGGCACAACTTTCACTGTGACACAAATATTTTTTTTCTTTCGTGACAGCTCAAATATCTAAACTGTACCAACATAAACAACACAAAAAGGGGTTGTTTTACATCAAAATACCAATTTATTTAAAAATATAACAGCATGAACTATGCACGCATTTAAAAAAATGTAATCTGCTGAGACGTCATACTGTTATGAGAAATAATGGTGTAATATTATGGGAAAAATAACATCCTTTTAAAGTTGAAATATAAAAGAAAAAATACA
Organism: Dunckerocampus dactyliophorus; assembly: GCF_027744805.1. Taxonomy (NCBI): domain Eukaryota; kingdom Metazoa; phylum Chordata; class Actinopteri; order Syngnathiformes; family Syngnathidae; genus Dunckerocampus; species Dunckerocampus dactyliophorus. The sequence goes on from NC_072828.1 coordinate 15,631,874, forward strand.
TTTTTGACAGTCAAAATATGAAAAACCAAACTAAATAAAAAGGTATTTTTTGGAAAATTAGGTTGGGGAAAAAAGTTTTAATATTATCGCAATAAAGTCCAACTATTATGAGAAGGGACTTCCAAAAAGTGTACAAGTCACGAGGAAGAGGTGGAGTAGGGAATAGCCATGAATCATGAACCTCACCGAACGTCACTGACAAGAAACAATACAACACATACATGTATTTGGATATAGAAATTGCAATTTTCAGTGTCCTCGTTAATAAAGTCTTAACGCTATATATCATTGGAATATTATGAGGAAAAAGTTGCAACGTTACAAGATACAAGAATCATGTGGCAATATTACGTAATGTCACGACAACAGTCGTAATTGCACGAGAAAAATTCACACAGAGATGGATTAGCTCAAAAAATAAGGCAGCAACTTTTTCTCCTAAAACTGTCCCACGCGTCTAAGCAGTTAAGGTCGTGCAACTCTTTGAGAACTATGGAAAACGACTTGGAAGTCAACTTTTTCTTAGCACTTAAAAGTCGTAAACAGAAGCTGTTGTATCGACTATAGTACTGTATAGTCGATCAACTATTACCTGGAGTTGAGGTACTCAACGTCAAGACCACTTTTTCATTGCGTGGCAGCAAAAATAAAAATGCCTGCATGGACAGCGTTCTATTTAACACAAGTACAGTATGTTATCTATATCATATCTACAGGTTGTTTTGTTGTCAATTTACACGAGTAGTTAGAAGCGCATTACACAAGAATTACGGTTGTTACGTGTACACAACAAAATGACAACGTACCTCGTTCCTTTAAAACGACCAACATCGACTGCGATGAAATCTTTTGTTTCCCTCCGTCACATTTAGCGACATGTGTATCGAGCTAAAGTCGTAATACGCGAAAAGTACGCGTACACTAGCTATCTTAAAAGTAGACCAGCTAGCTTGAAACTACGATGCAGGTGTACTTCCGTTCCAACCGGGGGGAGGAGTAATGGTTTTGGGGATTAAATTAAATTAAATGTTCCCCGGAGTCTTGCCCACGGCTGTCTGCAGCTGTCGAGAGCAAAAATGGCCTCTAAAGTGGAGCCACTGGTCAAAAATGGAAGGTAGGCGTGTCATGAAGCTTCAACTGAAGAATGACAGTGATGAGCCGTACTGTACATTGAGCTCAACATTATTACATCAGATTCAACGAAACCACGTCATCGCGTGCAATGACGTCACGTGCACTCGCTATCAACTGTGAGCAGTTGCCAGTAGTCAGTACATTAAAAGCAGCACTATAATAGCTTTCTGAATGTTTTCATTATTAACTGAGATCTTAATCCTAGAGGTCCTTATCATTTTGACGATGGAAAATGCCAGCTTTCCAAAAACTGCTTTAAAATTTTTTTTTTTTTCCACTTTAAAAGAGTCAGTCTTTCCAAACTACTTAAGCCTGAAATATACATATCAAGTATGTTTATGTTGGGATTTTAACCCTTAAAAAAAACTGCATGCTTTGAATGGGAAAAAGTCAGACAAAAAAATACATGGAGGCCTGTGACCTGCACCAAGCGTTATGTGTTCTATGTTCAATAAATTAAAAAAAAGTATATTATTAAAAATAACACTTGAGAATCCTTTATATACTATTTATGCATAAATGCCATCTCATAGAAGTGGGGCAGGTTCCTTCCCTTTTTTTTCATAAAACCTCATTCAAATGTCCTGTGACTTCTGGGAACCTTGAATGACGAACTGACTGCTCCAAAAATAAGTTGGATACACCATCATGCAGATTGGCTTTATTGACGCATCAGCAATTTTCAGTCCCAAAGTACAGAAGAAATGTGAAATGTCTTGACGCAATAAGTCACACATGCTTCCAGGTTCTTTTCCTCAACAAATTACATTTACTGGATATTTCTCAAGAGGGAGTGTTATTCATGTTCCCACATAAAACGTTATCAGATGACACATTTATTCCTGAAAAGGTCACACCAGTGTAAAAGGACATCTGAATTTGAGACACTGAAATGATTGGGAGTGCAAATGGTTTTTAACTCTCAAAGTGGTACATACACACACACACACAAAGCCCAAATATAAACACTAACTCACATTCGATCATGCTTGCAAAAAGCTTTGCCAGTTGTGCTAATGATTGCATCTGTCGTCCTTTGGTGTGATTTTAAAACTTGAATGGTTTCTTCCTTCTTGCATATTGAGTCAAGACAGTCACAGCCGGTCTACTTCCTGGCTCGTGTGGACTCCTCGTCGCCTCTCCCCGCCAAACTTCTCTCACTTCAGAAGACAGAATTTGCAGCACGGTGTGTCACATGTCAGTGCAAAAAAGGTAAAAATCATGGAACACTCAGATCCCTCGCCACCGCTCTCACACAAGTGGGTCAATAGGAACGTTAATGACAGGAATATGGGTTTATCCAAAATGGGTCTTCTTTGTTGGCGTCAGTGACAGCATGTGATGGACTTAAGCCCCTTTCACACTGCCTGTGAAAGCCAGCACTTTTCCACCTTTCCCCACCTTGTCACTATTGTGAATTAACAGCACCAACACAGAATGGGAGGGAGGAAGTCGACTCGGCAATTGCCAGCCTTTGGAGGTAGTATGAGAGGCAGGACGGGTCTTGTATGTAGGAATGATGCGGACAGAGGAGGAGTCCTGTCCTGTTGTGTTGAAAGCAATTGTTATTCACCTAATTATCACATTGCAGGAAGCCACAACGCAATGTGAGGAAAAATCCTGCCCACGTTCAGTTCTGTGTAAAAGGCAAAAAAGTCGGATAAATGCCGAGTCATCTGATACGGCAGTCTTGCGAGACTAAGTAAAGAAGAGGTGGATGATCAAAAATCAAAAGGGAGAAAGAAAAAGGAGGAGGAGCTTCACAGGCTTTGGCAGCATGCTAGTTTGTTGCCTCTCTGTCCATCAATGGTGGGCGGGATGCTGATGTCCACCACGTTGTTTCCCGGGGAATCATCGTGCGCTGATCTGTCTGATATTTGCTTCTGAGATACAATGCGGTAGATTTCTGTGAAGGTAAACATGGGAAAAAGTGAGGAAATAACATGTAAAGTATAAAATCGAGTTCATGTTGTTCATTTATTTTTTGCTTACCTGTAAGAATATTCTTGAAGGCTTCTTCCACATTGGTGGAATCCAAGGCGGAGGTTTCGATGAATGACACCGTGTTTTTTTCTGATGAAGTCACATAAAGAACATGACACATTTACAGCAATCAGACAAGCCTCATCCATACAAGCTTGAAAACTCTGCACCGAAAACAGTAAATGCATTGTTTTAATGATGTTCTCACAGTCCCTACGCCACTGCACCTACTTTGTGCAAATGCATTTTTTCTATTATATTATCATCAATCATTCCAAGTTGTTCTAATTCCCAAACAAATTGTCCCATCGGAAATAATGTTATGTGCATTTATTTGTCCGTCTTCATCATTAAACCTTTAATTCCACAAGAAATGCTGTATGCAACATTATTAATTATAAAAAAATAAAAGTAAATAAAGCAAAGCTACACCTCCTTTGAAGACATATATTCAATTGTATTGCTCATACTGTATTTTACTGAGCAGCCTTTCCTTTGTAACTTTCATTTGCTGTTCTACGACTATTATCAAATGATTCCCGTTTGCTTGCCACTGGTACCCTTCTGTAGTGGCATCACAAAAAAATACCAAAAAGCTACCGAAGGAGTTGATCACTGAGTCTCACGATATTTGTGGTGTTGTCACATCACTGATGATGACTGTTTGATTTTTTTTATTTTTTTTTTAGTTTGATTTTGAGACCTATTCTTTTTAGAGATGTCCGATATTGGCTTTTTTGCCCACAATTGATATGCTGATTTTTTCCAACTCTCAATTTCTGATTCCGATATCAACCGACACCGATATATCTTTTTCTTGAGTAAAATTGTTCTAAAGTAAGTTCTTTTGCCTTGATTTAAATGTTATTTTTGGAAAGATTTAATTTATTTTTAGTTAAAAAGGGGTATTGTTTAAAATACATGAATTAGCTGATTATTAGTACGCCTGGTAGTTTACAGTTGAGTAGCAGTGAGACTTAGAGACGTCATCATCCAGCGCAGCGTGTCCAGGTCAAAACATACGCTTACGTACGCAGAAGCAATAAATGGCGCGCACATGCTTGTGCAGGGGAGGACGGAGAAGAGAGCAAAGGCTGGGAAGCTGTCATTTTTGTTGACCGATTATTTGTTTTGTCAGACACTTACTCTTGCGCTTTATGTATTCTTCTTTTGCATGACCATGTTTCCTTACACTGCTACACGCCATCTGCCATCACTTCACATGCAAAGTATTTGTTTGCTCTCCCGGTTTGGTCTCATTATTATCAAAGCTTATTATCATAAACCCACCACACCACGGTATCCTGTTCAGTGTCTCTGTTAAACGTGTCATCAACATAGAGGACCCATCCCGACCCTCTCAGCGGCAAAAGGTACAAGGGGGCCACATTACTTGCTAGTCGCTGCACCGTTCTTTCAAAGGGCCGTCCGCCCGTACAGGTGAGAAAGTTTCAACAGTTAATTGAAGATACCATACAACATTCATTTGCTGAGGAATTTGCATAATGTCCCTCACCTTAGGGTGCAAAGTGCAGGTTTGGATTGCATGTAAGTATGGCAAGCTATACCAACCTCTGTTCATCCCCATTTTGTATTGCATTTTTAACTAACTTTTTGTAGTCATTGACAATTTATTCTTAAGTATGTCAGCATTATTAATAATGTATACCTGATTCCCTTAAAGAAAATGTGAATCCAGGAAACCTCCCCTGCACTGTCCAGTATCCAGGTATTTATTTCACAGTCACACTGGTTGAAATTCTGGCTAAAAAGTTACCGAATCATATCGTTCTAAATGAACCAAAAACCGTTCTTGTATCATATTGGCAACCACGAATCGTGATACCAATCGAACCGTTATTAAAACAAATATGAGAGTAAAGATGTTATTTCATGTCAAGAGGGCTCTAATAATGCTAAAAACTGTATTTAGAAGGTCTTAAACAGGTTTTCTATGCTCTAACTCCAAAAATTTGGGATTTATACTGTAAATGAGGAATCCTACTTTGCGGAAATTCACTTATCACGGTCGAGTCTGGAACCAATTAACCAAAATAAACGGGGGACTGTACATTTTTAAAAAGTCAAACTGACCAACGGAGAGGGAACAGGAAGTGGTTTGCAGAGCAAGACTGACCCTTTGTGGTGTTTTATAGGTATTGCTGGAATTAAGACTGTACATGTCATATAGTAAATCATTATATTTATGTCATGCATACCACTTTGTAACATGTTTTTGTTTGTAATTGATATTTAAGTAATTAGATTGTGTGCAGTAGCCAGAACTATTAAATGTCACAGCAAGTTCCATTTCTGGCTGTCTTTACCCTTATTGTACCCATTTGAGTTGGTATGAAAAAATCCAAAGAAAAAGCATTTGTGGAATTAATTTTTTACGTGCTCACTGAGATGGAGTCTAATATGATCACGGTTTGAACTGATGGCTTACTTGTCCAAAGATCAGGTCCACAGATGAGGTCAAAAGCTTGAAAGGGTTTATCCATAGTATCGATCAATAAAAATAGGAATTTACCTGCGAAGGCTCGAGCTTCGTCAGTCGGCACTGCCCTGAGGTGCCGTAGGTCACTTTTGTTGCCGACAAGCATGATGACAATGTTGTTGTCGGCGTGATCCCTCAGCTCCTTCAGCCAGCGCTCCACATTCTCGTACGTTAGGTGTTTGGCGATGTCGTACACCAGGAGAGCCCCGACTGCGCCACGATAATACCTGATAGCGACAGAACAAATAGAAAGAATTGTAGATATTGTACATAATCATCTCATTAGGTCCAATCCAGTCAAAAACAGCATTTTAATTCATGAGCAGAATTATGCAGCCAGATCACCAAGTATTTGCGCAGCGACTTCATGGTGTTGCCTTCACGAAACACCACAATGGATTGGATTTTAAGTGCAAGTGTACATAATGCGGTGGCAAGTGAGTGCATATTGCATACAGTACAGGAAGGAAGTAGGTCTGAATAAGGGAAGTATAAGTTGACCATAACATTAGAGGACTACAAATGCACATAAACTCACGCCGAGGTGATGGCTCTGTAGCGCTCCTGTCCGGCTGTGTCCCAAATCTGAGCCTTGATGGTCTTGCCGTCCACCTGCAAACTGCGGGTGGCAAACTCCACCCCAATGGTGCTCTTGCTCTCCAGGTTAAACTCATTTCTCGTAAAACGGGACAGGAGGTTACTCTTCCCCACCCCAGAGTCTCCTATAAGCACAACTAGACGCAAAGCAGATAAACAAAAACAACTATTAGGGGAGCAGCCATGTTAGCTAGCCACTTATTAGCTTGTTTACCTGTCGCTAGCATGCTAACCTGCTGGCGTTAACGCAAATAAATGCCGTATGTGATCGTGTTTTAAGGCAAATAAATTGAAATTACGATGCATGGATAGTCTATACTTGATAATTTACAACACTGCCTTTTCACAAAGAAGCTAAATTTAGCATTAACGTTGGTTTAGGTTTACTTCGTTAATCTCCCACTCCTGGCAACGACCTTATATTGACCGGAACCACATGTTGTCATTCAGCAACCCTTGAGGAGGCCTTACCTTTAAATAAATAATCGTATTCATCATCTCGGTTTCCCATTTTTTGTGTAATATTACTTTTTAACTACGTCCCAACTACAATCAGGAACTCTCCACCTCCAGTGAGATACCTTAAAAAAAAAGTTGTGTAGCTACACGGGATTTTACTTTCCGACCAATACAATCGGTGTATATTTGATTGACAGCTATGCTGGCAAATCGTCTGCTAGTACACCAGTCACGGGACAAATGAATGCGGAAAGTAGTATCACGGTGGATGCGATTTGACTTCCTGTTTCACTTGTGGGCTGAGCTAGTATTATACAGTATATTTTATTGTTGTCCATAATTAACTAGATGACATTATTACATATTATTTTGTCTTGCTTGGCTCTTTCTTTCTCCTGTAATATAAAAATAACATTTTTAAATGGCTATTCTTCAATTTTTTAAGGGATTAAATTAAATAATCTTAATATGAATGTAATAATTTGATATTAGTAAACATATCCATATATATTACAATATTGATATCAAATCATATTCAATTACATGAAATAAGACAAAATTACAGAATGTCTCCAGCTAAGGTATTCTAGAACAACAGTCAACAACAATATGCTAGCACTTGAGATAAAGCACAATTGCTGGTAATTTTTCTTAGGGTCGCGGGGTATGCTGGAGTTTATCGAGTTGCGGGGTACACCCTGGATTGGTCGTGCTGGTAATTCCTATTAAAGTTAATTATGGTGTCACTTTTACCAAACCACATTCGCGATGCACACGAGTTTACCTTAAGAAGTACTCCGCCCATCTGTTTACCGAATGATGTTATCATCATTCAGTATTTTCTTATTTAAAAGGAAGAGGTGTAATCATTTATTATCGCTGCAGAAACTGGATCTTGATAATGAAATACAGTAGAGTATGGCTATTTAGAAGAGGGTGAAGGATAAAGAATGACCCATGACTTTTTATGTAGCACTAAAGTGATGTAATAATGTAATACCAAATCTAAACTATCCACTTGAATCCGACTGGAATCCCCAAATGGCACTTTTCCGTTTGTTGCTTGTGTTTTTATTAATATGATTTGTTATCATTTGTAGCGCTCAATAAAACCACTTGTCACAAGGTGTGCATTGGACAATTCATAGAACTGCTTTATTTTCTATTCATTCTGATTGAGTCCAGACACACACACACACACACGCACGCACACTTACAGCCATCTATTTATCCTCTTGTATAAATAGATGAATATACACAGATATACATAAATACACATTTCTGATCTGCATTATTCATGTTGAAACCATGCTATGTCTCTGTAAAGGACTCTTCCGATTGGAAGAAGGGAACACACAGCGATTTGAAAACACACACACAAAACACACACAACACAGCTTGAACACTTTGGAAGAATCCCTACTGATTTGCATGTACAGTAAAACCCACAAATCTTTTTGGTTTGTTTTACAAAGAAACAGCTGTGATGTGGTCACACACCATAAATACACATCAGCTGCTTCTTAGTAAACGCACTGAGGAATATGACTCAGTAAATTATCTCTTTGTCGAGCAGCAAAAATAAAACCAAACAAAAATAATATTCTCCAATTCTGATGGAAAATATATCTTTATATATGTATTTATAATTTCTATGTACACGTTCTCAGGAGCACAACTATGAGAAAGAAAAATAAATACGACTGCACAAGTGGGAAAAAAATGAATATATAAATAAACAATGGTATTACATTTACATTTCTTTCATAATAAGGCAATTCAAATGAAATAAAAAAATATATATATTGCTGCTATGGTCGCAATGTAATGATAGCACTGATTACACAATATGTGGAACAAACTGGCCTCTGTTACAGATAAAACATACACAGAAACATACTCTTCAGACTGACTGATCATTTCTGAGAGTAAATGAAAATACACTGGAACCTCCAAAGTCATGCAACAAGTTGGTCTCATTTCTAAACAATGGAAATGTCAATAAACTGTTCCAAGGTCAAACTGTGGTCATTCTAAAACCTTTACGAACTGTGGGGACAAAGCTTTAAGTGACATTTGAACATTCCTAACTGTCAAGACATCAACTGCTGTATAATAAAATGAAAATAAAGTAACACTTGGCACCCTTTGAAGACAATAACCAGTAAAAGAAAATGTTTGTTAGCATAGCCATTTTGTTTTCATCTACAAGTTATTTCCGTTGGCTTGTTCTAGCTGGACTCGAATATAAGACAACCTTGAATATAAGATATTAAGCCTCTTTCAGACTATTTTTTCGACAAAAAAAGATGTTATCAACAACTAGTAGTAACGCATGTATAAATCTCTACACCACTCATAAGTCGCAGCCAGTTCCATTTGTGGTTCTATGGTTATCATCACACACAATTTTGGTATAACTCCATTACTTTTGTAATGTTTGACTTAGGAGGTTCCACTGTAAAAAAAGAGCCTTGATGAAGAGCCTTAAAATATGCAAAAAGATTTTGGTGGAGTTCACCAACAGAAAACAAATGTATAATTATTATCTATTTAGCTCACAAATGTTCCATGTGATGCATGTTTATTTTGGCCACTATCTTCAGGTCTTATTCATAGCAGTTAGTAGAACAACATTCAATCCTTTTTCAAAACTACTGTGTCTCATCCCTGTTCATATATATACTATACAGGTAACAGGTATATATATATATATATATATATATACGATTTTGGACTGCAAATACTACCACTGATGTGCTATGTCTACAAAGAGAGAGATTAGAAAACATCTACCTGGTGGAGCTGGCTGAGTTTAGGGCGACCACATAGTAAAAAAAGTCATCTTGATTAGCTTCCCTTCCATTAAAGTACTACTGTATATGTAAAAGTATGGTGATGCCAGTGTGATTGACCAAAAAAAGCAGGCAAGGCCGGAAGACTACAAAGCGACGTTCATTAGTGTATTTTCTCATATAGTGGCCGGAGGGGTTTATTTACTCAACTACAGAGAGGACTATGCATCCATTAGGAGTAAGCCGTTTGTTTGGGGCAGGGGCCCTTTTTCCCCCCGACAAAGGCATGAAACATTTTTAAACAAAATATTTGTAAACAATGTTACAATATTTTGTGCAAATAGTGGCCCGTGGTGTTTATTCACTCAACTTCAGCAATTACTAGGACTCTATTAGGGGTAAGGCGTTTGTTGAGGAGGACGCCTTTATTTGGAAAAATGCATTTTTGTAATACAATTAACCAATATTTGTATATTTTTGCAAATAGTGGCCAGGAGTGTTTATTTACTCAACTTCAGATGGGAGGACTGTCTTTATTTTATTTATTTTGTGACTATTAAATGATATATCCAAAACGCACTAATAAATATGAGTGCACACAACATTGTGGAGCGAGCACCTTTCAATCTACTGGAACACTAATCATGGGAAAAGATGGGATCATCTTTAATACTGTGCAGAGAACTACAGCATGCAGTCACACTCATCCGAGATACCATTAACATTACTCGGTAGGTGAGGCTGTTTTGGTGTGCAGCAGCGTTCAGATGGGCTCAGCAATCAACTTTTTAATGTCTATCAACTGAGGTACTTGCAGTTACCACTCCTTTTTTATACCTGAAATGGCAAAAGGGGGGCATCTATTTCAGGAGATGTGCTTATTTGTCACAACCCCATGATTTATTGAGACACGGTATCTTTTCTCTAGTGGAGGCCACTATTTGAGGAAATTTTCAAAAGTGAAACGTCTGATCTGGAAAAATCTTCCCTCACAGATGTACTTATATAATCAAGGTTCTTTGGATCAAACAAATTCAAAAGGTAACATTTAAAAGAAATAAACAAGCTGACAGTTATATATATTAATACATGTCAAATAAAAAATACTGCAAAAAACATTTTTATATAAAGCTTAAATAAAAGCAACGTGCGTTTTAGGATGTCTGTCCTAAACATCAAGTTTTGGAAATGTTAGCTTGACTGGCCAAACACATGACCTCTGCATGGGGGGGGTGTCCCTAAATCCCCCATTCCTCTTGGCAATGTATGCATGCATGAGGCTGCCACATTGGAGGGGTACTTGCCCCAAGTTTGGGGACTTGCTGTGTGCAAATATCATGACAACACAGTGACACAGTAAATAAAATGGCAATAAAGTGTCTTGTTTACGTTACTATGGAAATCCAGACTACTCCAATATGGCCGCCGCATGGATGCACGTGGGACAAACAAGATGGGCTTGTTAGATGTTGAGTTCATGTGCAAGACAACATAAGTTAGTGTGGTGTGTCACGCCAAACATATAACATACAACTTTACTTGTACTATGTCACACGTAAACACAAGTATCATATGTAAAATGGCAGGGACTGAAGTTTTTCCTCACACCCCTCCTCCCCTACCCTTTTCTGGTACTCCAGTCACTTCTCCCCTTTGTTTGTGTTTAAAATCCCTTCTTGAGACAACAAGAAATCCGCTGCTACCATTGAGGAGGTTTGGACTTCAGGTGAATGATCTTCACTGCTGAGACCGTCACGCCTTTCAGTCACAGAGCAGGGTTTACTGTTGAACACAGACAGTGGACAGATGAGAGTGTTAATGGATAAACTATAGTAATACAGAAATAGATTGATAGATACAGAGGACCCTCCAAAAGTCATGCAATTTGGACTTCAAACCAGCATCCCGCATCTCACAAGACTTCAGCCCAGTCAGCATCTGAAGGATTAACTCCACAGAGTGTTTCACTTTATCTTTGACCTTTTGGTATTTTTTGTTATATTTACAAAGACAGAAACCAGTGTGGGCAAAGAGGAAAAGTGTGATGATAACCATAGAAGCAAAAATGGCAAAAAAAAAAAAGCTAAAATATTCATTTTGTGTTCCCTCTTAATTACATGTAATTAACTTACAGTATTTTTACTTTAAAATGTTACTTTAAACATTGCCTATACAGTTAACAAAGGTTTTATGATGGCTTGGAACACATTCATTCACTTTACATTATTTCCGATGGGAGTTCTTCTCATTTTGGATTTACAATTTGGAAGTCAACCAACATGTTGAACTTTAGAGGTTACAAAGTACAAGGGAAATATAATAATATACAAATAAATTTGCATAAATGTACAACTTCACAAATAAATACTGCACCAGTAATAACAATCTGGTACTCTTTGCAGTTTAGTAAAGAGAGGGTAAGGATTTTGTTAGACTTTGGAGGTTCCACTGTTTTTTAATGTAAATGAATATATACTTTTAAAACTTTTTTTTTTAACATGTGAAAATGTGACCTTAAACTTGCACTATTGAATTGACATCAAGACCTACATCTGTTGGGGGTAGTCTATATGAACAACAAGTACTAAGCATACACACCCTAAAACTGCTATGTGATGGAGTCTGCATCTTGACTTGGAAATATTTGCCCACTCTTCCTTGCCAGAGCACTCCTAATCTGTTAGATTGTGAAGGCATGTCTTGTGCACAGTCCCCCTTCAGGTCACCCCACAGAGTTTCAGCTCTTGACCATTTCAAAACCTACATTTATATTGTTTGTATGTTTGTGATCACTTCAGTTTAGTGTGTGTGCAGATCTGTAGGTATGGGCATGACAAGATATGGCATAATGCATGCTGCCTGTTGTTGGAGAAACACAGGATGGCTGGTTGTGCACTAAATGGTCACACTTGGAGACCATTTGCACCAGTCTACCAAATGAGGGATGAATGCTGCAATGTAAGGGAGGTTTTTACCGACTTGAGAAGCATTATAACAAGTATCCCAAAGTTGCCCGTCTGAAGGATTTTCCTGCACTATGTAATTTACTTTTTAGTCGGCTGCTTCTCACTTACTGTCTCTCTTTCCCAATTCCCATCTGGCAGGGCCTTAGACTCTGAGCCATAGTGTAGCGGAGAGTACACCCAGGTCCTGTCCTCTGGAGGCTGTTTTTTTTTTACACGGCAACCACAGCAGAGGGAGCCAGAGGGACAGAGGAGAGGCCAGTGGCACAGAGATAAGCGGCGGTGGCAGGCAGGAGAAAGATGCAGGAGATCGCAGGAGAAGAAAAGACAAGACAGGAAATGAAAGTTAGGGATGTAAAGGAGGGAAGTGTCGCCCAGACATACTGGAAACTTTGACATGTGAGGGGGGACAATTTAGCGTTAGACGGTATGGATGCAAATGTTGGTTGTAAGTAGCTGGAATCACACAGTGTGTTGAGTCATATGTTGTCTAGCCCAAAAGGAGGAGCTACTTAGTCCCTAAATGGATGGCGGGTCAATTTTTCTTGGTCGATTGCTTTAATGAGTAAAATGTTGAAAGCTATTTTATTGATTATAAAGCAAGCACACAATGCTTTAGCAAATGGCTTTTTGACTAATAATTGCTGTAGTAATTTAATGTCTCCTGTTTTTTTTTAACATTTATGTACACCATATGTCAATGCTAAGGCTATAAGTAACATATTTTTGTAAGTCTGGGTCGTGAGGAGCTGAAAAAAGTTTGGGAAACCCTGGTCTAAACGTGGGTTTTGCCTCTTCTGAGATTTCAACTCAGTAAATATCTAAAGGATTAACTCCACACATGCTTTTTTGGTAATGTAAACATAGAAGGGTACCTACCAGTGATAGCAAATAGGAAAAGTGTAATGATAACCATAGAACCAGAAATGGAACTTACTGCAACAGAGGACATGTTTGGCTGCTCGGTAAAATATGACCAATTCAATTAATAATAGATAATTCAATATCACAGGGCTTTAATAATTCTTGCAATACCTAGGAGCACCTCCTGTTCCCTCTCTGTTACTTGTCTGTCAGGGAGAGTAGTTGTACATTGTTTTAGTTTGATTATGCTGTGGTTAACTTCTCTTTAACTTTTAATTAAAACATTGCCAGAAGAGGTAACAAAGGTTTGATGATGGTGAGAATGAAACAATTGACTTAAGATTATCTTAAATGTGAATATATGCATTAACATTTCAACAACTTGGAAGTCGTCACAGTCATCAAAGAATGACAGTTCAACTTCGGAGGTTCCACTGTATTTTCCAACTTCTATTTACATTTATGTAGCCTTAAGCTGTGTCTGTCCAATACCAAAAAAAAGAGACGAGCACGCCACCAATCTCATCTAACACAGCGGCTCAGCTGTCACTTTCTAGACCTGGGCCCATCTAACTCACTTACTGGCCAGCTGGACAGCCATTTGCCCCTCTGTCGGAGAGGGGAGACCACCCAAGTCCTTCCATCAGGAAACTGACAACAACGGCATAGGATGACAAATGGACGAACAAGGGGAGGTGAGAAGAAAAGGAGGAGGGAGTAGAAGGCGACATGAGTAAGACGGCATGCTGAGGTGAAAATGGAAAAGAGACATTCCCCTTCATCTGTATCTTCATGACTCATAAATAAACAACCACAGATGCCAGGAGATGATGATATTGTAGGCAAGCCTAAACAACAAAAGTGTCCCTTGAAACTGTCAGTGTTTACTATTGTGGTTGTAGTGGGGTAGAACGACAAGAGGTACGTATGAATGAAAAGGGGTTAACATGTTAATATACACCTTCATTGTCATTAAATTGTCATGAAATTGTCAGCCATAGCTGATATAGCGCTTCATTAAATTGTGTAAGTGTACCTAATCTTTGTGTGTAACCCACCTAAAGGTCACACTATTTTAAGTATGTTTAAAGTCTTAGAGGTCCCATGTAGTGTATTGAAAGTGTGCTGGCTCTTTAGACAGTTAAAAAGTGCCTTTATTAAGTCGTCCTTTGTGTGTCTACAGCTTTAATTCTAATGAGCTATGCCCATGCCAGTCTGCCACAGGGTGCAGAGGCACTACCATGTCCATGAAGAAGGAGGCTTTTCCTTCATGATGCCATGAAAACATAGTGACATTTTTCTCACATTTAGTGCTGATAGACAGGCTCTGGGGACACATATAACTGTTAGAACATTATTAATAAGTACATTTTGCATAATATGGGACCTTTAGGACAAAAACAGCAAGAAGGTGGGCGACATGCTGTTATCACTCCGCTCAGAGAACAAGTCAGTGTATCTAACCGAGTGCACCACATACTGCACACACTCTCATACCGGCCTGAATGTCCATGCCCATTATGCCACCCGTTAACAAGTCTGTGGCAGAGCATCACACAGCTCGGCCTCAACATAATGTAATGATATTTAAAGTGTACAGTGTCTTACAAAATAGATGTCGGTGACTGGCACGTCGTCGTCGTCATCCACCGAAGCCTGACTGGTGCACCCTGAGCCTGACATGTGGCTGGACCTGTCTGGTTCCACTACCACCACTGCCGCTGCTGCCTCCAGTTTGGGACTGAATGGAATGTCCCCAGCTGCTTCGGATGGATGAGCAACAGCAGCGGGCGAGGCCTCGAGGACTGGAGAAGAGACACAAGGTGCTACAGCAACCTCATCCTCTTGAGCCTCACTGTGGGAAAGAAGAGTAAGCATGTTGGGACATAGTGAAGCAATATGTTTGCACTTTAAATATGTTGCCAGCTGGCTGTTGTGTAGCCATTATCCATTGTTGTTTGTAGCTGGCTAAAAACCCAGATGTATGCACATCCTAGTTGCCTTATCAGCTCTTATATTGAATATTAGTTCCTACAGACGAAAAAACAGCCTATTCTCGACCTGATTGGCTGAAAGAATAAATTATTAGGAATGTTGCCATGTAGACTTCTCTCTCTGTTATTGTTTTTCTGTGCATGATAGAAGCACACTGGCCACAACGTTATGTACACCTGCACAATGTAATAATATTCAATACAAGAGCTGTAATCTAATGTTTGGCTTTGCCTTCCTCCTACTATCATCCTACTTTGTCTCATCCAACCTGTTCCCCAGCAGGTCAGGTCACACTGCTGAGCAGATTCAGGTCAATTTGTTGGTTGCTTCATTCATGGAAATCCCACCATTGTCTAGCTCTAATGCAAGCTCCATCCAAGGCCCAAGGCCATATGTCTCACCACCGCTTATTTGTATCAGACCTTTTATTTCCGTTGGTTTCCCCCAGCAGACCTTCACCCTGATCCTCCCCCTAACCTAGAGACCTCCCATCATGATTAATAAAAGTGTAAAGAGATTATAATTCTGTTTCCCTCAGAAATACTAGCACTCCACTGGTGCTTTAATTAAAAAACAAAATCAGGTTAAAATGTGCCACAAATCAGGTCATTATAGCTTTACGAGAGCTGCCTTGGGACTCTCCGTCCCACTGCCCTACATCTCATTCCTGGTTCCCTCCAAATATTGCCTGCCAAGCTGTGTCACCCTGGAAAAAGACTCTTTCACTAAATTGCACGTGCACACTTTCTCATAATATGATTTTGTTGTAATGTCAGCAGCCCTATCATGGGGGCCTCACTGCAGCTCTTTTAATTATATTTACTGCATACTGAGGTTATACTGTATATACTGTATGTTGACAGAATGTAATGCATTAGGAATAATGTCAAGCACACTATGTGTCATTACTATCTGTTCACAGGGCAACCAGAGCTGTCAGATTATTAATACAGGAAGTAAGAGAAATAATCTGTTTCAATCAAGTTAGAATTAAAACACATGTTTTGCCCAGAAACTGTGGTAGAATTCCGACTTGTATGACCTCAGTGCTGTGACTCTATAACTTCCACGACATAGTCTATAATGGCAATGTGGCCCCGCTGCTGTACCTGGGTTCAGATGAAGCCTGCAGAATGGAAATGGTGGGCTCACTCTCGCGTCTCTTTAACTCCACCTCCACTGTGATGGTCTGCTGGTCCTCTTCACGCACACGCAGCTCCTCCTGGGTCCTGCACATGTAACACACATTGTGTGATAGCACCCCATACAAAACACACACAAAAGTCTTAATATAAACATATGTTAGCACTGATGCTATATCAACTTACCTTCCATCATGGCTGAGAGACTGGGTGTGCCTCCTGGAGATAAATGTAACAATGTCAGCCAAAATATATAGCCTCTTTTTGAAATCCTGTAAAATTGCCACGAGTAACAAAAGACCCAGCAATTTATCCACCTTTGTCTTTTACACAGAACCCCAATTTCATCTCCTCATTCTGTACAAAATGTCAAATCACTACAACACTCATTACTCTTCATTCTTGTGAGTTCATTGTCAGTACTCACCTATTATTACAGCTAAGTTCAGTTATGTCTTTAAACTGATTATTATTAACTAACTAAATGTGATAGCAATTTTGAATTTACATTGAAAGGGGCGCCCTGTGCCTATTGCAGAGTAGCCACTAGGAATGACGAAAGATTCGATACGATTCGATGCAGTGTACAATGATAACATTTGATTCGATTCGATTAAATTCTATGGTTAATGTTTGTTGTTGTAGCTATTATTCTTACATTACAAAATAAAGATGCCTATTACATGAAAGTGGCATTCTTACAGTATTTTCTAATGTTTAAAAGAGCACATTATATCCTCAAGAAGGCTGTAAGGTACTGGCAAAAATAAAGTCAACAGAATAACTAAAATAAATGTCAAATCTTTATATTGCTTAGACAAAGACCAAAAAAGACTTGAACATATTTTTCTTTGATGACATCGATATTTTACATTCTATATTTTATATGTATATTTTTATACTTCTTAAATTTGTAAGATTAAAGTTTTAACATGTCTTAATGTTGCTAGAAATGGAAGTGTAGCTACCAAACTAAGTTTTGTTGTATCATGTATGCAATCTATCCAGCTATCTAAAATATAACAATGAAAAAACTTCTTAACTTTCAGTCCAATTAATAATAAAATAATAATAAATACATAGTGCAAAGCCCCTTAAATAATGACAACTTAAACTCTTCCAAGCACAGATAAGTAAATAGAAATATTTGTCACATGAGTGCAATGAAAATGCTGTTTTAGCCTGGAAAAGTAAACAATCCCACACTCAAAATGTCATAGCAATGGTAATCGTACAGCATTTCAGACTGAGCATAGTGCTGTCAACACTCCAGGCGCAACCTTTGAAAGTAATCAAGTTACTAAACAGAGAAGTTATCATATGCTCCTCTGTTGGTCTGGCTCGTCAAGTTTTGCACGCTTCTTGAAATTAATCCAAAGACGTTACAAACGCAACCGGTCCAGGGTGCACCCTGCCTCTCTCTCATATGTCAGCTGGGATAGGCTGACTTATGGCCTATCCCCCCGTCCCCCCGACCCGAGTGAGGACAAGCGGTATAGAAAATGGATGGATGGACGTTCCAAACTTCGGCCTTCAAGCGCCGGCTAGCCGGCAGCCCAGGCTCTCACATTGTTTATAAGACACTGTCAACCGATTGCTTCTCTCGTGACACCCGGTGCATGTCTCCACAATCGATTAATCTAAAGATTTATGGCTGATTATTATTGATACAGGAGTCTTTTACCACCGCATCGGAATTGTTTGCTCCTCAAACCGGCTATCCGGTCGCATCGGTTTATCGTTCACATCCCTAGTAGACACTGGCTGCAGCCAGCTAGGAAACCAACTGCAATCAAGTAATCATCTCTCAGTGGTGGTGTGCAAGTTGATAACACGGCATTAGAGGGTGTGACGCTACCTGTAGCGTGGGTGCTCGACTGTGTCGCAGGGAGATCTTTCAGGGATGGACAGAGAGGTGGTGGAGGAGAGGGTGGTGGCAATGGATGCCGTGGTGGCCTCTTCGAACGACGGAGGTGTACATGGAAGATCGGTTCGCCCTGGAATAAAAATGGATATAGTACATATTGTATATACTGTATATTAGGGATGTCACAAGATCTCGCAAGAGTAAAACGTTACAAGATTTATTAATCTGAAAAAAACTGTCTCATGGGCACGAGGCCTGGGGCATAATAAGTTAATCAATTAATCACACAATAAATGAAAATGAACTCTGTAATTTTGCCTGCCTCAATATATTGCTATGTGCGTGCACGTCTGTTTTCCTCATCTGTCGCCTCCAAACAGGCAGGAAGAGGGTTTACTCTGAGCATTTGTTTCAGCACCTTGGCACGTTTGTTCCAGAGAAAAAGGGCATTAACGCAACGAGCCCTTTTGTCAGTCACAGTGTCTTTGACTCGGTAGGTGGAGGCGGGGCCATTTGCATGCACACAGAGCGCAGAAGAGTGTAATGTAGCAGAAATTAGTAAATTGCAACATACATATACAGTATATATATATATATATACACAGTATATATATATATATATATATATATATATATATATATACACACACATATATACACACACACACACACACACACACACACACACACACACACACACACACACACACAGTATATATGATAAAAAACAAAATAATATCTAACAATATACAGTCATGGACAAAGTGATTAGACCACCCTTGTTTCTTCAGTTTCTTGTTCATTTTAATGCCTGATACAACTAAAGGTACCTTTTGTTTGGACAAATATAGCAATGACAACAAAAATAGCCCACAAGTGTTAAATCTTGGTATAGCAGTACAATGCTATAGCTATTCATGTAAGAACTGAAGTGATTTTGGTTATCATCAAGAAAACCATGGAAGTTGCTAGATATCAGCTCTTAAATTAAAATCTTATGAGCTATATTTGTTATCATCATTGTATTTGTCCAAACAAATGTACCTTTAGTTGTACCAGGCATTAAAATAGATCCATAAACTGAAGAAACAAGGGTGGTCTAAAATGTTTTTCCATTACTCTATGTACTATACTATATAATAGTAATATATACTATAATATATATTATATATAGAGAATCATATAATAAATAAATATATTTATAGTTTTTCATTGTACTTTACTTTAATGTTAAAATCTCGTCTCAGCTCGTAGACCCAATCCCGTGTATCGTCTCATCCCTTGAAGTGAGTGTCTCGTGACACCACTACTTTATATAGTACGCACTGTACATAATCTTGGGTTTCCTGCACACAATTTCTGCAATTTAAAATAACTAGAAATGCATTATCCCACCAGGATTCCACATATTGTATAACATTAAGGTTGTTCAACAAAACAGGCTTCAATAATATCAGCAACAGTTTACATTGGTTTGATTATTTGATTGTTTTTTCTTACACATACTGTCCACTACATTAGGTACGTACTGTATAAGGTATAAAGGCAGATAATCTTATACAGCTCTTATAGGAGATGCACATGAACCTAGGTTACCTTCATCTTCCAGGGTTGGGAAGCTGCGAGCGCCTCTCAGGTCGTAGATGTGCTCGTCTCTCTCGGATGGAAGCTGGCTGGCAGACCAAGCCGCACCAGGGCCACCGCACTTTGGAACCGTCAGAGAGACACGACCCTTCTTAGATGGAGACGATTTCAAAGCTGCACAATACACATAAAAAAAGACAACTTCAGCAACAACACAGCCAATCATGAATCATGCATGAGAATCATGATATTCCTTGTGATACAACGATGGAAGGGAAATTAAAGGGTCAATTCACTTGATCTTTTCACTAGAACATGAAATAAAGACGTGAGAGATGCTCACAGCACCTAATAAGGCAGTTTGAGATCTATCTGTATTTTTCCTTTTGCCCTTCCCTCACAGCTCTGCATGACTATGTAAGGTCTCAAAAGTAATATGAACTCACAGGAGCTCTTCCTGAAAACGGTGCTGCTCATGAACTTAAAGAACCTGTCAGCATAGAAACCAGGCCGGTGGACTGAGACCGTATCCTACAGGGCAGACATGGAGAGAGAGAGATTAATGACATAAAACAGATTAAGGCATCTACTAGTTCCTCTTGTGTCCCATTTCAGGAATTTCTGTCTGTGGTAGGCCTGTCACGATAAATGTTGCTGGAAGATAATTGTCCTAAAAAGTATTGCCGATAAAGGATATTATTGTCTGTATTGAAACCATTTTTTCTTAATGGCATAATAATGTGAGTACACCGTATCAAAAGAAATCAAATTTAATTTTGTGTTTAAATAAAATAATGTAAACAAATAAACAAAATTATAAATTAAACAAAAAAACCCCAAAAAACCCAACAAAAATAAAATTGACTCTTTTAGCAAAAATTGCACTTAAATAAAAATCACAATCAATCACAATATTTATCATTTTTAATCAGTCACTCATTATCTGCCTGAATATTGACAAAAAAAAAGAGAAATAACCTGGGAATACTCTGAAGTTCACATTGTGGGTCAATGCAGATGTTAGCTCATTTGCATTTACATCCTTGATGCAATACATCATTAGACAATTTTGCCAATTAATTCAGAAGCAGATATAGCTTGGCTAACTTTTCTAATGGGATGTCAGCCACTGCAAACATTTGTACAAAATCCTCAACAAATTGCAATGCCCATGCTTGTGGCTAGGGAAGACCAATGCAATTCCAATTGTAATGTAAGATATTTTTTATGATACCCTTATTTTGTTGGCACAATTAGACAGGATTTGGCACTCTTATTTTGAGGGCCGGAAGTGTATTGGGCGTGTTAAGAATGTCTGACGGTTAAGATCAGCTGGGAGCAAGAATAAACGTGCCTCTCGCCTTATTTCACTGAAAACTTGGACGTCTACGGGCATCGTACAACGCTCGCTTATATTAACAAGCAGTAAAAGGCAACACGGTGTAAACACACCCTTAGAGCCTTAGTTGTTCACACTCGCTGCCACACTAGCATGCTCTGCTAATCCATTAAGCTAACCCAGCTAGCATCCATTCATGTTCCGTAAGAGGAGTTTTTCCGCCAACTTTTGCCAGTGTTTCAGGCCGCCGTACCAACATGTTTAGTTCGGGAAGGGGGTGAGTTTGTGATGACATTTCGCCATGACTGAGCGGTCCGCCGGGGAAATACTTCCCCACACAAATGTTCCTTCTCGTCACAATGACCTGTTTGGTAGAGAGAGAGAGGAGGAAATCAAACACGCACGCACATGTCAATATATCGAGATCTGCAAAATTATCAAGTTTGTGTTTATTTATCGTGCGGTTCATTGATTTATTATCATGACAGGCCTATCTGTGGGCCAAGCCAATTGACAGAAACCCAAACAATGCACAGACACAAGCAGAGGCAGACAAGGCAGTAGACATTATTGATTCTCTAGCATGCTGACACTCCATAATCGAATGAGGTCTGATACATGAGCCAAGACTCGACATTGACTGCTTATATGTAAGTGAGTGTGAATATACTTGTTTGTCTTATCTATGTCAGTGATTGACAGGTGATAAGTCAAGGGCATACATGTCAAACTCAGGCCCAGGGGCCAAATCCAGCCTGCACCGCAATTTCATCTGGCCAGCAGAACTGTTTGGAGAACAGCATTGACTTGCCCTTATCAAACAAAGTGCTTTCAGCTATCTGCGTAATTAAGTGATTCCTCCACTATAAACCACTCCTCTGGTATTTTCATTTTAAAAGTGGAAATTGTATATAGCACAAAAATTCAAAACCATTCTTAATAAGGGTGCCAGATTCAGTGTAAATAATTTAACTATACACGACTAAAAATGGCAACACTTTAAATATTACACCCTGTTTGTACAAAATAACACCTTAAGAGGCATAAGACAGTCAAAAGTGATCATTTTAACTACAGCAAAGCATGCTGGGAAATGCATAATCTTCACATTCTACAGCTGCAAACTCTTCTGTGTTACACATCTCGTGATTTTGCCGTTTTTTTGTTGATACAAAATACTGTAGCGTTGAAAGAATAACAAAGAGGTGGTTGATCTAATCACTTTATTGACACAACCAATTACGCCAAAACAACCATAGACGTATATCCGCCGACTATCGGAAAGTAGAAATTTTACGCAGGAATGAACAGACATGAAAAAATGCATATTTCTCCCACCCCCCGGTAAAAAAATGTTCATCCACACGAGTGAAGTTTTAAATAAATGTATGTCCACATAAAAACACATTCAGTAGCTATCATGCTCATTTTGTCCCAACCTGAAAATGCAACCACAGGGGTGCATTATATTTTATGTTCTAATCCTGGCACTGCGCGATAAAAGGTGTGTAGGCTGCTTACTAGGCTGCTCGGTGCTAATGAGACATTTTCTCAAAATCTAACCATACTGACTACTATCTTTTCAGCTTGGATTATTTGTGCATGTCCTGTCATGTTCGCAACGTCAAACGAACATCTGTGTGTATGCACTGATGATGCATATGTGTGTTTCATTCACCAAGTAAGGTGGTTAAAAGGCCAAGAAGGTTTTAAGGTTTTGTGCGTGGTATGTCCAGTTCGACCCACAACCTAAAGTAGGCTTTGAGTTTTGGCCCCCTGTGCAATTGCGTTTGACACCCCCCGTCTATGGTGTTGTCATGTACCCTACTGTGCTGCCTATACTGTTATACAGTATTTCTGACAAACACACAGCAAGGTGTCATTAAACCCCTAAGTTTGACCCCTTAAGTCAGACTGAAAGCTTAATGTGGTCGATCACTGGAACTTTAGGATGCCGAATCACCATAAAATTTGACTCACACCTTTAGGAGACTGACAAAGCACATGCCAAATTTGAGCAAGATTGGTTGAAAAACATGGCCGCCATCAAGCACCGCAGGGGCACGGGCGGACTTAACAATGAATTGTCCGTAAGTCTTTGACCTTTTGTCTAATGATTATAAAAACTTTGAGGATATCTTTATTAAATACTGTATATGCTAGCATACAACGCTTCCAAAAGCATTTTGACAACAACCCATAGGTGATACCACAAATGTAATTTACAGTCATGTGAAAAAAATTGGAAAGCAAAGAAACCCAAGGAAAGAAACTTATTGATACTGTTGTTATATTCAGTAGCTAATGTTGGCTAGTGAGTGCAACATTGCAAAGAAATGGTGGATGCCCTATTCCCATCAGCTGTAGTGACGCACAGGGTGTCTCCAAGCAGGAGAGTGGCATGAGTAAGACAAAATGAGGGAGACATGGAAAAGAGTGGTTTGCGTCTTCTTAAACGTGAATTGATGATGACGTCTGCTTAAAAGTGAGTTAATGTGTGCGCCAGCGCGCAGTGCATTAAAAAAAACTCACCCCATCATGTACCAAAGCCTTCCATGTATGCTCCAGTTTCTTGATTAATCTGTGCAACAAAAAAAGGCAATATTAATATTGACAGGTGTGTGTGTATATAAAGCATAGAGATAACCTCTCATCATATGGTCACCTGTAGGACTGTAAGATGTCAATGATGCCAATGTAGAGGAGAAGCCTTTCTCCTTTCCCATTCACAGCAGGGATCCCGCCCATCCTAAAACACAAACACAGAACTATTTTGACAAAGAACAAAAAATGAACAAAGTTGTATAGGATTTGCCAAAAGCAAGTACACCCTTCACATTTTAGAAAGCATCTTCATGACAGTATATCTGTTTATTGGGCTTAATAGCCAGCAATTCAATCAACTACACAAGTAAGCATCAAGGCAATTGTGTCTTGCCTACAGTCAAGCATGGTGGGGGTAGTGTCATGGTCTAGGGCTGCACAAGTGCTGTCAGCACTGGGGAGCTGCGGTTCGTCGAGGGAAACAGGAGAATAACTGGGTCACATGGCATATAACTTGCATTCACGTTTTGTATCAACTGAGCCACCCGTCTGTGAGGAGATCCTGCTACTTTATAGTTCCAAGCACTTTTTAAGACTCATAAGCCTGTTTAGTCAAGCTAAACCTGATTGGAGAGCCTGTGATTAATCCATAAATCATTTTGATTGAACCTATGCTCATTCTTGCGGCATCAAGCCTTTGGCTTGCCGCTGGATACACTCACGTGTCTTCAGTGTCAATAGACCCTCCGCAGGCGGCCCCGCCCTGGATGGACTCCATGGCGGTCGAGTACAATGCCTTCTGCTGGGCCAGGGGCCTTTTCTCATCGCTGCCGCTTTGGGAGCCTTCCATCTGTCTCTCCCTCTCTGCCTGGTCCATGTTGTGAACTCCCAGCAATAGGCTGTAGTCCATGATCTTGAAGCTTTCCAGCACCTAAAGAAAACGTGCAAACACAGGCTTTGTGTAATGACAGGCGAAGAGCGCATGGATCAAGGAGGGACGGCTTTTATCCAGAGTGCATAACGGTGTCAGCGCCAGAGGGAATCAAACCTGATGATGTGGATGTCACACACAGGATGCTTAAGCATGCACACATTAATTATATATGTATTGGAGACTGAATGTGTTATGTATAAATAATTATGTAAGGTGGTCATTTATAACAGCACTTAATTTTTAATCTCATTGACTATTGGAAAAATAACAAGACTGTCTCCACATCCTTTTTGTCTTTTTGCCCCACATCTCTGTCACAGCTTTTATGATTGATATATGAAATTAACAAGCTTCCTAGGGATCCATATTTTTTGGCTTCCGATCTGATCCGGTACCGATCCTTTTTTTTTCTAATACGTTTTTGTGACAAACATGAATTTGTGTAATTAAATATGGTCATGAAAATAGCTATTCAAAGAATTCAAAATAATGCAACCAAAATATTACAGAATTTTTTTTTTGTTACACAGCATGAGCAACAATATTGTTTGGCTAAGCTGGACCGAAATGCTGTAGAAATGACTTCCGTCAAATCATTTTATACAACATGATGAATGCCTACCTGGGAATTGAACCACCAACCTTTGGGTTGGGAAGCATGCACTCTATGAGACAAGCCATGTCACAGTAGTAGAACCATCAGAGTGATTCAGTAATAGAAAATGTGAAACACCAGCATGAATGGGCATTTAAATTACCCAAAATATGAAATTACACAAAATATTGGAATTGTTAGAAAAGTCTGACTTGGTAGCAACCTTCCCGAGTGAGCTGAAGCAAAACGGAAATGCTTTGTGCAAAAGGTGGGGTACGCTGTGGACTCGCACAACAATGTGCTATCATTGTTAATCAAGTGCTGGCTTGAAGTTAGGCGGTCGCAATCACAAATTATTATTATTTTTTTTTTCTTTCTTTTTTTTTCCTTTCTTTCCTTTCGCAATCACAAATTAAAGCTATCAATGAAACAGAATTTACAATTATTGCCTGTACAGTTAATTAAGGATTTATAACGTCTCCAGTTTTAGCAAAGTCAAAGAAAAAGCAAAAACACACTAGTTATGAGTTAATCCTTGAGATGCTAATCAAGCTCAAGTGAAGACTTTCGGCTTGACATCATACATGATGATGGTTTTAATTCCAAATTATGTTTGACTTTTTAGGCAAATTTATCCAGAAATTTCCAGCTCTACTCCAAATTGTATGACTTTTGGGACGTTCAACTCTGGAGGTTTGACTGTACTATGGTCAATACTGGGAATATTGCCCAAACTCACCAGGCAGTCTCTCTGCAGGGTCTTGACCAGCGCATTGTATGTGTCCTGGTCAAGCATCAGTCCATCCTGCAAGTCCTGCATAAAGTCAAGGTCTTTAAATGTGGGCCTGGCCTTCTCTCTTTCCTTCTTGGACGCTCGCCTCTTGTAGGTGGAACCTTTCAGGTCGTATTTGAGGTGCATGCGCACAACGCGGGGCAGGACGTTGTTCATCACCACCACACGGATGTTCTTGCCCCCAGACTGGACGCAGTAGAGACCAAAAAACTTGGGCAGCAAAGTGCGAGGGTTCTGATTCAAGTTCTACAAGGAGGAAACAGAAGATTATTGTTACAACTAAATCAATGGATGGGCTTGACACTATAATTTATCTCTCCAACATGTCCCCAATGGTTCACAGTTTATGTGACTCTAAACAAGTTAGTTGGGCTGCAGGCTGCCTGTTAAATCCCAAATACTTTATTGACCCAAATATGACAATTTTTTTCACTAGAAAATATTTATTTTATAAACATGTCTAGAAAAAGAGGGGTAGGGTTATATTCAGGGTCATCCTATGTCTGGCTCAAGCGGTGATAGGGAGACAGTCGAGAAGCAAAAATGTGGACTTCAGCAGAGGAACTGGTGGCGAGAAGTGCACAGCGGCCTAATGATAGCTATCCAGAAAGAGCATCCTGTGCCCTCCGCCACTCACAACCCATGGTGTCAACGCTAAGAGAGGCGGAGGAAAAGATGATGCCAACAACGGCGACATATGAGAACGTGAGGGAGGGATTAACGGCGCTGTGAAAGCTGCACTGAGATTGAGAACAGCGGGTAGTGTGATAAGACATGAAATGTGCGTGAGGAAGGTGCATATCACAAAAGACAGAGAGAGGAAAAAGACAGAGAGCGAGAAAGGAGGTTACATCACTGCGATCTGTATGCAGCCCAAAGCCAGCCTGCTCAGTCGGCCATCGGCCATCAGGCAGTCAGCTGCAGCAGACATGTGGAGCTGACTGCATATACAAACACTTCTACTATCAAGGTCTTTTTTCTTACCAGGCTCTTTCTATGTTGAACCAATTTGCTCTAATAAAATCAGAGATACACCGGACTGACTCGAATAGAAGACAAACCTGAATGTCGGACAACCACTTTTTTCAAGACTGGGTTTGGTAAAAATATTTTTTTTAAAGACAAACTCAGAGACAAATTTTTTAAAATCTTTTTTATTAATCCTTTCATTCAGTAACTACAAGATAGCAGTAAAAGAATACCCTATTTCATAGCTTAGCTGCTTGACTCTACTTCATTGATCACCATCTTAAAATTTGTATCATAACTTACTAACAACCTTAGAGGATTTTTTTTTCTCCTGCGGCTGCATCTCTCAAGGTCACTGGTGTGTGTGTGTGTGTGTGTGTGTGTGTGTGTGTGCGTGTGTGACTAATTTGGGGAGACATCATTTGGTGCCACCTGTTAGTTTGCATGTGTAAATATTTATACCCTGAATACAAGACAAGCCGACTTTTTTCTATGGTGAAAAAACATTTAATCTTATATTCAGAAAAAGCATGCTCGACCCAGACAAAATTCAAATACAATTGGTCTATTATGGAAATGTTGTTTGTCAATGTGTGGACTGTCACCAAAACTGAATGGGAATGTCCTAATTAGTACAACTTACAGATCATTATAAAGATTAACATATCAAAAAATTTCTCTGGTTACAAGATACACACAAACAATTGAATGCACGAGGATGAAAACTACTTGGCAAAGGTTGCTGTGACTGACTAACATTCTTCAGTGATTAAGTGAATTCCTGCAGACTTGCCACACATAAAGCTGAGATGCTGCAAGCATGGACGCATGGTCATACATGCGGTTTTGGATGATGAGGTTCATTTTAAAATGAGCCTGCAGACATAGAGGAGAGCAGAGCTACTTGCTAATGTTGCAATGACGACACTATGACCAAGACTCTTACAAAGGCGTGTGGCCTGAGGTTTGAGTTGGAGACGACAGAGCTGAGCTGTTATGTCTGCTTTATGAGGCAAGGGAGGGAGTCATACTTGAAGGTTTTCTTACATAAAACCTAGATCCAAAAATATCACCCCCTAAACCTTGCTGCAGTGACCTGCAATCTCATGTGTTTCCTTAATAAAGTAGTTGAGCTACATATCGTTTTGCTTAATAACTGTACAGTATTACATAATATTATGATGTGCACACAGTGTGTTCTCCTACCATGTAGTAGCCCGGCAGCAGCTTCTGTAAGAATTCCGCCTCCTTGTGCATAACTGTCTTGATGATGAACTCGTCATCCTTTGTGAGATAGAAGACAGAACCGCTCGCGCCAGGGTTGGACAGCTCGATGAGCGGCTCGTTACATAGGGAGTACTGCAAATAAACACAAGGACACAAACATGATGACAAAGTTCTTCAACAGGACAGATGCAACTGGTATTGATGCATTTCCATTTCCCACTAGGAGGTACTATTTCTAGTTCCTGGTTAACCAGGGTTCCAAGCTTGCCAAAGAGATACCGTGTATGGGTGACATAAACCACTCTTGGTCGCTCATTGGTCAAATATTAGAAGATACATGGCTAGAAATTACAAAAATAAACACACATGCTAATGATAGCATAGCCTGTGGCAGTGTCTTAGCCTCGAGATCAGTGATTGTTAACTGGTGGGTCATGGCGCCATTTTCAGTGGGTCGCCAGTCTTGCCAAAAAAATTCTGTAATGACCCGATGTCCCTGAACGCACCTGATTTTCTCCTTACACCACCACTAGGTGCATGCCATGTTTATGGGCGACTTGGCCAAGCTTGAGCAGGAGGGGAAGGACATCGAGTGTGAACTTAACACAGCTTGATCGCCTTTATGTCTGCTGGGGAAGAGCTCCCTATAAAGCAACGAGTGGCTCGCCGCTCCAGCTCACGTTGTGTCGTGTGGGGAGTTCTGCCCACAATGCACGTACAGTTTCATGCCCAGTTCGATCTATTCATACCCAGTTAAATCTATTAACCCAGGCAGAGGGGTGGTTTACATCACAAATAGACCTCCTATGATGATTAAACTTACCTGCAGAGTTAATCAGAAAAAAAGTTACATAATTATATTTTGAATGAATTCAGAGCAACTGGACTAGTTACATTTTCTTACAGATGTTTTACCTCATCCAAGTCCAAGTCCACATGCTCTCATTCAACTCCTCAGATACACCATGTACTGAAAACCTTTACACAGGCTTTTTGTTCGAAATTATTTTTGAATTTGAAATACAAATGTACAGTATTGCTCCTGAGCAGACAGCAGGCTGCATATAATAATTTCAACATGAACATAGAAAGTAAGTGGACTCTATGCAATTTGTGTCGTCGCTTGCCAATGAGGTGTGGTCACGGGTCTGCAGCCAAACCAACTGAGAACCAGCATGATGGGAAGCTGTTAAAATACTTGTTTTTATTCTAAACTCGTATTGGTACCTTTTGAGTGTTAAGTTGCTGTGTAATTATTTTGTCATTCTTTGACAATTGATTCTATGACACTGTGAGTCAGACTGTTATATTGATTGAGTAATGACCTCCTGCGATTTCCGAAGGGTTCACAAGAGGGTTCACTGTGAGTTTTCTCATAGCTTATGACTGGCTCCTGTCAAAAGAGATATCTGATCCCCACGGACTCGTGCGCCACAATATGCAATTTTATGACATGGAAATGTGCGGCTTATAGTCCGGTGCGGCTTATATATGTACAAATCTGTATTTCCTCTCCAAATTTACTTAAACACCAGAAATTACGGTACTTCTTCAACAAGTCTGGTATTTACAAACCAAGCGGCTTGGGTTGAAACTAAGCTTTTACATAATTTATGGGAGTGTGTCGTAACAACAAACAAACCGAGAACCTTTTGTACTCCAGTCTCCACTTTGCTGCAGTGGTCCATTTTGTTGCTGCCCTCAATCTCCCTTTGGATAAAATTTCCCAGTTTACTGTGGACAATGCTATACTCTATGTAGGGAAGACACTCAATCTTGTTTGCTAGCCTGCTCATTCCGACTGATACATTCAATGAGGTGTTCTTTAGTAGTGACTACTGAAGCGGTACTATTTCTCAGTGGAAAACCCCCAAACCGAGTACAGTTGAGTCAAGTCAAACAATGTTTGTCCATAAAATGATAACTGCAAATGCAATAGTTATCATATTGCTGGTTTCATTATTGTTCAAAATGACATGTCAAAATTATCTTAAAAATGCTTCTTTGTAGCTGTATATGATTGCAGAAATGGCTGGTTGCTACTGAGGTGCACCATGGCTCATCACCATAAAGCTGTCTATCCTTATTTTGACTCCCACGCTGCTCAAGACGAGCCGCCAACTGTGCTTGTGGTGTGAATGCATTCTGGTGCATGCCGTTCGTTTCACAAACATCCATCTGGTCCAGTTAATTGTGAAGTGAAGTGAAGTTACAGATGAAGGAGGCTGTAGCTAAGAGTAACAGTGATACTGTAGGTGTGGTCCTACCAGGTAGTCATCTGGCCTGATGCCAAACAGCTCTCTGAAGTAGCGGAATGCCACGGGAGCATATGTTTTAAAGCGGAAGTCTGGGAAGTGATGGGCTGGAGTGAGGTTGCTCCCTTCGCTGCAGTTCACAAACAAACAACAAAAGGTTATTTAAATATAGTAAGTACATTATATGAAAAGCCTTATTTGGACATAGCGATAAAAGAGACCTGGGGAAAAAGATGCTCTCCACCACGTAGAAGTCCTGCATCAACACGTCTCTCTCAGGCTTGGAGCTCAGGTTGCCCACTGTGTAGCCGATGCCCAGCTGGATGGCTCCCTTCAGGGCGGAGGATGTTGTCTGTAGAAGGTTACGGTGGGGAAAAAACCCATCACAGTCATGAAGCATTTGTGGTGTACAAACCCAATGTAATCCGGTCTGAGCGTACAAACCTTCTTGTAAGTCGTTTCTCCGGATGCATCCACCCCTCTGTGGCCAATCTTCTTTCCTTGACCTGGAAGACCTGAGGAGGATGGCATCTGACAAGCAAAAGCAAGTGCTGATGAGGAACAGAAGGGATCTGTTTATTTCACTTGGTTATATCAATATTTAAAAACACCAACACGCTTTGACACGCTTTCGTTAGAGTCTCTCTGATATAAGCAGGTGCACGTGACAAACATGACAAACATGCTGCCTGAAAGTTTATACAGTGTATAATCATATCTGGGCATGAACAGTAAAAACAGGAAATATTCAAATGCATTCATTTAGTGTATCTTTTTTCTTTTTAGTTATTAAAAAAATAATTAACCAGATGACTTCAGGGAAGTGAAAAATAAAGAAAGATACATTTTTCAAACCTGATAAGCTAACTTCAGTTATGTTTAAATGCAAAATTTATTGATTGTTAGTACCTACTGTATAGTGAGAGAGTAAACAGAGTCTGGGGTGAGAAGAAAATACAACAAAAATGGTCCAAAAAACCCGACAGTTTTTCAGGAGTAGCAGAGGGCCTCAACTGTATTATGTTTTCTGAGGGGAGGCTCACTGTGCCACACTTTGAATAACCCATGTTTACAGTTTTAGTAGTGTATTACACAGTAACAATCCAAACTCAAGATACTGAATAATGGAGGTGTACAAGTATAATTACGTTGAAGGGGGGGCTTACCTCAGTGATGAAGGCTTTCCTCGCTGCAGCATCTGAAAGCAAGAAAGAGAAGAGTAAAAAAAAGATGCTCCAGTCATGTCATCTTCAATAATCTTTCTCACAATGATGTAATGATGTTGCCATCTTGAAAATATCTGCATAAATAAAAATAGATATTGCATACAATATTGCTCATCTCAAAAGCACGTTGCTAGATGAGGATAGTGTTCATTCAAATATCATTCCCTTATCATGTCAGGCTGACTAGTTGGCTTGAAAATGCATGCCACAACAAGATGTAACAAAACCCTTTTGACCATAATTTTATCCAGTCGTTTATCCACATTGATCAAGTGAAAAGGTCTCAAGAGTTTGGAAAATGTACATTTCATCCTTCATCCACTTTAAGCCCAAAAGCAAACACTCTTGTTGTTGCTGCTGCAAAGATCCCAAAATCGATAGCTGGAGCTCCATCACCTTGGCAAGATGATAAACAATCATCTCAGATACAGATCCTTACTTAGCTCGTCCTCAGGGAGTCCTGGTATCGATCAGGGCAAGACTGGTAACAGGCATCAATTCTTGCGGCACATTACAATGTTGACAGCTAATTTTTATTACAGCGTAATTCATGCAGAGTCACACGTGAATGCTGATGCATGTGAAGTGTATCGCATGTTGATTCCTGGCACGAATGGATGTATCATTGTCGTCAAAATGCTGGTTGACCTCATTGCAGCACCATGGCAACAGGACAGAGGCACAGTGTGTGTGTGATGGACAAATAAGGAAAACACATTGTTTTTTAAAAATATTGGATTGTAGTCACAAGATAGAACAAACTCTGCCAGTATGATTGATTTGGTCAAGCGTCACTTGAACCCCAGTGTGCATCGTGTGAGCAGTCCAAAACCTCTTGAGCAATGGGTCTCGGTCTACTTGCAGGTGAACTCTGGTGTGGTTCAGTTCACTTGCAAATAAAATGTTAATGCTACACGGAGCACTGTTAAAATGACAGCAAAAAAACTGCAGAAATGAAATATGTAAGAAAATGTGGTATAAGTTCAGTCTCTGTGGTCTGCTCTCTCTCTGTGTGTGTGTGACAACAGGACTCTCTAAAAGTATACTTCAGAAGCTTTTTTGTGAAACCTAAGCTGTTGAATATAGCAGAAACACAGCAGACACCATTTTGATTTGCAATATTTGAGTTACGTCACATAATACACTCCTGAGCAAAATCTTACAACCAGTTGAAAAATTGGTAGAATTTGCATTTTGCACATTTGGATCTTAATGAGGTTTTAAGTAGAGCTACAATATGTAAAAGAAAGAAGGGGGAGTGAGACAAAAAGGACTTTGAAAAAGTAATTTATTGAAAACAACAATTAAACAATTCTTTTTTAAACCCTTTTCCCGCCCTGTGTCTTGATGGAGAGCCAATCGGATCCTCCGGCTAAGCACAGGTGTGATTTTTTTGGGTCTACCACTTGACTTTTTTGTTCCATAATGCTCAGATGATCTTTCAAAAAATGTAGAATGACTGTCTTACTGCGCCCAACCTCAGCAGCAATGGCACGCTGTGAGAGGCCTTGCTTATGCAGCTCGACAATCC
The DNA here is from genome assembly GCF_027744805.1 of Dunckerocampus dactyliophorus. Lineage (NCBI taxonomy): Eukaryota > Metazoa > Chordata > Actinopteri > Syngnathiformes > Syngnathidae > Dunckerocampus > Dunckerocampus dactyliophorus. Next base: position 15,665,170 of record NC_072828.1, read on the forward strand.
GACCACGTTCAAAAAGAGAAAGCTTCTTAGCTTTAGCAATCAGAAGGGAATGACAGTGTGAATGCCTGACAGAAAATGAACATTTTGAGCAGATTTTGGCTTTTATAGCCTGTGGTCTTAAACTTTTGATGAGGTGATTTTGTTTTTTTGTTTAAATTACAAGTTCCAAATGTTTTTTGTCTCACTCCCCCTTCTTTCTTTTGCATATTGTAGCTCTACTTAAAACCTCATTAAGATCCAAATGTGCGAAATGCAAATTCTAGCAATTTTTCAACTAATCTTAAGATTTTGATCAGGTCTGTGTGTCACGAACGCTGGAAAATCAAGTCCTTACTTTATGCATGTTTTTTTTTTTTTTTTTTACTGCGCAGGCTTTTGTCCCACAAAAATACCAGCATGAAGGCTACGTGAACTGTGAACCAGAGTACCGAACCACAAATGTGAATGCAGCCTTAGATTGGATATTCAAAAACCTTCATAGGGGAAAGAATTGGATAGGATTGGGTGGAAAGTGTTTTACCTTCCACACACATGTAAGCACACGCTTACCTACCGGTATGCATGCATGCAAAAAGACTGTGTTGCAACTGCAGTCAAATGCATAACATACACTGTCAAGCATGACCCTAAGCAGCCAATCACACACCACAGCTCTCACATTGAAATACAGAGACAAATAAACACGTGAGGACAAAAAGGAGGCAACTCTGTCATCATCTGCAATTTCAAAACATTCCTTCATCCATCCTTCCTTCCTTTTCCATCAAATGTGGTTCCAGCGTGATTGGACGATCCCGCTTTAGTGTGTTCAACCTTGTGTGAATGTATGTGGCATGAGCGATGGAGAGCAGGAGGAAGGAGAGGAAGAAAAGGAGGAGGGGTGCTCTGCTGTTGCTTGGTCACATGGGCGTCCACGAGAGGCAGACAAGATAGAGGCTGCACACTCCAAGCTCTTGTTACATTGCTGCTACTGGTTCATGCTCCATCACATTATTAACCTCATTTGATGTTTATGATCTGTCTCACGGTCCCTAATGTGAAATGTTTGAGTGTGGAGGTACCATAATTACCTCACCAATCAAGAAAATCCAGAGGCATTGTTTTCCTGGCCTCAAAAATGTCACTTACAATGTCATCTTACATTGTCCCGCTAAAAGCAGGAAATATTGAAAAACTATTCAACTGACCGAATATCCCGAAGTGCACAGATCTATCGTGCAGAGCCCACAAAAAAAGCCCGCCACAGGACACCCTTCTTTCTTTTTTTCCCCTCTATTTGCGTCACAATGGCCTCGAAGGAACAATTCAGTTCCTGTGTCAAAAATGGCATTGCCCATCCATTTGAGCATCTTATACCAAGAGGTAGTCTGTTTTAGTAACCCATAAGTCATTTTTTTAAATTAATTAGATAGTTAGTTAGCAGGGTTATGAAAAAAATTTGCTTTGTTTCTAGCGTTGGTCTTAGCAGAAGCATTCTTGGTAGGTCAAGAACAGTTTGAATCATGCGTTATAAGACTAAAATGAACACTAATCACACGAGAGCACCACAGCCCCTTTTACACAGCCCATGAAAGTCGGCTTTACGCACAGCCAAATTTCAATGAGATTTACAGTAGTGTCACAGACTCTGGTGCAGTTATTTTGTGGTATTTCTGTGTGAAAGACGCAATCATTAGCTTACAGGCCAGTAACTGGAATTTAAAAACGACACTAAAATCATACTGCGTATGCCAAGCTTAAGACTTAGCCGCTCTCTAAGCCGCACTCCTCTTAGTATTCCTGACTCTTCATTTCCACAACATGCGAGGCGGGTCAAAGCTGGTCTGTCCTCTGCTGTCAGACCACATCACACCCTTTGCATCAGACACTGAGTGTGTGAGGGTGAAGAGACCGGAGAGGTCAGCCTTTCTTCCATCATGGCCAATGGCATCAGGCAAGAAAATAGTCCGAATAAAAAGCTTGCTAGGGATAAAACTAAAAGATTTAGGGCTAAATGAAGTACAGTATAAGCAAATTGTATATATTCTTGGCCCAATTGGGGATTTGCAATCATAGAAATGGCTAAATGAATGAAAATACAAATATAAGGCATTCAGAAGATCTGATATTTAAGAGGCGGGGCCTGGGAAGTGACATGTGTGACATCAGCCATCTAGAGTTGCTGAGTGTTAGCATGGTTAGTAGTGTGGAGAGAGAGCCAGTGATTGGCGTGAGTTGTGGCTGACAGCAGCTCCTATGAGAATGTTTACTGCATATGTGTTCTCTGCTGCATTATAAGAGTATTCTACTAGGGGTGGGGGAAATAATTTATTCTTAGATGCATCATGATGTGGACATTATTAACAATTATGAATCGATTCATAAATGTCAATAATTGATGCTGATGAAACAAAAAAACTGAACAAAAAGACGGAAAGTGCCGCTCGGACAGTATATGGTGGTGCACACGGGAGACGACAAACTACTGCGACTGGCGAAACCCATCGCTAACGCGTAGCAAAACCCTGCACACGGGTGGCGACGAGCGGCTGTGACCAGCTACACTGGTGAGTGATGTGTTCACATCCAGAGCGAATTCTGTGAATCTCCCACGGTTTTGTTTGGCTATGAAATGTGGAGGGAATTTGAGGGTGTCAAAGTAGTTCAGAGGAGGAAGAGCGGCCAGTGTTGATCGAGTACTGTTGCTAACACCGGATCTTACTAGTACTGATGATAAACTTCCTTAAATGTCAGTTTAAATTCATGTAAACTTTCCCGATATGTTTACTCTGGCGCCAAGGAGTTCCCATGCCGCTGCTTTTTTCTTTATACCTCTATATTCTTTTTTAGAAATGTCAAATAGCTCTGGGAAATTAATCTGTTTCATGTTTACTTTAATTGTGGATCATTACAAATATGCTTTGTTTTAGTAGTACACAGTGAGTAAAAATAAATTATACATAAAAAAAAATTATGCTTGAAAAGCTACTGATCACAAAAAAAGATGCATCGAGATGCATCGATAATGGTTTTGTTATCGCATCGCCGGCCTCTGAATCGTAATCGCATCAAATCGTGAGGTGGCCAGAGATTCCCACCCCTATATTCTACTACACTGGCCACTAGGTGCCAAGAACGATACATTGATGAGACAACAGCCACCGAGCATGCTGTCAATATTAACATCCGAGTCTATGTAATGTCTTATTTATGTCTGGGATGTGTTATTTTCTATTATTATGTCAATTATATTGGGTAATACAAGTGTAAAAGGGTGTAAGAGTCTTATTTCATCTTTAGAGGGCTCTAATAATGCTAAAAAAAAAACATATTTAGAAGGTCTTAAACAAGTTTTCTATGCTCCATTTATAAATAAGGAATCTTACTTCGCAGAAATTCACTTATCGCGGTCAGGTCTGTACCCAATTAACCGAGATAGACATACTGCAGGGTTCCATACAGTATATCAGGCATGTGAGTAGTCTAAAAGAATGTTTACTACTAATACATGCCGTGTTTGGGTACGAGTCTGGTTCATTTGACTAGTGTAAGTGCGGTACACGACCCTGGTTGGAGAAGGTTATCCTGGACCCGTCACTTTTGCTTACACTACAGCACATGCCACCGGTTATTAATAACTGCCACCTTGCACAATAGAAATAAACAAAAAGACTCAAAACAAGCCACAAAGTCAGGAAATTTGAAGTCATACAGCACTGTATGATAAAGCGATACACACACAATTAGGACAAATCCCGGATACCAGAGAGAGAGCTCATGGACGTCTTGCTGTTTCTGGTAGTCACACCCTTTTCTCGAAGGAAAAGCTGAAAACAGCTCAGTCCTTGTGGCCAAAGGACGGCCTCTTTTGCAATTTCACTATATATTTTTTCATTACCAAGTCATTGGCTCAGAACCAAGCTCACTGATCCTTGCTGATCCTCCAAAATTGGGGAAAGCTGTCCGCCAAGAGAGAAAAATGCCCTTTTAGAGACATTGGAAGGGAGCATGGAGGCTGGACACCGACCGGGGTAAACTGGGGTGAGCGAGCAGCCGGTGTTGTTGCTGAGAACAGCATCTTAGACCAGTGTGAGTCAGTGGGGTGTAATCTGCTCAAACTGCAAAGCACCTCATACGTTCACACCAACATGCTGCTATTACACACTTCAAGATAATACACTCGATGACCACAACATTAGTTACACCTGCTAAGCAAGAGCTGTATCAATTTTTCTGCAGACAAGTGATGGGTATTTGAGGCCATTTCCAATTGTCAATGTAAACTTCCCTTAGTTACAATCACGTCTAGTACAACAAGCCATGTCCGTCTACTACAGATCTGAGTTGTTGTAGTGAGAGACAAACAAAAAATAATCCAAGATCTTGCTGCCAAATTTCACAGCTTATTCCGTAGCTTCCCTGGCCCACGGCGCTACCAAATTTTGTGGTAAACAGGATAAACAGCTTTAGTATAATCCTGCACACAAACAAACTGGAAATTCCCACTCAAACTCACACTAGCCTTCGAAAACACAATTACATGTGCGACGTGGATTTCAGAGCACATTGCTTAAGAACTCAAGAGGAAAGAAAAATTCCATATCAAAATAAATAAAGCCCCACAATTTAGATATTTCATCTAAAGTTTGGGGACACTTTCTCAAATATCAAAACAAACTATCTCCAGTCTGACTGGTGATGCATACGTCTGCATTGTGCATAATGTGTGGAAGGATATAATACTATACAATAAAATGAAATCAAATATCAAGACTGCACAAAATAATACAGCTACTAAATTAAAAAGTGTAAAGTGTAAAAGTGTTAAGTGTCTCTATTCAATTAACCACCAAGTCTCCTATAGTTGCCAGGTGCACTGGAGTCTCTGATTGGCACTAGGTCAAAAAACACTGGCATTAACAGGTGCGGCTGTAGGCAACCTCCTGATGTAGTATTTTTTTTGTTTTTTAATTAACTCCCCAAGGTGGCAGTAGCTGCATTTGAAGTATCATAAGCGGTCAGCACCCAGCAGCTTTAACTACCTCTGTATGCGCTTTAAAATGCTGATTGCATGACTCAGCTGTTGATGTGAAACATCAGTGGTATTAATGCAAGCTGAGCAGTTCGCTACTTACCACTACTACAACACTGGTTCTGTTGCTCCTGTGTTTTGCAATATACTTGTTCACAAATTCTAATGCAGTCCAAATCATTATTAAATGTGTTATATATCATGACTTTTCACCTTTCAGAAAAAAAGATGCTTCTAATGAAATTTGTGGTTTAGGTAAATAAACACCTGGCTATAATGAAAGCGTTGACATTTTGTATAAGTAACTGGAAGCCCACAGCCTACTTGTACCCACAAGCAGCAACAGCAGCGTTATGATAAGACGGAAGCAAACTGCGTCATCCTCTGTTTCTTTCAGAACATCAAATATCTTGGCTGAAGCTCCAAATCTTACACCAACAAGGAGGGAGAGCGTGCATGCAAAAGCAAAAGGACACACCAGGACACAGCAGACGGAATCACCTTTTGTGCTTCTGTCAGCAATTCTGACAGGCTTAACCCTACAGCGGAATACACCGTAAAGGAGCCAGGATTGTGGTTGGCTGTTTTTATGCATGCATGACAGTTAGCAATGTTAATAAAGGTTTTATGACGGCCACTGTTTGACCCTGGAACAGATTACTATACAGTATATATTTACATGATTTCCTAAGGGAAAAGTGGTTTTGAAAGCAGCATCACTGAAAGGATTGTCTGTGGTTGAAGGTGAGAGGGAGTTGAGTAGGAGCGTGCTTCTTGTTTGTTATGAGGAGCTTTCATTGCATCTTGGAAGGAGCCCAGCTGTCCCACCCACACAACACTGCAGCCTGCAATTACTCTGCACAAGACGAGATTAAGCAAGCACTCCCGTATTTACATTTACACCCATTTTACACTGTTAGTGGAGGAGCAGAAGCACATTTAGCTACATGAACTCTACATCATTTTTCTTTCAAAACCTTCCCATCACCGTGTGATTACTCTTCGTGAAATTCAACGGTTCTGCGTCTGAACAACAACAACAAATATCGATGAAAATACGGTTCAGAACTTCAACAAATTTTCAGAAACCTATTAAAATATTTCACAAGGGTATCCAAAAGGGTATCCAAAAGAAAAATTGCAGTGGAGCATCTTAAATCAAACACAATTCATCCTGGGTTGCTAGTTGAAGTTGCATATGCTTGTGCATGTGTATGTGTATGCTTTGACTTTGTGGCTTATTTCGAGTCATTGTTTTTAGTTCTATTGTGCGTGTTGGCAGTTCATATTAATAATTGACAAGAGGAGAAACAATTGCATGAATTTAAAGAAACATGTACAACGCGCACCTATACTTACGCATGAGTGAGCACAAAGTGGGCTCTGACTTCATTGGCCTATTTCGGGCCATTTCAACAGTTATCATTAAATTTGCAGGTTGGGTGCCCGTGCATGTGAAAGTCCTCTGCGGGCAACCATGTATCAACATTCATGTGTTCCAGCGTCAAACTGTCAGCATCAAAGTACAACAAGGCAGAGTACAGCAAGTGTAGAAATAAGTTTGTGTTGAAAGGGCATCCAAACATCAACTCTGGTTTAGTTTGTTATTTGGATTTTTGTAACTTGTTTGCAACACTTCAATTCCAAAGAAAGCAGAAGCCAAAACATGGTGTGTTCAAAGACAAACGCAAGTGAAATAAGCAGGGCTCTCTTTCAAAGTAGTATCTGCGTCTCCATACTTTTATCCAGCGTGACCACACGTGTTACTGGTAGACATGGGCCGCTTACCAGTTTCAAAGTATACCATGGTATGAAAAAGTCATGGTTTCAAAACCACTAAAATTGTGCGTCCTGCCGTTCTACGATATGAGAGGAAGTGGAGGCCCAGCGAGGACACTATGTGGGAATACTTTGTCACGTCTTGCGTTATTCCTCGCAGTGGGAACTGGGCTTCCATGTGTTGTCAAAAGTCGTTAGCTGCCTCGTTAGCACTGAGCGGCGCCGGTGCGGCCGCGCTGTTGTCACGGTTCTGGGTCGACACGCCGAGGGTCACCAAATGAGGAGATGTGATTGAGAAGGAGACAGGAGTGGAGGATAAGTCGTATAAAGCGTTTATTCTCCACTGAAGAACAAGCAACAACCACTTAACAGCGCCTCAGTTGCTAACAACAATCACAAGACCCGGAAACGTAAGATTGTGGAAAAGGGCGACCTGCCACGATGAAATAATAACTTTTTTAGTTTTTTTTATGTTATGGTAGATGGTCTTTCACTTGTATAGCGCTTTTCCACCTCCGAGGAACTCAAAGTGCTTTAACACTGTTAACACATTTACCTACTGATGATGCAGGGGTTCAGTATCTTCCCCAAGGACACTTCGACATGATCACGGGACGACTGAGGATCGAACCCACAACCTTCAGGTTGGGAGACAACCACTTTCACCTGAGCCATGCCGCCCCCATGTTTGACCTTGACCTTGCACTTGACTGCATTTATTTGCATTTTGTTTTTTACTGCGACAACTCTATTTTATTTTTCTTTTTTTTTTTAATTCAGTTATTTTTGGTTATTTATTGTTATTTATACATATGTTCCACTTTCATCGACTTACATGATATGGTTTAATAATGACTGTTTTGTCTGAACTTTTTTGTCTTTTCAATAACGATATTTCAAAATAACACATTTTAGAACTAAAATACCATGAAACCGTCAAATAGCAATGTTACAAAACCTGTATTTTAGCGATGCAAAAATGTGACTCTGAGCATGTGCGCTCCGTTAGGGGAGTCCGTGCGGACGTCCTTAAAAAAGCAATTATTTCATGTGATATCGGGTGTATTTTCATTAATATACATGTTAGTTAGGTAGATTACTTCTTCAATAGATCTTCAATTTCGTATCGGATTTATATTGAGTGTTGGACCACATCAAGTCAAAAGACTGCTTGGAAAGCTAAGTACAACTTTGAGCCTTTCGAACGCATGGATCAGAGCTTCAGGACAAAATAAAAGCTATATAGGACATTAATACACTTTAATATCTATCTGCAGATGAAATTTCGTTAATTTCGGGGGGTTTTTGCCCCGGAATTACTTCATGTCACGTGTGCATAGTTGTCCTATTCTCAATATGGACGCCTATAAAAGAAAGAAATATAGAAGTAAATATAAAAGAAAATAAAATATGGATCATTTAGATATCCATCCATTTCTATGCAGCTTCATTATAACAAAATTATGCTAAAAAACATTGATTTTGTCAAATATGGAGTGGATGTTGGTGGATTTTATACATTCCCGTCATCGATGATAGCTAGGTGTATTTGTTGTGGTTAGTGTGGGGTGAAAATGAATACACTAGGCCTACATGAAAAATATAACACTTGATTTTCTTCCCTGCACTTTTTGATTATCAAAAATATGTAAATGGCTACTCTGCTGACTTCTAAAACAGATTTTCGCAGCCTAAGTTATTATATATTTTGTAGTACGGTTGTACTTGCCAAGGTCCGTGGGTCGATCACAGCTTTTGTCTTGACTCGATTATAGTTCAAGTCATGCTTAATCAGATAGAATTAGTCACAGACAAGTTTCAAAATGTTGTAACATTGCTAAGTCAAACCACGATATATTTGCCCAAGATTATCATACCGTGAGAACCTCATACCGGCCCGTGCCTAGTTACTGCTTAACTTCTTCTTACACTTGTGTGACAATTGTTTACAAAAGGTAGATAACAATTCTTTTGTATCAACAGGAGTTAACTTACTTTTACAGTTGAATGACATTATTAGTACTACTACTATTAGTACTACTTGTATACGTCGGTGCATAGTGTTTGAGTACCGGTTAACAGGTTTATATCCATGTATATAACAGGTGGTAAGCCTAATGTGACTATTTTTAATGTCTAGTGGGGCAGTTATAATACTTCGCCAAGCTAACATAAAATTCAACATCCGCTTTGGTTTGGTGGTCGGAAATACTTTGTACGCCCCTGGCTCATTAACACGGAATGCTAGTTAGTTATTCAGCTCCAGTCTAAACCTTACGTTACTTAAACCCTCTGAAATAACCCTATACAGTGAATCGGGTTTGTTGTACTTGTAAATGGCCAGGAGGACATAAATGTATCATTATATGCTAAAAATGAAAAGAATCCTTCCGTGTGTCTTCACCTGCACTCCTCATCCAAGCTAGTAGCTAGCATAGCTCGCAGCTCCTTGCTAGCTACTAAAGATGAGTCGGTGCTTTCCGTTTACAATAAATTCACCATAGAACGTCATTAAAAACGAAAAAGGGCCGACAAAACAAAGATGATATGAATTATCGCTAGCGTGATGACTGCCAACCTACCCATGTCTGCGGCGTCCATTCCATAGCTAACCCCAACGACCGTATCAGCATCATCGGATGCTGTGGCCCCGGATAGAGGACTCCCGTCCCTGGCCTCCGACACCCCGACCGCTCCCTCGGCTTCCATTCAGCCTCCAGGAGGTGTAGGGAAAAAAACAGGTGAGCGACAATGCCGTTGAATCGGCCCAAAAGGAATGCGAAATCTTATACTTGGAGGATAATCACACGGCAAGACATGTTATCCGCAAGGGTGTCTTCATTTGCGGTTGGAAACAGCGGCTCATTCTGCACTCTCCTCCCGGGTTAATTGTACTGCTCAGGCTGCAGCGGACCCTCCTAACCA